>NC_064633.1:514693929-515305388 GCF_023864275.1 Schistocerca cancellata
CCTTACGGATTAACTTGGAGAGACAGGTTTCCATTGCCCTGTGGTACCGCCGTTTACCGCAACTGCGCGACTAGACAGGAAGTCTAGCCGGCTGAGTGGTTGACTGTCGGCGAGACAGTCAGTCTCCAGTGAACCTGCGTCGGCGAGAGGCAGGGACGGGAAGCGTCGCCGGGAAGCGTGGCCGGCGCTGACAGCCGCCTGCGACCAGCTCTCTCGGTTCCGCTGATTTGCATAGGCGGCGGCGGCGGCAACAGCCCTCTGCCCGGGACCGGCCGCGTCAGCACAGTGCTGACTTAATCTGGGATCGCCGGAGACAGTCCGGCCGCTGTCCGGGAATACTGAGCAGCCGCTCCAGCTCACCAGCGCTCCAGCCCTCCAGCGCTCCCACGGCTTCCCTACCCAGGCTTCGCTGTGAACGAGCTTCGTCTCAATGTACGGGAGTGGCAGCAGGTACCACGGCCACATGAAGCAATACGGCGAAGGATCAGTAATCAGCGTGTCCTGTGTAACGTGAGAGTTCATTTGTGCTTTTTTCACCTTTTCGGCGTCTGTGGAAATATGTTTTCTTTTTTTTTTTAATTTACCGTTATCTCATTTCTACGCATGGTGGTGTGCGGTAGCTACTGAGCCAAAAGTTTAAAAATTTGTAAAATACATGAAGACATGTAGCTTAAAAACATACGAAGGCTACCTTCTTTTTCAACCTTCGTTTGGTCACGAAACGGACTCCATAGTAATAATTAGAAATGTTTTACTTGCAACATTTAACTACACATTTCAGTTACTTCTCTACACAACCACCGCTCAGAGCGCTCATAGCGTGGCACCAATTTTTCAATAAACTAGTCGTAGAAAGCAGCCGCCTCTTATATCCGCCAATTCCCTATGCTGGTCTGCAGCTCGTTGACTGTGCCGGCGGGCCGGTGTGGCCGAGCGGTTCTAGGCGCTTCAGCCTGGAATCGCGCGACCACTACGGTCGAATTTTCGAATCCTGCCTCGGGCATGGATGTGTGTCATGTCCTTAGGTTAGTTAGGTTTAGGTAGTTCTAAGTTCTAGGGGACTGATGACCTCAGATGTTAAGTGCTCAGAGCCATTTGAACCATTTTAACCATTTGACTGTGCCATAATGATGTCATAGCCAGCGGTTCATGTGAGAGAAGAGATGAAAATCATAGGGCGTCACTTCAGGACTCTGTTGTTGTGGTGGTGGACTTCAGTCCAGAGATTGGTTTGATGCAGCTCTCCATGCTACTCTATCCTGTGCAAGCTTCTTCATCTCCCAGTACTTACTGCAAACTACATCCTTCTGAATCTTCGTAGTGTATTCATCTCTTGGTCTCCCTCTACGATTTTTACCCTCCACGCTGCCCTCCAGTGCTAAATTTGTGATCCCTTGATACCTCAGAACATGTCCTACCAACCAATCCCTTCTTCTACTCAAGTTGTGCCACAAATCTCTCTTCTACCAAATTCTGTTCAATAGTTATGTGATCTGTTTATTAGTTATGTGATCTTGCCATCTAATCTTCAGCATTCTTCTGTAACACCACATTTCGGAAACTCTATTCTCTTCTCGTCCAAACTATTTATCGTCCATGTTTCACTTCCATACATTGCTACACTGCATACAAATACTTTCAGAAACGACTTCCTGTCACCTATATCTGTACTCGATGTTAACAAATTTCTCTTCTTCAGAAACGCTTTCCTTGTCATTGCCAGTCTACATTTTACATCCTCTCTACTTCGACCATCATCAATTATTTTGCTCCCAAATAGCAAAACTCATGTACTACTTTAAGTGTCTCATTTCCCAATCTAATTCCCTCAGCATCACCCGACTTAATTCGACTACATTCCATTATCCTCGCTTTGCTTTTGTTGATGTGCATCTTATATCCTCCGGACTCTATGAGGGGGGGAGGGGGGGTAATAAAACACGTCCAATCGAAAGCGCTAGAGGAGTCGCTTCGTTGCAATATGTGGCCTAGAACTGTCAAGAAGATGGAAACACATGACACTCACGTTATGTGGGCTGCATGGAATAAGGTGAAATCCGTTGGAAGGCATTCCACACTTCTCAGAGACACTTACTTCTAGCCATCTTTACATGCTCACTGTGTGCTCATTACTGACCACTCCTACGCAATAGACAGGCATAGTAGACACACAGTGCAACAAATCTGTGCAAAGGTTCACCCGATTTTCACTGTGGTTTTAACTTAATGGCCGATCAGAGGTTGAAAAAAACAGCCCTCGTACATCGATGGAGAAATTTTTCGGCTTTTAACACTGTTTAGGTGATTTTACTCTGTAACTCAAATGTGAGCACGTAATATGAAATTAAAGCAACCGCGCCACTGTGAGGGTGAGGCTGGTGATGCATGAAAATGTTCATCATGAAAATGGAAATATGAATACTAAAATGTAGCCATATCGAACTGCAGAAAGCTTAAGTTACTGAGGGGGAGGACAGAGACGGAAATGGATGGGTTGAAGTGCAGTGTTGTTGATTAGGGCGGGAAGAAGTGATGCTGTGTCTGACCAAACGTATCTGGGCACCCGTTAATAGGTCTGAATATGGGACTGTCTACCTTTCATCTTTATGACGGCTAGGACTCTGCTGGGTATACTTCCAATACAGGGTCTTATTGTCTTGGAGGAATGGCAGCCGATTCTTCCTCAAGAACCGACACGCTAGAGAAGGTAGTGGTGTTTGAAGCTGCAGCATGAACGGAACTCAACGCACTGGCTCATCCCTAAAATGTTACAATGAGCTCAGATGGAGGTTCTGGACACTCCAGTCCATTTCAGGAATGTCGTTGTCAACAGACCTTTCCCTCACAGATGGTGTTTTTTCGAAGGGTGCATTATTATGCTCATATAAACAATCATCGACTTCGAGCTCTTGCCCTACTGTACGCAGCAAACAGTGCTGTAAAATGCGTACATAGCCTTCCACATTTAGTCTCTTCCTCAGCGCTGTAACACTGCTGTAACACCACCACATCCCTACTCTACCGTTGGCACGGTAGACCACGTTCTCCAGGCATTCGACAAACCCAAATCCTTCCATCAGACTGCCACAGTGAATAGCAAGATTCACCATTGTAAGTCACTCACTCCCAGCCACCTTCTGTTGAGTGGCTCTTTGGACTACCTCAATCATCACTTAGCACTCACTGGCTACAGAAATGTTTTTCTTAGGAGGAGCTGCACGACCACTATACGCCATACTTTTTAACTCAATACGTACAGGCATTGTGCTAACTAGCACCTGGTAGCACTTTATAACTGACGATTTACTCCTTCTGCTGATTTCAAGCAGTTTTTGTGGGCAACCTTCGCAATGCTCGACGATAACTGGACATCAGAACATGAGGTCTGCTTGGTATTGTTTTAGCTGTGGTTGTTTTTCTGCGTTTTCTCTTCGCAGTCACAAAGAGCCGACTTGGGCAGCTTTAGAAGCACTAAAATGTTCTTGATGAATTTTTTGCTGAGGTGACGTCCAACGACTCGTCCACTTTCGAAGTCACTGCGCTATGCTGTTCTGCCCACTCTGTCGTTGTAGCCGTCTACTGACAACATACCCCGCCTCCTTCTATAGTGGAAGACAGACTCACGTGACATATAGTGGTCAGTTCCACGTCATTTAACCGTTCCCTGATGCTTTTAACGAGACAGCGTAATTTATCAAGCAACAATCGTAGTAACAAGCTTCCTGAAGAGATCTCTCCAGGATGTTTTAGAAATAACATCTGATTTAATTTTTACAACACTATTCTGTATTCTGAAAGTAATACACTTGTAAGTTGATTTTTCCCTTTCAAAGTAGTGCTATACGTATATTTATAATTTGAATTTATAATTAACGTTAACACTTTAATACAATAACATTTTATGATGTTTAGTCATTTAATTGTGTTACACTTAGAGTGAGAATGTGCAATCTCTTCCCACATCCTAGAGGACCTCTCTTCATAGGTCTTACTGAATGCGGATGAAATAACGTAGTTGTACTTAACATTATGTATGTACGTCATGTATGGCAACAGTGGTGTTAATAGAAACAAGAAATAAAATTATCATCTTTTACGGTCATTATTTACTTTCAATCTACGCTGCTTTTTTACAGAAGTATATGTCTTAATACATTACTAGAACAGAAACACCATTAACTTCACTGTGTAGATTACAGACAAAAAATAGCGCTGCACCAAGGACAAAAATGTACTAAATTTACCTTCTTACGATGAGTCAAGTGGTAACTGGCAGCTCACCCGTAAATGGACAGACTACACGGAAAATGACTGATTAATTTGGCAACTGGCTATGATTCACTGCATAGTGTTTTAATATCCGTTGGAAGCTAGATTACAGTTCTGGAACATCCCTCGGGCTTGGGTCTGTGTGTTATTCTTAGCGTAAGTTAGTTTAAGTAGTGTGTAAGTCTAGGGACCGATGACCTCAGCAGTTTGGTCCCTTAGGAATTCACACACATTTGAACATTTTTCCAGTTCTCGAACACAGTCTAAGAGCGTAGGTGCAATGTCCGTTATGAAACAAATGCTTGATTACACAAGAGGAGCGAGCGCATGGCTCTTTCTTTTCTCTGCAGTCTTAGTATAATCGATCGTTGTGTATGGCCACTGTGCAGAACGATGAGCCGTCAGAGTGAGAAGAACTTGCTTAGCTATACACCAGGCTGCATATATTATTAGTGGATAGTCTAACCCTGAAAAAGTTGTAGGGTGATTTAAAGTGTCTTTGAATCTAAGGTAAGACTGAGGATAATAGATGTTTATTTGCTCTAATGAATGATAAAATCACAATAAAAATTAAAGCAAAGTAAGCAAGAAACAAGCTGCTCAGAAAATGCAGAATATCCCTATCGCAGTTGCGACATTTACATTTTCCCAGAATCAGCACCAAACCGCGGCTGGGAGACAAGTGACTCTTATGGCGGGTGGCGATCGAATGACCATGAAAAACACAACTCTCTCAACAACTATCAACTTTTAAAAAAGGTACGACTCAATGCTGTTGCTAGTGTGACAGACGAGAATATTGATTAATTAATAGAAAATGGGGAACGTTGCAAAAACTTCGCACTCTTCTGGTGTAAAACGCACCTTAAGAAAGAATATGTTGGTAATGGAATGGAACAGTAACTGGTCAGCTTCTTCACACCAAGCAAGGCGTCAGCGCGGTTGGTTACACCAAAATTTGGTGCGAAAGCAATGGAGCTCACCTCGTTGGTCGAATGTCTTCTTGGTGTCTCGTACTTTTAGGGCTGAATATAACAGGCAAAAATGTTGCGCTCAATTATTCTTCGTAGTTGGCAATGGTGGTATGGCGCCTTCCTCTGCCCAACTCCCTGGGGACCTTTGCCCTTCCTAATGAGATTCACTGACCACCCCCTGCTGCCAATGGGGACCAAACGAGAAGATCACCTTCCTAGTGAAGAAAAAAGCAAATCTGTCCTTCTAGAACATGTGCCCATTACACTCTAAATAACATAAACCACGAAATAGTGGCAAAAATGACTCAATATCACGTAGACATATGACAGATGTCACAAAGTACATCGTAACAGGCCCCACTAGTGCATCGTGATAGCTTCTTTTACGATGGCAGCTCCTTAAAAAGTTTAATTATTTAGCTTGATGCTAGTCTCGAAGTTACTCTGTTTTGTAAAGCCTTTTCGCTACTGCTGTGGAGGCCGAGTTGCCACTGTTTTTACGGTAGGCCGAGCTTCTGGGTTCGAGAAACGGCTTCTGGTGCAGTACACCGCCTGCCATTATTACACAGCTATGCCCCAGGGTCAGGTAACAGGGTAGGAGAAGGAAGGTTCTACAAAACTCCAACAAATTAGTAACAAAATCATACGATTGAGTTAAAAAGGTTTACTTATCTTTGTGAGTACTTGAATACTGAAGCCTGCAACACTGCTTGTAATATAACATAAAAAGAGGCCCTCATAGTCTAAGTGCAAATAATCGAAGGTAAACTTCACATGCACAAAGCAAATGCAATTTACAAGAGCTGTCTGTTCACTTTTGAGAGTTCACTAAACGATGTTCTCTGTCTAAGCCCTGGAGGTTGATCCATAACCAAGTGGGCGAGAGCTGCTCTTTTGTCTTCCGAGTAGGCCTTTGTCCGTTGACATCCGGTCATTGGCCGATTGTACTCAGCCGGCTATTGGCTGAAGCGAAGGTGTTATACTCATCCTCAGCGCCGCCTGTTGCGCTCGTGGAACTCGCGAAAGTGGTGAGTCTCTGTGGCACGGGCACCAGCTAAGATCTTCGAACCTGTGGTGCTTTTGCCCTGGCTATGCCTTTTTCGGAGGACACTGCACTCTAGAAGACAACAGTTAAAATATAATCAAACAAAAAGAGTAACAGGACTGACAATCATAAAAGAAAAATATGTTTACTTTCATATACATAGTCATGATTATTATTATTATTATTATTATTATTATTATTATTCTTTATTGTTATAATTATTTTTTGATTGTTATAATTATCATTGTACTACTTTTATAATCTCTATTTTTTTTCTTTAACATTAATACTGTATAACATGTTATATGTCCTTAATGTTCTGTAGAAACTGAAATTTGTTGAATCTGAGTATGCCTGGTTAGGTGTAAGAGAGGGCCTGAAGGCCCTAACCTTGCCAGGTAAAATAAATGCATAAATAAATAAATAAATAAATAAAATAAACATGGATGTAAGATAACACGCCGGCCGCGGTGGCCGTGCGGTTCTGGCGCTGCAGTCCGGAACCGCGGGACTGCTACGGTCGCAGGTTCGAATCCTGCCTCGGGCATGGGTGTGTGTGATGTCCTTAGGTTAGTTAGGTTTAAGTAGTTCTAAGTTCTAGGGGACTTATGACCTAAAATGTTGAGTCCCATAGTGCTCAGAGCCATTTGAACCATTTTTTTAAGATAACACGTCCGTAGCTCACATATTTTAACTTACACGGCATCCTGTACTGATGAAAATTAATCAGAAGATGTAGTCCAAAAGAAAATATCAAATATTTTCTTGTTTCGACAGACTGACTCTTATTCAAAGCCATAGTGAAATCTTTTCAGAAAGAAAAGAACCCCTATACACAAGAGATTCTTACTACGTGCCCCTCCCAAGGAATTGAGAACTGGAACAACGCTACAAACAGATGCATAATAAATATACGAGAGATGAAATGATTCTGCAGGAGTGTTAAGAGAGTAAACTTCCTGTGGCTCACTAAACCACAGAATTTAATAAGGATGAACATCTTATCAAAGAAGTAGCCAAGAATGTTAATATTACTCCTGTTCCACACCCATACACCGACTGCAGTGGGAAATGGCAAGACGAGCTGACAATAAGTAGTGAAGAGAGACTTCCCTTCTATTCATACATGGTCCGCCCCGATATCTGAATGGTCAGCGTGATGGACTGTTGTCCTAAGGGGTGCGGGTTCGATTCCCGGCTGGGTCGGGGATATTCTCTGCTCAGGGACTGCGTGTTGTGTCGTCTTCATCGTCATTTCATCCCCATACAGCGCGCAGGTCGCCCAATGTGGCGTCGAATGTAATAAGAGCTGCACCAAGGCGGCCGGACCTGCCCCGCAAGGGACGTCCAGGCCAATGACGCCAAACGCCAATTCCCATTGTGCATACATTCTACCTGATACTTTAGAGGCAGCTGAAACGGGGTAACCTCAAAAATAAAGGGAATGTAACGAAAACCAGTTTCTGTGGCTATGCCCGTAATTCACTGGGGGATTTGTATCAAGTAAATATATCACTTCTCGTCGATGTAAAGTGTATTCTAGCAGATTTGAGATGTGACGTGGCTATACACTTACAAGAAAGCAACACGCTCATCTAACGTAAAAAATGAACACTTTCAATATTTTATTTTAGAACAGGATTTAATATCACCAGTAAAAATTCTTCCGTCGTCCATATCTATTAACATCTTTTATTGTTGAACAGTAAATACTTATATACTTTTTAAATTTTATGTGTCGGAAGCCTCTTCACATATGTGATGCCTAATCTTCACTTGCGGCGTTATTTCATCTTGTTTACAAATAATTGATTCTGGTTTCCTCTAAATTTGTTGTGTGTTCGATACATTGCTATACATTATTGAACTCTCGGCTTGCTGCAAGCGAAGATATACAATTAAAGAAAAACGTCTATGTGAAAATACGGGTCAGAGATGGAACGGACTGTTAAAATGTAACTGCAAGAATAGGGGGAGGGAACACAAAATTCCTGTCCATTTTGAGGTCACTGTTAAGCCCTATCTGAGATGGACAAGAAGTTGTTAGAAATCGGTCGTGTTATCGTTGAAGGAAATATATTGCTGCACTTCACCTGTGGTGGTTTCGGGAAACAACGTAAAGTCAAAATCTGGATTTAGGACTGGGATTTGATCCTCGCTCCTCCCGTATGCCAGTCCATGGTCGTAATCATTCTGCCACCTCACTCGACGAAATGCTCTGGTAGGGAAACTTGTGCCATAGTGACAACAGAGGCCTTCTTTTTCTGTTGCTCCTCTGCTAAAAGCCGTAAGAGTGGCCTTGTATAAACATTAATTCCACGCAGACGTAAACGTCACCAGCGGGGCATTCTCTTTTACGACGCAGTAACCCAAGTGCTGTCTGAAGTGCAGAGAGCGTCACATTCACCATTAAAGATGTGAAATGGAAAGAGGGAGTAAATACGTCTGGACATTCCGCAGTCTGGCTCCAGACAACTATTTTCAGGTTCTTGATGTGAAGACACATTTGCTCAGGCTGCACCTTCACTCAGACGGTACGGGAGATGAGTCATGTACGGTGTGTCACGAGGATGGAATCTCAACTTTACTGCTTATTAGAACCCCCCCCCCCCCCCCAAGTCTAGTAACAGGCCTAAAGTACAGAAGCATCCTCAGATTGATAATAAATGAATAGGCGAAAGCTATAAAACATGAGAATTGACAGGTACAAGAGAGCCAGTACATAATTAGAGTAAATACATAAATATCTTACGGCAGTCTTCGTAATGGTGTGGCAATAACTGAAGGAATTCATGAGCAATAAAAGTAGTGAATACTTAATTGAAAAATATAAGGGAACTACCAGCATAATGACAAAATATATATTTATTACAATGTGTGACCACTGACTGCTAGTAAATGAAAGTATTACACTGTACAGCTGATGTCTCATACGTCGGAAGAGGCTTGTAAGACATTAATCCCGGAAATCTACTACGACACAGTTGTCCTTGTTTTGTGAACAGGGATGTTCCCATGTGGCCAATCGCGCAGCTAGGTTATGGCAGCAGATGGACTTGCCCCGATGCCGTTTCAGTGGTGAACAATTTTAATGACTGTAGAAAGAAATGAGGAAGAACAAAAAATAGGGAAATGGGAGGAAGAAGCAGCAAGAAGACCAATAGGAAGAAGAATCAGAAATGAAAGTAATTGGAGACTACTGAAATAGAGAGAGGGCAGACTTGGATGAAAGGAAATCATAACAATGTTCGCGTTAGAGTATGTTGAGCAATATTTCAGTAACATCCCCTTTCCTGGTTCACTTGTTTCAAGTTATCGGCTGCTTGATAGAGCCACTCTATGAGTGAGCACATGCAGTGGAGGGACATATCTGACAATACACATGTCTTCCATGAAAAATCGCCGTTTGGGATAACATGCAGAGTTTCATAACTTAAACAGTCTTCGAGGTACAGCGTCAAATGTTTTTTGGAAATCTAGGAGTATAAAATCTGCCTGTTACCCTTCATTCTAGGGACACTGGGTATCAAGCCATAAGACTGCAAGAGGAGTCTCGTACAAGCAATGCTTTCTAAATCCGTGATGCTTTGTGGACAGAAGTTACTGTGTCAGGAGGTTTATTACACTCGAATTTTCAGTATGCTCAAGAATTCTGCGGCAAAGAAGGTTACGAATATTGGTTTGTAATTTTGCGCCGACGTTATTTTACCCTTCTGAGATACGGGGTCACTTCACTGTGTACAGTCGCTTGTGCGTTTCCACTGGACGAGCGATTCACGATAAATGCAAGCTGACAAGAACTACTCTTTGCAAAAGCGAACTAGGATTCCATCTTGATGGCTTTCTTGTTTTCCACTTTTTCACTTGCTTTTCAACGCCAGGGACGCCTATTCGATGTGCCCCATACGGGAGTCTATGCCGCGATCAAACCATGGTACATCTGTCGATCCTTCTGCATGGATGATTTTTTAAACGCGATATTTAGAACTTCAGCTTTCTTATTACTGTTGAAACTTCTACGTTCTTACTTAAACTGCTGAATGCAACTCAACCTTCTTAAACTGCTGAGTGCAACTGAACCTAAAGTCTCTTAGCTTGTTTCTATCATTACAACACTGACCTACAGAATTTTGCCTGACAAATATAACTAAAACTTATCCTATTCATTTATAACCCAAAATATACAAACGCTACGCAATCTGACTGCAAATAATTAACACAAAAGAATGGTCCTGATTTAGAAGAAATCCTTACAATAAGCTATACCTCTTGATAACTCACTTACCTCACACAAAATCTTCATAACACGAACTACAGGAATAACAGCAAGCAGCAGCTACAGCCAGGTAAATAAGAAGATTCTAACTACTATAGGCTCTAACTACTAATAGGCATAGGTTGGCAAAGGAAAGATTTTGTTGCAGAGCAAACAATGTATTTAGCAGATTTTTATCTTAATCATGTGACATCCATTTCCAAAAAGTATACAGTCGTCAATAATTCCATTTCCCAAACATTAACAAATACATCAATCACCACTTTACAATCCATTTCCAACCAACACTAAATCTCCATGACGGACACACATCCAAACCGTCCACTCACGCTTACACTGCCAACCTCCATCAATGCTAACTATTAACCTCTAACTGCGATGTCGTCCAATCCTCTTAGCGAGGGCGTAGAGCAACAAACATATAAATGGGCTACTTACACTGTCTTCTGTGGGCGTGCCAGACTGTTCTACGAGTGACCGAACAGAAGTTTTCGACCCGATTCGCAATTTTACGTAGTCTGAGATGTCGGTTGTTGTGTGTAGCATGCTCCTAAGATGCTAATTACCTGATCGCTGGTGACATACAGGGAAGGAAAACCCCTCGTAAGACCATAATAGTTTTTAACAATATTAATAATGTCGCACAATAAATAACGTCTTATTAAATGTAAAATGCTAGGGGTGCCTTGATTAAAAATGAAAGTATGGGGACTACACCTCACACGGATATGGTAATGAATGGATCCATCAAACTACGAGAGGAAAACTGATAATCACTCTGACGTGCACATCGATAACCTACAAAAATTAAAATGACATGATCATCTTCCAAGGCCAGACAGAATAGCATGAAAGCTGCATGTGCGAGAATCGAAAAGGAATCTTGTTTAGCTAGATAAGATCCGAAGACTTGGTGAAAACACAGAGCTTTGTAGTGTGGGAGGAACCACTGAGCATTGTTGTACTGTGCTAAAACGTTTGTTCAAATCGTAGTAAAGAGTTCAGTGATACCTTACAGTAATTTTTTGAGTAGAAAGGAGAGTTCCCACATGTGTACGTGCAGAGTTTTTGGCTGGCCATGACTGGAAATCAATCATATATTGGGAGAGATATTCTGTCTTGTTCTACCTGGCATGCCTTATTCGTTAACCATGACAAAAACCTCAAGAGTGGAAAATTGTTGAACTTGTTTATAAAATTACAACTGGTCAGAACTCACAAGGTCTGCTGCAGTTTGGCTGGTGAGATTCCAACATTGGCAGTCCAGATTAAGTTTCGTAGAGTCATAGAGTAAACTCAGAGGAAAATGTAGCCCTTGTGTGATGTGAGACTCTAACCCACTTCCTGTGTGCTATAAAAAAAACAGTGAAGACCACCAATACTACTTTAATTGAAAACGTGACATATAAACTTTCAAAAAAAACCTGTGCAGAACGTTCTCATAGACGTGAAACATGATATCCTAGCTGTGGTGAATTCTATTGATTACCTCAGTCGCATGTTCTTGAGTTTTGTAAATATTTTCCACTTGTAGTTCTTTAAAACAAATTCATGGAAAGCGATTTTCTCTTTGTATTTTTAACATGTTTTATGTTCCTATCCTTAATGTTTAGATTTTCGCCCTCATCGCATTCCTATCTGAAATGACCCTTGTAAAAATTTCTATTCGGGGAAGGTGGAGGCTATGGAAGGTGGTCATGTCATTTCGATTTTTGGAAGTCATCGGCGTGCAAATCAGAGAAAGAGCAAGTTATATTACTGTTAAACAATCTTTGGTCTTGTTGTGATACAGACTTTGCCTCTGCGCATTCTGACACATTTTTAGGTGAAATGTGGTACGTGATGTGTTGATTGGTGATTGTATCTGTTAGATGAAGAAAGATTTATTGTAAAACAGCAAGGATGATTATGATGTCGTGATGGGACTTAACATCTATGGTCATCAGTCCCCTAGAACTTAGAACTACTTAAACCTAACTAACCTAAGGACAGCGCACAACACCCAGCCATCATGAGGCAGAGAAAATCCCTGACCCCGCCGGGAATCGAACCGGGGAACCCAGGCGTGGGAAGCGAGAACTAGTTAACTTGCTCAGAGCTGAGAGAAAGACCACCCCATTTCCCTGATAATGCCTTAAGATATCAGCTGATTAAGCTGTTTGCCTGTTACGGAAATTCTCTGTTAACGTAGTGCCCATTTCAAATCATTGTGCACTTTGTTAAGCACAGTATTGTTCAGACCAATGTTATGTATGAAGATGGATGTGAAGTTTTACTCTGTCTTTTTGAATACATACTTCATTATAAAATAGTTGTCTTGAAATATCATTTCATACAAATAGTTACTCCACGCACTCCACTGTTTAAAGAAGGTTTATCATTACGCATTACCACATTGCGCCTATGGTATGCAACAGTTTGAATATTTATTTAGGAATAGAAATCTAGAGTAGCAGCTGCCTGCCTGCTGTTTGTTGTTGTCTTTCAAGAAATCTACAAAAATATTGTCAAGGTGAGAGGTAAGTGGAAATTTTGATTAGGGCCACATAATTGTTTTACTTCAGTTGCGCAAGTAATATAAGGACAAGTGGCATTCAGACCAGCTACACTTCAATTCAAATTAGTTTCTGTTAAGTCAAAGATTAACGTATGAGTTTAAGTCAGATAACAGTTTGTGGCTACATAGTTTTGGTAGTACGAAGATTTCTTATAGAGTGGGAGGTCCAGTTGGGCTAAATTTCATACACAAGCATATAACGGGCAGCTTACAGCCTCTTTGACGCTCCTGCTGTGTGGTCACAGCAGACTGCCCTATCCCGTTATATACGTGCCTGAGAATGGCTTTTACCGCCAAACAATTTTATGGCACTTCGCTTCTTCTCAGTTAACCTCCTGTCATGAGCCAGCTAAAAAGCCTCAAAGATGCAGAAATAACAGGTCTCCCTCACCGTATCAAGAAGAAAGGAGATACAGAAATAATTAGCAGTGAGTCGTTGGCTGTAGTGAATACTCTAATGTTTGCGAGCAGCATTAAAGAGTTGACTTTACTGACTCTTGGGATCTGTATTTTAGATTAGAACATAGGTTACGTGACAGTTTGGGCATAAACTGCCAGATAACAGTAGGACCAGAATTTTCTAGGATTCTTAGAAATTTACCACCCATTAGTATAAAAATTAAGAAAGGATGGACAGGAACACAGCACTCAATAGGAATCCCACTGATTTTTTTATTATTATTCTTGTGTATCTATATTTCAGCTATAAACAGCCATCTTGACGGATAAAATAGATATTACGAAATCGGAATTGATTTACGTAAAACAATAAGTAAAATTACGTGTTGTCCAACAGAAAAGATCCATTGTAGTCAATATATTACAGGAGTGAGTTATCATCCAACAAACTCGCAGCCGATCATGTCACGGTACCACTTAAATGGCCATAAAACAAACTCGCTGCTTGCTGCCGTGTAATCCTCCGCTTAGCAGGGTCATGCGGATATGCTATGAAGTGTTATGTGATGAACATAGGAACTGCAATTACTCGTTCAAGTCTGCTGGTGTATAGACGGATGAAAACAGGTCCTTGTTTGCAGCAAGTATAACAGCGTCGGTCTGCAGTACATAGTATAAGCAGCGTCCTCCATATTACAAAAATAACTTGCACAGTTTCATTCGGATATACTAGTTTGAAACTCTTTTTTAAAAGAATAAAATCAAGAAGTATAATTGCATATCACTTCCCAAATACATTAAGAAATGCCAATTTACAATGTGTTGGTTCATGTATTAGTGGTGAAGTGATTCACCAAATCTTATGCACAACATCATTAATACGATCATACAGCTGTCCTTTAAAGAACTGTTACACTGCATTGGAAATTAAAGTTAATTTCCGTTAACATTTACTTGCGAATCGTCTTGATAAAATATTGTTCCTTACCAATTTCAAATTCGTCATAAACTGGAATCTAGTGTAGCCACTCATATCATTGGAGGTAAGAAAGCTACCAAATAACTGATATAAAAGAAACGTAAACAAGTTCATAGTAATCGGTTTTTTTTTTGAGGTCTGTATACATCATGGTTAAATACTGACTATTAACAGGACAAAGCTAATTTAAACAGTCACATTTATTGAAACATAAATGTCATCTACTTACACTACAGGCCATTAAAATTGCTACACCAAGAAGAAATGCAGATGATAAACGGGTATTAATTGGACAAATAAATTTTACTACAATTGACATGTGATTACATATTCACGCAAATTGGGTGCATAGATCCTGAGAAATCAGTACCCCCCTCTTACCCTAATAATGGCTTTGATACGCCTGGGCATTGAGTCAAACAGAACTTGGATGGCGTGTACAGGTACAGCTGCCCATGCAGCTTCAACACGATACGGCAGTTCATCAAGAGTAGTGACTGGTGTACTGTGACGAGCCAGTCGCTCGGCCACCATTGACCAGACGTTTTCAGTTGGTGAGAGATCAGGAGAATGTGCTGGCCAGGGCAACAGTCGAACATTTTCTGTATCCAGAAAGGCCCAAACTGGACCTGCCACATGCGGTCGTGCATTATCCTGCTGAAATGTAGGCTTTCGCAGCGATCGAATGAAGGGTAGAGCCACGGGTCGTAACACATCTGAAATGTAACGTCCAGTGTTCAGAGTGCCGTCAATGCGAACAAGAGGTGACCGAGACGTGTAACCACTGGCACCCCATACCACCACGCCCGGTGATACGCCAGTATGGCGATGACGATTACACGCTTCCAATATGCGTTCACCGCTATATCGCCAAACACGGATGCGACCATCATGATGTTTTACACAAAACCTGGATTCATATTAAGAAATTACGTTTTGCCATTCGTGCACCCACGTTCGTAGTTGAGTACATCATCGCAGGCGCTTCTGCCTGTGATGCAGCGTCAAGGGTAACCGCAGCCACGGTCTCCTAGCTAATAGTCCATTGCTGCTGCAAACGTCGTCGAACTGTTGGTGTAGATGGTTGTTGTCTTGCAAACGTCCCCATCTGTTGACTCAAGGATCGAGGTTTGGCTGCACGATCCGTTACAGCCATGCGGATAAGATGCCTGTCATCTCGACTGCAAGTGATACGAGGACGTTGGGATCCAGCATTTGTGTTCCGTATTATTCTCCTGAACCCACCGATTCCATATTCTGCTAACAGTCATTGGATCTCGACCAACGCGAGCAGCAATGTCGCGATACGATAAACCGCAATCGCGATAGGCTACAATCCGCCTTTATCAAAGTCGGAAACGTGATGGTACGCATTTCTCCTCCTTACACGAGGCATCACAACTACGTTTCACCAGGCAACGCCGGTCAACTGTTGTTTGTGTATGAGAAATGGGTTGGAAACTTTCCTCATGTCAGCACGTTGTAGGTGTTGCCACCGGCGCCAACCTTGTGTGAATGCTCTGAAAAGCTAATCATTTGCATATCACAGCACCTTCGTCCTGTCGGTTAAACTTCGCGTCTGTAGCACGTCATATTCGTGGTATAACAATTTTAATGGCCAGTAGTGTAATTTAAAACAGTTTTTTAAATAAATATGATCAGGAAGTGTATTTGCATATCACCTTCCAAATAGATGAACAAGTGCCAATTTACAATGTTTTGGTTCATATATTTGTGGTGAAATGATTCACCAACTCTTATGCAAAATATCATTAATATGATCATACAGCTGTCGTTTAGAGAATTGTTACATTGCATTGGAAGTTAAAATTAATTTGTCTTAATATTTACTTGAGGATCGTCTTGATAAAATATTGTTCCATACCAATTTCATATTCGTCATAAAATGAAATCTAGCGTAGCCACTCGTGTCATTGGAGGTAAGTGAGCTACTAAATTACTGATTAAAAGAAACCTAAACAAGTACATACAAATCGTTTTTTTGAAAGTTTGTTTACATCATAGTAAAATACTGACGACCAGCATGACAAGGCTAATTTAAACAGTCACAATTATTGAAACATACAAATGTCGTCTACTTACGAAAATCTCTTCTGTAACGTGTGACGTCGCTCCAACTGCGGTACGCTCCTTGCAAAGAAACGTGTAACAAATCACGTTATATCTAGCCCCTAAGGCTAATAGCTGAATAATGTTTTACTTGTTTGATGATCAAACCGACATACCATTGTATAGCACCAAAAATAGAAGCAAAACGATCCACTAACTATAATAAACGATGTAGTTACGTACCGTGGCTAGTATTATCATATTACAGGCAGACCAAAATTTCCATGTAAGTTCCTTCTTAGTCGTGAAGTCTCCTGGCTTGAAGCAAGAGACCGTCGGCGAACTTCCGGAACCATCTGCCCCTTACCAATATCAGCTCAGTGACCAGGTGGACACATCATAACCCCAGATGGCAGTGTATCTTCATCTCCTAATACGGAAATTTTGATTAGACTGGATTGTTGTTACTGGGTAACGTGGTGTTTTACTTCTTGCTTTATGTAAATCAATTCTGGTTCTGTGATTTTCAGGCATTTTATTTATAGATGCATATTTATAGCTAAAATATGAATATGCCAGAATAATTAAAAACCTGTGGGATAGTGACTGATGACTGCGTTCCTATCCTACCTTAATTAATCTACGTTCGCTGTGTGCAGCAGTTCCTTATGGATTCAAAGCCGGTTAAAATTAAGAGATGTTAGCTGTCGGAGAGGAACAGTACTTTGTTTCCTACCGATCCAGCAGCACACCTGGATGGTAGACGGGCTGCAGGGTGAAGTGCTTCCAGCCTATTTATTTTCGCAGTCCGAACAGCAGATGAAACTCGCGGACTTTCAGTTCCGTTTCTGACCTTTCTGGAGTGTGTGAGAGTCCACTCGTGGCACTGTAATAGGGAGGCAGCGGGACATGCGAGCTCTCGGGTCGCAACCCCGGCGTCGCTAACAAGCCTGGCCGGTGCCTGGACGGGCACTGCCTGCCTATAGCGGGAGGACGCCGCAATTACTGGCCGCCGCGTCGCCGGAGAAACGGCCGGCAGCTCTCCCTGTCGCCACGGCCGCTGGCTGCCGCGCTGACACGCGGACGCAGCCGGCGAGGCGAGGCGCTGCCTGGAGACGAGATTTATTTGCAGCACCGCGTCCGCCGCGTCTCTCCGAGAGGCGATCCTCCAGCACCGGTGGACGCGTGCAGTGTTAAGCCGTCGGCACACGGACCGTGCATCCGAACGTTGAGCGTGCCGAGTTTCTGGCGTCATAGCGTGGAATAGTGCGTTCGGGAGTCTTTCCGAATGTGCAGAGCAGTATCTGGCACGTCAGATATTCTGAGCGTGCGTCTGAGCGTTGACCGATGAGATGGCACAACGCCACATACGTCACACGCACGCCGTCTTCCTTCAGTACAGAGTTGTGAGGCGCCATATTGGCATTCATTTCAAGCCTATATGTCTATATGTCGTTTCTGAGCACCAGCAAATTGAGAATCACTGGAAAACCCGTTGTTAACTGTGTGATTCGTTCCAATAAAATAATGAGAAACATCATATTCGTGGCAAAATAATTATTGTAACTTGCGTATTATGAGAGTAGGCTATTTGAAGCCAGCGACACACTGAACGCCGGCACGGTAGCTCAGCGTGTTTGGTCAGAGGGCCCATTGTCGTCTGTAAAAAAAAAAAACTGAGTAAAGGAATCAACGATCAACTTGAACGGACGCCATGTGACGTCCGCACAGACCAAACGCAACCAACTATACATAAAAAAAAAAAAGTTCGGTCACAGAGCAGATTGACCTTTGTAATGAAAAAACCTGAGTGGAACGATCAACAAACGAACTAGAACGGATGTCATGTGACGTCCACAACGATCTACAACGGAAAAAAAACCGTCACTGCCCGCGGTACAGCTGTTTGTTGGGGCGCTGGTTCACATCTTCCCACTTCCTATTTTTTTTCCTAACATTCGCGTTTTTATTGGGTTCTGATAGTTTATTATTAGTTCAATATAAGTATATACTATAATATTTGATGTTATGTAAATATAAGTTCACCTTTTTTTTTTTTTTTTTGAGGGGTGACTTTGTTCGATTTGCTTGATCTACAGGACAGCTTGCGCTACTTGTATAAAGATACTCGTATTTTGCTCCTTTTTCAATTATGCTTCGTAATTCACATGTTGCAAAGATTCTGCTACTGGGTAGGAACACTGATCAAGTAAGACTGACCTTGGGGTTTTACTAAAATGTGGGAACGATGAAATAATGTTTATCTTATGAGGAGAAGTATTCCAAATTTGTAAAATTTGTACCGCACTGTTTGTAATGGAACTTCTATAAGCCTGTGTCCTTATTGATTGGACATGATACTTTCCTTTTCGTGGACGATGGAGGAAATGTGCGTTTTAACAGAGCTAACGTGGGAATTCTACCCGCGCCCGTTGAGTAAACAGTGTGATTTTCGAACTAGAAACATCCCTCAACTGCCGCTGGAGTGCGTTGCGATCGCGTATACCACGTTGGGGCCCACGTACCGTATGCACAAGTCACATCGTTCCTGACCGTTCAGCAGCTTTTTGAAAGTGGCACTCTGAACTTTAACGTTCGACAGCACGGTCCGTGTGCCGATGGCTTTAGTAGCTGGCCACGGCACTCCACGCCGCCCACTGGGGCCGTATACAGATGAAGTCGCAGCCTCCTCCTTATACACAGCCACCTCCAACAACAGGTCGATAAGATAGCGCAGTGGTGCAACCACTTGAAAAGTAAAGATCAACCCAACAAAGTGCCAGGCGATCTATTTCACTGGTAGAATCGAGCCCCCTGATCGCCAATTCACCATTGACGGCAGAGAGTTAACTTGGAGAAATGCAGTTATTTACCCGGACCTCGAAATAGATCGACGCCTAACGTGGATCAGGCACCTCACCACCGCAGCAAACAAATGCTGTGCCCTCTTGTGTAGGCTGTACCCCCTGCTGAAAGGCGACGGAATAACCGTTCAGTGCAAACTCCTCCCCTGGTGCCAACTCGTACTTCCGGTCATCCTGTATGGCTCGAAGGTGTGATCTAAGGCGGCAGGTAAGTTCGATCCCGACTGCAACGTCTCCAGAACAAAGTTTTCTGTGTTATCTCGGGCGCTGGCAGATACGTCCCCAACACACATATGAGAGACCTCCTAGGCCAACCCACGATTTACACACTCATTCGAGACAAATCCACAAAATTTTACGAAACAGCGCAAACTTCGTCCCACTTTCTCAATCGAAGTTTAGGAATCAAACCACCAGAATCTTCTCACAAACGCCCAAAGTTAACCCTTACATTCCTCTTTAGGGGCCAGAAATACATACATAGAACAACAAACATAAGCTTATACACAGAAAACACACACACAGTCCCAGTCCCTCAACTTCACCTAAACCCATAGCGCATTCTGAAGTCAGACATCCACTTCATGCGCAACCAAAACAACCATAGCCTTATCACCATCTCTTGCCAAAGCAAGTTTCCTTTCTCAAAAACGAGACGTTTTTGCTGCCGATCCTCGACATTAACAGACTTAGTGCAAGGGTCATTCCGATCAACACCCGGGGAAGCTGTTCTCCAGAAACCAAAACATTGCATTGAAACAAGCTTTCAGTTCATAGCGCTGTGGAATGGGAAAAAAACACAAATTGGCATTCATAAGATGAAGAACAACACCAAAAATGCAACAGGAGCGTAATATGTAAGAAATTGTCCACGCAAGCTGCCACTGATGATGCCTTGCAGAAAATAAAGGCAAAACGCATATGGCACTAAAATTGTGTTTTATTCAGTTGCTGTCAGACGGTCCATAAGTAAAAATTATCAATATACCGTAATATTACACGCAACTGAGGAAGACAGGACTACAAAAGTTGAAGATGTCAAGCACTTAGATCTTTACAGTGTATCGTTGTTACAAAATATTTAACCATCTTACTATGGTACGACTTAGTTTCCACTCTCAAAATGTACACATTTTTTTCTTAAAATCGACTGCGTGAAACAAAATGGTATGCTGTTCTGAGCTGTGGAAATGTGCAGTTTCGTTTTCTTTCTTTCACACTCCATCACAACACAACAGGATACCCACTTCACTTAATTCAGCAACACACTCACATACACATAAAACGTTTACACACAGTACACATATCGGACAATTTAATTTTTGTCTTCCACGAAGGAGGATGTACCAGAACTAAATTAATGTCGCTCCAAGTCCCTGGTTCCGACCAAGATTTTCTTGAGGCTTTCTTTGTTTGGAAGGCGTATGCTGGGACTGGTAAGCCCCTTCCATCTATTCAAAGTTGGAATACCCCAACTGTCCCACTACCAGCTAGTCTGGTGATTGGCTGAACAGAGCAGCAACCCTTTAAAGCGTCAAATCTCGAGCAGCCCGTTCCACTTCTAGGAGAGGAGAAAGAAATGAGAAAACTGGTGGGATCACCATACTTCGACACGCCACTCAGATCGGTAACACATACACTGACATACAACACATATACACTTTTGCTCAAAAAAGCATTTGCGTTTTTGAATGGGACAACGTCTTAATTGAACGACGTTGTCCCATTAATAATTGTTTGCAATCCGCTGTTGTGACCATGGATTTTGCTTGCAAAGGATTATTGGTATATGGGTTACGGGAGAGACTCCAATTGCGAGACCTACGACGACAGCGGCTTCAGTGACGTTATTCGGCTTTGTTTCAGTCTGCGAACGGTTGCATTACGAACTTTCGGACGACTGACATTTCGTGGTAGTACTACAATCATTGGGCCATACGTAATGCTTACAGCTCTTATACAGTTTTTTTGTTAAAACTGACTACGAGGAAGGAAACTAAGCAACACATTGTTATGTGCACAAACTTTATTTAAAATCTATATACCGAGATACACACATGGGAGACACAATTGCCGGCCGAAGTGGCCGTGCGGTTAAAGGCGCTGCAGTCTGGAACCGCAAGACCGCTACGGTCGCAGGTTCGAATCCTGCCTCGGGCATGGATGTTTGTGATGTCCTTAGGTTAGCTAGGTTTAACTAGTTCTAAGTTCTAGGGGACTAATGACCTCAGCAGTTGAGTCCCATAGTGCTCAGAGCCATTTTTTTTGAGACACAATTTGTTTAATGGTTTAATGCCCTGGTATCAAAGTTAACTGCGAGAAACAATAACAAACCGCACATTTTCACAACACAGTATTTTCTTTTTGGCAGTCAGTTTTAACAGAAAACCTGTACATACGTTTTCCAAATAGCCACTCGTATTCTCTTTAGGTGATTACAGTATAATATTACAGTTCGAAGTGAATTGGTTATGAGCTTTTAAATATTTTTTACTTCCAGGTACTATACAAATTATCGTATTTGTGAGTACCATGTCTTAAAAGTGGATGAAGTGGCAACGAAAAGTCGAAACTTGCGCTATGACACAATTGTTAGGGTTATTCCATACCAGAACTTACATCCACTTCTCGCAAATATTTACATATCGCAAAGCATTTCTGCATACGGGAGTATAAGAGTAAATGGTAATCACCTAAATCATAATTTCTCTTATTTCTATTGTTTGTAAACGGTTTCTTCTGATCACAATTTTTCAAATACACTAATACAAAACTTGGTCATGATAGCAAATGGCACTGAGATGTACTTGTTTATTTCAGTTGGAATTAATTCGAGAATTGGAGCCCCCACTAATAACACTGATTTCCACATTCACAACTCCAGTATATGTATGTGTCTTGTAGTCTTTGGTTGCCCAGGGTGAAGGTCCACGGCTTCATATGTGTGTTCGAGGTGACCTCTTAGCCTTATAAATAATAAACAAAAACTTCAAATAATCTTGGTTCACCGCCATTCTGTTCATAAACAAAATGAGGTTGATTGACCTGTCTTACTGCCTCAATAAGTCAATGTTGCCAACTTCATCTCGGACAAAACTGAAGCGGCTACTTCTCGGGGACGCGCAAATCTGTCGTCTTCTGAAGTGTCCGTCTAGATTGCCGCCACAACAACCGGTCACACAAATGCTATTTGCCAAAGGACAACATCTTATCTGCTGCTGTTTCTTGTACCCTAATGCGTAGTGACGTCATTCCCATGGCATCACACAAGCCTACGGTAGAATTACGACGTGCAGTTTAAGTGTCGTGCAAATTTCGGTTACAATGAAGGCTAATAATAAAAACAACTCAGGGCATCCAAATTGTACTGGGAATCCCTCACAAATTGCCGGTTTCGGTCACATGCAAATTGTGTTTATATTCCAGAATGAGATTTTTCACTCTGCAGCGGAGTGTGCGCTGATATGAAACTTCCTGACAGATTAAAACTGTGTGCCGGACCGAGACTCCAACTCGAGACCTGTGCCTTTCGCGGGCAAGTGCTCTACCAACTGAGCTACCCAAGCACGACTCACGCCACGTCCTCACAGCTTTACTTATAATGTTTCAAATGAAGTCCCTTGAAAGGGCTAAGGACATACGAAAACAAAAATCACTAGAAGATGCCAAAATAAAAATCTAACAAACGATTCCTTTTGATCAGAGGATTACAAAACTGAAATTGAATTTCGTCCAGAAAAAGTGTTATGAAAGTTACTGATAGGTCTTTAGTTGGGTACATAATACAATTTCAAATCGTTTTGTGTAGAAGCCCAAAGTGTCTGGTGGCCACAGTATCTTTTATTACGTAGAATTATATGTTGTGATGAACAAAGCACTTTTCATCTGAAGCAAACGATTTGGAATAGAACGACGGGTCGTAATCGATATCGGATTAATAAAAAGCGCGGCGAGTGGAATGGAATTACATCACAATATACCAATACCAACATTAAGTCATAAGAAGATACTTTTTTGAATGTTTGTTGAGTGAAATTATAAGGAGCAAATTACAGCATACTTGGCTCATTGGTACCGCTATTTTATTGTAACATTTTTGAGCTTTTCGGGCAACTTTAACGAAGTAAGCTTGCCTATGGTATCAAGTCCCGTGGTTGGGTTTAGAGACTGCAGTGGTGAGGCGTCGCAGACGCCGAGTACACAATGGCCCACGTAGCCGCTGTGCCTGACCACAAGTGACGCAGCTACCTACATCTGTGGCTGCAGTACGAGCTGACCTGCGTGGCCGCTGTCACCGCTAGAATCCTTTTTCCCAAATTAGACTGTTACTATTCATTCTTAACCAACAGCGAAGTCCAGTAGACCAATATGTTAAGTACACACTGTAATTTTCCCACATGGTGAAAATGATTCATTACGCAATTTTTCCAACCTTAACCACCTTAGGTTAGGCTCTGTCTTACAGCTTTTACAGTGACATCTAGTTGTGCAAAATGTCGTCCTCGAAGTCCCTCTTTCATGCACCCAAAGAAATGGAAGTCTGAAGTTGCAACTCCAGGACTCCTCGATACGTGTCTTGTCAAATTCGGATATGAGCTACAGTGTTATCGCGGTGCGAGCGTAAATTTCTCTTCTTTGTCCTGCTTGTCAATGTTGTTGTTTGTTGTGGTCTTCAGTCCTGAGACTGGTTTGATGCAGCTCTCCATGCTACTCTATCCTGTGCAAGCTTCTTCATCTCCCAGTACCTACTGCAACCTACATCCCTCTGAATCTCCTTAGTGTATTCATCTCTTGGTCTTCCTCTACGATTTTTACACTCCACGCTGCCCTCCAATACTAAACTGGTGATCCCTTGATGCCTCAGAACATGTCCTACTAACCGATCCGTTCTTCTAGTCAAGGTGTGCCACAAACTTCTCTTCTCCCCTATCCTATTCAATACCTCCCCATTAGTCACGTGATCTACCCATCTAATCTTCAGCATTCTTCTGTAGCACCACATTTCGAAAGCTTCTATACTCTTGTTGTCCAAACTATTTATCGTTCATATTTCACTTCCATACATGGCTACACTCCATATAAATACTTTCAGAAACGAATTCCTGACACTTAAATCTGTACTTGATGTTAACAAATTTCTCTTCTTCAGAAACGCGTTCATTGCCATTGCCAGTCTTCATTTTATGTCCTTTCTACTTCGACCATCATCAATTATCTTGCTCCCCAAATAGCAAAACTCCTTTACTACTTTAAGTGTCTCATTTCCTAATCTAATTCCATTGTGAATATCCTGGTTTAAGTCAGTGTTGTCTTGCAGCATTCAGAATTGACAGTTGCTTTAGGCTCAAAGATATCCGAAACAATCACACGCCTCCTGTACCAGAAGATTAGACACATCACGGTGAATGTGAATAGCTTTGCCTTGACTTGTTCTTTCTTGGAGAACTCGCATGTACCCATTCCATGGACTGCCTTTGAACTTTGGCTCACATACGAGTCAC
Organism: Schistocerca cancellata; assembly: GCF_023864275.1. Lineage (NCBI taxonomy): Eukaryota > Metazoa > Arthropoda > Insecta > Orthoptera > Acrididae > Schistocerca > Schistocerca cancellata. Next base: position 514,718,864 of record NC_064633.1, read on the forward strand.
CACGTCTCATCTCTGGTGGTGACGGTGTTCAGACAATAGTCACTTCGGCCTCGTATTTCTCCAGCATGTACAAACAAATTTTCGTTTAGTGATTTACTCTAGTCTTGTTTGAGGAACGGCTGGAACTATCTCGCACAAACTTTGCGATGACCGAGTTTGCATAATATATTGTGTACGGCATTGCAATCGACATTCAAATGTGCACACAGTTATGTACAAAACATGGCACTGTTACACTATAATGTTCAACGACTGTCTTCCAGTTTACCAAAGAAGATTCCCTTGGGAGGTACGGTACGCTTAGAATTCACAGCGGCGCATCTGATGCGACAGCAGGATCTCTGAGAAACTGGTCCGCGTTCCACGCCTGTCAGAGGCTCTCAGCCACGGCGCTGATTTACGGCGCGATTATGCCGCAATCAATTAAGAAATTAGCGGCACGCAGAGAACGCCGGCCACTGGCTGACGGGTGGTGCAGACTTCCAGCTGTCGGCCGAGGTGCTGGAGACGGGGCAAGGAGCGGCGGTGCGAGGTGCGAAGCGGGCTCGCGCTTGCGTGTCTGCAGGGCGCTCAGTATGCTGCCAGCCGTTCACGGATACAGCAGGTAGCTGTCACACGAACCGCTTTTCCAAAACTAAAACCTGTACTAGCACTCGTGGTCACTACAAACTGAAGGCGATCTCTTATTGATGCACGGATGATTTTCCTCTTTTACGTTTGTATCCTTTGAATAAATTCCTACAATCGTATTTAAAACATCCTATAATGAGCTGTCTGCTCTCCCTATTCATCTGTGGTCCTTATAAAAAATACAATAATAATACATAAAAAATCAGTTCCACAATTATTTTAAGGCTGTGATGGTTAATAGCGTTTAAATATATTTTGAAATAATAGTGATTTGGTACAATACTTTTTGTCAGGTAATTAAAGCTACCAGTTCCAATTGAAGAACAGACCATCTCTGACATTATACACTACTGGCCATTAAAATTGCTACACCAAGAGGAAGTGCAGATGATAAACGGGGATTCATTGGACAAATATATTGGACTAGAACTACCATGTGATTATATTTTCACGCAATTTGGGTGCATAGATCCTCAAAAACCAGTACCCAGAACAACCAGCTCTGGCCGTAATAACGGCCTTGATACTCCTGGGCATTGAGTCAGAGTTTGGATGGCGTGTACATGTACAGCTCCCCATGCAGCTTCAACACGATACCACAGTTCATCAAGAGTAGTGACTGGCGTATGGTGACGAGTCAGTTTCTCGGTCACCGTTGACCGGACGTTTTCAATTGATGAGAGATCTGGAGAATGTGCTGACCAGGGCTGCAGTCGAACATTTTCTGTATCCAGAAAGGCCCGTACAGGACCTGCAACATGAGTTCGTGCATTATCCTGCTGAAATGTAGGCTTTCGCATAGATCGAATGAAGGGTAGAGCCACGGGTCGTAACACATCTGAAATGTAACGTCCACTGTTCAAAGTGCCGTCAATACGAACAAGAGGTGACCGAGACGTGTAACCACTGGCACCCCATACCATTAGCCGGGTGATACGCCAGTATGACGATGACGAATACACGCTTCCAATGTGCGTTCACCGCGATGTCACCAAACACGGATGCCAACATCATGATGCTGTAAACGGAACCTGGATTCATCCGAAAAAATGACATTTTGCCATTCGTGTACCCAGGCTCGTCGTTAAGTACACCATCGCAGGCGCTCCTGTCAGTGATGCAGCGTCAAGGGTAACCGCTGCCAATATCTCCGAGCCGATAGTCCATGCTGCTGCAAACGTCTTCGAACTGTTCGTGCAGATGGTTGTTGTCTCGCAAACGTCCCCATCTGTTGACTCATGGATCGAGACGTGGCTACACTATCCGCTACAGCCACGCGGATAAAATGCCTGTCATCTTGAATGCTAGTGATACGAGGCCGTTAGAATCCAGCAAGGCGTTCCGTATTACTCGCCTGAGCCCACCGATTCCATATTCTGCTAATCGTCATTGGATCTCGACCAACGCGAGCAGCAATGTCGCGATATGATAAACCGCAATCATGATAGGCTACAAGCCGACCTTTATTAAAGTCGGAAACCTGATGGCACGCATTTCTCCTACCTACACGAGGCATCACAACAACGTTTCATCAGGCAACGCCGGTCAACTGCTGTTTGTGTATGAGAAATCGGTTGGAAATTTTCTTCATGTCAGCACGTTGTAGGTGTCGCCACCGGCGCCAACCTTGTGTGAATGCTATGAAAAGCTAATCATTTGTATATCACAGCACCTTCTTCCTCTCGGTTAAATTTCGTGTCTGTAGCACGTCATCTTCGTGGTGTAGCAATTTTAATGGCCTGTATTGTATATAGTTGTTGTCGTGGTCTTCAGTCCAGAGACTGGTTTGATGCAGCTCTCCACGCTACTCTGCCCTGTGCAAGCCTCTTCATCTCTAGGTACCTACTACAGCATAAATCCTTCTGAAATTTTTTAGTGGCTCTCCCTCTACGATTTTTTCCCTCCACGCTCCTCTCCAATACTGACTTGGTGATCCCTTGGTGCCTCAGAACATGTCTTACCAACCGATCCCTTCTTATAGCCAAGTTGTTTTAGTACTTCGCATTATAAACGCATTGGCTAGTATTCGAACCGACTATTTCTTCAATTTGCAATTTCGATGCAGTTTATGGATAACGTTGATTTATATAGGAAATGACGCATTTGGTGAAAGTAATGAAGTTTCTTATGCCTCAGGTTGGTCTGTTCTTTCTTGCAAGTTATTAGTTTCAACAGAGTAACAACAGCTACTGTGCCACATAATGATTTCTGAACAACAACAAAAAAAATTGCTACTGAAACAGAGTCATATTAGTGTTTCACAAACGTTTACCATTCTTCATCCAGTAGTGGGAATTCAACAGTCATGCATTAATGAGGCCCCGGTTAACATACAATACAACACAATACATGCATTAATGATAATTAATCGTAGTAGAATCTATTTGATTAGATTCGCTGATTGTATAGAGCTTTTAACTATTTCTGAAAAAAGAAAGAATTAATAACGCTTCTGAGGGTCCACGTAATCAAATAAAGATGGAAACTTACAAAAGGAAATAGGCCGTTTAAAGTCAAGCCAACGATCTGTCCCATAATGGAAGTTTACAGGCAGAGTATATAACCAGTTGTAACTTAATAGTAGTGAGAAATAGGCGTTCAGTACGAAAAACATGCAAAAACTGAGGATTTATCATCAAGTGGTGGTGAGATGCCTAATTAGAATTACTAGGGGAGGTAGGGAGAGAAATCGACCGGGAACGAAAGCGGAGTCGCAGACGTGGTCATGGACGTAGTTAAAGTAAAAGGATGCTTTGCAGAAAACGTAACCAGGCGAACGGATGCTACATCCAACGACGAATCTATGAGTTTCTCAGCTGGATTCTTACAAATAACAAAAGATCGACACGGCTGCAGTGGATATCAGATACCTGGCAATGATGAAGATGATGATGAAGATGATACAGGATAATGGAAGGTACTTAAAATCTCGATTACAGATAAAATAAATACAAATATAAAAGTAAGACGCGTTAACATTAGCACTGGAAATGAAAACTGTTGTTTTGATAGCAGAACAGTAGTTTAAAATTTGGGTTGTAGCGTGTATTGAAAGTAGCGTCGTTTCGGCGACACAGAGTTGAAAGTGACCTTCCGTAGGGCAATCACGTTCGTATACGAAACAGAAACCATTAACCAGAATACTTGCTTGGAGCATTTTAATCTGCGTGTATCACCAATGGACGGCTGTAAAATCAGGAAGAAGATGTACGTTTTAATGGGTTGCCCAAAAAGGATAACTACAATAACAACTTGTACGGACGGAAATTTCAATCAGAAATGAATATCAAAGTAGAGAATTGCTGTCCAACAAAAACAATGACGTTAATGAGGTACTAACCTGGCGTCAATAGGAAGGGAACGTAAAGAAGTACAACGTTCGGGTTCTATTCATCATTACTAAAAGTTAACAATTAGCTATGATAACTGAAAGTAATTGATGAAAATGGCAAGATGAAAAGAGAAATGGCCAGATTAACAAGACGTTACCCTTAAATAATGATCATATCCTACCCATGGCTTGTCAACCATGAAAAACAGGTTCGCAAACTGGCAGATTTCCTAGAGGCAGTCAATGCCCCAGCACTGGCACTGCTGAACATGTTGTAGTCATCAGTCGGCTCGTCATGCAAATACCCACACTGTTCAATCTTGTGCAGCGTTTTTCTCGTCCGCGTAACTCCAGCACCCTACATCCATCTGAATATGTTCCCCGTATTCAAGCCTTTGTTTGTCTCTAGAATTCCTTTTACATCTTATATCAACTCCAGCTTAAGTCATGGAATCATTTTTTGGAGTCCCATACTCAAAACATGGACACAGTCTTCAAAGCATAGAAGAAGGGAGCAGGGAGTCATACTCGAAGATTAGGCTTTAGCGACTGAACGTGGGACATGCGGTCAGCATGACGCCAATCCTTCCAACTACTATTGCCAGCAGATGTGTCATGATAATTAAGCTGCTTCTTTATTAAAACTATTCCTCATTTAGCCTGAGTGTACGCCATTCCATACGTCCATACCTCACAAAAATCCGAAGAAGTTCCGGCAATCTAGCCCAGGTTCTACAGCCCTTTCTTTAGACAGCGACTATGGGAACGGTCAAGGGCTATTAGAATAATAACTTGCTACGGTCGCAGGTTCGAATCCTGCCTCGGGCATGGATGTGTGTGATGTCCTTAGGTTAGTTACGTTTAAGTAGTGCTAAGTCTAAGGGACTGATGACCTCAGATGTAAAGCCTCATTGTGCTTAGTGCCATTTGAACCATTTTTGAATAATAACTAAAAATAGTAACCGAGTTCTCTGTAATGATCTGTTTAAATAACTACAGAGTCTACGTTTACACAATCTACATCTACATGGATACTCTGCAGATCATACTTGTGTGGCTGACAGAGGGTTCATCGAAACATATTCATAATAATTCTCTGTTATTCCACTCTCGAACAGCGTGCGGAAAAAAGGAACACTTATATCTTTCCGTGCGAGCTCTGATTTCCCTTATTGTGTTAGGATGTTCGTGTTTTCGAATGTAGGACGCTGTCAACAAAATACTTTCACATTCAGAGCAGAAAATTGGTGATAGGAGTTTCGTGAGAGGATCCTGCCGAAACGAGAAACGCCTTTGTTTTAAAGATGTCCACCCCAAATCCTGTATCATGTCCGTGACACTTTCTCACCTACTTCTCGATGATACGAACAGACTGCTCATCTTTGAACTTTCTCGATGCAGTCCGTTAGTCCTGTCAGGTAAGGATCTCACACCGCGCAGCTGGACTCCAAAAGAGGACGGAAATGCATAGTGTAGGCATTCTTTCAAGTAGATCTATGACGTTTCCTAAGTATCCTGCCAATAAAAAGCAGTCTTTCGTTTCCCTTCTCCACAGCATTTTCTATGTGTTCTTTACAGTTCAAGTTGTTCGTAATACCTAGTCAGTTAGTTGATTTTACGGTCTTTTGATTTAATTACTTTACCGTGTAACCGAAATTTAACGGATTCGTTTCAGCACTCTTGTGGATGATCTCACATTTTTCAATATTTAGGGTCAACTGCCAATCTTCACGCCATAAAGATATCTTTTCTAAATCGTTTTGCAACTGCTTTTCATCTTCTGATGACTTTACTAGAAGATAAACGACAGGCTCATCTGCAGAAAACCTAAGGCGATTGCTCAGATTGTCTCCTAAATCGTTTGTATACATAAGGAACAGCAGAGGGTCTATGACACTACCTAGGGGAGCGTGAAAAATCACATCCGCTTAACTCGATGACTTTACATCAGTTAGTACGAAAGTGGCAACAAATCACGAATCCAGTCGCATAACTCAGACGATATTCCATAAGCACGCAGTTTTACTACAAGCCGTGTGTAATGTACATGTCAAAAGCCTTGTGGTAATCTAGAAATACGGAATCAGTTAGAAATCCTTTGTCAATAGCACTCAGCACGTCGTGCGAGTAAAGCGCTAGTTGTGTTTCGCAAAAACGATGTTTTCTAAACCCCTGTTGACTGTGTGTCAACTGACCTTTCTCTTTGAGGTAATTCATAATGTTCGAACACAATATAAGTTCCAAAATCCTGCTGCACATCGATGTTAATGATATGGGCATGTAATTTAGTTGACTACTCCTACTGCCTTTCTTGGTATGACCTGTGTCCCTTTCCAGTTTTTGGGTACGGACCTTTCGTCGGGCGAGTGGTGGTACATGATTGATAAGTATGGAGCTATTGCATCATTATACTCTGAAAGGAACGTAACTGGTGTACTGGTGGGTACATCTATCAGTCTGTCATGCACATTAAGAAGAACATCAGTGACTATCTCGCAAACAATAACTTTCATGATAATGCAACAAGAGCCAGAATAAACTTACGTTTTCCAAAACCGTATGAGCAAAAAATACAAAACAGCATTTCCTACAAAGGAATGAAATTGTGCAACAAATTGCTCAAAAAGATTAAAGGGGCAGCTAAAATCCAAATATTTAACAAGTCATTTAAAGCCCATCTCTAAAAATAAATCATAGTACGAACCCAATGATTATTTAGATAATACATAGCAAGAAATGGTAAAAATTTGATATTATTTGCTAATAAACAATTGTCGTTCTGCAGTAAGCTGTCACGCTTAAATACCTTAATGTAAAATCCTATGAACAGGATATGTAGCGGGAAATCCTAATCTCATTCCATTCTCTTCACTCCAATATTTTACTCATTGCAAATTGTTGACCCACCTGTTTCAGACGGGCCAAAGGAACAGCGTGATGAATTTGACAGAATGGCGGAAGCCTCATCAAAGTCCTGATGACAGCTGAAAGACAGGAACGGGGAGCGAGCGAAGGAGATAGAAAGAGACAGAGGAGTGTTTGTAAGAGAAAGCGTGTGTGAGAGATAGATTGTGTCTGAGAGAGAGTAGGTGTGCATGTGCGTGTGCGTGAGAGAGAGAGAGACAGAGAGAGAGAGAGAGAGACAGAGAGAGAGAGAGTGAGAGAGAGAGACAGAGAGAGAGTGAGAGAGTGTGTGTGAGAGAGAGTGTTTGACGGTGTATGGGTGTGAGTGTGCAGTGCAGTATAATGCGGCCTGTGATGTGATATACTACAAATGAAATTTTGAGAACAAAATATCACCGAGTACTTGAATCAGTCCACTTTTCAAATAAAATGTTTATTTTTTTCATTTAAGATAACATGTCTTATGCCATTTTGCATGTCGTCTACAGATGAAAAAACAACTAACTAACTAACCAAGAATTTCTCCCGGCCCCCACACTGCTCCCAAGTTTTCCACATTACCACATCAGCTATTGCTTGGTGCTCACTTATTCCTTTTTTCAGTAATACTGTGACCTGAAGGTATTTTCTCTTCGACTCTATTGTGTGACCCTTCACTATTTATTCGATGTACCCCACCACATTTCCAAGACCTAAATTCTCTTCTAGCGCTCACTGTTTATTATAACCATTTTTACTTCCATATCGGACCACACCCAAGAAAGACTTACTGAAGCTTAAATGTATATCACATACCATCATACTCTTTTTATTTTATCTGCTTCGTACTTCTGTTACTATCAGTTATTTGGCTGCCCATACAGTAAAGCACGCTCACTGCTTCCACTGAACTCGAGGTCACTGACGCCGGCACGGCAGCGCATCGTGGTCGGTCAGAGGGTTAGCTACCCTCAGTAATAAAAGAACTAAGTGAACGGATCGTCGAAGAACCCGAACGGGTGTCATCGGACATCCGCCTCGAACGAATTCAACAAACAAAATTGTACAAAATGAGATCAACCAAAAAAACGCATATCTATGAAGTGGCGCTCGACTCTGAGGTCGGCAAGTTCGAATCAACGTGATGAAAGAATTTTTAGCGCTATTATTTGGCCAGCACGGGGACAAGAGATAATGTTGTAAAATTTCTAATCGTCAGACTTCGACATTTACCAAGATTAAATCCCAAATTTACTGGCAGTGTGTCGTGGAGTGAAATCATGTAAGACTGTTAACGGGGATCACTACGTCAGTTGTAAACGTTAAGCTCCGCCGCTCCCTTTCTGCTGTTCATTGAGAATAAGGTATGCGCCGGCTCTGTGTTTCACCGTGCCCATTCCCTCAGGATCATACAACAGGAACATGAAAACATACTGTATAAAAAACCATCACAGGCACCTGCACTTAATAGACACTACTCTAACACGCAGCGGGGATTGAGACACTGTGCGCGAAGGAAGAAAAAGAGAAGAAAGAGTTTCAAAGAAAGGAAACAATGACTGCTAATAATGAAAAACAAAGGAAAAGAAAGAAATTTTCAACACATAGCAAAACCGTAATTTGTTGACCATCTCAGAACATTTGTCGTATTTTTGGTATAACAATTGTGTAACAAATTGCTTATTTTAGTTTGCAGTCTTTGTTCATAAATACTTGACCTACGGTTTGACAGCGGTCATACCCTGCAAAAATTAAATGAATGGTTTCAATCCTACTCATTACCGGGATTATTGGAGAGACACTGAGAAGGAGGCACGCTTTGCTGCTACTGCATACTTCTTTTCTTCATCTCAGCCCAACGGTATCGAATTATATCAGTTCTTTATTAGCGGATAATTGCTCTTTTTAAACGGCTAAACTGCTCTCTTCCCCCTAATACTTTGCGCTGGAGTTAACTAAACCTAATTTACTGGAAAGTCTTTGGGGCTACCCAATGAAAAACGGTGTTCTTAATTCTGAAGTTAATAAGGCATCTAGCTAAAAAGTTCTCCTACAGAAAGCATGACTAAACTCCGTGAAAAGCAGAGTCGTTTGCGAGGTGCGATCACGCGAACAGCATCCAGACTTTAACTCTGCCAGACTTTCGCCTAATTTTCGGAAGAGGAGGAAACAAATTAGATACGCTGTGTCCGAAAGTGCCCTCAGGTAGCTTTCCAGAAGGAAGTGCGTAGCGAAAAGTGTTTCGTCTAGGGGAAAGGCTACACCGCGATGAAAAGCATCATAGATGTAGTCGAAACTAACTAAGTTACCTAGTATAAATCGAGTTATAATTTAGACAACGGGTATATCACATGGATAGAGAAAGTGTGATACTTTTAACATAGAAAAGCAGATTGTGATAGCTTGGACATCCTGAAATGTTGTTGTGAAACTGCATGTAATAAACAGAAGGAAACAGTTAGGAATCAACGAACATGTGTGAAATACATGCTTAATAATCTGAATAGAAGTCTACTACGTTTAATGTAGACACTCTCTTTCACAGGAGATAACCAACGAAAACCATGGTTGCTGGGACCTCTGAGGCGAGGTCGCTGAAGCACTTGACGCTTATTAGGAAGGTGGCAGTTTCAAAGACTGGTTTGGTAGGATATTTTCGTCTCGAACACACAGCGAACAGAGGGAGTACAGTTGATGAGGTGAAATTTCGGACTGCAAAACGATGTGCCATGGTTCTACCTAAACCCACAAACCGAGGTGCCGAAAGCGGGTTTGTCCCCCTTTTCATTCTTTTCATCATGACGACTGTGGAAGCTTTGTTGCCAGTCTAGGCATGTACGTGTTGCTTATCAGAAAGGGTGAACTCTTTCACAGGTTCCTTTTTCCGATAAGATTCTTGTAGAACTGTTGTGATGGAGATGAAGGAAATGCAGTCAGAATAATACCATTTTCACTATCTGCCAAGGCAAATAGATGATAGTGACTAGATAATAGTTTGACAGAGGAAAATTTCCACTCCGCTACTTCTGTATAAATGAACAGGGAAATGCCGTGATTTCTTAATTATTACCTATGTTAACGATTGGAGATATGTCCCGTCATGTTGAAGATTCAATTTTTGGACAAAATATTCCGACGACTGACCATTTCGGCTTCGTCACAGCACCTAAGTGGTTGCAACCGTTATTGTCAAAATACTGTGTGTAAAACTGGAATCTTCAACAGTGCTACATCATCATGTTACATGTCAGGCAGTTATTGTCTGGTAAGAAGACAAGGGAATAGCGTCTCTAATTCAAATCTGTGTGTGTTGTTTTATCCCATAGTCAGACTAATATTTAGCCTTCAGTAGCTGTCTTCAGTATTAAAGATGTTCCGTTATTTGATTTCTCCTGATCACTGCGCTTCATATGTTGTGTAATTACAATCCATTTTTTTTTAATTGTGTGTACATCCTTCTCTGAAGAACCCTTTACCACTCTTCCGCCTTCCTCCCTTCCCATCAGCCCCTCCCCAAGCACTCTCCATTTATCCTACTCTGCCACTCTCTCTTTCCCTCCTCCTATTAACCATAATCATCTTACTCATCTTCTCCCTTTACCTTTATCTCTCTCTCTCTCTTCCTCTCTCCTTTTTTTTCTCTGGAACAAAATAAAATATACTCTGAATAGCCAAAGAAACTGGTGCACCTGCCTAATATCGTGTAGTGCCCCGCGACCACGCAGAATTGCCGCAACACGACGTGGCAGGACGTGACTAATCTCTGAAGTAGTGCTGGAGGGAACTGACACTATAAATCCTGTAGGTCTGTACGTAACTGCACAAGAGGACGAGGGGGTGGATATCTCTTCTGAACAGCACGTTGCAAGGCATCCCAGAAATGATCAATAATTTTCACGTGTAGGGAGTTTGGTGGCCAGCGGAAGTGTCTGTTCCTGGAGCCACTCTGTAGCAATTCTGGACGTGTGGGGTGCTGCATTGTCCTGCTGGAATGGCCTTTGTCCGTCAGAATGCACAGTCGACACGAATGGATGCAGTTGATCTGACAGGATGGTTTCCTCTCTCTAACTGCACACCCCCACACCATTACACAGCGTTCACCAGCTTGAACAGTCCCCTTCAGACATGCAGGGCCCATGGATTCATGAGATTGTCTCTTACTCGTACTCATCCATCCACTTCATACAATTTGAAACGAGACTCATCCGACCAGACACCAAGTTTTCAGTCATCAACAGCCCAACGGCGGTGTTGAAGGGCCCAGGCGAGGCAGAAAGCTTTGTGTCGTACAGTCATCAATGGTACACGAGTGGGACTTCGGCTCCGAAAGCCCACATCGATGATGTTTCGTTGAATGGTTCACACGCTGACACTTGTTAACAGGCCAACACTGAATTCTGCAGAATTTCGCGGAAGGGTTACACTTCTGTCACGGTGAACGATTCTCTTCAGTCGTTGTGGACTCCATTCTTGCAGGATCTTTTTTCGGCCGCAGCGATGTCGGAGATATGATGTTTTATGGATTCCAGATCTTCACGGTACACTCGTGAAACGGTCGCACGAGAAAATCTCCACTTCATCGCTACCTGGAAGATGCTTTGTCCCATCGCCCGTGCGCCGTCTATAAAAAACATGTTCAAATCCATTTAAATCTTGATAACCTGCCACTGTAGCAGCAGTAACCGATATAACAACTGCACCAGACACTTGCTGTCTTACATAGGCGTTGCCGACCGCAGCGCCGTATTCTGTCTGTTTACATATCTCTGTATTTGAATACGCATACCTATACCAGTTTCTTTGGTGCTTCAGTGTATAATGCTGGACCTTTGTAGCCGAGGAGAAGAGATAAAATCACCATCAAGAGTGTCTGATTTAGACTTTTCGACGCTTCTATGAACGATATTAGTTGAATTATGGGAAAGTGCCTTTTGGAAAGACATGACCTTTTCCTCATACAATTTCAGCGTTGCGTCTCTTGTGATATCGACGTTTCTTTAAAATCTCTTGTGCCTTTCGCTGTGGCATTGGACATTAATTTATTAATTCTCCTCTGCCTGAGGTAACTTAAATGCTTAATCACCTACTGGACTCTACCTGGCGTATAGGAATTACGTGACAAACAAACGTTAGAGGGAATCGTACTGAACGACGCGTTACGATGTTCAGCAAGCATTCTTTGTATTAGTTCAATAGGCCACTGTGGATTCTACCACTTATAGTATAGATATCTGGGCACATGTATGGGAGAGTGTGGGCCTCATTTTGCTATGTACAAAAAATGTCCTATCCAGAATACTGCTCTGGGCATGTACACTGATAATGGAGAATGAAGCATATCCTACATTTTAGTGACTAATGTAGTCTTATTATGCTCATTTTTATGTATTATTATTTGCTAAATGGTATTTGTAAGAGTACCAAAACCCGTGAAATAAAGGTACAGAATACTGGCTTCATTTCACGTTCGCATGCCTGGAGTAATATGCACATAACTCCATACGCCACCTGCAGTATCCCAAGTACTTTTCCGCCACAGAAAAAGCTAAAAGTTGGCTGTTACACTGCACCTCTCACTAGTTAATTAACTATTTTTGTAATTCATTTACCTCGTGTGTAAGTTACTTCGGACTTTATGCAATGTTGAAATTCGTTAGCTAGTACCTATTCCAAATAATTTATCTTCCTCCGCGTCATTCAGGAAGTATTCTCCGATATCGACCAGTGCCGGGTAGTCAGTTCACAGCCCACGTCACTGAGGATGCTGGGACATGAGTCTGAGGGAGGCACTCTTGTGTTCGACCACGCTGAAGGAAGGTCGTATTCCGGAGTTTGATGCCGCTGGTTTGCTATTTTGCGCTCGGGTTCCCGGGTTCGATTCCCGGCGGTTCAGGGATTTTCTCTGCCTCGTGATGACTGGGTGTTGTGTGCTGTCCTTAGGTTGGTTAGGTTTAAGTAGTTCTAGGTTCTAGGGGACTGATGACCATAGATGATAAGTCCCACAGTGCTCAGAGCCTTTTTTTTTTTTTTTTTTTTTTTTTTTTTTTTTTTTTTTTTTTTTTTTTTTTTTTTGCTGTAAGGTGAGGTGGAGATATGTAGCTTGGCTGAGTATAATAACAGCACACTCGCAATAGGATTTTGCTAATCATTCACAACGAACGTGTGGTTCATGCGAAACTACACTCCTGGAAATGGAAAAAAGAACACATTGACACCGGTGTGTCAGACCCACCATACTTGCTCCGGACACTGCGAAAGGGCTGTACAAGCAATGATCACACGCACGGCACAGCGGACACACCAGGAACCGCGGTGTAGGCCGTCGAATGGCGCTAGCTGCGCAGCATTTGTGCACCGCCGCCGTCAGTGTCAGCCAGTTTGCCGTGGCATACGGAGCTCCATCGCAGTCTTTAACACTGGTAGCATGCCGCGACAGCGTGGACGTGAACCGTATGTGCAGTTGACGGACTTTGAACGAGGGCGTATAGTGGGCATGCGGGAGGCCGGGTGGACGTACCGCCGAATTGCTCAACACGTGGGGCGTGAGGTCTCCACAGTACATCGATGTTGTCGCCAGTGGTCGGCGGAAGGTGCACGTGCCCGTCGACCTGGGACCGGACCGCAGCGACGCACGGATGCACGCCAAGACCGTAGGATCTTACGCAGTGCCGTAGGGGACCGCACCGTCACTTCCCAGCAAATTAGGGACACTGTTGCTCCTGGGGTATCGGCGAGGACCATTCGCAACCGTTTCCATGAAGCTGGGCTACGGTCCCGCACACCGTTAGGCCGTCTTCCGCCCATGCCCCAACATCGTGCAGCCCGCCTCCAGTGGTGTCGCGACAGGCGTGAATGGAGGGACGAATGGAGACGTGTCGTCTTCAGCGATGAGAGTCGCTTCTGCCTTGGTGCCAATGATGGTCGTATGCGTGTTTGGCGCCGTGCAGGTGAGCGCCACAATCAGGACTGCATACGACCGAGGCACACAGGGCCAACACCCGGCATCATGGTGTGGGGAGCGATCTCCTACACTGGCCGTACACCACTGGTGATCGTCGAGGGGACACTGAATAGTGCACGGTACATCCAAACAATCATCGAACCCATCGTTCTACCATTCCTAGACCGGCAAGGGAACTTGCTGTTCCAGCAGGACAATGCACGTCCGCATGTATCCCGTGCCACCCAACGTGCTCTAGAAGGTGTAAGTCAACTACCCTGGCCAGCAAGATCTCCGGATCTGTCCCCCATTGAGCATGTTTGGGACTGGATGAAGCGTCGTCTCACGCGGTCTTCACGTCCAGCACGAACGCTGGTCCAACTGAGGCGCCAGGTGGAAATGGCAGGGCAATCCGTTCCACAGGACTACACCCAGCATCTCTACGATCGTCTCCATGGGAGAATAGCAGCCTGCATTGCTGCGAAAGGTGGATATACACTGTACTAGTGTCGACATTGTGCATGCTCTGTTGCCTGTGTCTATGTGCCTGTGGTTCTGTTAGTGTGATCATGTGATGTATCTGACCTCAGGAATGTGTCAATAAAGTTTCCCCTTCCTGGGACAATGAATTCACGGTGTTCTTATTTCAATTTCCAGGAGTGTATTTTCCTGATTCACATCGTGAAGGTGCTATAATTTCTATACGTTGGAACCGCATCTCACATGTCTTCATATCTCTGTGAGGGGAGTGCTTTTCTGGGCTCGGAGCAAAATCTATTGTCTACCAATGCATCCGAATGTTGGTAGAGTCAGTTGTGTTACACTCCCTAGCAGTGAACATTTGCTCACACTTGCCACTTTTATGGATTACGCTTTATTTTATCCTGTTACGTACTGGAAATCTGTGTACCGCGTGCTTTCTCAGTACTTATATTACACTTATTAATTTGACTGAATTATTTACCGGGAGTCATTTACATGGATTCACATTCAGATATTCTTTCGAATCAATTTTTCTTGTCACTCAGTTTCCTATTTAGACGAGTTATACCAGCTTGTACCCAGCAATTGTAATACAACTTGATGTGAAACGCACTATTTATCCTCAGAAATAGGTAGACTTCTTAGAGCCTCCTTACCGTAATTACTATCAACCACTACGAACACAATATCTCGCATTGGTCTTCATGCTTTTCACCAAAAATAAAAGAGTTAGTGCTGACGCTGTTGCAGAGACAAAACGAATTTATATGATGCTTTGTAACTGTGATTTTGGCTTTCTATAACAAACTGAGTTCACATGTCTACTGCACTCCACGGGTTTACAAGCCACGTTGCGTTACACATTCTTATCCACGATATTTGTGCGACTGCTCTTGTTCATTGAAGCTCAATTACCCTTTGCTATGCCTATTGTAAAAGAATGAAGAAAAAGCTAAGTGTTCATTTGCTACATAATTATCAAAAACCGCTTTGAAGTTATTATGTAATAAAATTCAGATTGACGCTTTATTAGTTTAATGATGTATTTATTGCGATCAACCTATTTCGGCTAGATTCCCATCCTCTGTTCATGTACGGGAATTAAAAAACATATTTATTTTGTTACGATGTTGATTTATCATATTTTCGAGTGTACGTGTCTGATACCTTAGTCCACATATAAGCAGTAGTCGCTGTCTCTATGTATTGTACTACAACATGGTGCAGGTTCAGAATTCTTACGATACAAACGGTTTTTGCGGTTTGCTCCTGTTGTTAACGGTCCTCTCTTGTAATAAGTCTTATGATCTGACGTTTTATCGACAGATTTGACAGCCTGACCATTGTGACTGTTGGCCAAAAGTGCTACACGGCTACAGTTGGTATGGTGTCCTGATGTTATCATTTCTGGCTGTATGCATGATCTTTGTAATCGACGTGTCTGTGCGTAGTTTTTTGTGTCCATCCGTTATCTTTGGTTAGAAATTCAATAAAATTTTCTATAAATGTTTATGTTTTAAATCCGTTTTTTCACTCACAATGCCACCAGGACATTATATTGTGTTAATTTTTCACATAGTTAATAACAAAGATCATACATACAGCCAGAAATGAGAACATCAATGCAGCATAACAACTGTAACCAAACAGCACCTTTGGCCAACAGTCACAACTGTCAAGCTGTCATACCTGACAATAAAACGTCAAATTATAAAAATTACAAGTAAAGCCCATTAACAATAGAAGCAAACCTCAAATCAGTGACAGCGGCCACTGACGATATCTGGACGTAAGTACCAATTTTGTATTTCAGAAAATATGTTTAACTAACATTGTAGTAAGATACAAATATTATGTAACTCCCACAGATGGTCTACTGATGGCAATCTATCCCAAAAGTGCCCAACACAATTAACACATCATTAAACTATAATAGCAGCAACCTGTATTTTATTACCTAATGTTTCTATGAGATATCTTCTACGCTGCGGGCCCATTCGATCTTAAACTTTGCAGTCATATTGCGCTATAAATTTGATTCAACGGTCCCAACTGGGATTTAATGGTGCGTTTTTCTTAATTCGAGACATGTCCGGGTTTATTTACAAACCTAAAACCTAGTAGGATCCTTACAAAGTATATTTTTAAAAGTGAAGTGGGCTTAAAATTGAAAGTAATTCTTTACGCCCTGTCTTACACAGAGGCTTTATTGCAGTGTACTACTACGAGATTAGAAATGATCCAGCATTACATTACTTATTGCATAACTGAAAAATTAAGCTGTTATTAAACTCAAAAATCACTCTTTAATTGAAGAAAGTCTTATTCATGTATTGACTTTTACGAACCAGTTTAGAGCCCAAGTATCATTATCAGATAACATAAAATTTCTACAGCAACCTATAATCTACCATTCGTAATATGGCGAGAATAACAATAAAATTATAAAAAACGATCCTGTGGCTCCACCATCAAGAGAAAGTAATGCAGGGTGGATTTTTATAGGCCCTAATATACATATGATACCATATAGGATGCTGTAAAAATTTCTTGTGACCACGTAATGCTCTTTTCGACTGATGCTGGTTCGAAACTTTGTATTGTCAACAGCCCTTGGTAGTACATAAACGTGACTTTCTTTAAACATTTAGAAGCTCTTGGACACCGGCTGCACAAAACGTATTGGTTAGTTCAGTTTGTCAGTATTTTACAGCGTTGTTATTTTCGTCTGCACTCTGAAGAGTGGTTTCATAGAGCTATACACCCTACTCAGTCATGTGCAACCCTTTTTAGCTGAGTGTGACATCCATTGGAATCTGCGTATTGTGTCCATTCCTTGGTCTCCCTCAACACTTTTTTACGTCCCGCACTTCCCTACATGCCGCGTGAAGTGGCTGCGAGGTTTGAGGCGCCATGTCACGGACTGCGCGGCCCCTCCCGCCTGACGTTTGAGTCCTCCCTCCGTCATGGGTGTGTGTGTGTGTGTGTGTGTGTGTGTGTGTGTTGTTCTTAGAATAAATTAGCTTAAGTAGTGTGTAAGTTTAGACAACGATGACTTCCTCAGTTTGGTCCCTTACGAATTCACACACATTTGAACATTTTTGAACTTTCCTCCATTAGCAAACTGACTATTCCCTCATGCCGCGTGATGTGTGCTACCAACCAATCCCTTTGTTTGGTCAAGTTGTGCCATAAATTTCTCTTTCCCCGCGATTCGGTTCAGTGCCTCCTCATTAGTCACTTGATCTACCTACTTAATCTTCAGCTTTCTTATGTAGCACCACATCTCCAAAGTTTTTATTGTGTTTTACTCTGATCTGCTTATCTTCCACCTTTAATTTCTGTACGAGACCAAACACCAAAGTAATACGTTGAGGGAAGACTTCCAAATAGCTAAAATTTATACTAGATGTTAAGAAATTCCTTCGTTGCAGAAAAGATTTGCGTGATATACCCAATCTCCTTTTTATAGCCTTTCTACTTCAGCTATAATCAGCTATTTTGCTGCCCAAATAACAACACTCATATAGTAGCTTTACTGTCTCTACATCTACATCTACATACATACTCCGCAATCCACCATGCGGTGCGTGGCGGAGGGTACCTCGTACCACAACTAGCATCTTCTCTCCCTGTTCCACTCCCAAACAGAACGAGAGAAAAATGGCTGCCTATATGCCTCTGTACGAGCCCTAATCCCTCTTATCTTATCTTTGTGGTTTTTCCGCGAAATATAAGTTGGCGGCAGTAAAATTGTACTGCAGTCAACCTCAAATGCTGGTTCTCTAAATTTCCTCGGTAGCGATTCACGAAAAGAACGCCTCCTTTCCTCCAGAGACTCCCACCCGAGTTCCTGAAGCATTTCCGTAACACTCACGTGATGATCAAACCTACCAGTAACAAATCTAGCAGCCCTCCTCTGAATTGCTTCTATGTCCTCCCTCAATCCGACCTGATAGGAATACAAAACGCTCGAGCAGTACTCAAGAATAGGTCGTATTAGTGTTTCATAAGCGGTCTCCTTTACAGATGAACCACATCTTATCAAAATTCTACCAATAAACCGAAGACGACTATCCGCCTTCCCCACAACTGCCATTACATGCTTGGCCCAATCATATCGCTCTGCAATGTTACGCCAAAATATTTAATGGACGTGACTGTGTCAAGCGCTACACTACTAATGGAGTATTCAAACATTACGGGATTATTTTTCCTATTCATCTGCATTAATTTACATTTATCTATATTTCGAGTTAGCTGCCATTCTTTACACCAATCACAAATCCTGTCTAAGTCATCTTGTATCCTTCTACAGTCACTAAACGACGACACCTTCCCGTACACCACAGCATCATCAGCAAACAGCCGCACATTGCTATCCACCCTACCCAAAAGATCATTTATGTAGATAGAAAACAACAGCGGACCTACCACACTTTCCTGGGGCACTCCAGATGATACCCTCACCTCGATGAACACTTACCATCGAGGACAACGTACTGGGTTCTATTACTTAGGAAGTCTTCGAGCCACTCACATATTTGGAAACCAGTTCCATATGCTCGTACCTTAGTTAGGAGTCTGCAGTGGGGCACCGAGTCAAATGCTTTCCAGGAGTTATGGAATATGGCATCCGTCTGATACCCTTCGTCCATGGTTCGCAAGATGTCATGTGCAAAAAGGGCGAGTTGCGTTTCGTAGGAGCGATGCTTTCTAAAGCAGTGCTGACGCATGGACAGCAACTTCTCTGTCTCAAGGAAATTCACTATATTCGAAATGAGAATATGTTCGAGAATTCTGCAATAAACCGATGTTAAGAATAATGGTCTGTCATTTTGACGAACCGTCCTTCTACCCTTCTTATACACTCCTGGAAATGGAAAAAAGAACACATTGACACCGGTGTGTCAGACCCACCATACTTGCTCCGGACACTGCGAGAGGGCTGTACAAGCAATGATCACACGCACGGCACAGCGGACACACCAGGAACCGCGGTGTTGGCCGTCGAATGGCGCTAGCTGCGCAGCATTTGTGCACCGCCGCCGTCAGTGTCAGCCAGTTTGCCGTGGCATACGGAGCTCCATCGCCGTCTTAAACACTAGTAGCATGCCGCGACAGCGTGAACGTGAACCGTATGTGCAGTTGACGGACTTTGAGCGAGGGCGTATAGTGGGCATGCGGGAGGCCGGGTGGACGTACCGCCGAATTGCTCAACACGTGGGGCGTGAGGTCTCCACAGTACATCGATGTTGTCGCCAGTGGTCGGCGGAAGGTGCACGTGCCCGTCGACCTGGGACCGGACCGCAGCGATGCACGGATGCACGCCAAGACCGTAGGATCTTACGCAGTGCCGTAGGGGACCGCACCGCCACTTCCCAGCAAATTAGGGACACTCTTGCTCCTGGGGTATCGGCGAGGACCATTCGCAACCGTCTCCATGAAGCTGGGCTACGGTCCCGCACACCGTTAGGCCGTCTTCCGCTCACGCCCCAACATCGTGCAGCCCGCCTCCAGTGGTGTCGCGACAGGCGTGAATGGAGGGACGAATGGAGACGTGTCGTCTTCAGCGATGAGAGTCGCTTCTGCCTTGGTGCCAATGATGGTCGTATGCGTGTTTGGCGCCGTGCAGGTGAGCGTCACAATCAGGACTGCATACGACCGAGGCACACAGGGCCAACACCCGGCATCATGGTGTGGGGAGCGATCTCCTACACTGGCCGTACACCACTGGTGATCGTCGAGGGGACACTGAATAGTGCACGGTACATCCAAACCGTCATCGAACCCATCGTTCTACCATTCCTAGACCGGCAAGGGAACTTGCTGTTCCAACAGGACAATGCACGTCCGCATGTATCCCGTGCCACCCAACGTGCTCTAGAAGGTGTAAGTCAACTACCCTGGCCAGCAAGATCTCCGGATCTGTCCCCCATTGAGCATGTTTGGGACTGGATGAAGCTTCGTCTGACGCGGTTTGCACGTCCAGCACGAACGCTGGTCCAACTGAGACGCCAGGTGGAAATGGCATGGCAAGCCGTTCCACAGGACTACATCCAGCATCTCTACGATCGTCTCCATGGGAGAATAGCAGCCTGCATTGCTGCGAAAGGTGGATATACACTGTACTAGTGCCGACATTGTGCATGCTCTGCTGCCTGTGTCTATGTGCCTGTGGTTCTGTCAGTGTGATCATGTGATGTATCTGACCTCAGGAATGTGTCAATAAAGTTTCCCCTTCCTGGGACAGTGAATTCACGGTGTTCTTATTTCAATTTCCAGGAGTGTATACAGGCGTCACCTGCGTTTTTTTTTCAGTCGCTCGGGACTTTACGTTGGACAAGAGATTCGCGATAAATGCAAGCTAAGTAAGGAGCCAAAGCAGTAGAGTACCCTCTGTAAAACCGAATTGGAATCCCATCAGGACCTGGCGATTTATTTATTTTCAACCCATTCAGCTGCTCCAAAACCCCAGGGATGTCTATCACTATGTCCTCCATACGGGAATCTGTACGAGACTCAAACGGTGGTATGTTTGTACGATCCTCCTGCGTGAAAGATTTCTCAAATGCTAAATTTAAAATTTCAGCTTTCGTTTTGCTGTCTTGCGTTGTCAGGTCAGACTACTCAGTGAGTGACTGGATGGAAGTCTTCGACCCGCTTACCGATTTTACGTAATACCAGAATTTCCTTGTCTTTTCAGCAAGATCTTTTGCTAAGGTATGACGGTGGTGGTGGTTGTACGCTCCACTCATCGCTCCTTTTACAGCAGCACGACTCTCTACTAACTCATTTCCTAACGTAATTCCTTCAACTCATTTGATTTGACTAGATTCTGTTACTGTTGTCTTACCATTGTCGATGTTCATCTTATAACCCACTTTCAAGGCATTAGTCATTCTATTAAAAGCTCCTCTTTCAAGTATTTTGCTGTGTCTGACATGACTGAAATGCCCGTTTTACAGTAACAAGTGTAATTATTTGTTTTAAGAAGAAGACGAGTGGTATTGATTTTACGTATGAAGTAAGAAAGAAAATATATTAGTTTTACCGGTAATGCGCTTGCGCATGCGCATGCGCATGCGCATGATTCATTTTCCTCACGTTTGTGCAGTTCCTGTTGGTAGCTACTGAGGTATTTAAGCAGCGACGTAGCATTTAGTCTGCGTACTAGCCTTTTTTTGGCACCTGAAATGTTTCAATAAGTAACTTTCTGACAATTGGTGTTTTCATACCGTACTATCACAAATGTCAATCAGAGGTAGTTTCCATTGCGTTTATATGTTCGCTACAAGAATTAGTCACATAGAAATGGCCCAGCCATCAAATGTTCCGAGATAAAGCTGTCGGTAAACAAATGGACTCGGGAGCTGCACGCTCCCCTAACGACTTCTCGTCCGCTGACCTTTCGAGGCGGCCAGTCATGCCAAGTACCAGACTGCAGCATCACCGCCAGTTCTTACTTCTTCCACTTTCCTTCCGAATGCAATGGCGATTTATAAACGGTAAGCGTGTTTTTCGATCGACACGGTGCGGCAAACATTTAAATCGGCAGGAGCGTAAACGCCGGCTGTCAGGAGGTGGCAGGAGGTGATGTGCGCGCCGGACGTCCGCTTCGTGCTCGGAGCATTAAAGCCAGTCCGCCGCACACGTCGCTGTACCCGTCATGGCGCACCGCGACTCACCCGGAGTCGGCACAAAAACTGGGCCCCGTCTGCCGTAACAGGCAGGAGCTACCGGTGAGTAGCAACGAGTGAGCTTCGGTAAGTACCAGACAATCCAGTACCAACCGTGGACTATTCATCCGAACTCAGCAGGCCTTGTCGACAACAATAAGTGCTTCACTTCCGGAATCTCTTCATGCAGTTGCGGACTTAGAGAAAGTCCACAATAATATAAGAAGGAAAAAGACTGCGGCAATGTTACGATATTTGAAAGAACAGATCAAATTACGCTATCTGATCTTAGATATCCTGGAGATCCCTAAGCAATGAGGAATTGGCCACTAAATTCGACAAGAGGCGAACTCTGACCCAAGCGGTACTTGTTGGTCACTCTAAGCTCATTGGCCCAAAACATCGGGAATCCGTACCATCTCTTATCCTAAATGGAACAAATATTAACTTCTCTCCCTCAGCAAAGAGTTTGGGAGTAATAATAGATGAAAATCTTAATTGGACAGAGCACGTACCTGCAGTCTGCAAAAAAGCATGTCCTACATGTAACGTGCGCGCATGGGGCACACAATACTCCTTAAAGCCTGTACTATGGTAAGTGAGCGGGGTTCACCTTACGAGACAGGATTTTCGTATAGATATTGACCGCGTGTACCTGAATGGTGGCAAATCAGATTTACACCCACTCTGTAATAACAATGATCCGTCAAGTAAGTTCAAAATGCAATTACACGTCAGTATGTACCAAAAGGAACACTGAAGATGCTACCAATTTGATAATAATACGGTCGCCAGCCTAATTAGGCATTAACTGAGTTTCTTCCCCGTACAAGTTGATGTATATTCATGCAAAACAACACGTAGTAGCACTGCATAATATAGTAAAATTTTAGAACCAGAAAATCTATTGAACTGATAGTTTCACGTTCTGTACTGATATGGAAAAACCATGAATATATAGCACTACACTATAATGTATACTATAAAACTTAGTACTGTCTATTGATCTGATTGAAATCGGGCATAGGTTACGCTAGAAATAGCACTTTCGAGCCACACACAAAATGTCAATTTTGATAAAGATAAAACACTGATAAATTTTGACTTATATATTGACTTTAACTTTTGCTGGTCAAACCAATGTGGAACACTTCAGAATTCAAATGAATAAAAAGGGGGGGAGGACCCTGAAACTGCTATGATCACTATATTTAAAAAAATTGATTACTGAAATTATCATGCGTTCAAGATTTCCAGTATATGAGTTACTACTCTTTTTATCTTATTTACTTCTCATTTTAATACCTTTATATCTGTCTGGAAATAATTAAACATCATTACTATATCAATATTAAAGTTATCTTTCAACTTCGTTAGACCTTCGTTATTCATTTACTGGTTCGTTAATAAAACAGTTCTTTAAACACCATTCTAACATAACTAGGTCTGCAAGTAACTATTATTAACACAAAATTTAATTTTTCATTTCGGGACACTCGGACTGCACAACGTTTGGAAAGGACCCTGCCTAGGTTATTTGTGAGGATAATTAAATGAGGGGAAAGTTCTGGTAAAATTTAGGTTATTGTTGAACAGTTCACTCTATGGTCCATACGAATACATTATTAAAGTTTCAACCTACTTGTATCGATGCGGCGGTTGGCGGGCGGCGAGATGGCGAGGCACAGAGCACACATACAACCACGAATCGGCACTTTAATTCTTCTTAGCATCGCAATAGTTTTCCATTTAGTGCCTATGGAATATTGCCATACTGTGTGGGCGTTGGAACGGCATACCCGAGGCTCAGTAAAGCTATGTCTTCCAGGAGAGGCTCCTCGCTCCAGAAGGTGTTGCTCAAACCAGTGCCAAACTCCAACTACTACTGCTGAGCCCGTTGTGCCGTGCAGTGCCCGCGTGCATTTTCCCGCGCTCGCCTGCCATCCACCTTTTACCGCTCCCTTACAGGCCCGGTATTCACCCGAGGTTTTGCATTCTACATATCCTAACACATTGCCTACGTATGGACCAGACGCACAATTACAATTTTAAACATCTTACAACAGTTTCAACATTTGTAACATTTCAGTTGTATTACAATACTGCTTGAAATTTGACATAAACATTAATATTCACATTGATACTTGTTTACAGTTTTCTTAACACAATGGCATGAAACAAAAAAGAAATGAAATCAGAACATTAATTACACAAGTTTAGCGAAAAATCAGAAGAAAAAAATATTATATGTACAGTAGGACAGAGTCGTTGTTACATACAGAAATATAAAAAACTCTTCCCTTTCGATCCGAAAAAGAAATTAGTACAAACGCTTATACTCCCAATCATTGACTACATCGATATTATCCTACAAGGCCTCTCACAGGAAAATTCGCCACTTCTGGAACTGGTCATAAATGCCTGCGTCCGATATGTCTGTGACGTTCTACTTTTTGATCACATTTCACCTGAATATGCAAAACTGTCCTGGCTGCGTGCAGACAAACTCAGAGGTTTCCATACACTCTGTCTCATCTACTGCCTTATAAATGTACACTGTCCCTCATATCTCTCCTCGTACTTAACGCTTATGTCGGAACAACACGACAGAAACCTAATTAGATCCTCTCTGTTCCGCTGCATCGCTCAGTCACCTTCTCCAAGTCCTTTACAGTATCAGGAACCCGACTCTGGAATAACCTCCGTCGTTATGTTAGAGAACTTAAAAACAAGCCCGGCTTCGAAAAACAGTTAATGACGTATCCACTTAAGCAACAGTAATGCCTCCCTCTGTACATGAATGCACTTCACCTCTTTTCCCCTCCTTAAATCTCCCTTCCCCAAATCTCTCTATACTAGTAAACATCTACTTTACGCACCAAGATATTAATGTACGTCTGCACAAATCTACATTACTATTGCCAGTTTTTTCATGTTTATCATTATTATTTGATTTTTTCTTTTACTGTTATTATTATTGCTTTTATCATAATTTGTATGTATAGCACCTATTGTAAAAATACTGCCAGCATTTGCTTTATTAGGTCTTAGTCATTACTCTTTATTCATATTGTCACTAGAGAAATCTAATTTCCTTCTTTAGCTATTGTCATGAAGTAATTCTGATGTGTGAAGTGCTGCATGTGTGGAACATTGGTCCGATGTAAGAGGAAGCTTGATGGCCCTAATCTGATCAGGTTAAATAAATAAATAAAATAAGGCGGGGAGCGGTGTGTTGTGAGTACAACAGCAATAACAGCAAAATGGGTCGTTCGGGAGAGTTCAATGACTTCCCGTGCGGGCTAGACATCGGATGTCAGCTGCGTAACAGATCCGTCATGGACATTTCACCACTTCTGAAGCTGCCGAAGTCCACTGCTGGGGACGTGTCTCAAATGCAAGCGCGATGGGGCAGCTACAGCTAAACCACGACTAGACCCCACGTACTGACGCACAGGGACTATCGAGCACTGCGGAGAGTGACCGTGAAATTCGCGTTGAATCAGATGAAGGAATCATTCGTCAATGCCAAAATGTTACCAAAATGTAGCTAAACTATGACTGTACGTAGGGGGTTAAAGAGAACGGCCAACAGTGGCCGAGCAGCTCTCATAAGCCAACGCTAAGCGACGTATGAGGTGATGTAAAGCGCGATGCCACTGGAGAGTGAATGACCCGAAATCGAGTGGTTTGATGTGAGGAATCAAGCTATTGCCTCAGAAAGTCAGATGGAAAAGTTTGGTTTTGGCGAATGCCTGAAGAATCTTACCTGCTGCTATCGGTAGTGCCAAGTTCGCAAAACTGGGAAAGCGACGTCACGGTATGGTGTGTGTGTATTTAGTTGTTACAGTGTGATCGCCTTCTTGCGTTTAAGAAAAAACTAAATCCGAAAGAATATAACTGCGCAAGTAGTATATATTGATCAAAGAGTTATTACGATTGTGAAAGAGTAATAGGGAGAGAGAGAGAGAGAGAGAGAGAGAGAGAGATATTATCTCTCACCATATAAAAACTCTATTGCGGGAGGTATCGGAAGGTACTGTTGAAAGCTGGCATTTTGAAAACAGGATGCAATTTGATTAATTATGATAACATTTCATCTCACACAAGAGGATGATGGACCCCGCAATATAGCATTTATAGATAAATATACACTACCGGCCATTAAAATTGCTACTCCAAGACGAAATGCAGGTGATAAACGGGTATGCATTGGACAAATATATTATACTAGAACTGACATGTGATTACATTTTCGCGCAGTTTAGGTGCATATAACCTGAGAAATCAGTACCCAGAACAACCACCTCTGGCCGCAATAACGGCTTTGATACGCCTGGGCATTGAGTCAAACAGAGCTTGGATGGCGTGTACAGGTACAGCTACCCATGCAGCTTCAACACGATACCACAGTTCATCAAAAGTAGTGACTGGCGTATTATGACGAACCAGTTGCTCGGCCACCATTGACCAGCCGTTTTCAATTGGTGAGAGATCTGGAGAATGTGCTGACCAGGGCAGCAGTCGAACATTTTCTGTATCCAGAAAGGCCCGTACAGGACCTGCAACATGCGGTCGTACAATATCCTGGTGAAATGTAGGGTTTCGCAGGGATCGAATGAAGGGTAGAGCCACGGGTCGTAACACATCTGAAATGTAACGTCCACTGTTCAAATTGCCGTCAATACGAACAAGAGGCGACCGAGACGTGTAACCAATGGCAACCCATACAATCACGCTGGGTGATACACCAGTATGGCGATGACGAATAAACGCTTCCAATGTCCGTTCACCGCGATGTCGCCAAAGACGGATGCGACCATCATGATGTTGTAAACAGAACGTGGATTCATCTGAAAAAATGACGTTTTGCCATTAGTGCACCCAGGTTCGTAGTTGAGTACACCATCGCAGGCGCTCCTGTCTGTTCAAAATGGTTCAAATGGCTCTGAGCACTATGGGACTTAACATCTATGGTCATTAGTCCCCTAGAACTTAGAACTACTTAAACCTAACTAACCTAAGGACATCACACAACACCCAGTCATCACGAGGCAGAGAAAATCCCTGACCCCGTTGGGAATCGAACACGGGAACCGCTCCTGTCTGTGATGCAGCGTCAAGGGTAACCACAGCCACGGTTTCCGAGCCGATAGTCCATGCTGCTGCAAAAGTCGTGGGACTGTTCGTGCAGATGGTTGTTGTCTTGCAAACGTCCCCATCTGCAGACTCAGGGATCGAGACGTGGCTGCTCGATCCGTTACAACCATGCGGTTAAGATGCCTGTCATCTCGACTGCAAGTGATACAAGGCCGTTGGGATCCAGCACGGCGTTCCGTGGATCTCGACCAATGCGAACAGCAGTGTCGGAATACGAGAAACCGCAATCGCGATAGACAGCAGTCCGACCTTTATCAAAGTCGGAAACGTGATGGTACTCATGTCTCCTCCTTACACGAGGCATCACAACAACGTTTCACCGGGCAACGCCGGTCAACTGTTGTTTATGTAAAATTGGTTGGAAACTTTCCTCATGTCAGCAAGTTAGAGATGTCACCACCGGCGCCCATCTTGTGTGAATTATCTGAAAAGCTAATTTTTTCATATCACAGCATCTTCTTCCTGTCGTTTAAACTTCGCGTATGTAGCACTTCATCTTCGTGGTGTAGCAATTTTAATGGCCAGTAGTGTTTCATTGTCTTTGGCTCGGAACATAATTTAGTGCGTCGTAACTCGTTGGCAACTTTGTATCCTGGAAAATCAGTAGAGCCTGCACCAGGGTCGTTTATGCTCTGTTCTGAGAGATTAATTTCTGGATATCTATTGAGATTAGTACGCAACTTGAACAATAATTCCCATGCTACAGAGTGAGTACCTCATAGCACCCAAGACGACTTCTCCACGGCGTATGATTGTGCCGCTGACTATTTTAAGAATTTTCCGAGTCGATGAATTCTGCAGAGCCACAGAAATTTTATTCCATGTGCTGGCTCTGAGTGGCAGACAGAGTATGATTACCTCACTAAAAGTGTGCCTAGCAGAGCTGAAAACGTCTCGATGGTGAAGGGTGTTCACGCCCCCTATTATTGCGCACTAATAGGTGTCAGGATACTTTAATCAGATAGTGTACTTTAGAGTAATTCTTTATAAGGCAGCCGGCTGAAGTGGCCGAGCGGTTCTAGGCGTTACAGTCTGGAACCGCGCGACCGCTACGGTGGCAGGTTCGAGTCCTGCCTCGGGCATGGGTGTGTGTGACGTCCTTAAGTTAGTAAGGTTTAAGTAGTTCTAAGTTCTAGGGGACTGATGACCACAGATGTAAAGTCCCATAGTGCTCAGAGCCATTTGAACCATTTGAACCTACTGGATTACCAGTGGCAAAACGTGCCTCCTTTCGTTGGATCTTCTTTATCTTTTCTTTTAATCGAACCTAATATGGCTATCAATCTGATACACAATACTCAATAACCTTGTGTTACAAATTTTATGGGATCCACGCTCTATTACTCAGCGTTGTTATGATGTGTGGATCACAACTCGCGAGTTCCTGTAAACATCGATTATCGAAGTCGAAGAATCCAGAGCGCTGTGTCAGCGATGTTGCTGCTGAGCTGTTGTCGTCGGAGAGTAGCAGTCAGCAGTAGTGGTCGAACCAGTGGTTAAGCGTGTCACCCCTTCGCATCAACCGGCTGGCCACTTGGGGTTGTAGTGTTGCTGGATCACGGTGATGGGCATGTGTGTGTCATCAGACTGGCGTGTCACGTAAGTTATTCAGTTTTTCAGTTACGTAAAGAGCAACCCTGGATAATGTTCAAGATTAAGGCGTGAATGTCTTATATTTCGTGTCTCAAAGGAAGATATTTGTCTCTACATTGCAAACTCTACAATGACTTTCACAACAACGAAACCTGTTATTTATTAGAATATTATTATGCATCCATAATATATTTTTCACGTCATTGTTGCTAAGCTGAGCATCGTTACACATTATGCACGATCACAAACTAATTTTAACCTACTTTCCTGATCCAAAGAGCACTTTTCGCAATCAAGAATCGGGAGTGTCACGAACTGCTTTGTAAGACAATTATTTCGTGTTTCCTTCAGATTCTTCCAAAGAATCTCAACCTGGAATCCTACAATTAGTTTCATGTTGTCATTCCACTTGAGGTCACTCCAGGCGGCTACCGTTAGTATTCTATGAAGGTCTGTTTTCATCTATTTACCAATAATAACCGTCAGTCCCTACAGCAACCATCAATCATCTGCAGGTTTCCTTGCATTTCGCTACCTTCCTACAGGCGACACCATGAGCTGAGAACACCCTCATGCAGCTAGCGACGTTATCCATTAGATCATTTGCATAAATTTTAAATGGAACGGCCCTATAACGCTGCCTTGGGGTACTCGAGAAATTACTTTTCCGAATATCACTTCCCTTCTGTTAAGGTTATAAGCTATAAATCCACCGTAAGCTACAGTAGACCATCATAAGTAAGAACAGAGTAGGATATTTTTCCTGGTAGCTTTGGCCGTCACGACCGTAACCGCGTTACCTGTAGGTTAGGTGAGTTGCATACCTATCGGTCGTTTCCTCATTTCGATCGCTTTGTTCAATTATGCGATCAGTCTCTTGCTAGGTTCCCTTAGAAACCGGAAACGGTGACTGTCTAGAAACTGAGTGAGGGTATATAAAGGGCTTTATGATGTATGGAAAATTTTTGTTCTACTTAGCTACCCTCCTGTCTGTTACTTAAAAATAAACTGTATTTACAGCAAAACAGAAATTGTGAGTGTTTAATTCTGGTTTCATTCGAAAGTTGTTGATTTCTAACGTTAAACAAAGGGATGTTGTAGCAGTAAAAAAAATACAGATTTATCATATACACCTAGGAAACATTATTTCTTAAAAACAGGTAAAATTTAAAAAAATCTGCATTTCACACATCGCTTCAGTACCACGTCGAGCTTACGGAAAACTTTTTTTCTGTTATAAATAGATTTCACACTTATTTGCCATTCATCATGAAGAACAACATTCTACTTAGTAGAAAATAACAATAATTACATACATTTGTTATGTTTATCATGTAACCTGTACTTGCAGAAAAAGTAATTGCTTTGGTAGCATAAAAGCACAGACATTACAGAGAAATCCCTGTTTATGGTTTGTAAGGATTTAAAACACTCATTGCAGTAACAATAAATATTGGCGTTTCTAATTATGTGCAAAACAAGCAAGGAAACAAAACAAAAAGAAAGACAACTAGTCGACTCTCAGTTTCTCTCTCACAGTTATTTATGTTTATTTCTGTACCAATGCTACCAATACCACTGGTAATCCTTCAAATTTGGTAGGTACGTACCGTACCAACGCTACCAAACCGTATTTTTTGTAGAGTGCAGTTCTGGTTGAAATCAATCTGTCAAGTTCTGTATGTTACCTGTATCTGAATACAATCAAATACGATCCGATTTTCGGTAAACTTGTATTTCGTTCAGTGCAACCGTGCTGCATTGTACCAGGTGCCTTCTTGAAGTGAAGGAACACAGAATCAACCTGGGAGCCTGTGACTACAGTTCTCAGGGTTCCATGACGAAAAAAGCGAGAGTGGGTTTCGGAAGACTCATTTTAAGGAATTCGTGTTGATTTTAGTAAAGCATATTTCATTTCTCCAAAACCATTATATTTCATGGTCAGAAAACATATTCCATAATGCTACAAAAGTTATGGTTCAAATGGCTCTGACCACTATGGGACTTAACTGCTGCGGTCATCAGTCCCGTAGAACTTAGAACTACTTAAACCTAACTAACCTAAGGACATCACACACATCCATGCCCGAGGCAGGATTCGGTCGCGTGGTTCCAGACTGTAGCGCCTGGAACCGCTCGGCCACTCCGGCCGGCCAAAAGTTATTTGCGTGCCCAAATAACCCTTCTTGGAAACGAGAATTACCGGGTCTTTGTTTCAGTCACTTGGTACCCTTAGTTGCTCCAGCGACCTGCAATGAACTACTGCTGAAGCGACAGCCCGTTATTTCATATAACATTTCTAAAAATTCACAAGTATTTTCTCCTGTCCAACGCCAAGACAAACAACTTTGTCTTGAGAAAGACCTAAAGGAACGTTAGTCTATCTCCACTTTTATTACAGCTGTTTGCCATAGAGAGAAAGAATGAATCATAACAGAATTTCAGAACCATAATAATAGAGCAAGAGTAAAAGGCACAAGTGCTTCAAGCCACAGGAATTCTGGTAGAAAAAGGGAAAGATGCAAGTGGTTTAACAACAGACCAACAAATTGTTAAAAAGTAATGTTGCCATTGCCACTGAAGGAAGGGGTAATGGATTCTGTCATCTATTACTAAGACTGTACAAGATGCTCGGAACTCTGGAGACATCTTAAGCAAACAGCTACAGGCGATAATAGCTTTCTTCTACTTAAATAGTCTTGTGTTATTACCTTTCGACACAGGACAGAAAAGGCTCCTAAAATTGTAATTCTTTACGTTGTGTCATTAACTCCAGCCAAACACCATCGAAATGTCCAACGGTGCCGACCGATCGCCGTGTCATTATTGGACGCTAATAGGGAGAGGCGTGGGGTCAGGACACCGTCCTCCCAGCCGTTTTTAATTTTCGCAAAGACTGCTCGCCCCAGTAGCACCTCAACTGGCATCACGACGTTGAGCGCAGCCCAGAAGGAAATACTGCATGTCGGCCTAGCCCATCACCCATCCAAGTGCCAACCGCCCCCGACGACTTTTCACTTCGGTGATCTGTCGAATACCTGTGTATCCACCGCGGAACGGTCGTTGTCTTTATGTTGTGTAATTACGAGAGAAAAACTGTCTGGACAGATAGAGGTTAAGACATATAGAACATAATATATTTCGATGAGTACTCAGGACAAGATTTTGCAATCTTAAGATCGATGGGTGGGAATTTAAGGAGATGAGACCTGGATAAACTGAAAGAACCAGAGGTTGTACAGAGTTTCAGGTAGAGCATAAGGGAACAATTGACAGGAATGGCGGAAAGAAATACAGTAGAAGAAGAATGGGTAGCTCTGAGGGATGAAGTAGTGAAGGCAGCAGAGGATCAAGTAGGTAAAAAGAAGAGGGCTAGTAGAAGTCCTTGGGTAACAGAAGAAATATTGAACTTAATTGATGAAAGGAGAAAATATAAAAATGCTCTAAATGACGCAAGCAAAAAGGAATACAGACGTCTCAAAAATGAGATCGACAGGAAGTGCAAAATGGCTAAGCAGGAATGGCTAGAGGACAAATATAAGGATTTAGAGGCTTATCTCACTAGGGGTAAGATAGATACTGCTTACAGGAAAATTAAAGAGACCTTTGGAGAAAAGAGAGCCACTTGTATGAATATCAAGAGCTCAAATGGAAACCCAGTTCTAAGCAAAGAAGGGAAAGCAGAAAGGTGGAAGGAGTATATAGAGGGTCTATGCAAGGGCGATGTACTTGAGGACAATATTATGGAAATGGAAAAGGATGTAGATGAAGATGAAATGCGAAATACGAGACTGCGTGAAGGGTTTGACAGAGCACTGAAAGACCTGAGTCGAAACAAGGCCCCGGGAGTAGACAACATTCCATTGGAACTACTGACGGCCTTGGGAGAGCCATTCCTGACAAAACTCTACCATCTGGTGGGCAAGATGTATGATACAGGCGAAATACCCTCAAGCGTCAAGAAGAATATAATAATTCCAATTCCAAAGAAAGCAGGTGTTGACAGATGTGAAAATTACCGAACTATCAGTTTAATAAGTCACAGCTGCAAAATACTAACGCGAATTCTTTACAGACGAATGGAAAAACTGGTAGAAGCCGACCTCGGCGAAGATCAGTTTGTATTCCGCAGAAATGTTGGAACACGTGAGGCCATACTAACAGTACGACTTATCTTAGAAAATATATTAACGAAAGGCTAACCTACATTTCTAGCATTTGTAGAATTACAGAAAGCTTTTGACAATGTTGACTGGAATACTCTCTTTCAAATTCTAGAGGTGGCAGGGGTAAAATACAGGGTGCGAAAGGCTATTTACAATTTGTACGGAAACCAGACGGCAGTTATAAGACTCGAGGGGCATGAAAGGGAAGCAGCGGTTGGGAAGGGAGTGAGACAGGGTTGTAGCCTGTCCCCGATGTTATTCAATCTATATATTGAGCAAGCAGTAAAGGAAACAAAAGAAAAATTTGGAGTAGGTATTAAAGTACATGGAGAAGAAATGAAAACGCTGAGGTTCGCCAATGACATTGTAATTCTGTCAGAGACAGCAAAGGACTTGGAAGAGCAGTTGAATGGAATGGACAGTGTCTTGAAAGGACGGTATAAGATGAACATCAACAAAAGCAAAATGAGGATAAAGGAAAGTAGTCGAATGAAGTCGGGTGATGCTGAGGGAATTAGATTAGGAAATGAAACACTTAAAGTAGTAAAGGAGTTTTGCTATTTGGGGAGCAAAGTAACAGATGATGGTCGAAGTAGAGAGGATATAAAATGTAGACTGGCAATGGCAAGGAAAGCGTTTCTGAAGAAGAGAAATTTGTTAACATCGAGTATAGATTTAAGTGTTAGAAAGTCGTTTCTGAAAGTGTTGTGAATTGGCAGTAGCCAATTCACGGAGTTTGGAGGAACCCGAAAGGCACGCGATCAGCTCACGCAGACTGGCGTGAGGTCTGGAACAGTAAAGTAGTTGAGTCTAGTAAGAAAAGAACGTAGTTGCTCGAATACTTAACTTTAATCCATTATTGTTGTACATCTCTCGTTACTGTACAGGCTTCACAATTTTAATTATCAATTGCTATGGCGCCTTGCTAGGTCGTAGCAAATGACGTAGCTGAAGGCTATGCTAACTATCGTCTCGGCAAATGAGAGCGTATTTCTCAATGTAGCTTCGCTAGCAAGTCGGCTGTACAACTGGGGCGAGTGCTAGTACGTCTCACTAGACCTGCCGTGTGGCGGCGCTCGGTCTGCCATCACTGACAGTGGCGACACGAGGGTCCGTCGTATACTAGCGGACCGCGGCCGATTTAAAAGCTACCACCTAGCAAGTGTGGTGTCTGGCGGTGACACCACAGAAAGTATTTGTATGGAGTGTAGCCATGTATGGAAGTGAAACATGGAGGATAAATAGTTTAGGCAAGAAGAGAATAGAAGCTTTGGAAATGTGGTGCTACAGAAGAATTCTGAAGATTAGATGGGTAGATCACATAACTAATGAGGAGGTATTGAATAGAATTGGGGAGAAGAGGAGTTTGTGGCACAACTTGACAAGAATAAGGGACCGGTTGGTAGGACATGTTCTGAGGCATCAAGAGATCACAAATTTTGCATTGGAGGGCAGCGTGGAAGGTAAAAATCGTAGAGAGAGACCACGAGATTAATACACTAAGCAGATTGAGAAGGATGTAGGTTTCAGTAAGTACTGGGAGATGAAGAAGCTTGCACAGGATAGAGTAGCATGGAAAGCTGCAGCAAACCAGTCTCAGGACTGAAGACAACAACAACAACAACAACAAGATCGATGACTTGTTTGATGTAGCTCTCCACGATAGTCTCATCATCATCATCATCATCTCATCATCATCACCATCATCATCGTCATCGTCATCATCACAGACATTGACTCACTAACGAATTGTTTTTTTTTTTTTATTTCCGCAAGAACTGTTCTTTATGACTTTGAAAGGGTCTGAGGAGACGTGTCCCGAGACCACATTTACCACTGCAGTGAGGGCACATCCACTATGCGCTAACCGCAAGTTTGTGCCTATAGTTTGTCATGAGGTTTTACTTCTACATCTACATACATACTCCGCAAGCCGCCATACGGTGCATGGCGGAGGGTATCACGTGTCACCATTAGGCACTCTCTTGCCTGTTCCATTCCCAAATAGAACGAGTTAGAAACAACTGTCTAAATGTATCCGTAAGGACTAATTTCTTGCATCTTATCTTTGTGGTCCCTATTCAACACGTACGTTGGCGGCAGTAGAATCGTTCTGCATTCGACCGTAAATGTCGGTTCTTCAAACTTCCACTATAGTGCGGCGCCCGGTTGACAGTTGCCCATATTCTGTTGCGCTGCCTACTTTGGCTTCCCTGCGCCATAATCTTTGGTTACCGGACTCGCTGCTGTTAATTTTAGCAGACAACGCCTCGTCAGCTGATTTATTTTCACGTTATATACATTAGGGTGGGTTTCCTATTTAAGTTCTAGCTCATGTCCTTTGCCCCTCTGTGTCCGCCACCCTAGTGCTTTTAGGCTGGAGGTTATAATGTGTTGCAGAGTGGGTGGCTTATCCTTTTTATTCGCGTGATCAGTCATTGTCATCTCCTGTCTTGTTTTGATCTCTTCTACCTGTTTCTTGCGTCTCTCTGTGGTTTTCTTGTCCTATTTTGTCCATTGTAGTGTTTGTTGTCCCTCTATCGTTCTTGTGGTTTTTCCTTTCGGCCAGTTTTGTGTTGTAATTTTCGTTTGTTTTATTCTAACCCTTGTGGAACGGGCCCGATTACCGGCAGTTTATCGTCTTCCCTCTAGAGATTCCCTTTTGAGTTTACGGAGCATTTCCGTAACACTTACCTGCTGATCTGATCTGCCGGTAATAAACAATGAAGCACGACTCTGAATTTCTTCGATGTCTGCCTTTAATTTGACCTGGTGGGAATAGAAAGTAGTCGAACAATTCACAAGAATGCGTCGAACTAGCATTCTATACGCCGTCTGCTGTATGAATCAGCAACGCTTTCTCAAAATAGTCCCAATAAACCGAGGTCGAACATTTGCCTTCCATGCTGGTTACCTGGCGTGCTCAGTCCATTTCTTGTCGCTTTGCAACGTTACACATATATGTTTAATCTATGTGACTGTGACAAGCAGCACCCCACTAATGCTGTACTCGAACGTAACAAGGAAGTTTTTCCTCCACAGTGACATTAACTTAAACTTTCCTCC
Source organism: Schistocerca cancellata (assembly GCF_023864275.1). Lineage (NCBI taxonomy): Eukaryota > Metazoa > Arthropoda > Insecta > Orthoptera > Acrididae > Schistocerca > Schistocerca cancellata. Next base: position 514,754,795 of record NC_064633.1, read on the forward strand.
ATTTAGAGCAAGATGTCATTCATCACACCAACTATAAACTTTATCTAAGTTATTTTGTACAGTCAAAACACAGCATCACAACAAAGAGCCGTAAGTTGCTACCCACCCTGTCAGTCAGTTCATTTATGTACGTAGAGAATAAGTACGGTCCAATCACACTCCTGACACTACCCTTGATACCTCTGCCTCTCATGAACAATCGCCGTCGAGGATAACGTACTGACTTCTGTTACATGGTTCAAAAATGGTTCAAATGGCTCTGAGCACCATGGGACTCAACTGCTGTGGTCATCAGCCCCCTAGCACTTAGAACTACTTAAACCTAACTAACCTAAGGACATCACACACACCCACGCCCGAGGCAGGATTCGAACCTGCGACCGTAGCAGCAGCGCGGCTCCGGACTGGAGCGCCTAGAACCGCACGGCCACCGCGGCCTTCTGTTACTTACTTGCTTACTTTTCTTGCTCTTTCCTACAGTTCCGTTTGTCCGATCTTCGTCGTCGCCATTGTTCTCCGACGTACTGTGAGCCACCGTTAACATCAGACACCATGTATGAGGATCGGAAGCAGAGGTTTGTTAGTGGACGAAGTTAAGGAATGCTCCTACCTTGGAAGCAAGATAACTCATAACGTACAAGAACGGTGGTCATGAAGAGCAGACCAGCACAGGCAAAATAGCCATTCTAATATAAAATAATTCGACTAGTACCAAAATAGGCTTTAATTTGTGGAATAAATTTATAAGAAGGTACGCTTTGAGCACTGGAGTGTATGGTAATGAAGCGTGGACAGTGAGAAAACCAGAAGAGAAGGGAAACTTTTTAGATTTGCTGCTACAGAGTAATGTTGAAAAGTTGATGGACTGATAAGCTAAGGAATTAGGAATTTCTCAGCAAAATCGTCGAAGAAACAAATGTATTGAAAACACTGATAAAAAGAAGGGGCAGGGTAATAGGACTTGTGTTACGGTATCAGGGAACAATTTCCAATGCATAGAGGGAGCTGTAGATGGTAAAAACTGTAGAGGAAGACAAAGATTGGAATGCATCCAACAGACAATGGAGGATATAGGATGATATGAAGAGGTTGGTTCAGCAGAGGAATTTGTGGGAGATGGTATGAGTCAGAAGAAGAATAAGTGCGTCAGTGATGACGGTTTGTGACAAGTAAACAATTAGATTTTCAGACCAGCAGAAATATATATCGGAGACTAGTAAATTAATACTGGGTTGCAACAAGATTTTCTTAAACTATTGACAGCGAGTGTTAGAAGCCTCTGTTATTGTCCAGTGGTATTGTCTGTTTGTCGCAATGAAATCCACTCATCATCCTCATTTATCGGTCTGCTGTGGCCTTCCCTCTCACCGTAGAGTAAATCTGAATCCCTTCAGTTAGGATATGCGGATTGTTTCCTCACTAAATGATAGCTGCCTTCCTAGCTATGTCTCTCTGGCACTCCCGCCCTTGTGGTTGCGTCACCAGACTTGCCGACGAGTTCGACGAGCCCGTCTCCGCTCCTACTCTAGGATTGCGAGGTCGTGTAGAGAGGCAGAAACTTCGCGTTCCTTCTCGTAAGACGACGCAAGCAAATAGTTACCGCTACCCGCTGAACTGCAGCACATTCGTCGGCGACTGCGAACATCCATTAGCTCCGTGCTCTCGGAATCCCACTAGAAGTGAACTCGCGTAATCCTTTCGTATAAAGAAATTACCTTCCTTAAACAGCCTCCTGTAAATTAAGTGAATAGACGATGGATTATCATGTTGCTGAGAATATCTGTGAGGAGAGTTATGTCGGCTAAATAATGCAAAATGGAGCTTACCACATTATTTACAAAATATCTGAGGAGGGAGACAACTCTCCAAACCTGAGACACTGTGGTGTTTGTGGTACCTCACAAGAAAGAGACTGTGCAGTACTTGGTTTCCAAAACATATGCAACGCGTTGCAGCTGCCATCCTCCTTCTAAAAATGTAAAACTAAAATATTCAAGGTAGTAGGGAATTGCCACATGGTGGTCTTAATGGATGTTGTACGTCAAGAGCCCTTTTGTAAAACAATTAAGTGTAAGTGCCTTATTGTTCGATTGCTAAACTTCAGTCATCCAGTTTAACTCGTCCTCATCATCACCATCTTCTTCTTCTTCTTCTGTATTTTCCAGTTTCTTCTACGGTGTCGGCACTGTAAGAAAGTTTCCCTCGACTGCGTAGAGCGTGTCTGAGGCGGGACATGGGTACCAGCCCAGTATTTATCCAGATTTATTCGGAAACCGCCGAGAAACGACATTTGGGATGGCCAGATCACCGACCCTTGTTAATCTGCGAGACAGGTTCAACATAGGACAGGCTCTCCGCCCCTCCTCCCCCCCCCCCGCATCCGCCTCCCCTTGTCACCGTTTATCGGAAGCGTCGTTTATCGGAAGCAACGCTTCCTCCCCACCCCCCCACCACCTCATCGTATTGCGGAGCAATGCTTTAAAACACTCGCTTATCTGGCTGAATAATCGACCAGTTGAACTATGAATTGCCAGAACAAATAGTAAGTTCAATGAATTATTTCGTTCTTTCCAATTTAGACCCATTAAGCATCACTTGTGCAAAACTCATCTTGCCTTTTTATATCACGTTGTCCTGAGAATGAGTAACGTAAGGTGAAACGTCCCCTTAAGAACAAATTATACATATGAAACGTCCACTTAGAACAATTGTACACGACTGTGCTTAACCTGACACACAATATTGTTTAGCGCAACGCAATCTGACTATCAAAGATCCCTGAAAAAGAATGGCCCTGAGTAACATTAAACTATACCGTTCACAAATAACTTACCTCACAAAAATCTCCGTTACTCGAACTACTGCAATACGGCGAGCGCCACTACTGCCAGCTAAATAAAAGATTCAAACTACTGAAGGCACTAACTACTGATAGGGATAGTTAGCAAATGAAAGATTTTAATAGAGAACAAACACTGTATTTACCTTGATAATCATAATATATATAGCAGTTCAATTTCAAAACTTCCGCCATCTCTCTCCCCACATCCACCACTGCTGGCGGCTCACCTCCAACTGCCCAACACTATGCGCTGTTAACATCCACCTGCCCAACAATACAATGGCAGACAACAATGCAAACTAGCCACAGACTGCACACAGCACAGCCAGTGATTTTCATATAGAGCGCTACGTAACGTTGCCAATAAGAAAACATAAACAGCCTACTTACATTAAAGAAAGCATAAACAGCCTACTTACAAAGGTAATAGACGAATTCTACATTCCTAGACTTCCGGAAATTGTTTGACACAGTGCCACATTGCAGACTGTTAGCGAAGGTTCTGTCGCGTAAAATAGGTACTCAGATATGTCAGTGCTTTGAAACGTTCTTGTTGTGGCGTAATCACAAGCGTCGGGACGAATGGGAAGAACGCAAAACCAGAGAAGGCTTCAAATGGTTCAAATGGCTCTAAGCACTACGGGGCTTAACAACTGAGGTCATTAGTCCCCTAAACTTAGAACTACTTAAGCGTAACTAACCTAAGGACATCACACACATCCATTGCCCGAGGCAGGATTCGAAAGTGCGACCGTAGCAGCAGCGCGGTTCCGGACTGAAGCGCCTAGAACCGCTCGGCCACAGCGGCCGGCCCAGAGAAGGCGATGCGGCGACGTCAGCCCACAGCCCGCTGACAAGGACCGCGCCACGACAGGACCGACCTCTGCAAGAAGCGAATATAAGTGCTGCTTCTGCAAGCCTCGGTGGGCCATTAGTGGACAGTGTTCGAAGAGTACTGGCACGGCCTAGCAGAGACTGCTACGGGAACAGTTATTAGTGATCCACAAACTGTGTGTCAAACTTGCATGAACATTGCATATAGCCAAGGACTCTGAATTAAAATGCCTGTCGTCCATCGCTTACGTCGATATGCCGTTAGACGTAGGAATATTAAATTTTCCAATTATCTGGGAAAGTCACTCAGCTGACGCAGATGGACGGCGAAACCGTAAGACCACCTCGTTGTCGAAGAAGGCGACTGTTCGTTCCTTTTCAGCCCGATCGGTAGTCGCCGCTTGAAGTTCTTCGAAAGCCGCGCCAACGTATGAGCAGCTTTTCTACATGTGCTGAACCCATCCCGTCATACAAATCCTTGTACTATTCCCCGTTTTTCTATTTTCTGTTAGGAGTAATTGTCGAAAAATAATGTTTCCTGTCTCTGTATTCTTTAACGCATGTATGTCCCCGTGTATCGTTTCCTGTAAATATCCTCTAAGACAAATAAAACGACGCACCACAAAGAACTTACGCAGACTGGTAACAAATTGATATTCACACAGGTATCGACGGAAAATGCAAAATTGTAAACTTCGCCTACCAATGGATGAATGTGTGACGCTGCAACGCAAATGTTGATACCAGAGCATAAACTGTTTGCGTATTTCATTCCTGTACTCGGTTGGGCATTAACTACACCTCACAGACAGGCATCTGAACAATGTACGCAGATGTCAGCATTTGAAAGAGTACGTGTAGTCGGCCTCAAACAAGCCAGACGGAGTAATCGCCGAGTCGATCAGCATTCGAATAAAGGCGATGCCACTATTCGACGCTGTTGGTACAGGGTGTTTAAAAAATGATCGGTATATTTGAAACGGCAATACAAACAAAACGAGCAGCGATAGAAATACACCGTTTGTTGCAATATGCTTGGGACTACAGTACATTTTCAGGCAGACAAACTTTCGAAATTACAGTAGTTACAATTGTCAACAACAGATGGCGCTGCGGTCTGGGAAACTCTATAGTACGATATTTTCCATATATCCACCATGCGTAGCAATAATATGGCGTAGTCTCTGAATGAAATTACCCGAAACCTTTGACAACGTGTCTGGCGGAATGGCTTCACATGCAGATGAGATGTACTGCTTCAGCTGTTCAATTGTTCCTGGATTCTGGCGGTACACCTGGTCTTTCAAGTGTCCCCACAGAAAGAAGTCACAGGGGTTCATGTCTGGCGAATAGGGAGGCCAATCCACGCCGCCTCCTGTATGTTTCGGATAGCCCAAAGCAATCACACGATCATCGAAATATTCATTCAGGAAATTAAAGCCGTCGGCCGTACGATGTGGCCGGGCACCATCTTGCATAAACCACGAGGTGTTCGCAGTGTCGTCTAAGGCAGTTTGTACCGCCACAAATTCACGAAGAATGTCCAGATAGCGTGATGCAGTAATCGTTTCGGATCTGAAAAATGGGCCAATGATTCCTTTGGAAGAAATGGCGGCCCAGACCAGTACTTTTTGAGGATGCAGGGACGAGAGGACTGCAACATGGGGCTTTTCGGTTCCCCATATGCGCCAGTTCTGTTTATTGACGAAGCCGTCCAGGTAAAAATAAGCTTCGTCAGTAAACCAAATGCTGCCCACATGGATATCGCCGTCATCAATCCTATGCACTATATCGTTAGCGAATGTCTCTCGTGCAGCAATGGTAGCGGCGCTGAGGGTTTGCCGCGTTTGAATTTTGTATGGATAGAGGTATAAACTCTGGCGCATGAGACGATACGTGGACGTTGGCGTCATTTGGACCGCAGCTGCAACACGGCGAACGGAAACCCGAGGCCGCTGTTGGATCACCTGCGGCACTAGCTGCGCGTTGCCCTCTGTGGTTGCCGTACGCGGTCGCCCTACCTTTCCAGCACGTTCATCCGTCACGTTCCCAGTCCGTTGAAATTTTTCAAACAGATCCTTCATTGTATCGCCTTTCGGTCCTTTGGTTACATTAAACCTCCGTTGAAAACTTCGTCTTGTTGCAACAACACTGTGTTCTAGGCGGTGGAATTCCAACACCAGAAAAATCCTCTGTTCTAAGGAATAAACCATGTTGTCCACAGCACATTTGCACGTTGTGAACAGCACACGCTTACAGCAGAAAGACGACGTACAGAATGGCGCACCCACAGACTGCATTGTCTTCTATATCTTTCACATCACTTGCAGCGCCATCTGTTGTTGAAAATTGTAACTACTGTAATTTCGAAAGTTTGTCCGCCTGAAAATGTACTGTTGTCCCAAGCATATTGCAACAAACGGTGTATTTCTATCGCTGCTCGTTTAGTTTTTATTGCCGTTTCAAATATACCGGTCATTTTTGAAACACCCTGTAGGAATGGGTGAACTATGGCCGAACACAGCGTCAAGAAGGAAGACGTCGACGTAGAGAGACGACAAAACGTGACGACCGTCAGAGAGGATTCCAATTATCAACGTTCCGAAGCGCAATCGGTGCTTCAGTGACCACAAGGACCATCAATAGGCGGCTCACAGAAAGGGGACTGAGCTCACGGGGTCCATTTCGGCGACTTCCTTTCACCTCCGTACACCAGCAAGCCCATTTGCAGTAATGTCGGGCACATTCGGTCTGGAATCTCACTGAGTGGAGTAGAATTTTCTTCAGTGACGAGTCTCGCTTCGAAGTGAGCCCAGATGACCAGCGAGACGCGTCTGGGAACGCCCCAGAGAGCGGTGAGATACCAACCTGAACGTCGGCCGCCATACGGCCTGATAACCAGGAGATGGTCTGAGGTGTCATTTATTTTCATAGCAGGTCGCCTTCGGTTGTCATCTGTCTTATAGCACGGCGGGACGTCGACGGTATTCTGTGCCACGTTTTGTTGCCTTACATGGCAAGCCATCGTGGGCTTACATTTCAGCCATATAATGCCTGTCCGCACACGGCGAAAGATTCTATTGCTTGTCAGTGTCAATTAAATTCTCCAACAGCCGTTTAACTTAAGGTTTTATTTTATTCTGGAGGCTACCAGTTTCAGCATTTCAGTATGCCATCTTCAGGCCCAATATGATCTCTCCAAATAATCGAAAATGTCATACAGTGCCACAAATCCCTGGAAGTCGTGAATTCAATTGCTTCCCTAGTGCTTCAGTCGAAGACTTGATAACAACTTGGCACACCTTCAGTCCAGGAACGTGCTCATAGATGGGGACAGTCTTTGACCACGTACTCAGACTGAAGGTGAACTGGCTTTGTCTCTACCGCGTAGGTAGTTAACAAGCCACACAATTATAAGACAAGTCTTCTGACAAGAAAAAGTGTTTCATGAAATAAATCTTATTTAGATTTCGTGAATAACTGATTAAATCCGAGAGCTTAACACTGTAAAAAGTCTGCTGCGCCTGACAATCCACTTTGTTCTATTAATCTGTCCCTAAGCTGTCGAAGAATTTTCTTACTCTCATTTCGTTGATCGTAGAAGGAGCTCCCACAACGCTCTCACTGTCACCCACCTCCGTCCACAACTAACGGAACTGTGACACCGCGTAGACTATCAATCTATCCTTACTTCAATAATTAACTCGGTTTTCGCAAACGAATTAAGCTACTTGCTGTGACTTCTGAGTTCAACACGTCACAAACTACATCTACATCTACATTTATACTCCGAAAGATACCCAATGGTCTGTGGCGGAGGGCACTTTAGGTGCCACTGTCATTACCTCCTCTGTGGCGGAGGGCACTTTAGGTGCCGTGCCACTGTCATTACCTCCATTTCCTGTTCCAGTCGCGTATGGTTCGCGGGATGAACGACTGCCGGAAAGCCTCCGTGCGCGCTCGAATCTCTCTAATTTTAAATTCGTGATCTCCTCGCGAGGTATAAGTAGGGGGAAGCAATATATTCGATACCTCATCCAGAAATGCACCCTCTCGAAACCTGGACAGCAAGCTACACCGTGATGCAGAGCGCCTCTCTTTCAGAGTCTGCCACTTGAGTTTGCTAAACATCTCCGTAACGCTATCACGCTTAGCAAATAACCCTGTGACGAAACGCGCCGCTCTTCTTTGGATCTTCTCTATCTCCTCCGTCAACCCGATCTGTTACGGATCCCACACTGATGAGCGATACTCAAGCATGGTCGAACGAGTGTTTTGTAAGCCACCTCCTTTGTTGATGGACTACATTTTATAAGGAATCTCCCAATGAATCTCAACCTGGTATCCACCTTACCAACAATTAATTTTATATGATCATTCCACTTCAAATCGTTCCGCACGCATACTCCCAGATATTTTACTGCTTCTTTCTGCTGTAGTCTTTTATCCATTTAATTAATCGATATTTTACCTTGGCGTAATCTCGTCATCAAAAACATCCCGCTTACTGGTATTATCCGTTTTCAGCTCCCGAGCCAACCTCGCTTCGTGCTACAGTCGCGTGTAAGAATGTGATCCCGAGTGCTGAAATGACGTCTCGGAATGACTAACGGCACTCGCTTCCTCTTCGAAATCCTCCGAATGTCTTTCCACCTCGACAGAATAAAATACCCATTGCCTTGAACGTACCTCACTCTATGCTGTTATTTCATGGTACTTCACTGCAATAGTGTGAGGAACGGAACATCCGCCTTGTTAAGCACATACTATTTTCATTTTACAGATAATATACCGGCAGGCGGTCACAAATATTTAACCCGAAATCTTGTAAACAACGTTGTTGCGGTTGTTTTGAGGGAGGAGACCAGACAGCGAGGTCATCGGTCTCATCGGATTTGCAAAGGACGGGGAAGGAAGTCATCCGTGCCCTTTCAAAGGAACCATCCCGTCATTTACCCGGGACGAGTCAGGGAAATCACGAAAAACCTAAATCAGGATGGCCGGACGTGGGATTGAACCGTCTTCCTCCCGAATGCGAGTCCAGTGTGCTAACCACTGCATCACCTCGCTCGGTAAACAACGTTGTAACAAAAGATATATCCTTAAGGCGATTCATCAATCTGATTAGTTGCAGCAGTATAACTGTATTTGTTTGATCCAGTGTAATGTACTGTGTATTCTGTGTCGGCTTACCTTACCCAAAAAACTTATGTTCGGCAGCGTGTCGATGCTTAGCAGAATCGATCGTCTTCTCACAAACGTCACTTTCCATTTATTGATTTTTTCATAAGAAAATGTTTTCATCTTGAATTACTAATAGGCTGCGATTCCTTTCCTGTCTCGACACGAGGATGTAAATCGAGGGACGCTTTCGCTACAGACGTAACACGAGCGAAACGCTTCGCTAAACAGGTTGTTAAATGGCGGAGAATCGAGTATTTAATGCCATCGGGAGGCAGATGCGGCTGCTGCGGACTTATGTAGTCGTCGGAAGTAATCCAGATAGTAGAAAGCGCGCTCTATTACCCACGGGCAGGCGACCGTGTCGCCGGGACCAGACCAATAAATTCTGCGAGCCGCGCCGGTTAATGAGTGGCCGTATGCAGATAGCGATCTGCGCCGGCGGCCGATACGACGGCCGATATGAATACATATTCAGCCGAGGCGGCCGGGCAGGCCTCGTTAGCATGCCGGCGGCGTCCGCGCTGCGCGTTGATAACTCGGGACCGGCCTTTCGTCATAAGTCTGAGGCTGGGCAGACGCGGCCTGCGGGAGAGAGACCGCCCGCCGCCGGTGGGCCCCGAGCGGCAAAAAGGCGGCAGGTGTCGGAGGGGGGCGGGGGGGGGGTACAGTTAGCGGCAGGAATTTCCGCGATAAACGTTAATTTGGCCGCGGCCACCGGCTAACGACCCCACAGAACGGCGCAACGGCGCGTCCCGCTACGCGCGACGGCGGACCCCGACCGAGTTCGATGCTATCGGCCGCCAGTGGACGTCCTCTTCGGTCGCCACTTCTCTTGCAGTGCCCGCCCGCAGGACGCGCCGTATTTATCGGACGGAGGCTTCGTCACTGTTTACGAAGGAGTTACAAGAGGAAGACTGTCCGTGATTGTAGCGTCGCTTTACATGAGGTGTGTGTGGGTACAGATTTCGAGAACGGTACGATGCGTCGAATTTTACCTTTCCCCATCACTGCTGACCCAGAGGTCACAGTTGGCACGGGGATGCACCGTCAGCTAGGGAAAAGTGTAAACTTTTGGTACCTGCAGGAAAGACACGCACTTAGTTTGTGGAGTGAGTACTTTAGAGTTGGGGCACAGTCCCGTTGACGCCAATAACAGCGCGAGGTATTTATTCTAATGAAATGAAATGATCGTACGGTATTGTTGGCCGGGAGACCCCATGCAGGGTGTTCGGCCGCCGAAATTGCAAGTCCTTTTTAGCTGACGCCGCGTCGGCGACTTTCCAGGCAATGATGATGAGAGACACACAACACCCAGTCATCTCTAGGCAGAGAAAATCCCTTACCCCGCCGGGAATCGAATCCGGGACCCCGTGCACGCGAAGCGAGAACGCTACCGCAACAAAACGAGCTGCGTACATTTATTCTAATTACATCGTGCCACACGCATCAGCGTATTCTTCATTTACTGGGACCCATCTGAGGGGGCAGTGGCCAACTCGAGTGACGAGTGTGAATAGTGCCTACGTTCAGGAAAACTGACTGGAATTTGTGAACTGAGGATAAGGGAGGGAGGGGCTTCAAAAAGTAATGCAAAACTTCTTTTTCTGAAAGCAGCTCGGTTCTATTGAAGATTCCAGTGGACCTTGTTATTCCCTACTCTTTTGGCTAGAAGACCCTATTTTTCAACATAATCTCCGTTCACTGCCGCAGCCTAATTCCACCCTCTGGCAGCACCTCCTTACCCACATGGTACCACTCTACTGGTCGGCGTTGGAGCCAACGTCTTGCTGCATCATTAACATTACCATCATCTATGTACTGCTTTCTGATGAGGGTATCCTTCATTGGGTCGAACAGATGGAAATCGGGAGGTGCGATATCCGGCCTTTTTGGGTGGATGAGGAAGATCAGTCCAATGAAGTTTTGTATCCTCCTTTCAGTTGTGCAGACTTGTGAGAGGGCTTGCGTCGTCATGAAGAATGAGAAGCCCGTTTGCATTTTTGCGACGAAGATAACGCTGTAGTCGTTTCTTCAACTTCGTGAAGCTAATACCATACACTTCAGAGTTGATCGTTGCAAGATCAAAGGAAAGAACGTCTTCATAGTTCAGTTGTGCATCGAGACGTTTGATTGAGATCCGTCAGTCACCTCGAATGAGAGTGTCCGCACGTCCCAACGTTGCAGGACTCATAGCTGTATGCTGCCGGCCGGCACGTGGGGGATTGGATGGGTGTGCGCCAACTTTTTGCTATGGTGACAGACGCCTCGCCCAGCGAATCACAGAGTTTTTGTTCACTGCCATGTCTCAGCCATTCTGCAATCGGCTATAAATACCTGCGATGTTCTGGTTTCCAGTCAAAAGAAACTCAATCACATGTCTCTGCTTTGAACGCACCTGCGTTACAGAAGACTATCTTTATCTTCGCAACCTAACGGAACTTCATGAAACTACAGGGATTGCAGCGACAATGTTCCACGATGTATAACAACAAATTCTGCATTTTTTCATCCGAAATTGGCCGATAAAATATTGTGTTTCATTACTTATTCAACGCCCCTCAACTAATAAACTCACCTCTCATTATGAACTGTTTAATTTCAAGATATTTTTCAACATAGTGTATTTATTGAGTCAGTTAAATAGTAAATGCAAAGGGTGTACGTGGCAGAAGCTAATGTTGCGTCACTGGGAGTCCAACAAAGACTCCCTAATTTTAAAGCTAAATAACACGAAAACAAAGATCGACACAACAATGTAATAAACTGTATGTTTATTGTGAAAGCTGCAAGAATTTTATACATTACGAGGTGGAAGTTACAAAAGCTGTTATCTTCATACTTATTGTCTATAAATTATTTTCCTTGTCTTACAGCAATCAGTTCTACCGTTGAAACGTGAAAGGAGGTTAGCGTGCCGGAGAAAGAGGTTAAAATCATGAATTCCATTGAACAACGTGTGTACCTGTTAGTGGAGCATGGCAAGTTAGGTTAGAGTATCATGGGACGGAGGCGCTATTTTCAAAAATTATTTGACGTTTGAAAAGGACCCGATGCATAGACAGTTTGTAAACTCTTCACCAAGATTGTCTAGGTAGCTTGGCCCGAGACCTATTGGGGAAAGTTGACTGTAGCTACACATGAAAATGCTGCCAGAGATTCTGGTCTTGTGCAGCAATATCCGAGGGATCCGTCAGAAGAATTGCAACGGTGACTAGTTTGAAACAATCCAGCTCCCACACGATGCTGACAAACGGTGTACATGTTTGCATTTTAAAATGCGGTCACCAGTCTCAAACGTACCCACTGCGCGACAAAGGGCTCATTTGGCGAATCAGATTCTCCCAAGTGTTTGTAATTAAGGCTTTAATTTTGGCTACATTTGGTTGACAGACGAGCAACACTTCCACTTGAATGAATTCGTGAATAAACGAAACTGATAAATTTAGAATTTCGAAAAAAATATTTGGTGTACCGAAACAACTGAATTCTCCCAAACTTACTGTTTGTGCTGCTGTGTGCTACAAAAGCATCATCGAGCATTTTATCGTGCGAGAATCAATAGCCAATGAGCGGTACGATGCAACTTTGCATCAGTTTGTCGCCATACAGCAAACGTTGGAGGATCGACTAGGCACCGAGTAGTCAGTGCAAGCTGGTGCCGGACCATACAGCACAGAACAGGTGTTTTGCTCTCTTGATGAATAATTCGGGAATAGAATCGTAGCGTTGGACAATTGAAATGGCACCAAATTCACGCGATCTTGTTCCTTGTGGTGCACGTTCAAAGGCACTGTCTACCGGAGCTACCCTAACAATCTAGACGAACTTGACTCGTTGATCTTTGTGGCAACTGAATCTACACTCCTGGAAATGGAAAAAAGAACACATTGACACCGGTGTGTCAGACCCACCATACTTGCTCCGGACACTGCGAGAGGGCTGTACAAGCAATGATCACACGCACGGCACAGCGGACACACCAGGAACCGCGGTGTTGGCCGTCGAATGGCGCTAGCTGCGCAGCATTTGTGCACCGCCGCCGTCAGTGTCAGCCAGTTTGCCGTGGCATACGGAGCTCCATCGCAGTCTTTAACACTGGTAGCATGCCGCGACAGCGTGGACGTGAACCGTATGTGCAGTTGACGGCCTTTGAGCGAGGGCGTATAGTGGGCATGCGGGAGGCCGGGTGGACGTACCGCCGAATTGCTCAACACGTGGGGCGTGAGGTCTCCACAGTACATCGATGTTGTCGCCAGTGGTCGGCGGAAGGTGCACGTGCCCGTCGACCTGGGACCGGACCGCAGCGACGCACGGATGCACGCCAAGACCGTAGGATCCTACGCAGTGCCGTAGGGGACCGCACCGCCACTTCCCAGAAAATTAGGGACACTGTTGCTCCTGGGGTATCGGCGAGGACCATTCACAACCGTCTCCATGAAGCTGGGCTACGGTCCCGCACACCGTTACGCCGTCTTCCGCTCACGCCCCAACATCGTGCAGCCCGCCTCCAGTGGTGTCGCGACAGGCGTGAATGGAGGGACGAATGGAGAAGTGTCGTCTTCAGCGATGAGAGTCGCTTCTGCCTTGGTGCCAATGATGGTCGTATTCGTGTTTGGCGCCGTGCAGGTGAGCGCCACAATCAGGACTGCATACGACCGAGGCACACAGGGCCAACACCCGGCATCATGGTGTGGGGAGCGATCTCCTACACTGGCCGTACACCACTGGTGATCATCGAGGGGACACTGAATAGTGCACGGTACATCCAAACCGTCATCGAACCCATCGTTCTACCATTCCCAGACCGGCAAGGGAACTTGCTGTTCCAACAGGACAATGCACGTCCGCATGTATCCCGTGCCACCCAACGTGCTCTAGAAGGTGTAAGTCAACTACCCTGGCCAGCAAGATCTCCGGATCTGTCCCCCATTGAGCATGTTTGGGACTGGATGAAGTGTCGTCTCACGCGGTCTGCACGTCCAGCACGAACGCTGGTCCAACTGAGGCGCCAGGTGGAAATGGCATGGCAAGCCGTTCCACAGGACTACATCCAGCATCTCTACGATCGTCTCCATGGGAGAATAGCAGCCTGCATTGCTGCGAAAGGTGGATATACACTGTACTAGTGCCGACATTGTGCATGCTCTGTTGCCTGTGTCTATGTGCCTGTGGTTCTGTCAGTGTGATCATGTGATGTATCTGACCCCAGGAATGTGTCAATAAAGTTTCCCCTTCCTGGGACAATGAATTCACGGTGTTCTTATTTCAATTTCCAGGAGTGTATTTCCGTTGAGATACTACCAGATGTGATGGGAAATTTCATTGACCGGTTGGGCCACGTCTCCACTGGAAATTTTGAAAAGGTTGTGGCGTGGTGACGAAGACTGCTTGCAGGGGACGCGTTTACTTATGCGTGATGAGGCGAACTGTACAGTGTATAATTTTCTAGCAGCATTTGTAACTACTATTTTAAGACTTCCGTATAATATTATTACATCTTTCATAGCAAAATATAGTTTTTTTTTTTACTTTCTTATGTCTATCGTTGTATTCATGTTATTTCATTTTAAAATGAATGAGTTTCTTTTGGATACACTGTATATCGCTTCTAACCTTGAAAGTTCCCCCAGTTCGGCGAGGAAGAGAGTTCACAAGCTTTTTCAGCTGTGCCATGTCCAGCTGATGCGAATCGTAGCACCAACACCTTCAGTATTCCACCACATGGAGCTGTACTACGAGTACAGATGCGTACAGATCGTCGTAAACTCCCTGAAATCGTTAACCAACTCTGAAGTATCCGAATTGTTGGCTAGAACCAGTAAGTGTCATTACGCCGAAGGAAATCAGGCATTGGATAAAAGGACACTATACAAATCCACCATGATCCATATGATCACTGAGCTATCGCACTGTAAGTGAGAAAAAAATATTTCAAATGGCTCTGAGCACTATGCGACTCAACTTTTGAGGTCATCAGTTGCCTAGAACTTAGAAATAATTAAACCTAACTAACCTAAGGATATCACACACATCCATGCCCGAGGCAGGATTCGAACCTGCGACCGTAGCAGTCCCTCGAAGTGACAAAACCCCGCCATACTAGAAACTGTACAAATTCGTCTGTACCTCACACCACCATACGAGGTTTGTCGGAAAGTGGATACAGTCACATAAGGGTTCGCGTACAGAAACGCCGCTGCAATGTCTGCATAACGGCATAACAAACTGGCAATTATAGACCGAAAAAGCCCAGATTGTATCGACATCATGAAACTTATTTACCAAGAAGCTCCGACGTTAACGTAGCAAAGGCAATGCAGGAGCAGGGATTACTGGATACACATTGGCTCATATACGAGGGCTATTCGGAAAGGAAGTTCCGATAGGTGGCGAAATGGAAACCACAGTGAAAATCAAAAATGTTTTGCTTGTAACCGTTAGCTACACCTTCCAGCTACTTCTCTGCATAGTCGCCGCTCCGACGTAGACATCTGTCTTAGCGATGTACCAACTTTCCAAACATTCTCGTCACAGGAGGCAGCCGGCTATGCTTTCCGCCAGTTCTCTACGTTGGTCTGCAGCTCCTTGTCTATGCCAAAACGTCTTAATAGCCAGCGGTTCATGTGAGCAGCGGGAGCCAATTACGGGCTGTATTGTGGTTTTCCACTGAAAACGTGGCATGAAAATGTTCTTTGCCTCTGCAATGTGGAGCAGAGAATTCTCAAGAAGAAGGAAACTCGTGACAACTATATTATGTGGACTGTGTGACATTAGGCGAAATCTTTCACTAGGCCCCCGTACTTCTAGCGAGGCAAAATTTTCTAGGCGTCTTTACTTGCTCACTGTGCACTCACAACTGAAAAGAGCGACGTGACTCGATCGACAGCCGTATTAGAGACACTGCCCAACACATCTGTGCAAGGCTTCATCGGAATTTCACTGCGGTTTCCATTTCGCACCCGATCGGACATTACTCTCCGCATAGTCCTCATAAAACGGACCCGCTAGGCCTGCTCCTATTTCAACTCCGAACCCGAGCATCGCAACAGAGAGAAGTTAACATCAAACGCACGATGACACAATACAAATCATGGCCAGTCTGTAAGGATGAACCAATATCAAACAAAAGGAATTAAAAAGGTAATAATTTCGATGATGTGGAGAGCGAAGTTGTTCAGATTGTGGCCGACATGCTTTGTAAACATCCGAAGGCTAATGGCTTCATCGTCTCCATTCACGCCAGATCACGCCAGATGTCGTTAACTGCATATGAGAAGACTTGGTTCGCCAGGTACTACTCTTCACCTACACCTAGAAACTGTTGGCTCCCAGAAATCCCCTGTCTTCTCCAGTCAGCGGTGTGTTGTGCAGTGGCGCCTTTCACTAAGCATCTGGACTACCTTCCATGACGAAAAATTCTTGAGCATTGCTGAAAATAACAAAGAGGTATGCTTTGTGGTATGTGCAATATGTGCAATAAATGCTGTTTTCCTTTCAAGAAACGCCATTCGTTCACGATTAGACCGCGTACTGCCACCAAATTACAGGGATGTCGATGCTGCTCCAAATAGTCTCAGACGCTTTCTGTGGGGTTAAGATCGCACGAGTTAGCTGACCAGAATAGGAGTGTTAACGTGCGTGAGTGTTCGCGAACGAGCATTAAAAACCACCTAAAATCCACACTCAGGATGGCCCGTATACCTGACCAGCGGCCGTTACGGTTCTTTCCATATCTGGCTTACCTTTGTGGCAAGGCAGCGCGTCTCTGTTTGAGCTATACCATAATATCAGAATCTTCTTAGTACAATCTAAGGCCAAAAAAAGACGCTCCACGAAGGAATTATAAGAATAGGACGGAAATCGGTAAATGTGAAGTACATGAACAGAAAAAATGATTAAAATTTCAGAAAAAAATTCGACGATTTATTGAAAACAAAGAACTTCACAAATACATCAAGTCAGTGACGCGTTGGTGTACCTCTAGCCCTTACGCAAGTAGTTATTCGGCTTCTCATTAATTTCTAGAGTGGTAGGATATCCTCCTGAGGCCGTGCCGAATTTTGTCCAATTGGTGCGTTATTAAGTCGAAATCCCGATGCAGTTGGAGGGCCCAGCCCACAATACCCTAAGCGTTCTCAGTTGGGGAGAGATGCGGAGATGTCGCTGACCAAGGCGGGGACTGGAAAGCACAAAGAGAAGCAGCAGAACCTTTTACCGCATGCGGGAGTGCATTATCTTGCCGAATTGTAAGCCCAGGATGTCTTGCCACGAATTGCGACAAAGGAGCGTAGAACATCGTCGACGTACCGTCGTGCTGTAAGCATGCTGCGGATGGACAACCAGAGGAGTCCTGCTATGAAATAAAAAGGCGTCCTAGACCGTCACTCCTGGTGCCGCATATCGGGTGACAGGCTGGTGTCCCACCGCTGTTCCAGGCGCCTGCAGACTCACCTCCGTTGGTCATCGGGGCTTATTTCGAATCTGGACTTACCGCTGAAGACAATTCTACTCCACATTGCAGGCCGGAGACGTATCTGGGGACTGAAATTACAATGAAATTCACACCTTTAGCGACTTACAGGCATTGATAAAATCAACAGGGAGAGTTGAAAATGTGTGCCCCGACCGGGACTCGTGCCAAGGATCTCCTGCTTACATGGCAGACGCTCTATCCGCCTGAGCCACCGAGGACACATAGAATAGTGCGACTGCCGTGACTTATCTCTGGCACGCTCCTCGTGAGACCCACACTCCCAAAACTTACTGTCCACACACTACATTTTGTAGTGACCCTGCCCGCAATACTCATTACTTATAGCAGTCAGTGTCCCCCCCGTCTCCTTAAGAGTTCGGACAAGTCCGAAACAACAGATACCATCTTCATATATCGGGAGACGCCCTGGACAGCTGTGGGATACCAACCTCACTGTCGCCTGCCCTACGGCCCGACAACGAGGAGTGATGGTCTGCGGTGCCGGTTTTTTTTTTCTCGTAGCAAGACTCCTCTGGTAGTCACCCGTAATATCCTTAAAGTACGTCTACGATATTGTACTCCTCGTAGCAACCCATCCTGGGCTTACGTTTTTACGTTTCGCAACACAATGCCAGCCCGTACACGGCGAGAGTTCCTGCTGCTTTCCAAACCCTGCCTTGGCCTCCACAGTTGAAACTTTTAAGAGAATTCTTGGCAGGGCCTTCAGCCCTCTCGGGGTTCTGACCTCGTAAACCGCCAATTTTACAGAATTCGGCACGATACCCCACAGGAGGGTCCCACCACTGTAGCAATCAAGGTCAAGCCGAAAAACTGCCTGCATAAAAGCCGGAAGTGTACCAACGGGTTATTGACTTGCACAGTTTGTGGAGCTCTTTCTCTTCAATAAATCATCGAATTTTTCTGATGTTGTTACGGTTTGTCAGCATATGCCCATGGCATCTACCGGTTTGCATCCTATTCGGATAATTCATTTGTGGTGTGTCTTGGAAACGTCTCTTCAGTTTATTTTTCCCCAGATGTAGCTGAAGTACTGCCTCACGAACTTCCGCTCAGCCTCTCTGTTTATTATTAATTTTCAAAGTATATCCATAGCTGTATCACATTTGTAATACGTAAGTTTTACTACCTGAATCAGAAGCTTTAGAAAGACACATAAGACCTACACTTCAGTAGTAATATTATTTAGGGTTACAACTTGAGGAATGTGATTACCCCAATAGCGCGATACTTCTCGTATACTTCACAACTGCAAATGGTTCAAATGGCTCTGAGCACTGTGAGACTGAATATCTCAGGTCATCAGTCCCCTAGAACTTGGAACTACTTAAACCTAACTAACCTAAGGACATCACACAAATCCATGCCCGAGACAGGATTCGAACCTGCGACCGTAGCGGTCGCGCGGTTCCAGACTGAAGCGCTTAGAACCGCTTGGCCACATCGGACGGCTGACAACTGCATGTCGAACAAGGTAGTAAAGGAAGTTAACACGGCGCAAGAGAGCGGGTTTTCTTTCAGCTTGCTGCGTTTAGCGGTGTACGAAGTGAGCTCAGTAATTTAGCAGGGAGCATTACACAAAAAGGAGAAAAACACTGTATATTATCGTCGGGCGTTACCCTGTCTCTCTACTTTCTAACAGAGAAGACGGTATTCCTTTCGCCATAAATTGAAACTTCTATAAATGAAAGAGTATTTCTTCCGTTCATACTTTTTAAGAAATGGTTAATGAATGTGTCACACAGGTCGATCGCGTGATGTCCAGATCTAGCGGGTCAAACTTCGTCTGACTTTCCCCTCCCCCCCCCCCTCCCCCTTCCCATACAAACCACTCTCTCGAAGTGTCTGGTCTTGGTGACGGAAGCGCTCTCTCTACAACTCAACTGCCATCTACAATTCAGCTCCTCAAGAGGAGTGTATTACGCGAAGGAAGGACCTCGAACCGAGTGCTCACAGAAAAAAGACTTTTCCATCTATCATTTGGCTCTGGTATTCATACGCTTTCTACCCTGCAACGACAAAATACTAAAAGAATACACGAATCAGCGCAATCGTAGTGTGGAACCTGACGTGTAGGGGATTCGAGTGGCGACCTCTGGGCTCCAGAGACCGTGGGAGCGACGGCTCTCTCCCTGTCGAGGCGCTTTCTCGCTTCTCGCGGCGTCCAAGCACACGGCAGTCACCGGTGTAGATTTCTGCAGCAGCGAAATTTACTGCAGTCACACGTCCACAACACTATAATCTTTATGCAACATTATCTCCTAGCAAACAGCGTAGCTTCGGGCTGATGCAAGCGCATCATCGGCTGTCCGCAGTAGTTATTCTGTGATTACTTTACCTGTGTACTCCCCTCAACACGCCGCCACGGAATAACATATACCGTAATGTGTGTTCTAAATGACTGTGGCACTAGACAAGTGTTTATGTTCGCTGGACTTTCCACTGCTACGTTGTATACCATAAAAGTATGTTTCTCGTGAAGTCGCCGACTGTACCTCCAATATATTAATATTCCATGCATACTTATTTCTGTCAAATGAATCATATTGTCTCTCTGAATCACCTACGTGGACACATTCTTCGTTATCCTACTACGTTTGTCTTTCTCTTTCTTCTCTAAGAATTAAAATCACGTACGAGGGTCCTTCAATAAATAAGGCCCCCCATTATTAGTCAGAACATATTTCTCCTTAATAGTAACAGTTTGATAATAATGTCATTGATTGGCGTGTGGACAACGACCATATATGTTAAATTAAAAGGAAGGTCAGCGATGGCAGTAATATTGATGGTTTATTGATAGCAAAATCGATTTTCAATCACATAGTGATCAACTTCAGTGCTGTGGAGATCAAATTAAACTCATATGCACTGGTATCAAGTTATTATCAGTAACAAAAACTGAGAAACGATCACAATAACTATTGGTTGATAATAACTTGATACCAGTGCCTATGAGTTTAATTTGTACACCACAGCACTGAAGATGATCACTATGTGATTCAAAATCGATTTTGCTATCAATAAACATCAATATTACGGCCAACGCTGACCTTCCTTTTAATTTATAATAATGTCAGTCAGAATTTCTCTTACATTTACTGTTTCCCTACAAAGTCTCCATAACGCTCTATGGCATTACGGGAGTGCTGTGTGACAACATGTGTTTCCTGTTGGTAAAAGCTCTTGTTCTGTATTTGTAGCCATGTTTTCACAGCGGTGAGCCACACTCTTACAATTTTCAAAATGTACCTCACGCAGAGAATACTTAAGCGGCCCGTGTCTGGGCTGTAGGTTGGAGCCAGCCGGGGTGGCCCAGCGGTTCTAGGTGCTACAGTCTGGAACCGCGCTACCGATACGGTCGCAGGTTCGAATCCTGCCTCGGGCACGGATGTGTGTGATGTCCTTAGGTTAGTTAGGTTTAAATAGTTCCAAGTTATAGGGGACTGATGACCTCAGAAGTTAAGTGCCATAGTGCTCAGAGCCATTTCTTTTGTAGGTTGGATGAGTCAATGCTGTCAAACCCAATTTGACGATGTGTTTACGGGTTCTGAGACTTGTGTGTGAACGTGAATTGTCGTATTGAAACAAGATGTCTTTTCAGATTCTTGTCAGACCAAACACACTGGAAACAGTACTTGGGTTTGTTCAGAGTTTCACGTACGCTTCTGGATTAATGGTTGACCTTTTGGCAACACGTCAGTGAAATTAACACCATCACTATCCAAAATGACTTCGTCATGAATTTACCAGCAGATGTTGCTGCGTTTAATTTATTCTTTTCTTTTGTTTGCGGGTGGAATCAATGTAGTGACTCACTTTTTGTTTCCATCCCAAAGTTATGTACCCAGGTTTCGTCACTTCCACATTGAGGTCTGCTGCGACCATTCGTTGAACCTATCTGGGGAACACTTTTGAATATACAGGAGCCTTTATCATCGCACACGCACTTTCATTTCTCAGCGATACCTGTACACCCAATCAATTAGTTGTGATGCGTCATCCTTCGTGAACAATGTCATCCGTGCGATTCACCATGTCGGGAACAGGGGCTGTCACAGGACATCCCGAACGCGGCTGATCACGAGGCTCAGTTGCTGCCCTTCGTGACCCTTTAACCCTGTTTATCCACCGCCGAACAGTACGCCTGTCAACTTCATGATTACCGTACATTGCACACGAATGCGTATGAATGTGCATCACCGTTTCCTTTTCCGCAACCAAGAATTCAATTACTGGAAGTTACTTGTAACTAGTGTCTTTCATATACTACATTGCTTCACTTTGGCTATCCGCCGGAATGGTCTGAAACTTCCTAAGCGAGCAGTAGAAAGATCAAATTTGGAGTACTCTTTGTAATATTTTTTTAAAGGATGTAAAAACAAATTTGAGGCATCTTGTATTGAACGACCGCACGTAATCAAAGAGTGAACTAATATTTCCTGGTCAGATTATAGGAAGGATACCAGAAAAATGGTTAATCTCAAAACATTTTGCGTACAGTATTCGAGAACCGCAACTAGAGAAGTTTTGAAACTGAAGATTGTATTTTTTAAAGGAAACAGTACGGGAATATATATTTCACAACAACAGAATAGCCAATAGGGAATAAGTTTGTTGTTTTTTGGGACATAACTTGTAATTACGTGATGCACTTTGTGCAATGTAGTTCAAGAGAACTGTTGGCAGTAAAGCTCATCTTACGTGTCTGTGCAAAGTACACTTTCTTTTCAGAACATATTTTCAATGTGCGTGACACTGGACACCGATCTGAAACTTCTTGAGAGATTAAAACAGCATCTGAACCGGGACTCGAACGTGCAGTCGTTACCTTCCACATGCGAGTGTCCTACAGACTGAAGAAGGTCCCAAGTTCGAGTCCTGATCCGACACACAATTTTAATCTGACTGGAAGTACTCTTTGTTCCTTCGCAGTTCATACAAGTTCAAGAAACAGACCCATTATTAAGAAATCTGACACCTAACTAGGATGACGTAGTTATAATCAACAAATATGAAAGTTCCTGAGCCATACCCATTTCGTGTTCGTGAGCAATTCAGACAGGTGTCAGAAAAGACAACATGTACAACCTCGGTTGTCAGTTTCAGAGTGTTCGCTAGAAATTAGAAATTTTTATCGTTTACATTTCTTGTCAAACATTCAGTATCCGGACGTTCTACTCAGGTTCACGTCCAGAATAAAGTACGTAGCACTGCAGAGCATTCATTTAATGAATGCTGGAGATACATCAAGTGACTACTTTCCACGCCTGCCTGAACATAGAAGCTGGTTTATTAGGCTAGGGCAAATGGATTACGACATCTGCCTCATCGTATTTTGTATATTAGCTCTGTCTCTGAAATTTTCGTATGTTCAGACAACTGTTTAGACAATCCGTAGAAATGGTTCCATAGTAATGTCACATGCAACAGAAATCGGCAAGTTAACATAAAAGTTTTAATGAAAATCTACGCATATGTTTCCTGTAATACCGTGTGCAAACAATGTAATAAGAATGAGATTTTCCCTCTGCAGCGGAGTGTGCGCTGATATGAAACTTCCTGGCAGAATAAAACTGAGTGCCGGACCGAGACTCGAACTCGGGACCTTTGCCTTTCGCGTGCAAGTGCTCTACCAACTGAGCTACCCAAGCACGACGCACGCCCCGTCCTCACAGCTTTACTGCTGCCAGTATCTCGTCTCCTACCTTCCAAACTTTACAGAAGCTCTCCTGCGAACCCTGCAAGTCTGTAAAGTTTGGAAGGTAGGAGACGAGATACTGGCAGCAGTACAGTTGTGAGGACGGGGCGTGCGTCGTGCTTGGGTAGCTCAGTTGGTAGAGCACTTGCCCGCGAAAGGCAAAGGTCTCGAATTCGAGTCTCGGTCCGGCACATAATTTTAATCTGCCAGGAAGTTTCAACGTAATAAGAAGAATGCATAACTTCGTGTGTAGATGGTTTGAGGGTACAAGTGTGCGCGGCTTAGTAAACGGATCTGCCACCTCTGGCAGCAATATGATTTTAACCAACCTGGTCATCGAGTCAAACTGAGATTGGAAAACAGATACCGGTATGTAATTATATACTGATTCAAGTCTATGGCAGTGTTCATTAATGACAGTGGCTTACGAATGGTGGTGTGAGAGTCGCAGTTTCTAGGCGCTTCAGTCTGGAACCGCGCGACCGCTACGGTTGCAGGTTCGAATCCTGCCTCGGGCATGGATGTGTGTCATGTCCTTAGGTTAGTTAGGTTTAAGTAGTTCTAAGTTCTAGGGGACTGATGACCTCAGCAGTTAGGTCTCATAGTGCTCAGAGCCATTTTTTTGAACAGTCTCAGTTACTGTCCAGTTATTTTCAGTGGGTGTGAGATGTGTGAAACATGCTGACTATGACGGCAATGAGACATTCTCTCTATCAATAAAGGTCAGGACGGCATGCGAAATTTGTGGTATGTGTTATCTTGTTGAAAGAATTATGGAGACTACGGAGGTAGGCACAGACACCAGATAACACGTCAGAAATGTAACCTCTAGGGGTCCAAATTACCGGCTATGCGAAACAGAGATGGTCGTGGTGCGCACCCAGCGGCACTCAGTACCATCACGCCATGACCTGGTCTCCAGTGACGATAGCGACTGCGAGCTCGCAACATTCCGTCTCCTCGGAGTTTCCACATACGAGTACTCCCACATTAAGTGCTGTAAGCAGAGCCTCGTTTCGCCTGGAAAGACGACGTTCGTGTGACTCCCGTGTCCAGTGATGTCTTTGGATGCACCATTGCCGGACGGCTCTCTCTGGTGCCGCCTCAAGGGGAGCTCCATGCCTGGTCGTCGCGGTGATAGCCAAGTAATAATGCTTCTCCAGAGGCCGCCACGCTGTCCATGTGGCTACTTGTCTTGATGGAAAAAGCACATTTCTTGACTCAAGATACGTTCGGGCTGTACGGATGAATGAAAAGTATTTCCTCTCGGTTGCAGGCTACGTTTGGTAACTGAGTTCAGCGTAGCGGTGAGAACTGCCCTCCTGAACCCACAGATTCACACAACAGTCGTGGAATATCGATCAGGAATTTCGCGGAATGATAAGCAGAAGTCTCCGTAGGCCACTAGCCCATCACTTTCCACTGTCGACAGTGTTCCGCTTCTTTTTACACGATATGTAACATTTTCTCACCAACAGCCAACATTCAAATGCGATGTGTGAATGAGAACCCACTGCCTAACTGTCCCTATCACAGCATGGACACCCCACCTACTACGTGCAACTGCAGTGAAATGGTAATCATTTGTACAGTAAAGCACGTACAGAAGACTCGGAAAAAGGAGTTCTCTGACAGTTGCAGTGGGCAAAAAAGACACGTACAGCACAAAAGCGTACAGGCCGACCTCGTCCATAGATTGACAGAGACAACCGACAGTGGAAGATGGTCGTAATGTGTAATAGGCAGATATCTAGCCACACCATCAGACAGTAATTGCAAACTGCATCAGTATCCACTGCAAGTACTATGACAGTTAGGTGGGATGTGAGAAAACTTGGATTTTCCCCAGTTGGATAAATGGCATAGGTTAGAGACACGCAAGTCGACGTAATGGCGTCCTATTGAGGACTTGAAACAGGCCACTGAGCCAAACGGAATTTTTACTATGTAAATTATTTGTGTTATGCGGGAGTAGTTTGTCAGGAAATAGAGGAAACGTGCCTAATATGAGACACACTTTTGTAAACCCATCTGAAAGACCTAAACGTAAGTGCAATTGTATTTTTTATGATGGTAATAAGATCTTGCATTATTTAATTTCATCATACAATTATCGTATTTGCAATAATAAACAATCTTTCAGAGTAGTTATTAAATCTTCTCAAACAAGACATTTCGTAGAAATGAGATCAAGTTTTCCTAATATGAGACAGTAACAATATTTTGCTTTAATTATTTTATTACATAATAATGACATATGAATATACAATTTTTACATGTTCATTCATTTCTGCTATCCTTCACTCATTTCACACTACTTAGGTTTATATTTACGACATCCGGTGCAAACAAAATTGTCTTCTGTGACACCACAATAATCATGAGCCCAGCGATAACATTTCGTTCACTGTTCCCATTTCTCCCCCTGTTTGCCTTCAGAAAAGCGCCCAGTACAGAACAGACACTCTGCGTCATCGTCATCACTGCTGTCTGAATCCCCACTGTCATCAAGATGGACATCGGATGCCGAGTCACTAGACGATTTTTCTGGTTGGTTGGTTGGTTGATTTGGGAAAGGAGACCAGACAGCGTGGTCATCGGTCTCATCGGATTAGGGAAGGATGGGGAAGGAAGTCGGCCGTGCCCTTTCAGAGGAACCATCCCGGCATTTGCCTGGAGTGATTTAGGGAAATCACACGATTTTTCTGCTTTAGGTCAACGATTGGTAGATTTTCCACTCTTCTCCCCAAATAACTTTCTGCTGCTTTCTTAGCTTCAGCCTCTGATTTCTTCTGTTTAGATTCTTTTAAGGCTTCACATAAGGAGTTGAAGTTAGTAACGCAGCAGAGCACGAACGCGATGTTTGACCTATTTGACTAGCTCTAGGTGGTTTTGCGATGTGTGGGAGAGGTCTGATGTCTGCTGGGCTGACAGCTTGACCATCACCATCAGTAATTTCATTTTCGTTTTTGGCATCTCTTTCTTGAAGAGCGTCAGCATGGCGCTGAATTGGAAATTCATGTTCCCTAAAGATGCTTTTGTTGCATGGGGGGAGACCTGTTTTTCTGAAGGCATTCACAGATTCTTCCATTTTTGCTGCTCGGTTGTAAGCTGCCCCAAATAACTTGGCTATTAATAATGGGTTGATAACACGACCTGGATTACTTGCTTATCTCTAGGACATAGTAGGTTTTCAAAGGCCCCATAAATCCGACGTCAAGTGGCTGCATTGAGTGAGGTGGCAAACATACGATATGAACATTATTTTCTCGTGCTTTATCTAACACATCGAGATTCTTTGTGTGGGAATAATGCCCATAAAGAATCAAAATGACAGGGTCATTTGAAGATGGCTTTACATGACTCACAAAATGATCAAACCACTGAGTAAAAATGTCAGTTTGTATCCAGCCACTTGGATAACAAGTTGATATTGATCCAGCAGGTGCACCATCCATCAAGTTCCAGAAAACATTCCAATTTTTGATCATAAGACTACTCAAAGTAATCCCTGTTTATCATATTTAATCGAATTAAAATAAACGCATTGCCAAAATTTTACTACACTAAATGATGAAATATTGTTATCTCATGATAGTATTGCATAAATTACATATAAAAAATCGTGAGAGAACGAGTTCCCCCAATATGCGATACGTATCGTAATATGCGACACTGTCGCATATTTGGATCCCCGTACTACCGCATATTAGGAATTTCGCCATCTTACACAAAGAATCACGCACTTGCTAACAACGTTCGTTGGAAAATGAACCTAATTGTCAACAATTATAGGTAATACCGTTACAAATAACAACAATAAAAGAGAGTAGTAATATCCAGTCACCTTTAAGCTGAAATATTGTCTCAACACCTATGTCGCAAAAACTCCAAACACAAGAAATTTTATATCAACCTCTACGTACTGTTTCCGGCTCAACTATGGCGTCCTACTCGCTGTGTCGTCGTCTGGCACGCAATAGATGTGTTTAAGAAACCCTCCACCAGAGTGCAACAGCTAACATGAGCACAATTGGGGTGTCTCATATTAGGGAACTATCGCATAATAGGCACCTTTCCTATACTGCCTACAGGAAGTCGGTTGCCGAATCACTGCGACACCAAAAAACCGGTTAAGCCGATGAACACTCCCTAAAATTGTCAGGAGCGACCAGGCACCTAGCACACGTTCATGATGCTGCAGTTTTAATGGCCAGCAGAGTAGGTTCAACCAACTTCTACCAGACAGCAGTTCCCGAGATATCCGCTGCAGCTCATCCGGCTGACTTACGGCCGACGGAAGATGGCATCTGGAGGCCGGGCCTCTTCTGGCCGCGGCAGGTCGGGGGAACGGCGGGGTCCCACGTCCCGTGTCGTGTTTCGCCGTGTCGCCGCGTCGCCTGGCCAGATAGTGATGAGGGACGGCTCCAGATGCCATCTCTGGCGGCGCAGGGAAGGACACGCGCGGTGACCGGCGGGGAAGGCGCCCGCTGCCTTGATTGCGTGCGACGTGCGTGAGCCGCCAGCGGCGAGCGGCCAGCGCGTGCGTAATTGGCTGCGGTCTCACGTGCCGCAGGGCTGACCACGGCCGCGCGTGCCGTCTCAGCAAGAGGCACTCCCCAGGCCGCACCAGCGCTCCCACCAATGTCTCAGTTTCGTCCGTCTCGAGGAGACTGCTCTCGCATCTACAGTCTTCACCTCCGTGGAATGTGCGTTGGAGGCGGTACGTTATGTTGCGAAACTACACTACTGGCCATCAAAATTGCTACACCACGAAGATACCGTGCTACAGAAGCGAAATTTAAACTACAGGAAGAAGATGCTGTGATATCCAATGATTAGCTTCTCAGAACATTTACGCAAGGTTGGCGCCGGTGGCGACATCTACAACGTGCTGACATGAGGAAAGTTTCCAACCGATCTCTCATACACAAACAGCAATTGACCGGCGTTGCCTGGTGAAACGTTGTTGTGATGGCTCGTGGAAGGAGGAGAAATGCGTACCATCACGTTTCCGACTTTGATAAAGGTCGGTTTGTAGCATATCGCGATTGCGGTTTATCGTATCGCGACATTGCTGCTCGCATTGGTCGAGATCCAATGACCGTTAGCAGAATATGGAATCGGTGGGTTCAGGAGGGTAATACGGAACGCCGTGCTGGATCCCAACGGCCTCGTATCACTTGCAGTCGAGATGACAGGCGTCTTATCCTCATGGCTGTAACGGATCGTGCAGCCACGTCTCGATCCCTGAGGCAACACATGGGGACGTTTGCAAGACAACAAACATCTGCACGAACAGTTCGACGAAGTTTGTAGTAGCATGGACTATCAGCTCTGAGGCCATGGCTGCGGTTACCCTTGACGCTGCGTCACAGACAGGACCGTCTGCGATGGTGTACTCAACGACGAACCTGGGTGCACGAATGGCAAAACGTCATTTTCTCGGATGAGTCCAGTTTCTGTTTACAGCATCGTGATGGTCGCATCCGTGTTTGTCGATTTCGCGGCGAACGCACATTGGAAGCGTGTAT
Organism: Schistocerca cancellata; assembly: GCF_023864275.1. Lineage (NCBI taxonomy): Eukaryota > Metazoa > Arthropoda > Insecta > Orthoptera > Acrididae > Schistocerca > Schistocerca cancellata. The sequence continues at coordinate 514,783,381 of NC_064633.1, forward strand.
TCGTCATCGTCATACTGGCGTATCACCCGGCGTGATGTTATGGCATGCCATTGGTTACACGTCTCGGTCACCTCTTTTTCGCATTGACGGCACTTTGAACAGTGGAAATTACATTTCAGATGTGTTACGACCAGTGGCTCTACCCTTCATTTGATCCCAGCGAAACCCTACATTTCAGCAGGATAATGCACGACCGCATGTTGCAGGCCCTGTACGGGCCTTTCTGGATACAGAAAATGTTCGTCTGCTGCCCTGGCCAACACATTCTCCAGATCTCTCACCTATTGAAAACGGCTGCTTAGCGGTAGCCGAGCAATTGGCTCGTCACAATACGCCAGTCACTACTCTTGATGAACTGTGGTATCGTGTTGAAGCTGCATGGGCAGCTGTACCTGTACACGCCATCCTAACTCTGACTCAACGCCGAGACGTATCAAGGCCGTTGTAACGGCTAGAGGTGGTTGTTCTGGGTACTGATTTCTCAGGATGTATGCACCCAAATTGCGTGAATATGTAATCACATGTAAGTTCTAGTATAATATATTTGTCCAATGAATACCCGTTTATCATCTACATTTCTTCTTGGTGTAGCAATTTTAATGGCCAGTAGTGTATAAAACCATTGAAAGAATTACATTTCAATCATTTCACCATCTGTTGAAAGAAGTATGTTTTATTCTCTTTATCCGGTTTCTCACTAAGTAATTTGGAGCAACATAATTATCTACTGCTGTAGCGCAGGAGCTTTTGATTAATAAAAAACAACTCAGTGGCAAAATTTCTTTGTCCTGTATATTTTTATCTTTATATTTATTTTTTGGCTTCCAGTAATAGTTCCCACATAGGCAACTAAAAGTTCCGTGCATTGAAATAATATATTTTCATGAAAGACGCGAAAACGTTTGCGTTTAAAGGACGGGACTCCATTAGAGCAGAAGTAGTTGTCAGCGGCGTAGTAGCAGAACTGGTCAACCCCGTGAAAGCCTCGGAAGACGTATCACACACGAGTCGTCTGTACCAAGTTTACGTAATCGTTTGTGGTTCTTTGTCCAATAAGCTTGGAGTCTTATAGCACAGAAGGTCGCCAGCACATAGGTTTCGCTCCATTTGGAGGACTAGAATCTTGCTCCTCATCATATATCGGATCCAGCGGTCTTCCTTATCTGAGATAAGGAAGCAATGGGACCAATATTAGATAAAGATTGGAGCCATATGTTCCTCGTTACTTTACCTTCAAATTTTAATAGTCTTTCCTTTTGGCGTTTTCTCAAGCTCCAGGTTTCTGAACTGTACATGACTGCTGAGCTTATTTCTGTTTTATATATTCCCATGTTAGTACTCGCTAATCTAGATTTTGAGCTAAGCATCTCCCTGATGAAATACATGCATTTCATTCCTACTGCTATTTTTTCCGTGATATCCATTTCTATGTTGTTGATGGTAAACCAAGATCCCAAGTATTTGATCTGGTGAACTCTCTTTAACTTCATGCCACGTATCTCAAGAAACTTCTTGCTGCTCTTCTCTTCTTGCTAATTGCATGAATTTTGTCTTGGTTCACTTTTAGCCCAACCTTTTGTGCGCAGCTATTCATTTTCTTGTACATTTCTTTCAGCCCATGGATCGATTCAGTTAATAGTATTATATCATCTACATGTACAAGACAATTAAAGTTACCATCCATCTGTACCCCAGCCCATTCCTATTGTCTACATTCACTTATTACTTTCTCTAAGATGACATCAAACAGAACACGTGAGACAGCATCTCCTTGTCTGAGACCTATCTCAATCTCGAACGTTTCTGATGTGACCCCTTGCAAAAGTTCAATCATCTGTGCGTAGCAGTCCATTTTCTGGTACATTTCTTTCACCTCACGGACTGATTCAGTTAGCAATATTATATCATCTGCTTATGCAAGACAATTGAAATCACCATCCATCGGTACTCGAGGCCATTCCTGCTGCCTACATTTCCTTATTACTTTCTCTAAGATGACAATTGGTTCAAATGGCTCTGATCACTATGGGACTTAATATCTGAGGTCATCAGTCGCCTAGACGTAGAACTTCTTAAACCTAACTAACGTAAGGACATCACACACATCCATGCCCGAGGCACGATTCGAACCTGCAACGGTAGCAGCAGCACGGTTTCAAACTGAAGCGCCTAGAACCACTCGGTCACTCTAAGATGACATCGAACAGAAGACGTGAGAGTGCATGCACTTTTATGAGACCTGTCTCAATTTCGAACTATTCTGACGTGACGCCTGGGAATCGCACAGCTGCCCTTGATCAATCCATACAAGTCTGCACGATTCTCACTAGCTTTTCGGAGTTTCTTAAGTCACGCACTGCATAGTACAGGCTATTCCTCTGGATGCTGCTGTATGACGTTGAAAATCAACGAACAGACTGTGGATATTTTTATCATATTCCCAGATTTTTCAAACAATTATCTTAGGGTGAAAATGTGATCTATTGTCAGTCGATTTCGTTAAAAGCCAGCTTGGTTTTCTTATGTTATTCTCTACGAATGGTTGCTGTTTTCTGAGAATAATATTAGCCTGTACCTTGTAGGTTGCATTCAGCAAGCAGGTACCACATTTCATTTTGCTTCCCTTCTTGTGTATTGAGCGTATTATGGCGAACTTCGATCTTCTGGCCATCTCTCATAATTCCACATCACATGGAGCAGTTTATGTATTTGTAAGTGCAGGCTCTCCCGTCCCTCTTTGATTAAATCCTCTATTAATTTGTCCTCCCCTGGTGCCTTGTTGTTTCTGAGTTCTTTTTATTGCAGCCTTCACATTTTCTTCAATCACTTCCAATTCTTCTTCATCTTTCGTTTCCTTCGTATCTGCAGGTACCATCTTATCTAGGCACGGACGATATAGTAGTGCTGAGAAGTATTTTTTCGACGTTTCTACAAATCTTTCCATATCATTTACCAAGTTGCCGTTCTTATCTCCAATGGGCTCTGAAATCCACGTTTGTGATTTTTTAGGCATATAGAAGACGGCCTTGAATTCTTGTTGTGGCTCTCTGTTTCAGCTTTACGTAATAAAATGATTAGATATGTTCTCTTCTCCGTTCGCCGGATTTACATTGTCTCCCTTCTGGTATTAAGATAACGTTGCCTTTTCTTCTCATTCTCCGCGTCAGCTAGTCACAGTTCCCCATCTTCCTTGCCTGTCTAAGTGAAATTTCTACAGACATACTTGTTTCAGTTTCCGACTGTTCGGTCACGATTTAAAGAAAATTGTATGCCAATACTCAAAGTTATGTGCATGTGCTATTGGGACCGGAAAGAGACGCATTAGTGTAATGCGAGCAGTTCTTTTCCTCTATTTTTTTGACTTCGCCAACCACGACGCCACGGTACGGGTGCGAAGCACTCTGACCTTGCGTGGCTCTCACCATTTGTCCTCTGAGTTTATTCCGTGTTACGCCTTTTTGTCCCCCCGCAGCGTCGTGGCTCGCCGACCGCAGAGTTGCTTCCACAGCGCTCTTGACCTCGCGGTGTCCCTGCCACGGCGCCGCCACCGGGATACCGCAGCTACCATTACAGCCGGCAGAGGCAGGCGCTATTAGCGATTGGGGTTGGGCTGCCGCCGAACGCCGACTGTTTGCCAGTGTGTCGCGCAGGGATGTTCAAAAAATGGTTCAAATGGCTCTGAGCACTATGCGACTTCTGAGGTCATCAGTCGCCTAGAACTTAGAACTAATTAAACCTAACAAACCTAAGGACATCACACACATCCATGCCCGAGGCAGGATTCGAACCTGCGACCGTAGCCAGGGATGTTAACCCGACTCCCTGGAGCAAGTCGCTGGCTTAGGGTTGCAGTGTGGCAACAGCGGCTCTCTCTCTGCTATCACCGCCAGTAGTTCCGATGTGCTGGTGTGCCGTAACTGTACGGGACAGTACACTAGTAGTTCGAGGCTACCTGTGACGTGGGCATTCATAGTAGTCTCAAAAAGCTTCTAAATATGGGAATGAGGTCTTCGACAAGTTGGAATTTGCAAAGAGGCAAGCGCTTTGCTAGACGCCAATAGTTATCACTTTTGAAACTACCGATTTACTGTCACACATTATTTTATCAATACAAAGATGTACCTTACAACTTCTTGTAAATATTCGCCCGTGGGAGCGAAGGAGAACTAGAAAGCGATACAAGAGACGGTAGCAGCTGTGACAAACTCGATCGATGATAGTGAAAGTACTTGGGAATGTAACGAACTTTGTACAACGGATTAGGTGTGTTCAAAATGGCTCTGAGCACTATGGGACTTAACTTCTAAGGTCATCAGTCCCCTATAACCTAGAACTACTTAAACCTAACTAACCTAAGGACATCACACACATCCATGCCCGAGGCAGGATTCGAACCTGCGACCGTAGCGGTCGCGCGGTTCCAGACCGTAGCGCCTAGAACCGCTCGGCCACCCTGGCCGGCGATTAGGTGTGTGACGTAACACTACTAAGATGATTGGGTTCACACAACTGTACACGATCTCTGACTTTAAGAATTCAGTGTAAAGCTGCCACTTACTGGAACTAAAAACGTGAGGAAAGTTAGAGTTTAGCATCCCGCCGTCGACGAGATCATTAGAGACGGAGCACAAGCTCGGATAAAGGAAGGATGGGTAAGGAAATCCGCTGTGCTCTTCCAAGGGAATCATCCCAGCATTCGCCTTAAGCAACTTAGGGAAATTATTTGCTGCACTCAAAAGCACCTTAACGTGATGGTATGAAATCAGAGACAGTCAAAAAATATTTCTATGCTATCTCCCTTTGCGAAATGCACATGCGAGTCCGGAAAGTATCGATAGTCGTCGTAGGAGGACCCTGACGATCAACGCTGCCGATTAATCACACCCCATATATACACGTCATATGCGCGTATGAATTAGAGAAGCAGTGGTACCCGTCGTTTCTCCAAAATGGCTTGAACATTCCTTGCCACTAGGTGCGGACCAAGAGTTCATGCCTGATAGGGGGCAGGCAGGGGGGGCGGCGGTGAAGGGTACAGTTTGTTGTAGTCTCTTCCAACCCGCTACACTCCTCTCACCTAAAACGCTGGCATCCACCATTCTACATGCATCAGTTGAATACAATTTTAATAATACCAATTTCTTAACCTCAATAGCAATATGCTTATTATATTAAAATATAAAAATGAGCCCATTAGGACCACGCAGAGTAGTGGCGTGCATTTCTTTCTTTCTTCCAGTCTTCTTCTTTGGTTTTCCCTGTTGGTCAACTTGCCACTTGTGAATTTTCGATCTGAAGATTTCCTTGTTTTGGATGTCCCCTAGTGTAATTCCTGCTAGTTTCAGATCTGTTTTGATTTCGCCAATCCATTTCGTTCGGTCTATTGTATATTTACTCCTGTTTTCATAGAATTCAACTATTGGCTTTGTAAGTCGGTCCGGATTCATTCTTTTGATGTGTCCATGGAATCTTGATCTGCGTTTTATAATGTCACTGTGAATATTAGAGTATGATTTGATTTCCTGTTTGCCTCTGAACCCATACTGTTCATCTACAAGCTTTGAGCCTCAAATTTTTCTTATGATCTCCCGTTCCTTTTTCTGAATGTTTTCTATGTCTGTTTTCCTGTTTAAAATTAGTGTCTCTGATCGATATAGGCATTCTGGTTTTCTGACGGTATTGTAATATCGTAGTTTTGTGTGCTTGGAGATAATTTTTTACTGTAGATATTTTAAGTGAGTCGATAAACAGTGTCCGCCCTGTTCTACAACGAATTTTAAAGACAGTAAATTGTGGTGTCTTCTTCAACAATTACTACCCCCTAAGATAAAAGGCATATTGACGACGACTATCCACTACCAACTAGTCAGGAAATATGAAGAGTACAAGAGCCGCCACATAGAGGATGTCTCTCTTTTTGTCTTGCATTTTTCATCTTCCTGTGAAATGCAGGTTCTGCCTGCAGCCTCACGAAGCCTATCGCGTTTTTTGTTGACACCAGGTATACAGTTACCCTGTGAATGTGGACCTTTACCTCACTGGAATCTTCCCTGCCAGCGGTCCTGTAAAAAGACCATGCACGAAAGCTATCACAGAAGAAACTGAAAAATATGCTGAGTTAAATATAGTTCTTAATTTCTAGAATTTTATGCTGTTTTCACTCTACTTTTGAAAGTTGGATGAGGAATTTGGAAATTAGCATACAAGAAAATAGGAGGGGCACTAAAAAACGAGTCATTGGCTTGTAAACCGAAACTTTTACCTCCACTCCGAAGTTTACTACCCAATAGTGTTGAGGTACTTGTCGCAGTGTCAAACAAGACGCGTAATGGTCGTCTCGTAAAATTCCGGGGCTGAGTTGTGAATCAGTCTCGAAGGTACTAATTGACGTCCTCGTCCAAGGTGAATCGTTTGCCTGTCAGAGCGTTCTTTAGCTCACTAATAATGGCATAATCGCAGGGAGATACATCCAGATTGTGTGGAGGATAACTGAGGACTTCTCATTTAACTGTCTGTAAGAGCTTCTAGCCAGCGTTTGCTCTATGGAGCCTGGCGTTGTGGGGCAGCAGAATGCCCCTCGGGTGAGCTGTCCTCGTCATTTCGATTTGATCGCTTTGCGAAGGGCTGTCAACGTCTGTGAGCATTCACCATTGACCCTTGTAGGGACTAGATAAGAAAGGGGCTCTTTTGCTCAAAGAATAAAGTGAGAATGATCTCTACCGCACTTTTGCGGAAGCCTCGGATCTTTTGGGTGACTGTGACCATTCATGCTTCTACTGGATACTTCGTCGCTTTGATTCGGACTCGCAGTGATGACATCCTTTTTCATCTCCAGCGAACACATTTGAGAGGAACTCAATCCTTTTTTCTGACCTAGCGCTTGCAGACGTTCGAGAGAGAGACCCTTTCGACATGCTTCCTACGATGGTTGATGACTGCTGGATACCCTCTGGCGGCATATTTTGCGTAATTTCAGTCTGTCCTTAAGGATGGCGTGAACACTTCCGATGTTCAGTTCAATCTCTGCAGCAATGTCTGCTACCGTAACTCGCCGTCTCAAATAATGAGGACATCCACCTGCTGGGCAATGATATCGGTAATATGGTGTGGTGTTTTAGACCGTACATCATGGGGAGCCACATCCATCCTTCCACAAACCGCTTGTGCCACACATTGTACCTTGCAATGGACATGCAGTGCTCTCTGCACACGTGTGCCATTCTTCGGTGAATTTCCCTACACCGCACTCGTTCCGCTGTCAGGATACCCACGACTCCACTTTGCCCTTCTCTTGAAGATACCGCTTCTGGTATGGTACGACCGAATGCAGTAGACGGTCGACATGTGTGCGTGCTCATTGTGTCGTTATGTGGGGTTGTGCTTGTGTCCCTCTAGTGGCGAGTTTGGGACCCGTGTGCTCTCACAGAGATCTCACCATCCTCTGCAGGCAATAACATTAAGAACCTTTCAGAGGCTTTCATGCTAGAGCCTCAGGTTAATTTCTGTTTTATTGCACGTTATATAAACGCTAATGGCAGAATCTAAAGGTAAAGGCGTTCATAAAACTGATTTTCTGTGAGGGTCATGACCTCCCCGAGAGCACGCACCAACCAACCCCCCCCCCCTCCACCACCAACCTGCCGCTCCAGGTACCGTCCTGTTTACACCGGGTTGTGGGCTTGCTTTAAACCTAGCTGATGCATTGACTGCAGGTCAGAGTCACCTAAAAAGTAGGAATCTGGACCTTATATTGTATTTAGCAGTACCCAAAACCGCTGTACGTGTCGATTGTCTGCAGTACGGCTCAACAACGCAGGTGGCAAGACGACAATGACGACGATTGCATATAGACATACACAGCCATGTCTCTAGAAAACAATGGTGGATCTCTAGTCTGAAAACAAAATATTGCTATCAGCGCACCTGCGTCGGCATTCACATGTATATTTCAGTATGAGGTATTTGTTGTTTCTGGCCAGTGGAGAACGACGCAGTGGCATGCCTGGCTCTGGTCCATCTCTCAGTAGACAGGGTAGAAACGGTGCCACTGGATTCCGGCTCCGAGCCACCACTCTGAGATGAAGCTGTAAGACCCTTTATGGTCATGAGGGAAAGTGGAAGATATGTTACGCGTCAGATTTTTTTCCCCAAAAACTGTCATGTAACCTGTTTAATAATACAACATGCAGACCATTAAATCAAATCTAATCACTAAAGCTGCATTATAGCTTCAAGTAATAATAATAACAGCCAATGACTGCTATTCTAATTAACTCTGTCTCTTTTCCTTTTGCTACGATGAAGGAGTCTTGTAATTATGGCAGCCTTGGGGCTTTTAGCTGGCTGGTGAAAGGGAAGAGTCAGTTGGTGGAACTGCACGGGTCGTAAAGTCTTTGTGGTGAAAGTCAGAGTCTTGGGCGGGTAAACACAGGGGACAGACTTGTGCAGCTCGAGCAGATACTAAGGGGGGCTAGCCCATCATAAAGCTAATGGAACCCTTTTTAAGCTACAGATTTGAAGGACAGGAGAAAACATGTGTCATTGTAAGGAGATCTGTGATTGGCTCATAGTAAATATTGTCATAGCAGGGGAGAGCTTCCGAGCATGTGTATGTAGACCTCATCTCATTGGTCATAACTAGAAATCTGTTACAAAGTGGAGGGACATTTTCTGCCTTCTTCCCAGCAACAAGAGAGAAATTCATTTCAGTGCTTAACCGTGGCAAAATCCGTGCGAGTAGAGAACTTGTTAGTATGTTTATTGCATTATCATTGATCAGATCGCAAAGTCTATTGCTATTGGTCAGTGAGATTCTGACATTGGCATAACAAGCTACGTTTTTCAGTGGAGTGTAATAAGAATCTCTCTTCAGGGTGTCATAGTATATAGTTCTCCGTAGGTCACTGCAGAGAGCTGCAGAGATAAATGTCGCCTACTTAGAGTGGAACCCAGATGTCAGGGCTGAAATTAGAATTCTCAGCCACTTCTGCAGCTGTGTTCTGCTTTTGTACATAATGAGAATGATAAGCATGGAAGCCGGCCGTTGTGACCGGGCAGTTCTAGGCGCTGCAGTCCGGAACCGCGCTGCTGCTACGGTGGCAGGTTCGAATCCTGCCTCGAGCATGGGTGTGTGTGATGTCCTTAGGTTAGTTAGTTTTAGTAGTTCTAAGTCTAGGGGACTGATAACAGATGTTAAGCCCCATAGTGCTTAGAGCCATTTGAACCATTTTTAAGCATGGGACGTATTTGTTTCCAACAAGACGAGGTGAGCATGAAGTCATTTATCCTGCAACAGTGTTTCGTTTTGCTGATTCAACTTTCACAGCTAACTATCTGCACTTGCCATGCGCCTGCAGGTGAGTGCTGGTGTTGGTTGGTTTGTAAATATCCTCCTTTCCTGCTTTGGCATTAAAATCTCCTAACACTACTTTTACATCACGTCTAATTATTGAGTTGTACATGTGATCCAGTTGACTGTAGAATTCTTCTTTCATATTATTATCCTTATCTTCTGTGGGTGCACGTGCATTTAGAAATGTGACATCTAACCACTGAGTCTGAACTGTGATGTATGATATTCGATTATTGACATGTTTGAATTCCTTTATTAAGTCATTTATTTATCTACGAATGTAGAATCCATTTCAAATTTATGGTGTTGACCGCAATCTCCATACATTATAGTCATGTCTCGTATTTTCAGTGAGGCAGTTCCTTGCCATCTTACTTCTTGGAGAGCTACCAGCTGCACCCTGTGTTTCTGAAGTTCGTTTATTGGTATTTTGGCACTTCCATGATGGTATAGATTTCTGGTATTCCAAGAACCAAAAGATAAATCCTTGTAGCCTTGACAACTTATGTTTCAGTATATTCTGTCCTGTTTGGCACTTCCATGATGGTATAGATTTCTGGTATTCCAAGAACCAAAAGATAAATCCTTGTAGCCTTGACAACTTATGTTTCAGTATATTCTGTCCTGTTTCCGAGGCATGCGTTGAGTATCCTGACCAGTCAGAATTTCTACATGAGTGGGTTGGTAGCCCTCAGCACAACCTCCAACGTGGAGGACCAGGAGTCTTGATTTTGGGGTGTTCTACCCCTAGGAGAGTTGCCTTAACCACAGCTTCTCGAGCCTCTTTTGCCCATGCTGCTTTTGGTCCACACTGGGTATTTTATTTCCCCAGTATCCTCCATATCTGGAAAACTTTCCCCTATGCGCCACTTGGGGAGGTGCCCAATGGGAAACTAGCAAACCCCACATAGGTTGTATTAATAACTGATTTTATTCTTCATTCAGTGCATAAAACGTTTTTGAAGTCTTTTAGAAGTAAATCAGATTGATGCAGTGACCATGAGTTTGCAGTCATAGTTCGAAAGATCCCGTTATCAATATGCTTGTGTGAGGTGAGGTACACAAACTTCCACGCTTAACTCGGCCACCTTCGATAGTTTCATTAGATGAGCCATTATCCATTTCCTGACCATGTTTTCTTTATGTTAGTATGATTTTATGAGGAGTTTTCTATCACTGTAGGTCACTGGCCGTGGATTCTGCAGCGTCTCAGTGGCATGCTAAATTGCTCTAGCGACGCCTCACTCATCCATCCGTTAGTCTAGTTAGAGTGTTGCCCACAACTGCAACAGACAACGCATTGTTGAATTATTTAATGAAATTTAAAATTACATTTCAGGATATAGGAAAACTAGTTATGCACTGCCTTAGGGCTCTGCGTTACACCCTCTATTATTCTTGATTTTTGTAAATGATTTACCGTCCACATCTTTTTCGCAGACGATACTAGCAGAAACTTCCAGCAGAAGTTTTTTGTAATGTCAAAGAAAGAAGAAAGATGGTTTAGGGCAACTGAAGCGCACTAGATGACTAAAATGAGAAAAATTCTTAACTTGCCACTAGATTCTCCCACCCGGTTCCAAACATAAAATGGATCCATTAAAATGATTGAATGGCGCTACTAGTCGCTCACTGCCAACGGAAGGCCGAGATCAGGGCTCGTATCCTCAACCGGAAAAGCGGGAGGAAAAGAAATCATTCTCAGCAACAATTCAATCAGAAAAATTTCGGCTATACTGTGCGTGAGGGACATAACACGTCGTTCTTATTGCAAAACACGACATTCTCTCTATGCAGAAATAACACATTATACACATCTTCTTACTGTAGACGCAACCACAAAATAAGTCATAACCGTTTCCAACCGCACGTCAGCCATCTTCAGATTTTACAATAGGAAAAGGATGATATCCGCATTAATAACTTAAATATCTACCATTTGCCAATTGTAATCGTAATTAATATCAAATAGAATTAAAAATACATGTGCCAGAATGAATGTACACTCTGCAGTGGAAAGATACGTGTGGTTTATGCTCATACATCATAGGCTGTATTTGGTGAACAAAGTGGTATTGTACTAAATCTAAGAATAAACTCCAAGGAACACAGAAAGAAAATTATTAAAATATATATAAATTTCACAGTTTAACAGGTTTTCAAATATTTCTTTAGAATCTGTAACGCAGGAAATGCATATCCTCCTATTTCCATCTATTGTACTATTTTTTTTCCTTGCTTTGTTACCTCAAGATATGACATTTCCGTCTCTTTGTATATTGTAATTGTTTTACTATTTGTATATTTATGCATTTATGTCGATGTATAATTGGTTTGTTTCGTAAATATTATTTGTATTTTTACGCTGGGTCTTGCCTAGGGAAAACTGCTATCGAACGATTACGTCGATAGGTCGTGTGAAGAATCAAAATGTGTAGGATCTTTGGTAGTGTTAACTCTGCCGCGTGGAGCGCGGGCTGGGCAGAGGGGGTCTGGCTGGGGTAGCGAGTGGAGGAGGTGTGTTGTGTGACGCTCCCGCGAGTTGCCGCGCTTTCGGGGTTTGGCAGCATGTAATTGCGCTCGACTTGCGATGATAGTTTCTGACATGGTGTCGCGGACGGGAAACATTAACTAGCGCACATCAAGAGCCCGTTTCGTCTGGTGACCGTGTCGAGAAGAAGGCGCGCCAACATCCAGCTTCTGCAACAGCGACGGCCGACAATGAGTGACTGTCGCCACCTCCTCGACCGACGGCTTCAAACCTTCAATCAACCAACAAGGAAGACTGGAAGCACGTAAAGTTTTAGAACTGTATGGCAGACCTCAGCTTTTCAAACTGTTCAGTTTTCGTCAATATAATTACAGCAACTTAGCATGAACTTTTGTTGCTCATTGTCCCAATTGCATTACCAAGCAGAGTCCCTTCCTTTTCCGAAATGAACCCGAGTGTCGTTGAGATTCAAACGCCAGCACTAAAGTAATATAGCTAATTCTAATTCACTGCTTTAATTTCAAAGTTCAGTTAGCTGGCTTCAATATTCAGATTACACAAGCACAAATTAAGAGTGCGAGTTTTGTTATCGTATTTTAGCTTACCTGTGACTGCAGCTCAGCTTGGTACGTACTAAATTTTACTATTGTTAATTGTTCAGAATCATTTAATTCAGGCTCAAAGTTAAATCTCTTCTTTCTAAATTGCGTAGATTCAAGTAGCTTTTGAAATGATTGTTGAGGTAGTCCAAGACTAACCGTATTTTACTGAATTTCGATGTGCTTCAGAAAGAAAGCTCACTATTAACTTCAGTCACTAAATTAACTTTCGATTTTCCGGTTTTATTAATTCTTTTGCTAAATTAAGTCAGGGTGTAGCGAAATTTATTACTTCTGACAAACTTTCGGTTTTCACACTACGCGTGTCAACCTTCAGTTGCCACGCTTCTAGTGCTAATTATATGTGTAATAACCTTTCTTTTTCAGTTACTATAGTAATTGTCCTTAGGACTGGCGACCGTGATTTCCCCCAAATCTCAAATACCTAATTACCGCTAGTTAATTGTTAACGTAATGGCTGCACATTTACTTTCTTTATTAACTTTACCCCTTTTCAAAATTAATTTCCACCAGTTTCATTAGCACATTTCCGTTCATCTAGATGTAACCCTTTCCTCCCTCTTTACCGACAGGTTAACTTCGGTGACGATTGCTTTTCCAAAACTCCCATTAGGTACACGCGGTTTCATTTTTCACTGTCATTAAGGTCGGTAAGTGAGGGGGAGGTTACACGTGGCGACCTGGTGACAGGACAATCTTCGGATTTGAGGTTGTTCTGGACACGAATTTTGCATTGTGCAAATCTCGTAACAAAGTACTGGTTACGTACAGGCCGTTACGTCAGCGAGAATAAGTAGTGGGAGTAATCCTAATTATATTTGAGGTTTGGCATTTATATTGAAAATTATTAAAATGAGTGAAGGCAACAATTGCCAAAATTTGGTAGACTTGGATACGGAACAATCGGTCGAACAGTGGGAAACGCGCACCGCGGTACCCATTGTTCAGGGGCAGGCGGCTAGCATGAAAGACGCGACCGCCGAAACGCAACAAAGAGCAGAAATGGAATTCCAAACTTTAGAAAATGTTTCGGAATCGGAAGTGAAAATCAAACCTGAATCCCTTTATGACGAATACGAGGGGACAATTAAAGAGGAAGCCGCTACGGAAGTGGAACCGGTAGTTTCCGGGAATTTAACTGATTTATTGAATGTTTTGATTAACGAAATCAAGAGTCAATCGGCCAAGCTAGACAATCAGAACAAAGCTATTAACGTTGTTAACAACAATGTTGGAGTTGTTAATACAAAAGTTGATAAAATCAAAGAAGATATTGTTGTAATTAATACCGAAATCGGTAATCTTAAACAGGAAATGATAGGCGTTCAGGCAGAAATTGCGAGCATAAATACTCGTTTTGATTCCGAAATTAGCAGAATCGAGAAAAGTGTAGGAGAAGCAGTTGCTCCGATCATCGAGACTAAGGTGACGGAACAAATTCAATTAGTGAAAAAAGAGGATCAACAGAAGGTGGAAACTTTAAAGGCTTTAGTGTCCGAAGTAGACACTAAATTGAGGGAGCAGGCTAATACCTGCGAAGAGAAAAAGAGGGAAGTGGAAACGCTTGCGACAACCACTTGCCAAGTAATTACGAGAGTGTCGGAATTAGAAAAGAAACTTGACGAAAAACAGAGCTATGTGCCAATCTGTGCACATAGTTCGGAATTGTTGACGAAAGAGGAGCGGTTCGACCCCTTGAAAAAAGGCGGTATACACGCGACGGATTTCATTAAAAATTGTGAAAGAGTTTTACCCAGATCATGGACTAATGAGAGAAAAATTAATGCGGTTATTGATGTGCTGGCTGGTGATGCCAAGCGTTGGGGCTTAAACCTCAACATTACGATCCTGACTTTTGACGAGTTTAAAAATTTGTTTCTGGCTGAATACTGGTCAGAGCAAAAACAGCAAAGTGTCTGGCGCGAATTTGTCGTATCGAGGCCTTTCGATGCGAATTCGCACGGTTCGATGAGGGAGTTTTGTGAGGGCTGGATCCGCAAGTTGGAATATTTGCGTGATCGCCGCACGGAATCCGAAATAGTCTGGGAACTCTACAGGAAGCTTCCAGATGACACAAAACGCTACGTAGGAAGCAATCACAGGACAATCAATGATTTCCTGGACAGAGTTGAGGACGAGGACAATTGGCGCAATAATCGTGACAGTGGTAGAGGCCGTGGTAACAACAACGGGTATCACAGCAACCACAACGATAACCATGGGAATAATGCATACCGCAGCAATAACAATAATGGTTCGGACCGTAATAACAATCGGTACAATGCAAATAATAACAGGAATGACAGAAACCAGTATCATACTAACGTGATACGGGCTTCACAGAATAGTAATAACGCCAGAGGGTGTGATCAGCCGCCTCAGCAGTATCCGGGGAGCGTATCTGCTGGGACGAGACAGGGAAACCATTAGCCGCGCCGGTGAGGGGCCGAGCGGGCGTGGAGAAATTTTGGCGGCCCAATAACAAGAGAAAACCCAGGTATCGTCATTATGAAAATTCCGTGTGGAATAATCAACGGCGGGAGTGTGTGCCAGTGTTAGGAGAAAGGAGTGCGCCCAGAAGTAGTAGATCAGCTGTATACACGGCTGTAGAAAATACATTCGCTGTCAGTGAGAACAATTTAAGTAGTGTTCCGGAAATCGATCATAAAGTGGCAGCTGTAATACCCACAGCGGAACTGGAGATTGAGTTTAAGAATGATTCGCAATTGTTGAGAGAAGATCAGATGTCGGATAACACGTCCGTCATCGAGCGAGGGGATGCAGAGAGGGATGAGGTCTGGTTAAGGCAGTTCGGTCGCTTATACGACGAACTAAGAGATTATAGGGGTCTGTATGGGAGAAGTGTTTATGGGGAGCGCGTGCAGGATTTGCCGCGTCTCGTCCCGCAGGAAGATAGTGTTTGTGAAGTGATAGAAAGTTCTGGCCCTAACCGGCAGACTTTACTAGAAATAGTTGATGTTAAGGGGGAGCACGAGCAAGATTCGTCATGTTTCGTCCCGCAGGAGTTAGATGTTGAAGTAGTAACGGAAAGTTCTGGCCCTAACCGGCAGACCTTACCGAAAGTTTCAGTGGTAGAAGTAACCGACCCATCCGACGCAAACCTCCAGTTTAAACATTGCGAGAGTATTAAGGAGAAAGATTGCGAAAATTTTAGTGATAGCCGGACACGATTGGTAGAAAAGCACATAGATTACAACGTGTATGAGGTTAGAGCTGACATTATACGGTCAGACGATAGCAGTGTGGGTTGCGCAGATCTAGCGGAAGTAATTGCAGAAACTACTGGACACATTCCTCCAGGTAGATTGGCGGATGAGATTAATCTGACCAAAGTGGAATCAACGAAGGTGACGATTAATGAATTGATAGCAAAGCAACACTCACTAGTTGACGAGTTACAGGAAAAGGTTTCGGTATTGGAGGCGAAGCTACAGGCTAAGCCTCAGTACAAACGTGTTGAAATTAAAACTGTATGTGAACAGAGGCTGAAAAAGCCGCCAGATAAGCCGGATTTAGGGTCAAAGCCGGATGGTTTTTTCTGGAATGACCTGGATATAGACGAGGATTTACTGTGGAAAAATAAAGAGACAGCCGAGGACAAGTGTAGACAGATAGTAGTGTCTGTTAATATGCATGACCTACAAGTAAACGTGTTGATTGACACCGGTGCAGAATTGAGTGCTGTATCTGGGAAAATATTTGAGTTACTGAAAGACAGACCTGGCATCGTAGTTATGCCAGTAGCAGGAGTGAAAATTATCGGTGCTACTGGGAAGGCCAGTAAACCGGTCACAAAACAGATTTTTGTCAACTTCGAAATATGTGGGGCACGATTTGAACAAGAGTTTGTCGTCGTGCCAGACTTGACTACGGAAGTAATTATCGGGTTAGATTGGCTATTAAAGTACCGTGCAGTGATTAATTGCGAAAGTAAAACTTTGACATGTACGTCACAAAATAAAACAATAGTAGTTAGTTTTGACGAGGCAGGAGACGGTGTGCATAGGCAATACCAGCCTATACACATTGTTAACTGGCCGGATGCTATTGACGTAGGTATGAATTTGAACTACTGTAATGTGAGGAATCTCGGAATTGACAATAGTGTAGAAAGTGAATTGGAAAGTATTGTAGACGGTGTGTCAAACGTAACACACGAACAAAGACGAGGCCTGTATGAAGTAATAATGAGGAATAAGAGTGTGTTTTCAGACAAACCGGGACTTGTGGAAGGATATAAATGCAAGTTGCATGTAATTCCGCACGAACCATTCTTCGTGAGACCGTATGCTATACCGCTGTCCAAAAAGGAAGCAGTGCAACGAGAGATAGATAAGATGATCGAATGGGGAGTGATTGAAAGAAGTACGAGTCCATACAATAACGGTTTGGTCATTGTAGCAAAACGGGATGGTAGTGTGCGTATTGTGATTGACGCACGCACGTTGAATAGGGTCGTTCAACGTGAAACAGACAGACCAGAGAGTATGGAGGAGGTTTTGCAACGTTTTCATGACGTTAAGTTCATGACTAGCCTCGATCTGACGGCTAGTTACTGGCAAATAGAACTCGAAGAAGAATCTAGGCCATACACCGCCTTCTTGTTTGCGGGCAGGTGTTATCAGTATAGAGTACTGCCGTTTGGACTTAATATATCTGTGTCCGTATTCATCAGGGCCCTAGATAAGGTGCTAGGACCGGCTTTGAGTTCAAGATTAACTGTATATGTTGACGACCTATTGTTGGCCAATGCCACTTGGCATGACCATTGTGACCTGTTAGATGAAGTTTTTAGAGCATTGCGCCGTGGCGGAATGACTCTAAAGCTAAAGAAATGCGAATTTGTGAAGCAGGAACTGAAATTTTTAGGGCATGTAATTACCACTGCTGGTATTACGAAGGACCCAGAGAAACTAGAGGCAATAAGGAATTGTCCTCCACCCAAGTCTAGGAAACAGTTAAAAAGTTTTCTAGGGTTAACAGGATTTTACCGCAAATTTGTAAAAGGACAAGTGTTTAATGATGAAAATTTGAATAACCTCTTACGCAAAAACGTTCCGTTTGTGTGGACTGACGGGTGTCAGGCCGCTTTCGAGAGATTAAAAGACGAGTTGTTAAGATCTAACATACTATTTCATCCTGATTTATCGCTACCCTTCCATCTGGGAACGGATTCGTCCAATTACGGGGTGGGGGTAGAACTGTTCCAAGAAGTTGGTGAAGGAGAGGATAAGGAACACCGGACGATAGCGTTCGCGAGTCGAACTTTATCAAAAAGTGAGCGAAACTACACGATTTCTGAGAAAGAGTGTCTCGCTATCGTGTGGGGATTCAAGAACTTCAAGGGTTACCTATGGGACCGTAAGGTGATTATTCATACGGACCATAAGGCGCTCACTTATCTGAAGGATTGTAAACTACTTCACGAAAGACTGACTAGGTGGTCGCTGTATTTACAGCAATTTAACTATGACCTCTGTTACGTAAAAGGGATCGACAATTGCGTAGCGGATGCGCTGTCGCGGTTGCCCGAGTCTAATCAAGATGTATTGAAAGATGAGTCAGATGGAGTGGTCAAATTATACTATTTTAAAGAAGTTGAGGGACGTAAATTAGTAGTGAACATCTGTAAGAATCTACGTCGTCATCAGAACGAGGACGGTTGTTTAAATATGGTGAAAACCCGATATGACGAAAGGAGTCCAGAAGGAGAGAAATTAAGAAAGTATTACAAGATATACGATCATATCTTGTACATATGTAAGGGTGAAGATAGTAATATTTGGCGGGTATGCTGGCCCACCAAATACGTCACGGAAATAATAGACTACTACCATTTGGCGTATGGTCACTGTGGACCAAAGAAATGTACGGAAAAGCTGAGTGAAGTAGTGCATTTTAACAACATGTTAAAACGCGTTACTGACAGAGTGAAAACTTGCGATTTATGTCAGAAGGTGAAGGTTACCAACTGTACGAGTCGTGGTCCTATGCAAAGTATAAGGCCTAACGACACCTTTGAGTTACTGTGCGTGGACTTGTACGGACCTTTGCCCAAGTCATCAGGAAACTTTGCCTACATTTTAGTAGTGCTAGAAGCTTTTTCCAAGTTCATCAAGCTATACCCGATTAGGAAAGCTACAGCCAAAGCGGTCTATAGCAAGCTTGTGAACGATTATTTTGTTCATATTGGCAAGCCCAAGGCGATTCTATCAGATAATGGGGCACAATTTACTTCTAAGTTGTGGAATGAAGGCATGGAAAGTAATGGGGTCGAGGTGATCCATATTTCAGCTTACTGTCCGGCTGGGAATCCCGCTGAGAGGTATATGCGCGAGCTAGGCCGACTTTGCCGTACCTATTGCCATCACAATCATAGGGCATGGGGCAAATATGTAGCAGTATTTGAGAGAATTATGAACACCTTGAGACATGAATCGACGGGATTTTCTCCAGAGGAAATCCTGTTGGATGACAGAAGTAAAAGTTTAGTGGAAGAGATATTCAAATTCCCTCCACGGATTGACATTAGTATTGGTGTGAAAAAAGATCGTTTGCGAGAAGTAATGAAGCTAAAAGCCGATGCTCGCATACGTCGTCATGACGCTAAAGCGCGTTTTGCTAAGTTTGCAATCGGAGACTTAGTACTTGTAAAAGCTCATGAGAAATCGAGCGAGATAGACAATGAAATCTCTAAATTTAAGTTTGTTTATAATGGACCATATAAAGTCATTGTTATACCTCACACAAATGCTTATTGCTTAGAGTATCCAAGCTCTGGAAAACGATTAGGTATACGGAATATTGTAGACTTGAAATTGTACCAACCTAGGATCGATTAATACCACACAATGGGTAACTTGTACAGTATGTAAATATAGAGTGTAAGATTTAAGGATGTGCCATGTTACGATGCTTTTGCCTGACCTAGAGGTCATTAAAGAAGTTGTAATTAATAAGTAATTGATGTTGATTAAATTATTTAGGAGTTACTGAATATTAATCAATTTAAAAATCCAAGCTGCCAGTTTTCAGCTGAGTCACAGTAGATTAAGAAAAGTAAATATGCTTTTGTAACTAGCTGTCAGATTTCATGAATGTTTGTTTCATTAGTCATTGCCGATGTACTTAGACGCTGTTTTAAGTTTCAGGCTAGTACATGCGTGTCATGATGGACAGTGTTGAGTTATCCGCTGTGATAGTGTTTATGGACTCCTTGAGATTACTCGGGAGTGAGTTTTTCCGAAAGAATTCAGTCAAACGGACGTTCTGGAAACGCCGTTACAAGGGGGAGTGAGATCAAGCGTGCCGCACCGGCGGGCGCAACAATAATGGAAAGACCGAGCCGCTGTCGGCTCTTGTGTCGCTGTCGGTTCTTGTTCCGCTGTCGGCATTCTTTGTACTCGCGAGTACGGAATGTGGAGTTGCTTTTCTTCCCGGACAGCTGATGTGAAAGGATTCTGCTGTCAATATTTATGTTTTATTTTATCTGCTGTATATTATTTTCTTGTTTAGCGTTAATTGGACATGACGAGAATATTAATTATGAAAAGGTTACATAAAATTGTGTATTCTACGTAATTAATTATTAGTTTGCGTATTTTGATATACCTGTTTTTTATGACCATGTACTCTGATCAATTTTGCAAATAGTATTCCATTTCTTATAGTGTTACGAATTTTAATGATTTTGGAATAGCTAAACCATTTTCTATGTTTTCTATGAATTTTGATATGTTGTCAACCTGTTTTATTTTGTGCAAAAAGACAGAGTGGAATAAGATTAGGAGTGTCTCCACTCAATTATTATTGTCTAAAAAATTGGGTTGTGGTACACGAACATCCTCAGACAATGTGGGGCACGTGTAACGCCGGAAATGCATATCCTCCTATTTCCATCTATTGTACTATTTTTTTTCCTTGCTTTGTTACCTCAAGATATGACATTTCCGTCTCTTTGTATATTGTAATTGTTTTACTATTTGTATATTTATGCATTTATGTCGATGTATAATTGGTTTGTTTCGTAAATATTATTTGTATTTTTACGCTGGGTCTTGCCTAGGGAAAACTGCTATCGAACGATTACGTCGATAGGTCGTGTGAAGAATCAAAATGTGTAGGATCTTTGGTAGTGTTAACTCTGCCGCGTGGAGCGCGGGCTGGGCAGAGGGGGTCTGGCTGGGGTAGCGAGTGGAGGAGGTGTGTTGTGTGACGCTCCCGCGAGTTGCCGCGCTTTCGGGGTTTGGCAGCATGTAATTGCGCTCGACTTGCGATGATAGTTTCTGACATGGTGTCGCGGACGGGAAACATTAACTAGCGCACATCAAGAGCCCGTTTCGTCTGGTGACCGTGTCGAGAAGAAGGCGCGCCAACATCCAGCTTCTGCAACAGCGACGGCCGACAATGAGTGACTGTCGCCACCTCCTCGACCGACGGCTTCAAACCTTCAATCAACCAACAAGGAAGACTGGAAGCACGTAAAGTTTTAGAACTGTATGGCAGACCTCAGCTTTTCAAACTGTTCAGTTTTCGTCAATATAATTACAGCAACTTAGCATGAACTTTTGTTGCTCATTGTCCCAATTGCATTACCAAGCAGAGTCCCTTCCTTTTCCGAAATGAACCCGAGTGTCGTTGAGATTCAAACGCCAGCACTAAAGTAATATAGCTAATTCTAATTCACTGCTTTAATTTCAAAGTTCAGTTAGCTGGCTTCAATATTCAGATTACACAAGCACAAATTAAGAGTGCGAGTTTTGTTATCGTATTTTAGCTTACCTGTGACTGCAGCTCAGCTTGGTACGTACTAAATTTTACTATTGTTAATTGTTCAGAATCATTTAATTCAGGCTCAAAGTTAAATCTCTTCTTTCTAAATTGCGTAGATTCAAGTAGCTTTTGAAATGATTGTTGAGGTAGTCCAAGACTAACCGTATTTTACTGAATTTCGATGTGCTTCAGAAAGAAAGCTCACTATTAACTTCAGTCACTAAATTAACTTTCGATTTTCCGGTTTTATTAATTCTTTTGCTAAATTAAGTCAGGGTGTAGCGAAATTTATTACTTCTGACAAACTTTCGGTTTTCACACTACGCGTGTCAACCTTCAGTTGCCACGCTTCTAGTGCTAATTATATGTGTAATAACCTTTCTTTTTCAGTTACTATAGTAATTGTCCTTAGGACTGGCGACCGTGATTTCCCCCAAATCTCAAATACCTAATTACCGCTAGTTAATTGTTAACGTAATGGCTGCACATTTACTTTCTTTATTAACTTTACCCCTTTTCAAAATTAATTTCCACCAGTTTCATTAGCACATTTCCGTTCATCTAGATGTAACCCTTTCCTCCCTCTTTACCGACAGGTTAACTTCGGTGACGATTGCTTTTCCAAAACTCCCATTAGGTACACGCGGTTTCAGTTTTCACTGTCATTAAGGTCGGTAAGTGAGGGGGAGGTTACAAATCGATTCATTCATTTATTTTTTATATGTCGTTCTTGTTGTTGTTGTTGTTGTTGACATCTTAAACACTCATTTGATACCGATCTACACTCTACATCTACATCTACATACTAACTCCACAAGACACAGTAAGGCACCTGGCGGAGCGTACCTTGTACCGTTAGTAATCGCTTCCTTTCCTGTTGCACTCACAAAGCGGAATGTCTGTTGGAGACAGTAGAATAGCAGTGTTGTCAGCTTCAAACGCCGGTCCTCCAAATATTTTAGGTAGTGTTCCTCGAGAAGAACGTTGCCTTCCCTCAGGGATTCCCATTTGAATATCGGAAGCAAGTCAATAACACTTACGCATTGTCCGAACCTACATGGAACAAATCTAGCAGCCCACCCCTGAATTGCTTTGATGTCTTCCTTTAATCCGACCTGATGCGGATCCGAAACACCCGAGCACTACTCAAGAGTAGGTCGCACTAGTGTTCTATGTGCAGTACCCTTTACAGATGAAACAAAATTCTGTTAGTAAACCGAACGACCATTCGCCTTCCCTAGCATAATCCTCACATGCTCGTTTCACTTCATATCGCTTAGCAACGTTACGCTCAGATATTTAAATGACGCTACTGTGTCAAGCACAACACTAATAATGCTGTGTCCGTAAATTGAGGGTTTGCTTTTCCCACTCATCCGCAATAAGTTACATTTTTCTACATTTAAAGCTATCTGCCATACACCACGCCAATTGGAAATTATGTCGAAGTCATCTTGTTTCCTCGTACAGTCACTCAACTTCGACATTTTCCCATACACTACAGCAACACGAGCAAACAACCGCTTATTGCTGCCCACCCTGTACTCCAGATCATTTATGTATCGTATATCAAAAGTAATAAGGGTCATATCATATTTTCCTGGGGCACGTCTGATGCTATTTTGTGCCTGATGATCACTCGGCGTCGAAGATAATGTACTGGTTCAATTATTTAAGAAGTCTTAGTCCCATTCACATATCTTGGAACCTATTCCATATGCTCGTACCTTTATTAACAGTCTACAGTGGATCACCGTGACAAATGTTAGTCTATCCTGGCCAAGGCTCTTCACCTCTGAATAACTACTGTAAGGTGGCCAGAACTATGCCCCTTACATGAAGTCATTAAAGATCACCTAACTCACGTTGAGCGAACAGTAGGGCTGAACAAAAATGACTGACAAGGCACAATGCATTTTGTAGAGGGTATAGTATGGACGTATTGGAATAATTAATGTTGGGTGATGGATTTAAAGTAATTCACACGACATGAAAACTTTGTGGAAACGCGTCGATTTACTGGAGGCAGGGAAGTACTCAGAATTGACCGTGGCCGCCAGAGGAGCGGCTAAGGGAAGCAACAATAGGCAGCTTAGGGTGGCTCAAGCTCTGAGAAAGCGCCTTAAGATGAGTGACAGCGAGTGGGTGGTTGACCCCGACTCCATGCTGGTGTACTGGGAAACAGACTGAGAACTTGTATGCCTGTTGATTAATGTCCGTCATCCCGTCTTCTGTGAAACATGCGAGAAAGCCGCACAAAGCTACGGTGGAGCAGTCAACAGAGGTCAAAATATGCGTGCTCGTGACTATAGCAACTTCGCACTGAATTCACGGTCCGCAGAGTCTGAAGCAAATCAGGTGAAGAGCGACAGAATGAAATACACCGGCCTCTGATGGGAATGTAGGACCAAGGAATTTGAAGTACTCTCCTGGGAGTCAGAATTCCGGAAAACTTGGTGTTGTGTATACGCTAACCTTGATGGGTGGCCTGGGAGGAGCTAAATAACAGAAGTTGAGAGGAAGGGAAATTTTGTTGGAATTTGTTCACTTCACATAGCAGGCATTGGTCAGCACAGGGATGCGACACATAATTAACACGACTTGTGCTCCAATTGGCGTAAGTGATTTTGCTGGAGGGGAAACCGAGTTGAAGAGCAGACTAGCAGAACTCTCCGTACAGGTCTTCCATTCCCAGCTTGCCTAGAGTGTGGACGTGTCGTTTTTTACTCAGCTTGCCTGAGAAAGAGTGAGCATCTCTGCAGTTTAGGACTTAGCAAATGGAACGATTGAGCTTGTAGATAGAAAGTTTTGGTTCAGCTATGTACTGAGCAAGATAGCTAGGAGTGAATAGACGAGTTCACCCTTGCAGCATCACGAGGTCGGCCGACATCCACACAACGACGCCGCTCCACCACGCTGTATTCGGTGATATTGCGCCCGCACCGGCCACTGATTAATTTGTTGGATCACGTCGGCAAAGTTTCCATGAAGATTTCATGGGTCGTGTATTGTAGAATTCTTCCCGCACTTCGCATTACGCCTGGGTCAGTCGATAGGAATTACTTTTGAGTTATCGCGCTTTACTCCACGCAAACGCAATTTATTACCACTGCCTGATAGGAGAGTCTTGTAACGTGATGATTGAAGGTCGGGAGTTAAAAATAAATTTGTGCTAATCGACTGCATCTGTTTTCAATCAAGTAGTTGAAATTCCATGTCACTTTCTTAATTAATTTTATGTTCAACATTAGCATCTGGTGTTCAATAGCTGAATATAACATCAATGAGCACCCCTTTTTAATTAAAAGTTATCAATTCTGAATAAATTAATGTCAACACTGCCACCACAGTTCAATTAGGAGTCACAGGGCCATATTACTTTTTTGCGTTATCCGATATTGCGGCAGTTTTGCTCTCTCTGTTGTCTTGTTAGTCAATTAGTTGGCGTGAACACACGCCAAAACCAGCTAAGTGACGGGTGGGGCGTTACACTATTGTGACCTACAAATAACTGAACTGGCCTCATGATGCCTCAGGATGTGTTGTATCAACTGGTCCCTTCTTGTGGTCAAATATTTAATTTTTAACATGTATGTAAGTAATTTATATTTAGTGAATAGTTACATATCTATATTAAAGTATGGAAAAAAAGGTGCTATGAAACAGATTTTAAAAATTTTACATCAGATTCCTTAGAAGCAATACGAAAGTATTTTGAAAACGTAATTAAAGCTTTTTTTAAATAATTCTGCTACAGATTACTTACACTCTCACTCCTTTCCAGATGTGCTTGTGTTAAAGACGTGCCAAAACCAAGAAAACTGGGTTCGACGCAGTGCGATACAACTGGAGTGGATGGTAAACTGCGCCGCTCATGGCAATGTTGAGGAACAACACAACAATATTCATGCTGAGTTGGTACATCAGTGGAAACTATTCGTTCTTGTGGGTTCTATTCGGACAGAGTTTTTCGCTTCCGAACCACAACAAGACGGTAGGAGGTCTGTAATTACCCTTCATTCTATTTCCAAACAGTTCGCCTGAACAGCTAAGTGGCCAGCAAGTTTAGCTGCTATAAAGAAGACCCAGGCTCTATTACCGGTAGTGTCAGGTATATTTCCTTGGTGGGAGAACTGTAACGGGATGCACTTAGCTTCCTGATTCCAACTGTCAGGAGCTAACTGAATGAGAAGTAGCGCTCCAATGTCACGAACCCCGATCAACGACCCGGAAGAGCGATGTACAGATTCCAAGGCCCTCCATATCACATCTGGGGCCCACGAAACGTACAGGCCCTGCCATGAACTTGTGACGTCACATTAGTCGGCTTTGCCACAGGAAATCAGCGTGTCAACGAAAAGGTATCCAGCAACGGTCTTCACTTTTGTAAGCATAGAATTGTATCGTTAACTATCGATAGTCGCCTCTCTGCCGAGCGCAGAGCAAGGG
Organism: Schistocerca cancellata; assembly: GCF_023864275.1. Lineage (NCBI taxonomy): Eukaryota > Metazoa > Arthropoda > Insecta > Orthoptera > Acrididae > Schistocerca > Schistocerca cancellata. Next base: position 514,809,086 of record NC_064633.1, read on the forward strand.
TGAGGGGTCATGGCGTAGCTTTTGTGGAGCATGGGCGTAATGTTTTGTTGATCCCGTGGCTTGTAATGGGACAATGCGCCGTCTAGTGAATGCCAGGCATAGTCAAGGCGCAACGGTAGAGAAAGTGGACGCTTATGGCATCTGTGGGCCAGAATGCTAGGCAAAGAGGAAGTGCTTCCGCCTGGTGGCAGCTACATTAAATAATGCTATGCTTGAGACAGCGACACTCTGCACTCTGACAGCGAAATAACAAAAGAATTAAACTAAATAATATTGTTACGTGTAGTAAAAATATCAATGTAATATTACTTTAATATATGAAAATGACTGTAATTGAATATTGTAATGCTATGGTATGGTTAATTGTGAATAGAGAGCTTGGGGTAATGTAAAATAGTGTTTAGGTGCGGGGGGAATCCCCGAGCATGAGAACAGTGTACAGGTTGGTGCGTAATATTGGCGGTAGAAGCAAGTTGGCGTATCTCTGAGGCAGAACAAGTCTTAAGTTGCGTAAAAGTGACTGCCGGTGTGTGCTACGGTAACGTTGCTAACAGACCATTTAGAAGTGAGCTGAAAACAGATATGGACTTCGTTTATCGTATGGCTACAAGCGAAATGGACGCTAAAGCTCGTAAGACGCAGTATTTCGACGGATATGTTCTGTGAGCGGTAAAATAGCACGGTTTCCCGCTCTGCTTGGATAGTTTGAACAGACACGTCAGAATATCCACTGACCAAAAATGTTGTGTTATTACCATTCTCTTTCTAGAGCATACCCAATTTCTGTAGCTTGTAATTTATTATTGGTTGAACCAGACTGCCCAAGTGTTCCGATGAGATGCGACGCAAGTTTTCAGATTTTAAATCACTACAGATGTTTAAATGACAACCACTTGAAAGATAATTTCCGACACAAAGCTTCCGACTTTTCAGCTATGTTGTCAGACAATGACGGCGTTTTCTTCGTTTTCCTGCCTTGAGTTGGTGACAAGCAAATATGAAAGCAGCACTTGCAGTTTCAAGATTTCGTCTTCCACGTCAGGTGCGCAAACACTGTAGCCATGCTAAGTACCTGCCACCGCTCTGCTCCACTCTGCGCGCATGCGGTATGCACATGGCTTTAATGGGAGAAATGCACAGCTTACGACTATTCTTGGAAAAAATTTACAGATTCAATGCAGATATTTTCGCTACAGCCGAATCTGAATCTGATACATGTATATCTCGTATTATGACACAGTGTACCAAAAAAGTAAGCCTACAATGTGCTAAGGCTATAAATAAAACAAAAACGGACAGACCAGATGGCAGTAGTCCCAAGTTTGCTATGCGTATATTCGTGAACATGAACAAAATGTTTCTTATAATATAACAGGACAGAAAAACTTTTAACAGTCTCTGAGTGTCGCAAATCTAAGCATTAACACAAAACAGCTGTGATGATAAACACTCGACATCCTTCACTGTTATTCTCAAAAGGTATAATCATTTGGATGAAAAGACAGTTTTCACCGTTTTCTCTTGCTCGTCGGATGGGACAAAAACCCAATTGGTTACGTCAGCAGTTGTGGACCTCCACGTCAGGATTTTTTTTTTTTATCACGCAGCTTTTCTCTCCCTGACCTACTTAACATCTAGTAGCAGTTAACGGCGAATGAAAACCTGGCACTAATGGAGAAACACAACTCGCGTGACTAAAAACTACCGTTTGCTTCGATTTGCAGTCCCTCGGCCTGCAACCGTAAAGCGACATCGTAAAGTGCGAGGACGAATCGTAAAAGAGGTCACTGTACGGCAGGGAGCGCAATAAAATAATGAACTGGCCGAACTTAATAGAGGCGGCGGAGACTTTAAGAGCCCAGCGCCACCGCGCGAGCGAGACTGGTTCTGCGCTCGCCTTCCACGGAGAGCGAAGAAAGAGGCTGCGGGCCCTTTTTGCCGCCGCCATCCCACACGAAGTGACGTCCGGGGAGCAAACGGACGCTCCGAGGGGTCGCCGACCATAGACTTTCCCGATACGAGGGAAGACAAGATAGCCGCCCTGGCCCGGTATCGTCCGTGGCCTTTGCTGCCCGTGACTTCAGTTCGGTATTTCCGACAAAAATATTTTAGCCGCGGTTTTTCCGACCTTTTTAATAATAAGAACACTCATTCACATTTCATCCAGGCTAAGGACTGGCGACGCACATCGTACGTTGCCCTCGATAGTGAGTGTTCATTAGAGAGAAAGGTATCGTCTGTAGTGCCCTGGGGAAGTGCGATAGGACCGCTTGTTCTCTACGTACATAAGTAAAGCGACCGACAGGGTGGGACCAATCTGCGGTTGTCTGCTAATGATGCTGTGAATTACGGAAAGACGTAAACGTTCAGTGACTTTAGGAGGATACAAGATTACTTAGATAAAATATCTAGCTGGTGACGCGTGGGGTAGCCGCGCGGTCTCAGGCACCTTGCCACGTTTCGCGCGGCTCCACCCGTCTGTGCTTCGAGTCCTCCCTAGAGCACGGGTGAAGGTAGATCAAGAAGTGCGTAAGCCAAGGGACCGAGGGCCTCAGCAGTTTGGTCCAGTAGGAACGTACCACAAATTTCCAATTTTTTTCTAGCTGGCGTGATGAATGGCAGCTTCCTCCAGATGTAGAAAAATGTAAGTTAGGGCAGATGGGTGGGAACAACAATCCCTTAATGTTCTAATACAGCATTAGTAGTGTGCTTCTTGACACAATCAAGTCGTTTATATATCTGGGTGCAATACTGAAAAGCGATATGAAATAAAACGAGCACGTAACTACGGTAGTAGGGTTGGCGAATGGTCGACTTCGGTTTATTGGGGAACTTTTACGAAATTGTTGTTCATCTATCAATCGCTTATGAGACACTAGTGCTACCCATTCTAGAGTATTGTTCGAGTGTTTGGGATGCCCACCTGATCGGACTATAGGAAGACATCGAAGCAATTCAGAAGCGTGTTACTAGATTTATTATTACAGGAATAGCCGATCATTACCCTAATTTTACAGAGATCCTTAGTGAAGTCAAACGGGAATGCGTAGACCGATGACGACGTTGTTTTCGTGGAGCGCTATTCAGAAAATTTGAAGATGACATTGGAGATATACTCTTCTGTTATGATCAGAGAAGCTAGGGCTCGTAGGAAGGAATACCGAGAGTCGCTTTACCCTCCTCTATTTGCAAGTGGAACATGAAAGGACTTGTGGTCGTACACGGTACCTCCCGCTATGCACCATACGATGGCTTACGGAGAATGTATGTTGATGCAAATGTAAATACATTTCAATGACTCTTTTTGTTTCTATTTATTTTCAGTTTCTTTCTTTCTACATTACTGCAACAAATAATTGAATTATTTCTCTTATTTTATGAGTTTTAAATATATCACTTAATTTTTTAAAGATCTTAAATCCTTCGAGTCGTCATAGATTTTGATAACGTCTTTTAACATTCTGTCTAGATTTATGTGTTCGTTCTCCTCTTTTAAAGAGGCGTGCCAATGGAACCCTTTTTTTTAATTTCACATGTAGCATTTACTGTTTCCACCTCCATCTTGTCATCAGCAACTGTACCTTCGAATGTGTTTTATTTCTTAGGCCAGCCTTCAGCAGCTTTCGTGATCTTATGCTTGTTGTTAAAAACAGTCCACATTTCAGGTGCTATGTTAGGATTTGCCACCTATTGATTGCCCATATAGTCAGTTTCACCTTCCCTCTACTGGGCATTTTCTTCATTATGAACTTACACGTTTCACCAACACTTTCTACTCGAAGATGTGCCATTGTATAACAGCACACATGCGGCAAAATCGGTTTGTTATCCATGCCTGCATTCCTCCGTTAATCCCAGTTCTTGTATTTTCTTCCACAGACTTTGAATGAAGTGAAAATTGCAAGCATAAAGGAATGTTTCAGGGAACACTGTTTTCACACCTTTAATTGAAGCCATTTCAAAGTCTAAAGCAGTAGTTTTCGATGATCACCCAGGCATGTTTATTTTCTTTAAACCAGAAAAAATTGTTTCATATGTTGTTCATATTTTTCCTGGGATTAAAGTAAATGAAATAGGAAATACCTTTGTCTCCTCTCCTGTAGCTCCGATGTCAGAATACATTGTGTACCGTTATTTAAATTCTTTCAAACAACTGTCAGATATCCCGTCCATGAGATTAATTCCATTTGCACACATATTTTTCTCCGTCTCCTCACAATATCAGGTTCTTCCGTCAGGAACAGACCTGTTGTCCATTTTCAAGAAACTATTACTTCCACTAAATTTCAAAATGTCTTCGCTCGTTTGAATTTACGAGCTAGTGCCAGAGACATAGACTGTCCCAATAGTCCCTTTTCTTGATCTCCATAATCGATTCTTGGAGTTCTCATAATCTGGCATATTTGTGACAAAATACAAACCTTTACTTTTTGAATCTTGGAACTCCTATTTAAAACCTTGGAATGTAGGCATCATCTTTTCTCCGCGGACTCTTTACGCATTCGTTTTTTAATCCGCATATCTGTGTCATCAGTTAGGCTAGAATGTTGCTGTTCACTTTCGATTCTGCCATTCTAAATTTTTAAACAGCGTGAGCACTTATTCCGTTCGGAATTTGCGCACAAGAATTTAGTATGTCTGTGCACCGGGTAGCCATGGCCATCCTTGAGAATATACGGCGTAACTCTGATTAACAAAGCGCCATTTTCAGTACACACTTTGGTTAGAGGTGTTAGCTTTTTGAGACTTTACCAGTCATAAATGTCTCTTGGTTCATTACTCTTGCCCAATGTTGCTTCCTGGTCACCTGAACTGTCCTTCTCTTACTGGCTACGCAATGTTGACTAAAGCTTCTTCCACCGTTAGTATTCGCACTGAATTCTTTGATATTGAGCATCAGTGCACCAAGCTAGAGGTGGTCACAATTCGAATAAAATCTAATGTACTATTCGCGCTCTCCAAAAGTACTCTCGCAGTAGTGGCTGATGGGAGCGACTGGATCAACAGAAATCAAATCTCATTGGCCGACCTCAATTACTTCCACTTTGCTGCCAAATTTAGCTGTCAGCTAAAGCTATGTTTAGGGCGTCTATGCCTACGAAACCAAAAGTGACACACGCGTTTGACGACTGTTGAAACGTTATGCGTAACTGAGTTTGAAATCATCTGATTCGTTGGCGTGATAGACGCATTAAACATTATTTCGACTACCAGCTAAAGCTGGTAGCCACCACTAATCTTGCAGTAAACGTATTTCGATTTTTATCGATTCTGCTTCTCCCATAAGCCACCGTGCGAAGTCTTCCTTGAGTGCGTGAATACTAAAGAAATTCAGGTATAACAATTAAGAAGCTTTATAGATACCAGTGAAGTGACTCAAGCGAAAGTGTACGATAGCCGATGTGCCTGCCTTGAACTTATATCGAAAGCAGGTCTGTGATACTTAATTGTACCCAATAAGAAAAGCTTGATGCTAGTTAGTGGCATGCGAAATCCGCTCCTCTAAACAGCAAATAGAATATTAGCGGATTAGCCCCGCATTAGTGCAAAGCTCGTTTATAGCAACGTAAATCATTTGTCGACCTTAACAAGGACAAAGACCGCTGTATCTGAAAGCTGCCCTCACCACTGCGGAAGCGTCGACTGAGGTGTGAAACCGGTCCAGTGCCGCGCTGTTCACCGCTCCCAAAACGAACGCGACGACACGCGTACCCCCTTAAATTACAAGCTTTTTTTCTGTCCCGAACTAAGATCACAGCGGGGCTGCGCAAGGGGAAGTCCGTAATGCTTTTCGAAATTTGCATTCTCCTACCGACAGTAAATTTGCATGAGACCATGTGAAACAACGTGACGCTAACGGCTCTAAACCCTGATTAAAGCTAATATTGAAACGGTGTGACCCTCGTAAATAATGTCTTTAGTCCAGTACAGAATTTTCTATAACGGAGGCGGCAGTGTTCCCTCTTCGACACCCCGCTATTTGGCCTCGTATCTTAGGACACGGCGCGGAACATGTGTCCCCCTGCTAAAGGGCGGCCACGAATCTAAATGTGCACTAAGCGTTTTAGGAAGCAGGCAATCGTTCTCTTGTAGAGAGAAAGCGGTAGATCGTCCATTACCATAGTAAAATGTTGCTTGTAAACACCTGTAAAAACAGGCACCTGCGCGCCTGATTTACATGTCAAACCGAGAGAAACCGAGAACTCTTGTTTACATCACAGGAGATAAATATCAATGCCCTACCGCCAAAAACAAAGTTTCTACACGGGCCAGTCACATTAATGTGATCAACACCTATCTTAGACGTCAATGTGCATTAAACACAACCGAGCGAGGTGGTGCAGTATTTAGCACACTGGACTCGCATTCGGGAGGACGACGGGTGAATCCCGCGTCTAGCCATCCTGATTTAGGTTTTCCGTGATTTTCCTAAATAGCTCCAGGCAAATGCCGGGATGGTTCCTTTGAAAGGGCACAGCCGATTGCCTCTCCCGTCCTTCCCCAATCCTATCAGACCGATGAACTCGCTGTTTGGTCTCCTTCCCCAAACAACCCGACCCAACTCAACCCCTCACAGGACGTAGACGGTAGTCCTAGCAGTGGAAGGCATACAAAGCGTTTGATAGTGACGCAGAGAAATAGTGCAGTCATTGTCGTAATTCGGAAACGGGGTGATTTATCTGACACCCAAACGGACACGATCATTGGACGGTGTGGCCGATCGGTTCTAGACGCTGCAGTCTGGAACCGCGCGACCGCTCCGGTCGCAGGTTCGAATCCTGCCTCGGGCATGGATGTGTGTGATGTTCTTAGGTCAGTTAGGTTTAAGTAGTTCTAAGTTATAGGGGACTGATGACCCCAGAAGTTAAGCCCCATAGTGCTCAGAGCCATTCTTTCAGGCCAGGCCTGGAGGCATTTCCGAAGCAGCCAAGTGTGCATACTGTCCCCGTGCCGCCGTGGTTAAAGTATGCCTTGCATGGCAAAATGGCGCTATCCAAACCCAGCGTCGACGCAAATATGGTGCACCAAAGGCCATAGATGACAGGAGTGAATAACGGCCGTGGAAATGTGTACGGCCGAATACACGGGCAACTGTTGAGCAACTGGCCGCCCAGACGAACCAAGGGGCCACCAACAGTGGCTCCTCAACGACAGTTTAGCGACCGTTGCAGCGTATAGCCCTCCGCCTGGTTCATGCATGCATACATGCATGCTGATTGCTGTTCGTCGGCGACAAATGCAGGAGTCGGCACGCCAATACCGCAACTGAACGTCAGCTGACTGACGAAATTGTTCTTTTTAGATGAATCAAGTTTTACGCTCCATCGATAAGAAGGCCGTTCGCGTGTATGTCGTTAAACAGCTGAGAGCAAACACCCTCTGACAGTCGACTTAAGGGTCCAGACCGAAGGAAGGAGCCTAATGGTGTGGAAAATGTTTTCGTGTCATTCCCTGGGTTATCCCGTTATTCTGGAAGGCACAGCGGATCAACACAATATCCACCTCTCCTTGGGGACCATGTCCATCCCTACATGCAGTTTGTGTTTCCTCGGCACAACAGCATCTACCAGCAGGACCAGGCAACGTGTCACGTAGTACGCAGTTTACGTGTGCGGTTCGAACAACACCAAGATACCTTCGCCGTACTCCCTCGGCCACCAAACTCCACAGATTTAAACCCAGTCGAGAATCTTTGGGACCATCTCGATTGGGTTATTAGTGCCACTGATCCTCAATCGAGAAACGTAGCGCAACTCACCACGTCACAGGAGTCGGTACGGCGCCATATCCCTGTCGGTACCTTCTAGAACCACATTGACTCTCTTAATGCACATCTCGCAAGTGACCGCCATACAAAAGGTGACTATTCAGGTCTGGAGAGTCTATAAAGAACAACAAATTAAATATCTGTTGTTGCGCAAAACGATGGCTGTCTAAAACAGAAAACATACTCTCATGAGTCACACTGCCTGCCACAGGAGACATTGCGAACACGCGACACGACAACAAAACAACACTCACCAAAAACGTTTTGCATCAGCCCGTTTCCCAGAACTCCTGAAGATGTAAGATGGCTGTGGATATTGTATCACTGACACAGTCCCTTTGACTGTTCAGGCATGTCACTAAAACCGCCCAAAAATGTAAACAACCATCCATGAGCAGCGCCTATTAGACGGAGGGAGTCCGACAGCCGATCAGTTCATTCCACCAGGAATGAGGTACACGGCTCGTGTTGTCTGAAGTTCAATCATGCCTAGACGGTGAACACGGCGATTCGATCGTTTCCGCATTGTTCTTTGTGCCAGGAAGAGCTCTCAACAAGAAGTGACCAGGCGTCTCAGAGTGAACCAAAGCGTTGTTGTTTGGACATGGCGGAAATACAGAGAGACAGAAACTGTCGATGACATGCCTCGCTCAGGCCGCCCAAGTTTTACTACTGCAGTGGATGACCGCTACCTATGGCTCAGAGGAACCCTGACAGTAACGCCACCATGTTGAATAACGTTTTTCGCGCAGCTACAGGACGTCGTGTTACGACTCAAACTGCGCGCAATAGGCTGCATGACGCGCAACTTCACTCCCGACGTCCATGGCGAGGTCCATCTTTGCAACCACGACACCATGCAGCGAGGTACAGGTGGGCCCAATAAAATATCGAATGGACTGCTTAGGATTGACATCACGTGCTCTTCACTGATGAGTGTCTCGTATGCCCACAACGAGGCAATCGTCGGAGACGTGTTTGGAGGCAATCCGGTCAGGGTGAGCGCCTTAGAAACACTGTCCAGCAAGTGCAGCAAGGTGGAGGTCAGGGTTGTTTTGGAGTCGCATTATATGGGGCCGATGTACGCCGCTGGTGGTCATGGAAGGTGCCATAACGGTTGTTTTTTTTTTTTTTTGGTCATCAGTCTACTGACTGGTCTGATGCGGGGCGCCACGAATTCCTTTCCTGTGCTTACCTCTTCTTCTCAGAGTAGCACTTGCAACCTACGTCCTCAATTATTTGCTTGACGTATTCCAATCTCTGTCTTCCTCTACAGCTTTTGCCCTCTACAGCTCCCTCTAGTACCATGGAAGTCATTCCCTCATGTCTTAGCAGATGTCCTATCATCCTGTCCCTTCTCCTTATCAGTGTTTTCCACATATTCCTTTCCTCTCCGATTCTGCGTAGAACCTCCTCATTCCTTACCTTATCAGTCCACCTAATTTTCAACATTCGTCTATAGCACCACATCTCAAATGCTTCGATTCTCTTCTGTTCCGGTTTTCTCACAGTCCATGTTTCACTACCATACAATGCTGTACTCCAGACGTACATCCTCAGAAATTTCTTCCTCAAATTAAGGCCGGTATTTGATATTAGAAGACTTCTCTTGGCCAGAAATGCCTTTTTTGCCATAGCGAGTCTGATGCAAAACCCTTTTTGATTTGTGTATTTCAGGGGATCAGAATCGTATGGGGAATCTCTATAACGACGAAATACACTGAAAATGGGGATATCCACTGATAGTAGCGACTTGGAAAAGGGCAGAGTGTTGTGACCCGGCGCCTCTGAATGAGCCGGCCGAAGTGGCATGGATTTGTGTGATGTCCTTAGGTTAGTTATGTTTAACTACTTCTAAGTTCTAGGGGACTAATGACCTCAGAAGTTGAGTCCCATAGTGCTCAGAGCCGAGTCTCTGAATGAGAATTTGGGAAGCGGTGAAGCTGGCCGACTGATCGCACGATACTGTCTTGAGCACCTACGAAAAGTGGTTAAAGGACGGTAAAACGACGAGGAGGCATCAATGTGTTGGACATTCACGCCCCACCATAGAACTGGGATGTCGGAGGCTTGTCCGCACGATGAAGCAAGATACACAATGATCTGTGGTAGATCTGACAAAACTGACCAAATGGATTACGTAAGAGAAGGTGGAAGGACTCCATTAATAAGAGTATGGAAATTTTTTACTCTTACCCATCAGACCTGTTGGTAGGACATGTTCTGAGGCATCAAGTGACCACCAATTTAGTATTGGAGGGCAGCGCGGAGGGTAATAATCGTAGAGGGAGACCAAGAGATGAATATACTAAGCAGATTCAGAAGGATGTAGGTTGCAGTAGGTACTGGGAGATGAAGAAGCTTGCACAGGATAGAGTAGCATGGAGAGCTGCATCAAACCAGTCTCAGGACTGAAGACCACAACAACAACAACAACACCAATCAGACGGAAGAGGTAAACACATGTTTCGTTCCAGTACCCAAAGCACTAGATGGGATCGTATTATTAAGAAGGAAACGGTAGAGTAATCCTTCGTTTCCCTGTTAAGCTTTGTTTTTTCTCTGAAGGGAGGTAGCATCACAAAGACAGAGTTAATATTGTCTTCTAAATGAGACTCTTGCTTTGTAGAGGACATAATTCGCATTTGTTTGTGTACGAGTCGGCTTCGGTACGCAGTAAGGGAACAATGTTTTCATGTCAGCAATATTTGAGGTCCACACCAGGACTCTTGAGAGTAGTCACTCTATCAGATGTGCCTAGAGCACAAAACATAGCTAACACTGTTAATAGTTGTGATGATGCCCAACACCGGCAAAAGGAGCTGCAGGGCAAAATTTAAAAAAAAGTTAAGAAACAGAAAACAGGAAATATCGAACGTAGAGGAACTTCATTCGTCTTCGATGTACAGCATGTTGTTTACGTCTCGATCTAAGTAGCCAGCTTGTAGCATTACATCCATCAGTTATAAAACATCATTGACTGGGGTGGCTCACAATGCCGACTGCTGACTTTTCTCAACAGAATTATGTTTTCCTAAAGGAGGCATTGTGTCTTCAGAACAAAATAGTGATCTCGATTTATGATTTTATGAAAGACAAACGGTCTGCATCACCAAGTTTTTACCATAATGACTTGTTTCCGCTAAATCTGCTCATCTTCAGGTCTGAGATATACAAAAGCTGACAGCTATCACTCGCATTAACTGGTACACGCCGTATAACCATTTTTTTTCTTTTGTATGAAGCACACCATTTAATGCCGGGAATAGCTACCATCATCTCCACATATTCGGTATGAAGACGACCCAATTCGGCGGCAGCTGGCCATTACAATGAAAATTATGTGATGAACACTGCGGTCTGTGTTTCCATGATAAAGTACTAACTTCGATCAGCCTTAACCAAACTGAGCTATTCCCGGTGACGGAACTTGCACTGATGACTTTCATGTATGGGCAAACAAATGCAAGGAGCAGAGTAGGGGAAAGGCTGTGCAGGACCAGATATACGCGTAGAAGACATCTGGCTCACACCACGTTCCCAAGACCGTTCCAGCGATTAAACGAAACAGGTTAGTTGGTACCACAGTAGTACAACGGCCGAGGAGGATGAACTACACTGACTCACTACTTGCAGTGCTTGCTTGAATGGATGCGGTGCCTGCAATTCGCACTTGATTAGTTGCACCTGAGATGAATGTTTCACAGAGTACTGTGTAGCGAGTAAGCAAGTTACTAGACCGTCAACAGGGGAAATATCTGATGTTGTTGGAGAGTATTCAGGGGGAAGTCTGTCCATCATGATCCTGGGCTTGTAAGTTGGGACTGCGGGGGACTAAGGTGAAACTCGAGAGTATTTTCAGTTGTACCTTAAGCCTCGGTCTTTTCCAGAGTAGAGTTAATTACTTCAAATTGATTCATTTACTCTTCTCCATCATCCCAGAAAGTTGGTAACATCATCACGAAGTCACACTATATACATAGAGTGCTTTCAAAGTCTGTGCAGAATTCTAAGGACGACACATCACGTCATGGGGGACAACTTTTGCTAGAGACGAAATGTTCGCTTACGCGTAAGGGCGAAGCTAGTTCTCGCCTACCCTGGCACGACCAGATTTCACTGAACTATCAGGGTCAACTAACAAGGTGTGCTGCGTGCAACCTATCTCAGTAAACTGGTAAAGCGATTTTCAACAAGAAAATGTTACTAATGAGTGTCTCTACATGGAGAAAGATATTTTAGAAGCGAATGAGGAACTTTAATTTTGCTGGGCCTACCCCCTTTCATACGGAAGAAATAACATACCTATAAAGGACGACAATCATTTAAACCGATAAACTCTGGGATGTTGCACGGGATGCCAAAAAAAAATATTTCTTTAATGTCATAGCTTCCTCTGAGCATTTTCTATACGGCAGACGGAGTTTTCTCTGGATGAAAATTAATTAAACCAACAAACTCAGGGAGGTTGCATTGGGTATGAAAACGCTTTTTCTAATGTGTTTGCCTCTGAGGCACCACTTTACGAAATCATCAAATCTTACTTACAGCAGACAAAAACTAGCAGGAGCAATTATTAATTATTTACTACCAGGAGACAACAATATTAATACAGCACATTTACTTCAGTTACAGTATAGGTTAAAAAATACCTCCACTTACTTGTAAACAAAAGATAACACAGGCGAGTCAAATGGTTCAAATGGCTCTGAGCACTATGGGACTTAACATCTGTGGTCATCAGTCCCCTAGAACTTAAAACTACTTAAACCTAACTAACCTAAGAACATCACACACACCCATGCCCGAGGCAGGATTCGAACCTGCGACCGTAGCAGCCGCGCGGTTCCGGGCTGAGCGCCTAGAACCGCTAGACCACCGCGGCCGGCCGGCGTCAAATCAGGGGATGGAGTAGGCCAAGGTGCAGGACCACCTCGGCCAATCCACTTTTCTGGAAACTGCTAGTTCAAGCAACGAGTGAAGTGTGCCTGCGCCCAGCCATGCTGGAACCACGAGCACTGTCTTTTAGCGAGTGACGCGTCATCTAGCAGTTCTGGCAGTGCTGTGGCGAGGAAACTGAAATGACGCCAGCCATTTAATGACCTAGGTAGGAGATATGGCCCAGTTAAACAGTCACCAACAACACCTGTTCACATATTCAAGTAGAGCGCTGTTGTTCTGTGCTAGTAAATATGGCATGTAGATTAAACTCGCTTCGAACATGCGAATCACGAATGCTAAAGGCCGCATGACGCCTGAACGTCGCTTAGTCTGTAAACACCACACAGGATGGAAAGGTAGGACACCTCTGACAATGTTCCAGGAACCAGTGCGAAAGCTATTCTCTGAGTGAATAACCGTTTGGTTGAACGTAACGATTGCTCATGAAGGACATTTCTTGCATTCGTCTGCTTCGTGTATCCATGTTATACTGACAGAAGGCTATTGCTCCATATGCTGCAGGATACCATCCTTAAAATTGCAGAGATATTACTGTGCGACCTCGTCCCTGTTCGGGTAATATACCAAATGATCCTGTCTCATGCAGATGTTGATACATAGTAGTAAACGTGGAATGAAGTGGGGTACGGCAGTTGGAATATGATTATTGATAAACCCGCTGTGCTGTTCGTTGGTTGTGGTTTGCTACGTAGTAAGCACCAACCACATCAGTGTACTCAGTCCATGTGCACCACTCCATTAGGAAACAAGTACTGTGCTGGTTCAAGAAGTACGTGGCTGTGAAAAGTTTCTCACAGCTGAAGGGCGAAGTATCACCTCTACCGGTGTAATAAGAATCATGAAGACAGGAAATCAGTCATGACAACCAAAAAACCTATACGCCCTCTACTGGATTAAAAAATGCTCACAGAAAAATATGGCAGTACAGATGAATGTTTGTTTCGGTGTTCCGTCCATCCATCCAGAGCTTGTCGGTTTTAATAATTTTCACTCTGTAGGTAACGTACAATGCATATGAGGGTAGCAGACTGCCAATGCCCTGCTGCGTCTCAGTGGCGTAACCAATGCAAAAGGACGCCTGGATTTTCCGCGATATGTCAGCGAACCGTGAACATGTTGTCTGTAAGAGAAGTTTTTCACTGTGACGTCATCTGTCACCCCTAAACATTTGATGCAAACACTTATCCCGTAGTATCCCGATGCCACAATTATGGCGAACTGGACGTTGTAGACAGGCACTGTGAACAAAGGCCGGCTTGCTCCAGGTGTGGAGCTGAAGATCTTGTACGGAAAAATTGTGATAGAACTGGGGTGTGCATTCCCTGCACGCGAAGAGGAAAGAAGACCTGCGACACCACTACGAGAAACTGCCCTACCTGCAGGATGCTAGAGCAGAGACTCATTACTAGAACTGACTATGGCTGAGGCCACACCTGGAAACAGGAAGCCTAAGAGGAACCCCCCGAACAAAAAGGAGAAGTGTTGCGATGTGGGCCAGCAAATTCAAAGGATTTTTAAAGATGTTCGCCGAGTCTCGAACTCGGAAAGTAGACACAATGGACATATATGTTCAAACTGTCCCCCGTGTCAGGGAGAAGCTCTTCCTCCTCTGAACCGGGGACAGAGGTCGTCTGGAGCTCGGTAACGACCAAGAGGGCATCCTGTGGTAGGGAGACGACCAGTGATGAGGAAGAATGATATAATGCTAAGAGAACGAGTGTAGGAAAACATCGTGAGCAGTACAAGTGGGTTAACAGACTCGCCGTCTCAGAGACGTTTGGGGATGGACCCTGTTAGGGTATACTCAAACTTGGAACATGCAATGCAGCTAGCGCACTTGGAGAAGCCGGCCGTCCTCACTTCAGCTCTGAGGCATATGTGTGCCGGCCATGAGTACGGCAGAGACGTCACCTTTTCGCTGATGGAAGCTGTGGACAAGATACAACTCAAGACAATGAATCTCCCCACTGCCTCCAGGGCCCTGCGAGACTCAGTTAAAAAGTATTCGAAAGAAGAAACAAAAAGTTCGACCTTGATCAACTCTACAGTCAATCTGTCCTAACAAATGGGAGGATAGCGCATGACTGGGGTAAAATTGGCCAGAATCACACAGTCACACCTACTTCCCATGACGAACAAGCTTACCATAGGACACATAAACGTGCATAACAGCACATTGATAACGCAGAAACTTCGAAGAGTGGTGGAAGAGTGAGGTCTGGACGTGCTCCTCCTGCAGAAGCCGTACTCCCTCGCTGGGCAGATCCCATTCACGGCGGCAAATTGGCAACTGATTTTCAGTGGAGCTGACCCAAAAGCAGCAAATGTAGTAATAAACAAGGCATTTAGAGTCACGGTCCTCTCACGGCTTTCTCATGACCACTGCAATTTCCTGGAACTTCAGTCACCTTTACCTCATTAATATACCTTTTCAGTATGGTAGAGAAATTGAAGAGTTTTTAGACAAGCTAGTCCAGGTGGCCACGGCGTTGCAGGGGCGTAAATTCATTGTGATGGTGGATATAAATGCCAAGTCTCCCCTGTGTTTTAGTGGCGCTAGGGACGACAGGGGAGAGAAAGCGGAGGAGACAATCATGGCATTACAACTCATGGTTGCCAAAAGACAAGGTAACTCCTCCAACTACACTGGTGGAGGGGCGAGGGTACAAACACTGACGTTACGTTAGTAACGTCAAACCTTGCGAACAAAGAAAAGGATTGGATAGTCTTGGACAGAGTTACCACCAGTATGGACCGATGACCTTAGCAGTTTGGTCCTATAGCAACTCAAATTTACTATTACCACCAGAGACCATAATTTAACAACGTTTTCGCTGTGAGGTAGGGAGTGCCACTGGGGCATGGGGTGGGAGATACAGCTCAACTACAATAAGACCAATAGCGAGCGCCTAACGGGGAAGTCGATATTGCCAGACGGGGACGAGAATGTAGAGGAGTATGCCGAGGAACTGGTGAGAGCAGTTACCAGGACGGTGAAGGTAGCCGTTCCAACCAGGAGGAGGGCCGTTCCAGCTTCTCCATCACCATGGTCAGCTGAAGTAGGACAGTTCTGTCAGTCTTCAAGGAGGGCAAGGAGGTACTACTAGCTGAGTATCGTCTGGGAGGAAAAGCAACGTTGGTTACATCCATTTCTGGAAGAAAAGAATAGTTTCAGGAGAAGCTAAGGGCAGTGAGGCTAAGGAGCTGGGAGAGGTATGCACAAAGCCAATTGGCTACAGACCCATAGGGCGTCCTGTACAAGTTGGTAAGAGAGAATAACCGGATGACGCAATCTTGGAGTGAGACTGCCGAGGTTCTCCTCTGAGCCCTGTTGCCTGATGACAATGAGGAGGATGCCTCGAATGAGCAACGCCAAATTAAGTTGGAGGATCGGCAAGAGTACGAGAACACCACCTCGTTGTATCACTTCTTGGAAGAGGAAGTTGCTGCCCAAATTAAAACTCTAAAGAGGGGCAAAGCTCCAGGCCTGGACGGCGTTACAGCGGAAGTAGTGCAATTTCTCTCCTCCCAGTTGGTGGTACCTCTCGCTAAGCTGTATAATGAATGTTTTATCTCAAGAAATTTCCCTCTATACGGAAAAGGGCAAATGTGGTGACAATAAAGAAAGGTCCAGGTAAAGGCCTGAGAGAGATATAATCATATAGGCCCTTTTATTTGCTGGACCTCCTGGCAAAACTTTTTGAAAAGCTGGTAGCAGACAGACTGACAGCATGCCGTGCTCTGTGGAGGATGACTGGCAGACAGTTTGGCTCTTGGTTGGGGCGATCGGTGTCTGACGCAGTAGCTCTAGCAGTTGAGATCTGTGACCCAGCCCCGCACAAGTACATAGCCGGCATCATGGTGGATATCAGTGGCGCCTTTGACAACCTGTGGTGGCCTTCGCTCTTCTCCTGCTTGCGGGAGAAGGACAGCCCAGGGACGCTATATGGCTCTCTTAGAAGCGATTGTGAAGATAGAGAGGTCTGGTTATCGTTCCCTAGTGGGAAAATCAGTAGAAGCATAACCAGGGGTGTGCACAAGGCCACTCTTCTGGGATGTCAACAAGGAACCTCTTCTGGACACCTTGAAGAATAGTGATGATGTACTAGAGGTCATAGTCTACGCAGACGACCTCCTCCTGCTGGTTGGCGGTCGGAGCCGCGAGGATCTTGAGCCAGAGGCGAAAAGTGATATGTCAGTCTTGACAGCATGGTGCCACAAAGCGAATATTACGGTAGCATTTAGCAAGTTCACTTACTTACTGCTGAAGGGACAACTCACCAGAAATCCCACAGTAGACTAGATGGCTCACCAGTTCTTCAGCGCCGCGAGGCCCTATACTTGGGAGTAGTCGTCGTCGAGAAGTGGAACTACGCGACACATATTGACACCGTGCCCCAGAGGTCGCTGAAAACAATCAATAATCTGATTGAAATTGGCCATAAACGTTTCCACCTAGCAGCTGATCTGATAAAGCGGTACAATAACAGCATCCTAACATCCATCATAGGGAACGGTACGGCAGACTGGGCACACAGGCTCACGAGGGTGTTGCCTGCCATGGCCGTGAGAAGGGTGCAGCGGAATATGCTCCTGCGCTCGGTACGGGTATACAGAAACGTCTTCTGGGGGCGGCACTGTTAGTATTAATGAGACTCTGTCCGCTTTATATAAAGAACAGGAAGCATACTGCTTGGTACTGGCCAAAGAAAGAAAATAAGAGAAAACAATTCAAATAATGGGAACGCAAGTAGGAGACAAAGCTGAAATCAGAAGAAGGGATGCGAAAATATGACAGGAGCAGTGGGATGCGGATGAAAGTGGGCGCAGAACTTATAAGATGCTGTGGAATATCAGGGAGCGCCTGTAGGTCAGGTACTTCAAACCAACCAGAGGATTGCTGCACTTTCTTACCAGAAATGGACTGCATCCAGTTCGGGAAGTGGGCTACACCATCTTGTGACTGTGGCACCATAAGAGGCACGCCAGTGATGCACAGGTGCCCACTTTTTGCTTTTTGAAGACGTTGCGTCACATGTTAAGCAACCGTTACCCAATCATGACATGCACCAACTGGTTAGGCAGCAGGATACATTCCAAACTCTTAATGAACTTGCATACGAAATCTCAAATAAAGCCCTAAGATAGTTTCAAAGGAACAGTTATGAAGAGGATAACATACCGATCGACATTCTATGCACCAGTCCTGTTCTGATGGGGTGTGGACTGGGGTAGCCACCTCACGGCTGGGATCCGTCATGTCTTGGATTTAGGGGGAGGATATATAAATCTCTGGTTACGAAAAAGCACTAAATATGACAGTAGTAATACGAATTTAGGTTAGATGTAGATTAAGATAGGATAAACTGTTAGTATAAAACTGCAGAGAATTTCAAGATCTTCGGCCAGCTGGTCGCCAAGGGCATGCCCACTGCGATTAACTCAGTGGGGATGGCCATCAACGTAGGTTTGTATATCACGCTGGCACACCTGGCACTGAATGGCTCTGAGCACTATGGAACTTAACATCTGAGGTCGTGATTCCCATAGACAGAACTACGTAGACCTAAGTAACCTAAGGACATCACAGACATCCATGCCCGAGGCAGGATTCGAACCTGCGACTGTAGCAGCAGCGCTCTTCTGGGCTGAAGCGCCTAGAACCGCTCGGCCACAGCGGCCGGCGCTGGCACACCTGGCACGCGACTGGTAGTGTAGACTTGTTTAAGTGTATGTACAACGTTGTATACAATTAGAAAAGAGATCAAGTTTATTAACCCTGTAGATAGGTTTGTAGTCAAAGTAACATGCAGAATGAATAATAACACAAGAGACGCCCATAATGGAGTAATAACACAATTCACAACCTGTAGAAAAATGATGTAGCTGCAGTAATAGTAATGAACATGTAGAATTGTTGTTGTTGTGGTCTTCAGTCCTGAGTCTGGTTTGATGCAGCTCTCCATGCTACTCTATCCTGTGCAAGCTTCTTCATCTCTCTGTACCTACTGCAACCTACATCCTTCTGAATTTGCTTAGTGTATTCATCTCTTGGTCTCCCTCTACGATTTTTACCCTCCACGCCGCCCTCCAATACTAAATTGGTGGTCCCTTGATGCCTCAGATCATGTCCTACCAACAGGTCCCTCCTTCTAGTCAAGTTTTGCCAGAAACTTCTTTTCTCCCCAATCCTATTCAATACCTCTTAATCAGTTATGTGATCTACCCATCTAATCTTCAGAATTCTTCTGTAGCACCACATTTCGAAAGCTTCTATTCTCTCCTTGTCCAAACTATTTATTGTCCATGTTTCACTTCCATACATGGCTACACTCCATACAAATACTTTCAGAAATGACTTCCTGACACTTAAATCTATACTCGATGTTAACAAATTTCTCTTCTTCAGAAACGCTTTCCTTGCCATTTCTAGTCTACATTTTATATCCTCTGTACTTCGACCATCATCGGTTATTTTGCTCCCCAAACAGCAGAACTCCTTTACTTATTTAAGTGTTTTATTTCGTAATCTAATTCCTTCAGGATCACCCGACTTAATTCGACTACATTCCATTATCCTCGTTTTGCTTTTGTTGATGTTCATCTTATATCCTCCTTTCAAGACCCTGTCCATTCCGTTCAACTGCTCTTCCAAGTCCTTTGCTGTCTCTGACAGAATTACAATGTCGTCGGCGAACCTCAAAGTTTTTATTTTTCTCCACGGATTTTAATACCTACTCCGAACTTTTCTTTTGTTTCCTTTACTGCTTGCTCATGATACAGATTGAATAACATTGGGGAGAGGCTACAACCTTGTCTCACTCCCTTCCTAACCACTGCTTCCCTTTCAAGCCTCTCGACTCTCATAACTGCCAGCTGCTCTCTGTACAAATTGTAAATAGCATTTCGCTCCCGGTATTTTACCCCTGCCACCTTCAGAATTTGAAAGAGAGTATTCCAGTCAACATTGTCAAAAGCTTTCTCTAAGTCTACAAATGCTAGAAACGTAGGTTTGACTTTCCTTAATCTAGCTTCTAAGATAAGTCGTAGGGTCAGTATTGCCTCACGTGTTCCAGTATTTCTACGGAATCCAAACTTATCTTCACCGAGGTCGGCTTCTACTAGTTTTTCCATTCGTTTGTAAAGAATTCGAGTTAGTATTTTGCAGCTGTGGCTTATTAAACTGATAGTTCGGTAATTTTCACATCTGTCAACACCTGTTTTCTTCCGGATTGGGTTTATTCTGTTCTTCTTGAAGTCTGAAAGAATTTCGCCTGTCTCATACATCTTGCTCACCTGATGGGAGAGTTTTGTCAGGATTGGCTCTCCCAAGGCTGTCATTTAAATTCCCACCATGTAGAATTAGGACCCACTAATGAGTACGGTAGTGGGTTGTTTATCTATCAAATTGCTGTTTTGAATAAGGGATTTAAAAAAACACTTAATCTACACTACCTATCTATCTCTTTTACTTTTATTTAAGTTCTGTGTTTGCTTACGCAGGGTTATCCAGGCAAGACTGTCTGTTAAATCTCTGAAGCACAAGTTTTCAGTGAATGTAATTCCATAACAGACTGTGTGAAGAGATCAGCGGCTGGGCAGCGGCGCCTCTGAGGCGAGGCGAATGCTTGCGCTGCCTGCCCACGGACTGCTCGTTGGCCCACAGCCGCCTCGCGGAAGCCGGTGTCGCAGGCTGCCCGGCTGTCGGCGTTATTAATGCGGCGCCCGCGGCCGGTCGCCGGCGTTTTCCCACGGCTCGCCGCGCTGCGCCTGAGTTATTCGCAGCCCGAGGTGCCGGCGGTGGCGGCGGCGGCGGCGGCGACACCGCAGCCTGTCGCCGCTCTGGACGGGTTCTGGCCGCCGCGCCGTCCTCTCGTAGGCCGCTGATCTGGGTGCTCCGCTGTCGGAACTCATACCGGCGAGCGTGAGCAGAAAGCCACTGTTTATCAAAACCGTGCACTATCTAGCTTTTAGGACTCTTTTTGCTTACTGACTGACGAGGCTCATCTTTTTAATCCGTATTGGTATTGAAACGTACTTGCTTTTACTTACAAGGGAACCTCCCCATCGCACCCCCCTCAGATTTAGTTATAAGTTGGCACAGTGGATAGGCCTTGAAAAACTGAACACAGATCAATCGAGAAAACAGGAAGAAGTTGAGTGGAACTATGAAAAAAATAAGCAAAATATAAAAACTGAGTAGTCCATGCGCAAGATAGGCAACATCAAGGATAATCTGAGCTCTGGTGCGCCGTGTTTCTGTGGCTAGCGTGAGCAGCTATCGAATGAGTGGTTCTTGGTTCAAATCTTCCCTCGGAAGAAAAGTTTAATTTTTTATTTTCAGACAATTATCAAAGTTCAAGCACTCACACATAATCAACTTCGCTCTCCAAAATTCAAGGACACGTTCAGATATGCTTGGACATATGCAGGATTTGACGGTCTACACACGGAAAAATTTGAAAACGTTAAAAACATATGTTTTGACAGAGCACAGGGAAAACTGTGCGACTGTGAAACTGTTGCATTCATTTGTTGCAGTTTATGTGACAAACTCTTATATTTTTATCACTTTTTGGGGGTGATTATCACATCCACAAGAAAACCTAAATCGGGCAAGGTAGAAGAATCTTTTTACCCATTCGCTAAGTGTACAAGTTAGGTGGGTTGACAACATATTCCTGTCATGCGACGCACATGCCGTCACCAGTGTCGTATAGAATATATCAGACGTGTTCTCCTGTGGAGAAATCGGTTGACCTATGACCTTGTGATCAAATGTTTTCGGTTCCCATTGTAGAGGCACGTCCTTTCGTTTATTAATCGCACGGTTTTGCGGTGCGGTCGCAAAACACAGACACTAAACTTATTACAGTGAACAGAGACGTCAATCAACGAAGGGACAGATCATAACTTTGCGAAAATAAAGAAAGTAAATTTTTCGCTCGAGGGAAGACTTGAAACAAGGACCTCTCGATCCGTAACTGCTCACGCTAATCACGGGACCACGGTGCTCCTCAACTCACATTTTCCTTGATGTTGCATATCTTGCGCATGGGCTACTCAGTTTGTATATTTTGCTTATTTTTTTGATAGTTCCACACAACTTCTTCCTGTTTTCTCGATTGATCTGTGCTCAGTTTCTCAAGGCCTATCCACTGTGCCAACCTATAACTAAATCTGAGGGGGGGGGGGGGGTGCGATGGGGAGGTTCCCTTTTTAGTAATTTGAAACTGTGTGCCAAACCTCTCGCTAGTAATCTGAAAAGTCGCGCTCTAAATTCCGATGACAACGTCACCCTTGTATTCTGATCCAGAAACAGCTTTGCTACCCTACCTTTGAACACTAACATGTTGTTGTTGCAACAACAACACAATCGAAGCTGAATCTGACTATCTGTAAATGGAACTGAATACAAAGGATGTTTATCAACAATTGCAGAATGATTTCCTCAACAAACAATCATAGCACAGCGCCTAACTGCTGCATACTGAGACTGTGCTTTGTGGGTAAGGCATGTACTGAATTTATATGAAATTTTACTGATGAAAATTTTTCATAATTTCATTTCAGGAAGTTCGTTTCCGCCATACGATTGTTTCTTACCTTGCAACGGATAATTCGAGTCTACTCTGTCCGCACACTGCGAGAATATAAAGTGGCGAACTGCATGTACCTCAAATAATTCACTGAGCTGCAATCCGCCGTATCTTCTATTAATTTAGGCTGCTTTCGCAAATTAAACTACTGTTATTTGTTTAAACAATGCAGGTCACTGTCCACGCAATACTAAAATGCGCGCATTCGGGAGGACGACGAATCAATCCCGTCTCCGGCCATTCTGATTTAGGTTTTCCGTGATTTCCCTAAATCGTTTCAGGCAAATGCCGGGATGGTACCTTTCAAAAGGGCACGGCCGCTTTCCTTCCCAATCCTTCCCTAACTCGAGCTTGCGTTCCGTCTCTAATGACCTCGTTGTCGACAGGACGTTAAACACTAACCACCACCACCACTAAAATGCGTGGCAATACGAATTTAATCAAAATTACTTTTCATTGTTTAACGTGGGGCATAGGATCTGATGGAAATTTTTTGTGTGAATAAAAGGGTATTTTGAAATTACACTCCTGGAAATTGAAATAAGAACACCTTGAATTCATTGTCCCAGGAAGGGGAAACTTTATTGACACATTCCTGGGGTCAGATACATCACATGATCACACTGACAGAACCACAGGCACATAGACACAGGCAACAGAGCATGCACAATGTCGGCACTAGTACAGTGTATATCCACCTTTCGCAGCAATGCAGGCTGCTATTCTCCCATGGAGACGATCGTAGAGATGCTGGATGTAGTCCTGTGGAACGGCTTGCCATGCCATTTCCACCTGGCGCCTCAGTTGGACCAGCGTTCGTGCTGGACGTGCAGACCGCGTGAGACGACGCTTCATCCAGTCCCAAACATGCTCAATGGGGGACAGATCCGGGGATCTTGCTGGCCAGGGTAGTTGACTTACACCTCTAGAGCACGTTG
Source organism: Schistocerca cancellata (assembly GCF_023864275.1). Classification (NCBI taxonomy): domain Eukaryota; kingdom Metazoa; phylum Arthropoda; class Insecta; order Orthoptera; family Acrididae; genus Schistocerca; species Schistocerca cancellata. The sequence continues at coordinate 514,832,353 of NC_064633.1, forward strand.
GGTGGCACGGGATACATGCGGACGTGCACTGTCCTGTTGGAACAGCAAGTTCCCTTGCCGGTCTAGGAATGGTAGAACGATGGGTTCGATGACGGTTTGGATGTACCGTGCACTATTCAGTGTCCCCTCGACGATCACCAGTGGTGTACGGCCAGTGTAGGAGATCGCTCCCCACACCATGACGCCGGGTGTTGTCTCTGTGTGCCTCGGTCGTATGCAGTCCTGATTGTGGCGCTCACCTGCACGGCGCCAAACACGCATACGACCATCATTGGCACCAAGGCAGAAGCGACTCTCATCGCTGAAGACGACACGTCTCCATTCGTCCCTCCATTCACGCCTGTCGCGACACCACTGGAGGCGGGCTGCACGATGTTGGGGCGTGAGCGGAAGACGGCCTAACGGTGTGCGGGACCGTAGCCCAGCTTCATGGAGACGGTTGCGAATGGTCCTCGCCGATACCCCAGGAGCAACAGTGTCCCTAATTTGCTGGGAAGTGGCGGTGCGGCCCCTACGGCACTGCGTAGGATCCTACGGTCTTGGCGTGCATCCGTGCGTCGCTGCGGTCCGGTCCCAGGTCGACGGGCACGCGCACCTTCCGCCGACCACTGGCGACAACATCGATGTACTGTGGAGACCTCACGCCCCACGTGTTGAGCAATGTCCCGCATGTCCACTATACGCCCTCGCTCAAAGTCCGTCAACTGAACATACGGTTCACGTCCACGGTGTCGCGGCATGCTACCAGTGTTAAAGACTGCGATGGAGCTCCGTATGCCACGGCAAACTGGCTGACACTGACAGCGGCGGTGCACAAATGCTGCGCAGCTAGCGCCATTCGACGGCCAACACCGCGGTTCCTGGTGTGTCCGCTGTGCCGTGCGTGTGATCATTGCTTGTACAGCCCTCTCGCAGTGTCCGGAGCAAGTATGGTGGGTCTGACACACCGGTGTCAATGTGTTCTTTTTTCCGTTTCCAGGAGTGTAGATTAGCACAGAAGTGATTCGTACTAACATGAATTGGAACTTTGCTCAGCGTTTTGATACACCACAACAATCACTTTTCCACACAATATTTACATTTAGTAAAATTTACTATTTGCTTTTGTAAAGAAATATTTTTAACTAACGTCGAAGGGAGGAAGCTAAGTAGAATATTAAACACGTGACTGATAATTCTCCCTGGATACCAACGTGTAGATTTTGTTACACAATGAAATCTTTGCACTACATTAATTACTCAGCAAGCGCTCCCAGCAATAAAAGCTCGGTGAAAATTACTTTCTTCAAAAAGTGTCGTCTCACTATAAAATACTTTTATAAACCATCCTATGTCTTTAATCTTCAGTTACACATCGAGTAGCATCTCAAATTAAATTCATTCTTTGTGCGGCACATTCCCCATCCAAGCTCCTCATTCTGCAACGACCCAACACTCTCCCTCTCTCTCTGCAACTGACTCACTCGCTTGCCCCAGCTCTGCTAAATAACACAGCCTCTGGTAGGCAAAGAATACGTCTCACTTGGTTTAGATATGCCTGTAGTGGCAAACATACCTTAACAACCAGGTATTTCTCATGATATATACAAATTGCATAGAGATTTCTCATTATATGTTCACCTTTCACTATATGACGTAACTGCTGTTGTATCAACAAACAACAAAACGTCGAACAACTCCCACTGAGGGACTAACGAATTATTCTGTTCGGTGGAAAACACACTATAACAAGCAAGGACATGAAGGCCAATTACTCCTGCCGGGTCGCCAGGTGAATCGCTTCTTTAGTTCCTACTCGAAGCTTCTGTGGTGTCGTGCGAAATAACACTCGCAACTGTGGGCACAATCCACATAGTTACGCTTGGCGAATATGCGGCGCATCAGGCAACTGAAGCATCCTACTGATCCGGTGATTTAGTCGAGGGACTCGGGTTAGCCACACTGCCCAATCACATTAAATTATCAAATTGGCAGTTCTCTGTGACCTAAATTTTGTTACAAAGTCCTCTGTTCCGTGCAGAGGGTCCGCAGCTCGTGGTCGTGCGGTAGCGTTCTCGCTTCCCACGCCCGGGTTCGCGGGTTCCATTCCTGGCGGCGTCAGGGATTTTCTCTGCCTCGCGATGACTGGGTGTTGTGTGATGTCCTTAGGTTAGTTAGGTTTAAGTAGTTCTAAGTTCTAGGGGACTGATGACCATCGATGTTAAGTCCCTTAGTGCTCAGAGTCATTTCTGTGCAGAGGATGGTTAAACAATTGTTTTGTACTGATTTCTGCCTCATTCTAGCTTTGTATCAGATAATACTGAAATCTGTTTTAGCTGTAGCTACCTTCGAGTCATATTTTTAGTAGTTTACGATTTCTTCTGCTTTTTGCGGTCGCTAGTTGCTACATTATGTATGTCCAGTGTACATTATCCTAGGATTGATTCATTGTGCTTGGTATTTACATTTACGTTATGCTTTTGAAGCCTTTCGTCCAAATGCTATGGTATTTGTGTGCTCTGAGTGAATGTTGTCATTATTAGAGCGAGAGCTGGAAATAGTTTGGAGTTGTGTTGAGCCGTTTTTGTGTTGGGGCTTCTGTTTAACTACTGCATCTTATGTTACACCGATTTTCTTCGCTTATACTCTTTTTGGAACAGCATCCGATTTTGGTGGCCTTCGTGAAATTTACTACCAACGTTAGCACGACTCCAACGTAATTCTGCAAACCCATAAAAATACGATTATTTGTGGCTGACTGACTGCCAAATGTTTAATCAAGTGATTTGAAACAATGACGTTGAGGCAGGCCTTTGGGGAAATTGTATACATTCATCCAACGTAAATTTTCAAGTAAAATTTCCATTACTTCACTTCACAGCTGTCTTTAAAAGTTCGCTGTAAAAAATACACGAGCAGTTTCTGAGCAACCGCTGTCTTAACGATGGCAAAGATGCATTTTTTTCTGGTCTTAAGTCCGAAATACGGTTTCGTGTAGAACTCCTCGCTAGCGTACCCTGTGCAAGCTGCTTCATCTCTGAAGAAACACTGTAACATACATCCTCTTTAATCTGCTTAATGCAGCAAAACCCTGGTCTCGTTCTAAAGCTTTTACTCCCAACCTTTCCTCTATTGCGAAATTATTCCTTGATGCCCCAGATTGTGCTTTTAGTCAAGATGAGGCATAAAATGCTTTTTTACGCGATTAGGTTCAGTACCTCTTCCTTAGTAATTCGATCTACTCACATTATTTTCAGCGTTCTTTTCTCGAAACGAATTTCAGAATCTTCTTTATTCTACTACGCTGTTTACAGTCACGTCTCACTCCAGTATAAGGCTGCATTCCCGACAAATACTTTCAGAAAACGTTTCCTACCATTTAAATTTAGGTTACATGTTAACATACTTCCATTTTTCTTAAAAACATTTTTTCGGTACTACAAGTCTGCAATATATACTCCCTCCACATCTATTTCCGATACAGCTTCTGTTTCATTCTTCCGTACATAAGCCGTGGTACTATTTTCCAAGCAAGATTAAACAAATTGAGAGTCATATAATATTTACACCTGTCAGCATAGGGTTTGTTTAAACTTGGAGAATTATTACATTCTTCTGGAAGTATGACTATATTCTCGCAGCTCACAAATCATACAAATGGTACGTTTTGTCGCGGCTGGCTCTACCCAAGACGTTTATAAGTATCAGGGAATGCCGTCTGTTCTAGGTGCCTTCTTTCGACTTAGGTCTTTAATACTCCGTCAGGTACTTCTCGGAGTTTACATCTCCCATTTCATCTTCTTCTTTACAAGCAACAAATGGCAAATTTTTAAACAATACCCCTTTGTACAGCGGATCCAACGATAATGATCAACAGAGTGGCGCTAAGTGTACTAAACAACGCCAGAAGTGGGCCGCAGCTAGCGGTAACACGCCTCTCGCCGGTAACCAACCACAAGTAACGAGCCGCACACATCTGCGCTGCCGGCGCCTTCGACATGCGTCTCCGATCGTGTCTGTATGCTTAAAAGTAAGATTTAAATAATTATCGTCCAAGTTCCTTACTGATGTCTTTTTCCAAAAGATTCATGACAGTAATGTCTCACTCAGAAGTAGAAATAACTTACGTTGCACGTCACAGTTTGGATTCCGGAAGGGTTGGTCGACTGAGAAAGCTATTTATAGATTAACCAAACATTACAAGTTTTAAATGATAAAATATGATTAGTTGGCACTTTTATATTTTTTCCAATGTATTTGACTGCATAGATCTTAGAAATACACTCAGAGGCAAAAAAAAAGGAAATACGACGCACAACGAATGAATTATCCGAATGGGACGGAAATCAGTAGCTGTGATGTACAAGTACAGACAATCCAGTGATTATAATATAAAAAAAAATCATGTTCGAGAGAAAGAGCTTCACAAAAAGAGTAAGTCAATTATGTATTGGTGCTGCTCTAGCCCTTATGCAAGCAATTATTTGGTTTGGCATTGATTGATAGAGTTGTTGGATATCCTTCTGAGGGATTAACTGCTTGTACAAGGACTACAGGTGCACCAATGCATAATTGACTTACTCAATTTGTGAAGCTCTTTCTCTCGAACAAATTATCAAATTTTTCTGAAACTGTAGTCATTTTTCTGTCTGTACATGTACATCATATCTACCAAATTTCGTTCCATTCGGATAATTTCTTCGTGATGCAAGGTTTTTTATTGTCTTTGACTTTATTTTAAGGACATGATGACTTTACTAACAACAGCGTCTTCCCAAACATAGGGAACATCTATTTTCATAGAACAATTCAATAATTATTTGGAAAAGTTATTAGCAATTCCTTCTATTACTTCCAATCCTGGGGGTTTATAATAACACCCATATTTCAGGCAAAAAGTAGCAACTCTCCTTGGAGAATGTTAAGTGGAAGGTGATTCACAAATATTTGCAATGGTAGTGGATCTAGAATTGAACCCTGTGGGACTTCTTTCATAATTTCTCTCCAGTCACTAAAATTTTCTGCTTCCAACGTTGTTTACACTATTCAACAAAACTTTTAACATTCTACTTCTGAGGTATAATTCAAATTCTACCTAAGAAATAGAATGATGAAAGTTTTGTTTAATAATTCAAATTATACCTAAGAATTAGAATCATAAAAGTTTTGTTGAATAATGCAAACAGTGTTGGAAGCAGAGAATTTTAGTGACTGGAGAGAAATTAAGAAGGAGGTCCCACAGGGTTCAATTCTGGATCCACTACCATTGCAAATATATTTGAATCACCTTCCACTTATCATTCACCAAGGGGAGTTGCTACTTTTTGCATGCAGGATGAGTGTTATTATAAGCACCTCAGAGGAAAGTAATAGAAGAAGTTGTTAATAACTTTTCCAAATAATTATGGAATTATTCTCTGAAAATAGACTCTCCCTATGTTTGGCAAGACAGAATATATTGAGTTCTGAACACTAAATACCATCATACCCACAAATGATATAGTATACGATTAGGAGTTAGTAAACATGGTAGAGCGCTGCAAATTTATTGGGTTTGTTTGCATAATAATGAAACCTTGGACTAGCACACGCATATTACTTAGCTCCTCAAACAGTTAAGTGTAGCTACTTTATTATTTTTACTATTGAAAGTCTCGTAAACAAACAGATCAACCACCTAACATATTTTGGATATTTCTACTCAATAATGTGTTATGGTATAATTTTAATGGTAACTGATCATTCAAAAGGAAATTATTCAGTGCGCATAAGCCGAAGTAAGAATAATAAGTTCTTTAGCTCTACGTTAATAATATACATTTTGATATTGAAATTCATGATAAAGAAACCCTCAGAATTTAAAGATTATATTGATAATCACACTTAACAACACCATAAACAATGAACTTCATTTCGTACTATTAAAGTTGTCAGTGGCTCAGAAAGGACTTCAAAAAGTTTAATGATTTGCCCAATGACGTAAGACGTCTGACTGGTAGCAAAGCACGTTTTAAACGCATCCTGTAGTTTAGTCGGCGTAAGAAGATCCCTGCCAGTTAGCAGCGCTGTTGCCTGCATTCAGATGCGTAGCGCTAACTGTTGAACGAGGAAACAACAGTCGAGTATGTTGCGTCATAGGCGTTTACATGACTGGTTAAGACTGGTGTGCCAAGCCGCAGTGCCCAGGGCCCTACAACTGTCAGACATCTTCTTACGCCGATTCGACTACAAAAATCTTTCTTTTGAGCAATACCATCCATTCTATGGACGAATTTCTTGTAAGAATTGGCCGCTTATTATAAGAAACTAGTTTGTTTAGAGCAGTGCTGACGAATAATATGTTCATTAATGTTATACCTAATCATGTAAACCTATTTTGTAAAGCTGACTTGTTCTATATAATTTCGATAAAAATTCTTTCAAATGTCCTCCAGGACGCGGAACAAACTAACAAATCTACTTTCAACGATGATCTTGGCTTTTGCGACGCCGTAATGATAGACTTTCACTTTTCGATTGGGATGTAGTCTTATTTTCCAGCCCCTTGATGTTCTTGCTTGTTTTAGTGTGTTCTCTACAGAACACAGTAATTCCCTCACCGGGACTTGTTCAGTTCTTCGTTATTGTGACACTGCAGCAGTGGTTATGCCACCCCACGTCGGCCGTTGTGGAAAAGGCGCTAACAGGAGCTCTGTAATCAGAAACAGGGGAATGTCCAGCGACAATGCCTATCTTTTGCTTCTGTTTTCTGATTGGCTGAAAGGGCTACGTTTTAAACATTGACATGGAACGGTGCTGCGTTTTTAAATCGAGGATGTCGGCCGTCGCCGTCTTATGGGTGTGGTGGCAAGCCGTGAAACTCTTGTGTGCAAACGGTATCTTCGTTGTATATATGTGGCTTCTGTAGTCGGTGATCTTTCGATGCCAACCGACTGACTTAGTGCCATCTGAAAGACTGAGCGAATCCGAGGTGCGTTTCCCGGACGCGAGCGTCAGTTCCTGCGCAGGCAGTCTTGCGTGTCACTGAGCATAGCCCTTGTTATAAGAGAGATCTCAGAACATTTCGTGGAGCTAGTAGCGACAGGGGCGGTAGGGTTTTAGATGATAAGACTGACATGAGTAAGGTTATTACTTGTAAATAAATTTCGTTGTTTTCTCTGTCAGTCTGAGAGTTATGGTTTCCAAGTCACCTTTTTACTATGTTTCCTGTTAGCTGGTACGATAATTATAGATTTCAGCTGTTAATAGACAGCTGAAGGAGAATTATTGAGCTGTTAGTGGATGATCTTCCAAATCTAGTGGTCGGATTATGGAATCGTACCTGAATGTGATTAGTTACCGACAGGGGTTTTAGTTATTAGCTTTGGTGTGGTGAGAGGGTAACCCTGTTCCGTTGGTCAAAGCGAGGAGGGTGATAAATTATAGAAAACTTAATGTGTGTGTAAGAAGTTAATAGAAACAAACGATAAACGTAAAATTTTGAAAAATAATTAAATAACTGTAAAATCCCACATGACTGAATAGTTCAGAAAGATAGTCTAAACAGCTTATCATTCCCCCTTCCCGCCCCCCCCCCCTACAGGAAAAGGGAAAAAAGGAAAAAAAAAAGTGCCTTGACGTGAGATACAGGTAGCCTCAAGCATTAAATTTAGCTATGCATGAGCGTTTGCCTCTGAAAACGATTTCATGCCGATGAATTCAGCACACTTTAACTGAAGCTCAAAAGTAGATTAATCTCAGCTCATGCAAGGAAGAGATCAAAAACTTCTACAAAGGTATTGCAAAATCCATACACAACATCCTAACAGGACAAGCAACTGGGATATACTCATACCAGCCGGTAACTAAGCAGCAATCTAGACTTGTGTGTTTCAAAATGAACCGAAACCAACATAGGTTCACGAAGCACATCCAACAAATTTATTGCTTGTTTTTTCGGTTACAATGGGCTTCCTGCGACCACTGCTCTAGAGAATCTAACAACAGATAAGCTGAAATGTATACAATTTGTTTGCCACAAATCGTCGATAAATCAGGAAAAACTATCGAAAAAGTTGCATCATTCTGCGTCATATCAACACCAGCTGCTTCACGATACATCTCACACATCATTATCAGACGGAGAGAAACATCAAACCAATATTCCATTGCAGGCATTCATGTGCTTTATTGCCTAAGGCCTTTTTTTGTTCCCTTCTGTACAATAAAAAAATATACGTTGGCAGCGATTTCTATCACATCGAGAAGCTGCTGAGTCTTTCCAGAACCATGGTTTTGAAGTTCTGGCATAAGTTATTACACAGAATACAGCTATCCATAATGCAGTACTATCCAATAAATGCCTCACAAATAAGGCTTCGAAGTGGTGCAAAGATACACCACTAGGTTTAAATATTCAGAAATGTGACATTGCTCACTTCACAAAACACAAAAAACTGGTGTCCTTTGATTACAACATCAGTGAGTCAGAACCGAAATGGGTCAACTCACAAAAACATCATGGTATAATAATCTGTAGGAGTATGAAATGAAATGACCACATGCGCTCAGTCACATCTCAAACAAGTGATTGACTTCGGTTCATTGGCAAGATAGTGTGAGTTGTCTGTCGTCCACGAAGGAGACTGCTTACAAATCACCCGTACATTCCATCTGAAGTTTCCCAGTAACACACTGACCAGTTCACCAACCTGCTCTTTCAGGGGGTCTAACCCAACACATTCGCCTTCGTGTAGGCGATTTTATAGCAATCGACTCTGTGGTATGCGTGTGCCGGTTCGACCAGCACGTCGTGCCCGCCAACCTGATAGCATCGAGACCAGTACCTCTGCCCCCCACTCCAGCCTCTTCCCTCCTGCATTGGCACAGTGAAAGCTGCGTCTTGACTGGGCACAGATAGAATATACCGCACAGTCGTAATTTGCCCACAAATAAACCGATGGATTAGGAGCAGGCTCAGTAGTGGCGGAATGGCCACCCTGCAGTCCACATGACTGCATGTGGGTACACTGCAACTACTTGGCGAAACCTACCCGACTGCACTAACGGAGTATGGGATTGCAGGTAGTGGTCGGGGCAAGCAGAGAGAGGTCTCAGGTAAACCAATGCACCTGCACCGCGCACGCAACCAGTGTGGTATCACCCACACAAAGGCAAACGTGTCACGCCAAAACCGCTCTGGATGTGCGGAAGGAATGGAGTGGGGGCGGTATTGGGATCTTAGAATACTGTCCACATGTATGGGACCAACACCAAAAAGAACTAACAGTAGATAATGAACTTGTACAAAGAAAGGTGGCAAGAATGGTCGCGACTTTGTTTGATTCATTGGAAAGAATCGCGAAAATGTTCGAAATACCTGAATGTGCAGACAGTTGAAAACAGAGGCCAATTATCGCACGATCGCACGAAAGCATATTCATTAAGTTCCAAGAACCAGTATTAAGTGAAGAAGATAGACCTTCTTTCCACTATGTATCCTTAGCGTGCCCGCATCTCGTGGTCGTGCGGTAGCGTTCTCGCTTCCCACGCCCGGGTTCCCGGGTTCGATACCCGGCGGGGTCAGGGATTTTCTGTGCCTCGTGATGGCTGGGTGTTGTGTGATGTCTTTAGGTTAGTTAGGTTTAAGTAGTTCTAAGTTCTAGGGGACTGATGACCATAGATGTTAAGTCCCACAGTGCTCAGAACCATTTGAACCATTTTTTTTGTATCCTTCGCATAGGGATCAAAAAATTTTCAAATGTGTGTGAAATCTTATGGGACTTAACTGCTAAGATCATCAGTCCCTAAGCTTACACACTACTTAACCTAAATTATCCTAAGGACAAACACATACACCCATGCCCGAGGGAGGACTCGAACCTCCGCCGGGACCATGCGCACAGTCCATGACTGCAGCGCCTGAGACCGCTCGGCTAATCCCGCGCGGCCGTAGGGATCGTGAAGACAAGATTAGACTAGTTACAGAACGCACAGTGGGTTTTCAACAGTCACACTTCCCATGTTCCATCGGTGATTGGAACGGAAGGAGTTGTAACATTCGGTATCACACAAAGTCGTCTTTCCAATGCAGTTGACAATGGTCTGTAGAACATATATGCAGACGGAGATCGAAATTTAGAATGGAAAAAGGGAAAAAGTGTGACCCGTTTTAGTGCAAAAGCATGAAAATGTTGACAAATTTTAAGGAAGAAGATTTTGAAAAACCATAACACTATTGGTAGAAAAGGTATATTTTTCCAGAATGAGATTTTCACTCTGCAGCGGAGTGTGCGCTGATATGAAACTTCCTGGCAGATACTCACAGCTTTACTTCTGCCAGTACCTCGTCTCCTACCTTCCAAACTTTACAGAAGCTCTCAGAAGTTTGGAAGGTAGGAGACGAGGTACTGCCAGAAGTAAAGCTGTGAGTACCGGTCGTGAGTCGTGTTTCGGTAGCTCAGATGGTAGCGCACTTGCCCGCGAAAGGCAAAGGTCCCGAGTTCAAGTCTCGGTCGGGCACAAAGTTTTAATCTGCCAGGAAGTTTTCAAGTTATATTTTTCTTTTATTGGTTTTGAAAACGCTTTGTGTTTAAACTTTGGCGATTTCTGGTTTAGGACGGACGTTGTTAGTAGAAAGAAATCATATGTCATCGGATTATCCTATTGTCCGTGTGTCTAAAACTGTAGCATGTTGCTATAGCTACAGCTCACAGATCTGTTGCTTAGTTCTAAAATTTACGAGATGGTGAAGTCAAGTAAACTATTCTACATCAGTATTGGAGCGTTTACTGCCGAAAGACACAAATTAAGTCCCTACCTAGTCTAACTCACTCACAATATGTATATGTTTATATACAACTGGTAACCACTTTGGGGTTGAATTATGTTAGCTGGAAACAGGTAATACAGCATAATAAAGTAAACAGTCACAAAATTTCTTAACCTATCTTTTGTTGTCACTGAAGTATGCTGTTTAACGTCCATGTTTCACTTTCATGCATGGCTACACTACGTACAAATACTTTAAACCTTCCCGACAGTTAAATATATACTGGATGATAACAAATGTTTCTTCTTCAGAAACGCATTCCTAGCAATCGACATTCTACATTATATATCCTCTCTACTTAGCCTTTCATCAGTTATTTTGCAGCCCAAATAGCAAAACTCATCTACCACTTTAAGTGTCCCATTTCTTAATCTAAATCCCTCAGCATCACCTGATCTTATTCGACTACATTCCATTATCCTCGTTTTGCTTTTGTTGAGGTTCATCTTACATTCACTTTTCAAGACACTGTCAATACCGTTCAACTTTTCTTCCGAGTCCTTTCTCTCTCTGACAGAATTACAATGTCATCGGCAAACCTTAATGTTTTTATTTCTTCTCCGTAGATTTTAATTCCTACTACAAATCTTTCTTTTGTTTCCTTTACTGCTCGCTCAACATACAAATAGAGTATCTTCGGGGATTGGTTACAGCCCTGTCTCACTCTCTTCTCAACCACTGCTTCCTCTTCGGTCCCCTCGACTCTTATAACTGCCATTTGGTTCCCGTACAAACTTTAAATAGCCTTCCGCTCCCTGCATTTTAGCCCTGCCACCCTCAGAATTTGAAAGAGAGTGTTCCAGTCACCACTGTGAGAAGCTTTCTCTACGTCTACAAATACTACAAACGTTGGTTTGCCTTTCCTTAACCTGTCTTCTAAAATAAGTCGTAGGCTCAGTATTGCCTCACGTGCTCCAACATTTCTACAGAATCCCAAACGATCTTTCCCAAGGTCGGCTACTACCAGTTTTTCCATTCGTCTGTAAGAAATTCGTCTTGGTATTTGGCGTAATTATTAAACTGATAGTTTGGTAATACTCATAGCTGTTTAGAATTGGATTTATTACATTCTTCTTGAACTCTGACCATATTTCACCTGTCTCATACCTCCTACTCACCAGATGTAAGAGCTCTGTCATGGCTGACTTTCCAAAGGCTATTAGTAGTTGTAACAGAATGTTGTCTACTCCCGCGGCCATGTTTATACTTAGGTCTTTCGGTGCTGTGTCTAATTCTTCACGCAGTGTCATGTCTCCCATCTCATCTTCCATTTCCTTAATAATGCCCTCAAGTACATCTCCCTTATTCAGATCCTCTGTATACTACTTCCACCTTTCTTCTTACCCTTCTTTGCATAGGAATGGTTTTCTATCTGAGCTCTTGAAATTAATACAGAGGGTTCTCTTTTCTCCCAAGGTCTCCTTAATTATCCTGTTGGCAACATCTGTCTTACCCCTAGTGATATATGCTTTTACATTCTTACATTGGTCCTCTATCCATTTCCTCCTAGTCATTCTGCACTCCCTGTCGGTCTTATTTTTGAGACGTTTTTATTCCTTTTCGCCTGATTCACTTATTGCATTTTTGTATTTTCCCCTTTCATCAATTAAATTCAAAACTCTTATGTTACCCAAGGATTTCAACTAGCCCTCGTCTTTTTGCCTACTTAATCCTCTGCCCTCATCACTGTTTCATCTCTCAAAGCTACACATTCTTCTTCTACTGTATTTCTTTCCCCTGTGTTGTCAGTCGTTCCCTAATGCTCCCTCTGACACTCTACAACCTCTGGTTCTTTCAGTTTATCCAGGTCCCATCTCCTTAAATTCCTACATTTTTGCAGTTTCTTCAGTTTTATTTTACAGTTCATTGACAATAGATTGTGGTCAGAGTCCACATCTGCCCCTCGAAATGTCTTACAATTTAAAACCTCATTCCTAAGTCTTTGTCTTACCATTTTATAATCAATGTAAAACTATCGGGTGTCTCCAGGACTCTTCCACGTATACAACCTTCTTTCATGATTCTTAAACCAAGTGTTAGTGATGATTAAGTTATGCTGTGTGCAAATTTCTACCAGGCGGCTTCCTCTTTTATTCCTCACCCTCAGTCCATATTCCCTACTACTTTTCTTTCTCTTCCTTTTCCTACTACCGAATTCCAGTCCACCATGACTATTAAATTTTCGTCTCCCTTGACTATCAGGATAATTTTTTTTATCTGATCATACATTTCTACAATCTCTTCATCATCTGCAGAGCTAGTTGGCATATGAACTTGTACTACTGTGTTACGCTTGGGCTTCGAGACTGTCTTGGCTACAATAATGCTTTCACTATGCTGTTCGTAGTAGGTTATCCGCTTTCCTATTTTTATTCATCATTAAACCTACTCCTGCATTACCTCTATTCGATTTTGTATTTATAATCCTGTTTTCACCTGGCCAGAAGTCCTGTTCCTCCGGCCACTGAACTTCACTAATTCCCATTATATGTAAGTTCTATTTTACGAATTTCCCTATTTAAATTATCTAACCCACCTGCCCGATTAAGGGACCTGACATTCCACGCTCCAATCCGTACAACGCCAGTTTTCTTTTTCCTGATAACGACATCCTCTTGAGTAGTCCCCGCCCGGATATCCGAATGGGGGACTATTTTACCTCCGGAATATTATACCCAAGAGGAGGCCATCATCATTGAACCACAAAGTAAAGCCGCATGCCCTCAGGAAAAATTACCGCTGTAATTTCCACTTGATTTCCGCCGTTCGCAGTACCAGCACAGCGATGCTGCTTTGGTTGTTACTAGAAGGCCAGTTTTGTCAATCATCTAGACTGTTGCCCCTGCAACTACTGAAAAGGCTGCTGCCCCTCTTCAGTAACCACTCGTTTGTCTGGCCTCTCAACAGATACCCCTCCGTTGTGGTTGCACCTACGGTATGGCTATCTGTATCGCTGAGGCATGCAAGCCTCCACACCAACGGCATGGTTTATGGGGACCGGGGGGAGGATAAATAATAAATTAATAACATATAAATCAGTGTATCAGATTTTCTATAACTCCCGAAATAAGACAGATTCAAAAAATCTAAGAGCGGTTTTGGAATCACCATAAAAATTCATTCAAGATGAGACATTTATATAGAAACTGTCAGTTTAAAATGCGTAAAAATCTAATATTTTTTTTAAAATTAGATGGGAGACATTAATACTTGCCACACGTATGGTTGCTCCTACATTGACCAACAACGAATTTAATACGCAACCCAAAAAAACTATTTCAGTTTAATACAAATATAAAAGAAAAATGTCCTAGCTCTGACATCACACAGCTTAAACTGGTAGGGAAAGTGGTAACGTTCAGTATACTTTTGGTAGACGCCGAACTTGACTTGCGAGTGAGTTGACGTTGTGGTACCTTACGGATACCAGCAATGCTTTTAATTTTTATGAATGATAAATTAATGTAGCGTGGAAACAGTGTACATACGTGTTGATGTGTATCATAGCGGGTTTTGAGCATTGTTTTGTAATGTCTACCTCAAAGGACAGAGAATGAATAAAGTGAAAATTTTAAATATTAATTGTTTGATAGGTGGGCCTCATCACATTTACAACAGCAGAAGGAAGACAACAATTGTTACCTCAAATTCCCTATTGTGTTGAAAGTCAGACGCAGAACTCGTTGTTCTAGAGTGGAAAAGCTCGGTGCCTCAGGTGCATTAAAATATTAAATTGCATAGCAAGAAATAATTTGCATGATAATAGCAATGATAATCGGACTTCACAAAAACAAATGTAGACTGCAGGATTCACTTTTAAAAGACGCAAATATATTGTAATGTGCAAAAGAATCCGAACGACCTGAATTGTGATCCGTCTTATTTGCATGCAACCAACATAACGTAGCTGTCTTGTGGGTCCTCTAATCGCTTTGCGGTACAGTCGATCGACTATACAAAATGGATACCACGAGACACCACTAGACAACACTGTTCTTTAAGGCAATCGGTACGATGTAACATCACACCATGATACTGCAAAAACTAGAAAAACACGGGATTAGATATGAGTTAGTCCCTAACGCTTGTACAGGTTACAATGATTTTCAAAAGCGTTATCATCTCATTACAATCTGAAACAACTAATTATGGCACATACACTATGTAGCAATCCTTAAACAAAGTAAATATTTGCCTGAACAAGATATTCTGAGACATTGTCTGGACTAATGAAGGTCTATGACAGTTTGAAGACTTTTTCCTCTGTATAAGGTTTTCCCGCAGCTGCTAAATGTCCCAGTGACGATAGGTTTCTGCATAAACTGGTCGTTAAAGGAACTAGTTAAAGAAAACCGATAAACAGCGGTAAACGCTCTATACAAACCACAATATTAACGGAGTACAGTCAATAATGTCACTGTACTAATGATTAATGAAGAATTATTTGCCCACTTGTTTTAACTATAAATGATATGACGAATTATTTTGTTCAGGATCTGGACAGAAACCCAGCAGACGCAGTCACTAGTAACTAAAATACACTTTTGCACCTGCCCAGGACTTGATAAAGGCAACGATCATCAATGCTGACTAGCCGTAAAGAGGTGTGAAATATAAAGGTTTTCACCAGTATTAGTTAACACATCTAAACTTGAAATGACGAAATTGTCTCTACTACATAAAAACCATTATCGACCTGTTAACTAACCATGAAAGACGTTTAATATACTCTCCTTCACAAGTAACCAAGTATGCCTGTGCTGAAAATTGCAATGCTATGATTTAAAATGCTGTGACGGGATTTTCTACCAGCACGTTATCAGATTGTTAACTAAGTCAAATCAGATGCTAGAAATCGAATTTATTTACCAGCAGCGAGCTGTATCAATATTAGGTGAGGGTGCAATTTGTTTTGCTTGCCCGGGAATCGAGCCCGACGCGTACTGTCGCTGTTTCCATTCATAAATAGACGTTAAGTATCAACTGCTTGCTCACCAGTAGTGCCCTCTATCACACACCGTAACACGGCTTCTGAGATGTAGATGAAATAATGTGTTATTCGCAGTTTATGAAATGTCTTTGTTGATGTTCACGTTTTGTAATCAGTGTCATGTTGTGGTTTCATCTGTCTTATTACGTGTCGGCAGAAGTGCCAAAGAAATCCTACGTAATAAAAATTATTTTCACATATTTAATAGCAAAAAGAATATTAGTTACTCATTCTGTTAACGGCGTCAGGTGATACTACAGAACCTAATCGCTTCTGGAGACTATTTTTTTTTTAGTTTGCAGTTCTTATAAGACATAATAACAATGCCATGTTGTGGTTTCATCTGTCTTATTACGTGTCAGCAGAAGTGCCAAAGAAATCCTACCTAATGAAAATTATTTTCACGTATTTAATAGCAAAAAGAATATTATTTACCCATTCTGTTAACGGCGTCAGGTGAAACTACACAACCTAATCGCTTCTGGAGACTATTTTTTTTTTTTTTAGTTTGCAGTTCTTATAAGAGACATAATAACAATAATTGCTATGACAGCTACATAAAAGGGGGGCCCCATAAATTATTCCCCCGATATTTATATCTCATGTTCAAGTAGCAATCGGTAGCTAATTGGCCTTTACGTCTGTTAATTCAGGTCCCCGTCAAAGTGGTAGCAACCGGCGCTAGCGTCAACGCCGGCCCTGCCACGTCTGTGTTGTGCAAGATTGTCCTATGGTTACAAGCTGAAGAGACTTCCCGCATTAGCAGGCGTCTTCTGCCAGTCACCAATCGAATGGAGAATTGGAAACATTGCTGCATACATTTGGCAGCAATGTGGCCACCTAATTACTTCCTGGACTGATGCAAAAGTTTCCTTCTAAATTCAAAAAATGGTTCAAATGGCTCTGAGCACTATGGGACTTAACTTCTAAGGTTATCAGTCCCCTAGAACTTAGAACTACTTAAACCTAACTAACCTAAGGACATCACACACATCAATGCCCGAGGCTGGATTCGAGCCTGCGACAGTAGCGGTCACGCGGTTCCAGACTGTAGCGCCTTTAACCGCTTGGCCACACCGGCCGGCTTTCCTTCTAAATTCACTCACTATTATCTTATCATTCTCATTAAATAACCTGAATGATTCTCCATTATAGGATGATATAGAAGGTATCAAACGAGTAATTTTGATTCCAGGAAGCTCGTTCCAACAGAAACTGTAGCTGGTTTCGCTATTTACGTCGCTGTTTAGCTGACGAATCTACGACTGAAGCGACAAAGAGGGAAGGCTTTTTGCAGGTGGCTGCTCGCGTAGGGGTAAAGTGTTTGGACATGAAATTGTAAACTGCGCTTGCTGTCGGTTCAAATACTGGTGGCAACAATGCTTCTTCCTCCTCTGTAAAATAGAATATCGAAGGCAGATCAACACAGAAATCAGTAAGGACAGCGAATGAAGACCTCTCCGCCATTATATCGCTACCTCTATTCTCTAGTTCGTGGATGTATAGACACAACATTTACGGAATTGCACACATGTTAATCTCTTTTTTTCTGATTTTGTCAATAATATTGACTAAAGTGTGGCACTGAATGATTTTTTAACTTTCTGTTGCTAATTCGTAATGATCTGAGATATTTTGCCTTAAGAAGGCAGACTTTTTGTACCGTTATCATAACAAGTTGTAATCAGTTTTTATTACTATATTGCATACAGCATTAAGTATTTTCGGTAGTTTATGAAACACGACACACAAAAATGAGGGAGGTATTAATCAGCAGCAATGTATCTCCCATATGATTGACAACAGTCTGGCCAAGTCATCTGAAAGGCATACACTTGACATTTAACGGCAGACATTAACATCCATGCATTTTGAATAGTGTTTTAACTTCCGACTTCACATTTTAAAGCATCGTTCCTAGGTGCAAATAAGTAAAGAAGTGCAACACGATTTCTGCTCTCAAATAAAGGTTTCAGCAATTAATTTAATTTTAATGTGATTAATGAAGACTTGGATATTTCCGACATTAAATCTAAAGTATTCAGTATACATGGAAGGAACTACATAATTACTATGTTAGGGCAGATGGTTCTAAAAATGATCAAAGAGCATAAAACTTTCCTTCAATCACGTGTGTAGCAGCAGCATAATGAAGACGATAATAGCAATCGTGTCAGTAATCATCGAATTATGTGGTAACCTCACACGCTGCAGTTGTATTTCTCAAACTAAAACATTAGCTGTCATAGAAAAAAATTCATATTGGCATCTAATCGGAGCTACGAAGGCTATAATGGTCCTTCTACCATGCAGCATTGAGAATATAATAATACCCGCATAAGAAACTAACAAGTAATTAACCAGTTAATCGACAGAACCGGATTTTTTCACAACTTCAAGGCGCATCGTCGCAACAATAACATAATCTGGACGTTGCAAACTGTGAGTTTGCAGTGGTCTGCTGGGTTGATCGTAGTTTGATAATCGCCGGGTATAGGTTCGATTCTCGCTCGTGATTTTTAACATTTTTAACATTCACGAAAAGATCAAATCACTTATGGTAACGCCAAGTCCAGAATGTTAGGTCACACAGTGGTTCAGAAACCGCATTAAACACAATATCCCTTCACTACCAACAGCGTCAGAGCCTGTTTAAATGGCGTCATAACAAAGGCGACAGCCGCCGAAGGCACAAACTTTGTCGCCAGTAATCTAGCACTAATAAGTTTATTTCATTTAATTTAGGAATGGTTATTTCGTTCACAGTGTTCATATTTAATTTAAACTTGAGAGGTTGCAATTTTTTGTCTTCGAGTGGGATTCGAATTTGGATCTCTAGGAATGGAACGTAACTAGATTTCAATCCTGGTCCAGCACAAGCGTATTCCTTATTTCATTTACGCCCTGGCATGTGCACATTGACCTACCACCAAAAAATAAATTGCATATTTAATGTTTGTTCATCAATAGTCAACAATAACGATAGGTACCGTTATTTCCAACGAAACACTCGAGCGTCTCACTACTGGTGAGCAAGCAGTTGATACTTAACGTCTATTTATGGATGGGAAACAGCGACAGTACGAGCCGGATTCGATTCCCGGGCAAGCAAAACAAATTGTACCCTCATCTCATATTGATACAACTCGCTGCTGGTATATAAATTCTATTTCTAACATCTGATTTTACTTTGCTGACAATCCTATAAGGTGCTGGGTAGAATATCCCGTCACAACATTGTAAATCATAGTATTCCAATTTTTAGCACAGGCATACTTGGTTATTTGTGAAGGACAGTATATCAAACGTCTTTCGTGGTTAGTTAACAGGGTGATAATGGTTTTTATGTAGTAGAAATAATTACGTCATTTCGTTTCAAGTTCAGATGTGTTAACTAATACTGGTGAAAACCTTTATATTTCACATCTCTTGCTGATCGTTGCCTGTATCAAGTCCCGGGCAGGTGCAAAAGTGTATTTTAGTTACTAGTGACTGCGTCTGCTGGGTTTCTGTCCAGATCCTGAACAAAAAAATTCGTCATATCATTTATAGTTAAAACAAGTGGGCAAATAATTCTTCATTAATAATTAGTACAGTGACATTACTGACTGTACTCTGTTAATATTGCGGTTCCTATAGAGCGTTTACCGCTGTTTATCGGTTTTCTTTAACTAGTACCTTTAACGACCAGTTTATGCAAAAACGTATCGTCACTGGGACATTTAGCCGGTGTGGGAAAACCTTATATAGAGGAAAAATGCCTCGAACTGTCAAAGACATTTGTTAGTCCAGACATTGTCTCAGAATAGCTCGTTCATGCAAATATTTACTTTGCTTAAGGATTACTTCATAGTTTATGTGCCATAGTTAATTGTTTCAGATTGTAGTGAGATGATAACGCTTTTGAAAATGATTGTTACCTGTACAAGTGGTATCTTTAAACTTAACCCAGTTAGCCTTCCTGAGGTTCCAGCGGGCTATAGGGGGGCTCTTTATTACTGGTATTTGGATCCCAAACTTCGCCTGTGAGGGCCGGGAGGTATTACTACGTCCGGCCGCCGTTTGGTGGTGACATTTGCTTCTCGTGTCGCAGCTCGTTCTGAGCGATCGTTGTGCGGCACGATACTGGGGGGGTAGGCCACGTCGAGGCTGTCACCATCAAGAAGAGATAAATATAGCACTAAAGAAAATGTTACCTGGTAGAGCAGCTGGCTGTGACGGCCTTCTTCCAGAATTCTTGAAGAACCTCGGGCCAAAGGGAAGAGTATGGCTGTCTTCTCTTTTCTCTAATATCATAGATACCAGCCGGTTACCAAAGCAATGGAAAAACGCACAAGTCATAGCCATCCAGAAACCAGGGAAAACAGGAGAGAATGCTAAAGATTATAGACCGATATCTTTATTGTGCACCACTTACAAGCTGTTTGAACGAGTCATCCTAGGCAGAATAGAAAGTAAAATAGAAGCTGCTCTTCCCCCAGAGCAAGGCGGTTTTCGAAAAGGAAGAGACTGCTGCGACCAAGTTCTCGCCCTAACCACTTTCATTGAAAGAGTTTACCAAAACAAAAAGAAAACGGGCATGGTATTATTAGATCTCACCTCAGCATACGACACCGTATGGACAAAAGGGATACTGTATAAATTGTCAAAAGTCGTGAAATGCAAGAAGATCATAGATCTAGTCAGAAATATGTTGATAAACAGGAGATTCAAGGTATCTCTGAATGGGAAAACAAGCAGCTACAGGACACTACAAAATGGTCTCCCCCAAGGGCCTGTGCTGGCTCCATGCCTTTTCAATTTATACATAGCGGACATCCCAAACCTGGAATCTCGTTCTTTTATGTATGCAAATGACATCGCTATCGCGGCTCACGCCAACACTTTCGAAGAACTGGAAGAAATTTTAAACAGGGATCTGGAACGACTACAACAATATTATGACAACTGGCACCTCAAAGTAAATCCGACTAAATCCGTGGCATCAATAATGCACTTGTGTAACAAAGATGCAAATCGTGAGCTAAAAGTGCAAATAAAAGGTAAATTGTTGAAAAACAATAGAACGCCAAAATATCTGAGTGTTAAGCTAGATCGCACTCTCACATATAAGAGCCACCTGTACGAAGTTGCCCAAAAAATGAAAACAAGAAACAACATCATAATGAAACTGGCAGGAACAACCTGGGGATGTTCCACTGAAACTCTACGCACATCAGCACTGGCACTTCTGTATAGTGTAGCGGAATATTGCGCACCCGTCTGGGCCCGCAGTAGGCACGTCAGATATATTGATGTGCAACTTAACGAGACAATGAGGCTCATAACAGGAACAGTAAGACCCACCCCGAAACCTTGGCTGCCCGTCCTTGCCAATATCGAACCACCCTCGATTAGACGTGAAAGAGCAATCCAGAGGTACAAAGAAAAGTTCAGGGACCTACCTCCTCCCCCTGACAGATTGATGTCAAGAAATCCCTTCTGGAAAGAACTCAAACAACAGATTGATATCGATAACCTGTGGAAACAGCAATGGCAGGAAAGCAAAGTGAATAACAGTTTCCTTATTGAGGACCCATCTCAACGAGTTCCAGGCTTCCAACTCCAACGTAGAGTGTGGGTAACTCTAAATCGTCTGCGGACAGGTGTTGGTCGGTGCGGATATTTGTTGAAAAAGTGGGGTTTCTCCCAGGACCCCAATTGTGAGTGCGGAGAGAGTCAAACCATGCAGCATATAGTTGAGTGCGACGTACACGGACTTAAGGGAGGAAATCTGATGGACATACATGTGATAAGTGACCAAGCACTTTTGTGGCTGGAAACCCTGAAAATTTTATTGTAAATCATTGTTAATGTTAATTTAAATTTTTATGTTGATGTTTGTAAGTGTATCACGCTTTGCCTGTAGCTAAACGAGAAATAAAACCTGTACAAGTGTTAGGGACTTACTCACCTCTAATTCCGTGTTTTTCTACTTTTTGCAGTATCATGGTGTGATATTACATCGTACTGATTGCCTTAAAGAACAGTGTTGTCTAGTGGTGTCTCGTGGTATCTATCCCGTATAGTCGAACGACTGCTCATGATAGTATATTCAATAGGACGCTGATTTCACGCGATTACTGCTTCACCGAACTGTTCACGTCCATCGGCTTTATTAGCCGAAACAAACAAACAAGAATTTCGAATAATGTTACTAGAAGGATTGGACTACTTTTTCAGTAAATGAAAACATTTTTGAGCTCATTTTGCTTATTATTTAAACCAAATTACAGAGAACAAATTTAGACAGAACCTTTCAGGCTACGGTCGGGTTACACAAAGCAGCAATAAGAAGACTTAGCTCATTCCGTTGCTTTTACAAAACATACGATGAACGAAAAACGAAAATAGATGTGTTTAACTTCATAGATATTCGTTATAGTTTGCAAAATAAATCCTTACGTTACACAAAATTACAAAACCATTCATTACAAGTTAACTGAGCGACCACAGACCTGAAATCCACTGCACCCATTAAATTCGTAAGGCTGCCGAAATCCACAAGTGGAATTTGTGGTATACTGTACTAAATTATTATACAGACCCGAAGCATAGTTAACGACACCCACAGGGGTGCCCATGTTCCATGCATAAATGACATAGATTTTCAGCGTTTGTTATATTGGTTTACGGAGAATATGTCCAGATAATAATTCCTTAGCCGACTTACTGACGCTTGAGAGTCGACTGTATTCAAGACAAAGAGTCATAAGAAAAAGTATGTGAGTTATTTGAAATGATATTTATGGAGTCATTCAGAATTGTTTCCTCTTGTGAGTACGTAACATAATTCCAAACGCACAAGAGGCCAAGGGTCGAATGCGAACACTGCATCGTCAACTATCAACCCGGTACACACAGACCAACGTAACAGCGAAGTATGCAGCACATTTCATAGCGCAGAACTACGTGCTCGCCAGAGCACCGCAATTTATTATGCTGCGCAGGTAAATGCATTCTGACAGTGCGAGAGATATGCGAAGAGAACTTCCTCATGCACCGCGACACGTCATAAATAAAGAACAAAGGTAACGGTGCTGCACCGAGCTCATAAGGGAGGCCATTAATAGCAGCAGACGGCGAGCGCACTGCGCGGGTAGCAGTTCGACTCCCGAGCACCGCTCTCTGCGGACGCAACGTACGTGATCGCGATGGCGTCCGGGGTCACTAAGGTGCTGGACTGCGGTAAGGGGGGATGTGCAGATATATTCAAATCTGTACTCAGTAAGACAGCATACGACATCTGCTCGTGGCTTACGGGGAGATTGACATCTATTGCTACAAAACACTGCCTATAGTTTCTAACAGGTGTGATGTCATTTCGGAACCAATTATTGCACCAAGTCGATAGCGATACCTAACAATAAAGTCTTTGAACTTTACGAAAAATTTATGTCAAGTTAATTTAATTTTGTCTGATAGATAACACTTGTGGGATATCAGATTTCTGGTAACAACACAGCACTGTCGATTACTCGCTAACTCCATTGATACCACAGAATCCTTCCGAAAATGTTTCAGGTTTCCGTAAGAAATCAATCTTTCGAAAGTTAAGGTCACTATCCAATATTCTCCTACAATGAACTGATGACCGACAACAACTAAAGACCATAAGAGAATAATAGGTTTCGTGAAGGACCAAACTGTTTTGGCTCACTGTAATATTGTACTGCATAAAAACAAAGGAAGATGTTGCATAACATTCAAATTCAATTACAAGTTTGAAATCTAAAACTTATTCAGAAGATACTTGAGTACAAGGGATTGCGTTTTAAACACAGACAGTAATTCAAACAATCAGTTGAACTAATATCACTAAAACATAAATCTTGTTGGCAATGTTAAAACATTCGAAACGTCGAAAATATTGCAGACTCGCAAAACCTAAGAGTAGTTCTGGAGTTGGCACAAAAATACCTCTAAGATGAGACATATCTTGCATAAATTTAAAATTTTGTTAACATTTCGCTAATTTTATGTTGCTAAAACGGCAGACGGGTTTTGTAGAAATAAGAGTGGACTCGCGAATGATTGGTACTACGTTAATTGGCATCGAAACAAATTTAATATGGAAATGAAGCACTATTTTCACACTAATGAAAATGAAAATACAGATAGTCTTCAGACAGCTTAATTCTGCTATTAGCCCTGCAGTGGTCAAGCTCTAAAAAGAAACGTAAGTGGTCGCATGGATTCTATATGTATGCCATTTTCTCAACTACAAAAAGAGGCCACTGAATTTTCAAATATTTTTATTGAGTGTTTTATGTGTTGGCAATAGTAATGTTTATTAAAAACTACCAACAAAAAGTATACAAATGACCTCATATTTAAAAAAAACAGCAAGTGTTTTACAGCAAGTCACAAATTTAAGGAAGATAGCATCATTGGCTTTGATTTACTTTCAAAAAACACATATTTGTGTAAAGACAAATCTAATTACGGTTTCCCGAACTAGAAATACAGACGACTTTGGAATGATCAGGGTAAACAAATTTTTTACACCCGTTACATACTTTTCTCGTACTTCTATTTCTCGATCTTCCGCGGTCGTGGCAGCGACGCACAGAACTACGCTGTGTCATTCCCGGAGCTGCCGGCTGACTTCCCATTGCATTGAGGGAACTAAGGTTCAGTAAATCATAAAGTAGATTAAGAGACCATCTTCTTGAATTTCTGGTTACATCATACAGGAAACACATCTTATCAACTAGATCCACACCGTTCTTTGTACTGTTGTAGAGTGTTATTATAATTGGTTTGTGTTTAGATCCTGTATCGGCCTCAATTTTTCTGTCATTGTACATTGTTGACATCAGAATCACTACTTTAAGTTCTCGCACGTAATAAACCCGCAAAGGCGGGGGGGGGGGGGGGGGGGAGGGGGAGTGGAAGGCAAATTTTGATGAATTTATTGGATTTCCTTTTGCCACACGAAATTCCCTGTGCACTTTTCTATTTTCAAACAGCTGTTTGGCAACATGGAGCGAAGAGAACCAATTGTCCATTGTTACATTGATGATTCTGCCGAACACAGGACGTACGGCTCTTATTACATCACTTCTTTCGTTACTGAAACGATATGGTCCTTCCGGTTGTTTGCCTGCATGTATTTCCAAGTTGGAAGTATAGGGGTAGTGAGCATCCACAAGCGCTTCACTCCATATTTTGTGGGCTTGCTGGGAATGTACAGCCTAAATGGACAGCGTCCCTTTAATGCCAAAAGTTGTTCATCCGAAGTCATTTCAGCACTCGGAACAAAGTGCTGTTGAAAGTTTGTAGGGAACAGATCAAATATTTCCCGTGTTGGGGCCAGTTTGTCAATTTTTGCACACACTTCACGATCATTAAAATCATCAAATTGCAAAGTCCTGATAAGAAATTTTAATCTTTGTTCAGACGTAGACAAATTAATTGCCTCAATTCCAGTATGCTTCATGTGGCCAAACATTTGGCTTGTGCTCGATCAGGTAATTTTCAGCAGTCCACTCATCAACAGTCCCTTTATTTCAGTTGGATCTGTATGTTCAACATCTCTCTCTCTCTCTCTAGAAAAATTATTCTTGATGTGATTTATTTTTGTGTTAGTGTAGTTGGTTGTGAGGTGAATGGTATTATCGAAAAAAGGGACATGCAGTCTTCAATAGTAGTCTTCCGTCGCGTGGTTCCTTTAGGACCAGGAGGAACACATACAGTGTTATGAGCTCCAGTCTTTCCTATGGAGGAGTGTCCTCTACACCGGTATAAAAAACAACCCCTCTTCTTCTCTGAGATGATTCGTCACATGAAAATTAAGGACTGTTCCCAGTTGCCTCACCTAGTGCTTCCCCCTCTTGCTCAGACTCACACTGATGGTCCTGCTCTTCCAGAACGTCATCTTCATCATTAGAACTTGAGTCAGGAACTCCTTCCTCATCCACACTCTCCTTCGGCCATGCCAGAATCCGAGCCTCTTGCCTCTGATCCATAATTTACCTAAAATTCAATGAAATTCTAGTACTACTTCCAATATTTTGGCATTGTAAAACAATAATGAATAAATGTAATACGTATTCCAACAAATAAGTTGAAAAGGTGGACTAGGAAAAAAACTGTTTTTCGAAAATACTTACGTAACAGGTTGCTTGGACTGCAGTGGTAGACTGCCGACTTTGACGAGGTCCTGTGGTTGGTTGGTTGGTTGGTTTGGGGAAGGAGACCAGACAGCGTGGTCATCGGTCTCAGGGGATTAGGGAAGAATTATAAAGGAAGTCGGCCGTGCCCTTTCAGAGGAACCATCCCGGCATTTGCCTGGAGTGATTTAGGGAAATCACGGAAAACCTAAATCAGGATGGCCGGACGCGGGATTGAACCGTCGTCCTACCGAATGCGACTCCAGTGTCTAACCACTGCGCCACCCCGCTCGGTGAGGTCCCGTGAGGCAACCACACATGACCGGCACTTGCACAACACAGAGAGGGTCCGCCAAAAATCCATCTTAAAGTACACAGAAGCTCAAAGCATTGTCACTTCTGGACTTCCAAATTTATTTGAATTTCCACAGGTTGATTACATATGTAATTCACACGACCATTGCCGGGTTAATTACTCTTTTCTTCTTCGTTTTGCGACGTCACACTGCTTAAATTGTTGAGTAGACTATAAGCGTCACTGGAACGTGAAATGATGTTGTGAGTTCATGCACATCTGCAAGTTTTGTGAATGACTACCAATGTCGGTTGGCAACAGTGCTTTAACATGTACGATGTCAGTCACGAACGTCTTTTGTGAGTTCTTACACAAGATGAATACTGAACTATGAATACAGATTTTATTTAGCAACATTTACATTCCTTTGTACATAGTTACATAATCTGGCAGGAGAAGTAAGCTTCCAGATGATTGACCTGGAATCGATTAGTGTCAGAAAAGTCATCAAATCACACTCACGAATTCCGCAAGCTTGAATTGTGCTGTGCCATATTGAATGGAGACTTATATTTTATATTTATCGACTCCAAGCTTA
Organism: Schistocerca cancellata; assembly: GCF_023864275.1. NCBI lineage: Eukaryota > Metazoa > Arthropoda > Insecta > Orthoptera > Acrididae > Schistocerca > Schistocerca cancellata. The sequence continues at coordinate 514,859,179 of NC_064633.1, forward strand.
GGCAACGCCACGCATGGAACTGTAATGGAATCGAGTACGTCACTGTCACTAGTAATTAAGTGCAGACGATTTTAAATTATTGGATGCGAAAAAAAGTGAAAAGCTCGCTTCAGAACATCTCATGGATTCCACGAAGAAAGTCAACGCCCACATACCCTCCATGAGATCTAGAGTGCCGCAGGTAACGGTACCGTACTGATACGGACATACGAGACATTTCCACGATATCGCTCAAGGAACAAAGCAAGTATATTACGGAAGATCGGGAAAGAGAGACATCAAACCCTCGTTCTTAATGGGACAAGACCGTTGGATATAAGAATAAGTTCCGCTGTACGTCAAAGGCGTCTTTATAAGGCCACTACAGTCGACTACAAACGAACTGGTTAATAATGTACGAAGCTTCAGTTGCTTACACCTTAATGTAGAGTATACAGGGCAGTTGAAATGTCGGAAAACTCTATGATAAATATACGGGAGTATCCATTCGGAGTGTTTGTTCATCTGCATGCCATATAACAATCACTCAAAGCTAGCTGTAGAAAAAGCAGATTCATGTTTAAGTTTCATTGTAACAAAACGCAGTAGTCAGGAAATTCAAGTCAGTGGCTTGCCAACCACATCTCCGAGAGGCTCTTCAGTACTGCGCGTTGGTCTGGGTCTCGTTAACAGGCGAAATTAGTAGAGGAGATGAAAATCCAAAGAACAGCGGCGCGTTTCGTCACAGGTGAACCGTAACGAAATGTCACGTTTGGTCCTTTGCGATTCCTCCTAGTCTGTGGCGCGTTCCTTCTGAAATTCCCGCTTCGCGCTCTGCTGTTTTCTTACCCCAGCCAGAGGGCGCTGTGGCGTTGCTGCGGCCGGCTACCCGCCGTGTTTGTGTCAGAGCGACGGTCGGGAGGAGGGACTCCGATTGCGGACGCATGGGAGTGTGCAGGAAGCCACGCCGTTTTGTTGATGGTTTGGCGAGACTCGTGTCGGGTGTGGTGCATCGTTAAGGCCGTGATAGCAGCCAGTGTTACTGACTTGGTCGCAGGTGGATCCAAGGGGATGAGGCCCGGTTGTCCATTGAAACGCCTATCCTACGAATGTCATCAGACTTACAGTAAGACGTTTTGACCATTATTTGCTTCATTTGCAAGCAGCTGGGGATTCCGGCGTCTACAGTAATTCAGCGAAGATTATTCCTTTAGTCGGTGTGTAAATGATTGAACAAGGAGCAGTTTATTTAATGTGCAGCTTACGCTCGTGTTCTGCGTGTGCTGCTTGCGAGTGTAAACCTGACTCCCACCTTTGTCTGTTGATTTTAAGCGCATCGTCAAATACCAAATCCAAGTAGTGACTTCCAATTAATTAGCTGGATTCCTTCTTTCCACGTCACGACGCGTGTTAAATGGCAAAGTAGAATTGTAGAACTTAACTTGCTACCTCATTTGCGCGGCATCAATAACAGAGCCTAACATGTTAGCTAATTAAGGCTTGTGGTACACAAAGGTATTTAAGTACGTTGTTTAAAAATATCTGAAATGTGTCAATGATTTATGTTGGACTAGTTGATTCTGCGGTATGAACGGAAGTGTTGGCACGTCTGCCGTGTAAGGGAATGCTACTGGTTTTGATTGTTTCGGAAACTTTAATTGAGAGAGAAACTAGTGTGCTTTAGTCCCGCCTTGGGTTAAGGCCATACTGGGGCTCTGGCATTTCTACTGTAAACTGCAACATCATCCTGTTTCCTGGTGTTGGCCCTAAACATGCTTTGACCTGGGCGTTTCGCCCCTCAGCCTTATACTTGGGTTTCAGTTGAGTGTTCAGTCTATTGACTGTCCATCGTACGCCACAGCGTTAATGGTCAACCTGTCATCAGTTGATTTCGATGCTGTAGTTAGTCGTAAATTAGTACTGGTTCCATTACCTTCTGACTAGGGTTCTTGCTCGACGCTTGTCTTTAAATACGCCGCTAACCTGGTTAGCATATGTTGTGGCTAGCTTAATCACTGCTCAATAGCCCAACAGAGTTCGTCGGCCGTCAGAAGCCGTGTATGTGTTACTTATTCCTTATTCTAGTCAATCTATAAGCATGCTATTCTTAATTTTGTTACTCTAGGTAGCCATTCAGTTGGCATATTTGGGGTGTTTCGATGGAGTGCGGGTCCTTTGAGTATAGATTTGTCAATTTCCAATTAAGTGTTTTTCCACCAGTTTTAATCGTGCTTATGCACATATATGTATTTATATATGTATATCGGTGGAATCTAACTGTTTTGTATTACTATTGAGCTGTACTTACCGTTATATTGTAAAGAAAGGAACTTCTTCGAGGTCAACTGTCGCCGGCCTGAGTGGCCGAGAGGTTCTAGGCACTACAGTCTGGAACCGAGCGACCGCTACGATCGCAGGTTAAAATCCTGCCTCGGGCATGGACGTGTGTGATGTCCTTAGGTTAATTAAGTTTAAGTAGTTTTAAGTTCTAGGGGACTGATGACCTCAGAAGTTAAGTCCCATAGTTCTCACAGCCATTTGGTTAACTGTCGCCGTAAGGTGTTGTGGACGGTGCACTTTCCTGTTATTCACCTTACTGTTCTAGTCAACGTGTAAACTTGCTAATTATTTTCCCTTTAGATGGACTGTGTCTGCCTTGATGTTAAAAGTGACTGTTTCGTAACCAGTTTTTTAACGCGACTACGCGCATATTCATATTTATGGGAGAACTTAAATTGTGTTCGCCTGTTGAACTTTAACTAAACTGCGGAAAACTGAATCAGATGTTTATTATTGTTCTAGTGCTATTATCTGTCAAGTGTAACGCGTGACATTTTCTTGGTCTGTTATGAAGTGTTACAATAAATGCAAATTGCAGTGAAGTGATGAGCTATTTGTTTTTCCCGTGATTTCCAGTCTCCGCATTTAATATTTAATTGTTTGATATAAGACTGATTAAGCCTTCGTTGAAATATTGGAGGGAGGTGCGCGTGTCAACAGGTTCCTTTTAGCAAGTACGAGAGCGTTACATACATGTTCATCAAACTCCAGTGGCAGACTCTGGAAGAGAAGGGTTGTGGGCCACGGAGTGGTTTACTGGTAAAATTCCGAAACTATACGTTACGGGAAGATTCATTCAACATACCACTTCCTATCTAGTAAATACAGCAAAATGATGACGAGGACAATGAAAACATCACAGCTGCTAATGATGCCGAGAGTCGTTGTTCCAACATACCTTCTAGGACTGGAACCAGAATGGCGGTAGATGGAGCTGGAAGGACTGGCGAACATTATTTCGAATCTGAGGGTGTGTGGAAAGACAATTGCAGACGGATTTAAGCCCGTCAAATCCCACCAGTCGCTCTTCCAGGCCTCAGCGCATCTCTTTCACCGGAATTCAGTCGAATGAAAAACAGGTGTAAAAGCACCGTCCTAAATAACAAGCATGTGTGCTACTTAACGGTAACCATGTAATCAGTTAATAGTGTCATTCTAGTTGAAAACATTTAATTGCTATTTTCGCTTATCCTCGTCGTCCAACTTCTTTTATGTACTTTCTTTGACTATAGTTCTCCGCCAAAAAGGTTGTGTGATTAAGGTATACCTTTGTGCTTATTCCGTCTGGCAACCTGATCTTATATATGCGACTGCAGACTTTCTTGGCGTATTCCTAAGACAAAATCTTTCCACGAGATCAGACGAATGGTGACGCCATTAACTCAAATATGAGGGGTACGAAACTCATTGAAACGTTCTGATAAGACTACATCACCGTTCGGCCGATTTCCCGATAATTTACAACTGTGTTAAATTACGAGGTGTTTTTGCAAATTGCAAATTCGATCTTACTTCAGCTGTGTAGTTTACTATAGACACACGAAAATTTGTGTCGGACAGGAACTCTAATCCTGACCTAATTTCTTTACTGTGCAATATCAGCCGATATTTAATCCGAAAACCGACAGTGTTGGTGACATTTTCTACTTCAGGCAAGTTTCAAAACCTCATTCCAAAAACGCGGCTGCTACTCTATGTTGAGCGGCAGAACTAAAATATCAACCTGGTACTGGAATTAACGTATATAATTGGTACTCTGCTGAACCAGTTATTAATACCAGCAAGTTACAAACTGAATGTGATAACAGGGCATGGGAATCGGGAGTGGAAACCACTCAGCTCATAGAAGTAAATACAATAATAAATTTTATTTCTAACAAGAATTAACATGTACCCGCTAGCAATAATTATGTTTGACCATGTGCAGATGAACGGGCATGTATCTGAGAGAAAGAAATAAGTCATTATCAGCTTTAAAACCTTACATCGTAATATAAACACACATATATTAATTAATTAAGCATTTCTTATAAAGCAACCCAGTTATCATCAGTTATTTAATGGGGTCCATAACTAAACTATTTAGTTAAATGTTTACAGAACTGCAGTATGTTCAACATCTAATCTATATGCTTCAAATCCAAAAATCTCAAGCATTATTAAAAAAATGAATCCATACAGACAGCACCATGTGAAAACAATTATATCTCATGAAAAATGAATACGAATTCACTAAATATTTAAGAAAACGTACAGTAACATCGAATGCACCCAGGCCCAGCGGGCGGCCGACATTACTGATACTCAGGAGGCCCAAATGAGTTGCTCGTTCGACTGGTTTATCTGCAGTGCCTTCTCCACTAGTCCGTTCCTCGTTGTTTATCCTTCTGCTTGCATTGGATGATCCACTGAAGATCGGCCCAAGACTGGTCGGTCCAGCCTCAGCCGGTTTCTTTGGAATCATTCCCGACCTAACGCTGAATCTCGGTCACAACAGTAACCCCCAGCAGACAGTCCACCCGGATTCTTTGAAGAATCGAACATTTTTGAAAAAAAGGTTCAAACACCTGGTTGCTCTACAAATGAGTTAATGTGTTAAATATTTCACGTTAAGCATGTAAGCAAGAAAAAGCTTAGGGAAAGTTTCAAATTCTGTTTACAAATTGTTGGAAGTCGGTAACTGCTCTCATTCTAAAATACTGGATGAATATAGTCTGGGTAATTTGGGGCCTGTGAGCTATACTCTCTCTGCATTGTTACTTAACGGTTATTCTGGTGAGTAATAGCTTCTCTAAACTGCATCCCATACGCTTAAACCAACTGGTACGGCTTTTAGGGACCGTAGCTCTAGCACAGTGCTATCGTATGATACTCCATTTGTTAAAACACATGAATCGTTCAAAAGCTGTTCATTCTAAAGTATACTGTGGAAATATTCAGTCAACGTAAATTATTAACTTTTATAGTTTTAAAGATGTCGAAAATAGCATTGTTTCAAAGGATCCATTTCATTTATCTGAGATCGTCGATGTTTTCAGTTTCGCTGTGTAACTGCGATTTATTACCCACGTTGTAAAAGTTGCAAGATTTCAGCTTGTCTGACACTCCACCACTGCTGTTGCATCGCCAGTCCTCTTTAGCGATCGACCATCGTCCATATTCCCAGTACCGGGATCTACCCACATCCGGCCATCCACTGACACCTCTGCGCATGGGACCTGGTAGCCCTGACGCAGACCGCACGTGCTTGAATATTGATATGGAGATAAGTAGTTAATGGTTTAATAAATGTGTATTAAGTTTATGTTACACCATAAGGAAGTTAATTAGAACCTATTTCATCTCATCTATTGATGGCATCCCAAGGGCGGTTTCCGCGGACTTCAGACGTAGTTTTTCATACAAATTTAAGATAAGTATTAAGCGAGTAATTTAGGTTGTTTTCGTTACACATATATTTAACACATCCGTATCTGCTCAGGGAATTAAAGGATTTAAGTTCAGTATTTTATTTCTCTCCAAACTGAGCATGCTCTATCTCACGCCCAAGTTTTCGGGTATACAAACCTTAAACTTATTATAGCTCTATTGCGTTACTATATTAACAGCATACACATAGCGTTCCAAATAACTTTATTGGCTCTTGTGATCTGTAGTTAATAAAATATAGCTCTTATTGTCTAGATAAATTTTGTAAAAAGATTGTAAACAACCACGATCAAGAGCACGTTGCGTGGCACGGGATACATGCGGACGTGCATTGTCCTGTTGGAACTTCAAGTTCCCTTGCCGGTCTAGGAATGGTAGGACGATGGGTTCGATGACGGTTTGGATGTACCGTGCACTATTCAGTGTCCCCTCGACGATCACCAGTGGTGTACGGCCAGTGTAGGAGATCGCTCCCCACACCATGATGCCGGGTGTTGGCCCTGTGTGCCTCGGTCGTATGCAGTCCTGATTGTGGCGCTCACCTGCGCGGCGCCAAACACGCATACGACCATCCTTGGCACCAAGGCAGAAGCGACTCTCATCGCTGAAGACGACACGTCTCCATTCGTCCCTCCATTCACGCCTGTCGCGACACCACTGGAGGCGGGCTGCACGATGTTGGGGCGTGAGCGGAAGACGGCCTAACGGTGTGCGGGACCGTAGCCCAGCTTCATGGAGACGGTTGCGAATGGTCCTCGCCGATACCCCAGGAGCAACAGTGTCCCTAATTTGCTGGGAAGTGGCGGTGCGGTCCCCTACGGCACTGCGTAGGATCCTACGGTGCTGGCGTGCATCCGTGCGTCGCTGTGGTCCGGTCCCAGGTCGACGGGCACGTGCACCTTCTGCCGACCACTGGCGACAACATCGATGTACTGTAGAGACCTCACGCCCCACGTGTTGAGCAATTCGGCGGTACGTCCACCCGGCCTCCCGCATGCCCACTATACGCCCTCGCTCAAAGTCCGTCAACTGCACATACGGTTCACGTCCACGCTGTCGCGGCATGCTACCAGTGTTAAAGACTGCGATGGAGCTCCGTATGCCACGGCAAACTGGCAGACAGTGACGGCGGCGGTACACAAATGCTGCGCAGCTAGCGCCATTCGACGGCCAACACCGCGGTTCCTGGTGTGTCCGCTGTGCCGTGCGTGTGATCATTGCTTGTACAGCCCTCTCGCAGTGTCCGGAGCAAGTATGGTGGGTCTGACACACCGGTGTCAATGTGTTCTTTTTTCCATTTCCAGGAGTGTATACATATATATAATCATTTTCTCCAATTCGCAGTACTTCTTCAGTGGCAAGAATTTGCAGCAAAGGGCTCATTGGGTCACCCTGTAAGAGTCCGTTCGATTCCAGAATGAGGTTCGAAAAAGGAGAGGTTGTCTGATATTATGATTAAATTGTATTCGAGTACTCACTTGATTATTCTTGCCCATACGCTCTCTTCTCCCATCGTGTTTTCCAATTTTCGGACTGTGAGATTTCTTTCCAGTAGGTGAAAGGCTTTGGTAAAGTCTATGAACACTGTGTAGAACATATGTTTCTTTGTAGCGCTTCGTCGATGTTGTTTAGAAGAGACCTGACTGTCGTAAGTGTAGATCTTCCAGATCTGAAGCCCATTTGTCGTTCTGGGAGGTGACTCTCCACACACGCTTTGATTTTTTGTGTAATTATCTTTGAAAACATCTTGAACTGAGTATTTTCCAGGGCTGTGCTTCTGTACTTGTGTCCGTTGGGTCTCCTCCACCTTTGTAGAGAACTTTTATTATGGAGTGTCTCCATTGGGTCGGAATTGTTCCAAGTTCCAGGCATTTGCTGAATAGTTTGATCCATATGTGTTGGAGAGCCTCTTTCGCATCTTTTATATGTTCATTATATGTATTATCAGGTCCTGCTGCTTTCTTGTTCTTCAGTGTTTTTATTACTTCTTTCACATCTTCTTCATTTATAGGTTCCCATACACTGTCTTTTTCCTTTGTTTGATGTTTCTCTTTCTTTGGGGGTGTTTTGATTCCTTGTTTGTTCAGTATCTTACAGAAGTCGTCTTCCCATTTCTTGATGTCTATATTTGGTGTATGAGCCAGTCTTCGTGGTCTTGCTGCTATGAATGGGTCTTTCCCTGCTTCATCCCCCTCTCTTTTTGTCTCTCATTCTATGTATTCTTTTCTTCTCTTTTATTAGTTTTTTGTAGATTCTCCTCTCTTCCGCATGTAGTTAGCATGTTTCCTCGTCGTGCTGGTTTCTTAATCTGTTGATCTTTCTTAGAACAGTTTCCCTTTTGCTGTAGCATTAAGCATCGAACCATCTTTTTGACGTCCTTGTTTTTGGGTTTGTTTGTATCACTGAATTTTTTAGGAGGTCCTCTATTTTGTCTGTTGCTTTTTCAAGGTCTCCTTTCTCTATTAAAGTTTCTATTTGTATTATTTGTTCTTGTTGGTTTGTTAATTTTTTCTTATCTATTTTTCTTTGTGTTATTTGGTGGGTCTTTCTTGGTGGTGTTGACGCGACGTTATATACTTTTACCTTCATTGGAATGTGCTTTGGTATAGGAGTGGTGGATTCATGCCATTTTGGTTGAATACTTCCTTTTACGTCTTGTTAATGCAATATCAATGGTGCTTTTCCTATTGTGGCATATATATGTAGGTATCTGTCTATCGTTCAGCAGGGTTCTTCTAGGGTTTCAATGACTAGTCCTTTTTTATAGTTCTCCATGTCTATACAGCAGTTGAGATCGCCTGCAATAATGGTGGGTTTGCTGTCGCATTGTTTGAGTGTGACTGTTTAGTCATTTATTTCTACATCATTTGTGTGCTGTTTAAAATAGGCTGCATTTATATTTATGTTTGCTGCTTCTACTAGCACACTATTTTCTTGTTTTATGATTTTTTTGGTGGGGTCATCCAGAGTTTCAGTAGGATAGATATTCCTCCATGGGTCGTCCTCTTTGTCCCTTCTTTGTCATTAGGTGAAATCTGTAGAAATCTTTGTTGCCAATTGTCTATCAGGAAGGTTTCTGTTACAATTGCAAGATCAAAGTTTTGCAGAATGTCTGTTGGTGTTAGGTTAAGAGCACTTTTTATTCCCTCTGTGTTCCACAAGACTGCTTTTATTTCTTGTTCTTCTGATTTTCTTCTTGGCAACAAGTAATAATGTAATGTAATGCACCGTCGCCTCAGTTGGGCTGGTGACGGGGCCCATATGCCTCTTTGACTTATACACAGTTCCTAACAGTAATACTTACCTTAATGTGTAAAAGATTTAACAAAAGGTTGTAATTCATAGCGAGTATATTATGACAGATTTTTAAATTTTTAACTTTCTTCAATAATTACATAAAATAGCGGAAACCAATTTTTTTCGCCTCTGGAAGCCACTAGACAGTCAACCTGTAACCTGTTCCCAGGTTAGCCGATCGTATTATAGATACCTGAATTTACCTTAAGCACTTTTGGGAAATAACGGAAAACCGAAATCTGAATGGTAGCATGTGGATCTCAGACTCTGTCTTCCGGATTGCGAGTCCAAGGTCTCAACGACGCGCTGCCGCGCTCGGAAACACACACCCGTCAGTGCCCAGTACCATGCACCACCCAGCTGTGCCGACGGCTGATGACGTCGAAGCCTTGGACGTGAGGTGGCGGTCGCCGTCGTGACCGGATCGGGGCCGGCAGCCGCCGGCGGACGCTCCTGCGGGCGCAGTGGGGGCGGGAGGCGGGGGCGGTCGCTAATTGAGCCAGTTCTAGAAAGCGAGCAGCGCCGCGGCGGAGGCGGAGGTCCGCGAGGCGAAGGACGGCGCGTTGCGACACGGCCCGGGCGGCGCGGCGCGGTGCGGCGGGTCCCTCTCTACGCATCCGCCGGGGCACCGCGCGGCCCTCCCTTCACCACGGCCTCGTCGCCCGAGCCCACGAGCGCCCGTCTGCCGGCGGCGCTCTCCTCGGTACCGGCAGGCTTCGGCGACCGTCACCTCCGGCCATTACCAATTTACGCCCTCACCTTGACGTCGCGCCTATCAGCACAACTGCATCCCACTCTCAGATCGTGAGAGCTGTTTCGACATGTTCCATCGCTGCATTAAACGGTTGGAGACCAGATTGTACGTGAGGTAAGACTTTCTCTGTCCGACTGCTGCAGTACATACACTTATGGCCATTAAAATTGGTCCCCACGAAGATGACGTGCTACTGACGCGAAATTTAAACGACAGGAAGAAGATGCTGTGATATGCAAATGATTAGCTTTTCAGAGCATTCACACAAGGTTGGCGCCGCTGGCGACGCCTACAACGTGCTGAGGTGAGGTAAGTTTTCAACCGATTTCTCATACACAAACAGCAGTTGACCGGCGTTGCCTGGAGAAACGTTGTGATGCCTCGTGTAAGGAGGAGAAATACGTACCATCACGTCTCCGACTTTGATAAAAGTCGGATTGTAGCCTATCGTGGTCGCGGTTTATCGTATCGCGACATTGCTGCTCGCGTTGGTCGACATCCAATGATTGTTAGCAGAATATGGAATCGGTGGGTTCAGGAGAGTAATACGGAACGCCGTGCTGGATACCAACGGCCTCGTATCACTAGCATTCGAGATGACAGCCATCTTATCCGCATGGCTGTAAAATATCGTGCAGCAACGTCTCGATCCCTGAGTCAACAGATGGAGACATTTGCAACACAACAACCATCTGCACGAACAGTTCGATGACGTTTGCAGCAGCATGGAGTATCAGCTCGGAGACCATGATTGCAGTTACTGTTCACGCTGCATCAGACAGAAGCGCCTGCGATGGTGTAGTCAACGACGAACCTGGGTGCACGAGTGCCAAAACGTCATTTTTTCGGATGAATCCAGTTTCTGTTGACAACATCATGATGGCCGCATCCGTGTTTGGCGACATCGCGGTGAACGCACATTGCAAGCGTGTTTTCGTCATCGCCATACTGGCGTGTCACCCTGCTTGATGGTATGGGGTGCCATTGATTACACGTCTCGGTCACCTCTTGTTTGCATTGACGCCACTTTGAAAAGTGGACGTTACATTTCAGAAGTGTTACGACCCGTGGCTCTACCCTTCATTCGATCCCAGCGAAACTTTACATTTCAGCATGATAATGCACGACCGCATATTGCAGATCCTGTACGGGCGTTTCTGGATGCAGAAAATGTTCGACTGCTGCCCTGGCCAGCACATTCTCCAGATCTCTCACCATTTGAAAACGTGTGGTCAATGGTGGCCCAACAACTGGCTCGTCACAAGACGCCAGTCACTACTCTTGATGAACTGTGGTATCGTTTTGAAGCTGCATGGGCAGCAGTACCTGTACACGCCATCCAAGCTCGTTTGCCCCAATGCCAAGGCGTATCAAGGCCGTTATTACGGTCAGAGATGGTTGTTCTGGGTACTGATTTCTCAGGATCGGTGGATCCAAATTGCGTGAAAATGGTATCACATGTCAGTTCTAGTATAATATATTTGTCCAATGAATACGCGTTTATCTGTATTTCTTCTTGGTGTAGCAATTTTAATGGCCAGTAATGTATTTAGCGAACAGTTTGAACTATATCGACAACGAGGAGAAACGCTCTGTTATAAATAGGTAGGCTTCCGCATGCACAGTTAGTTAATATGGAAGTTTTCTGAGAATGGTATCGCGTCATAGTGTAAGCACTCCGCGGTGATAAGTCATGGGATAGCGATAGCCACAGATGGCGGTAGTATCGTGTACACAAGGTACAAAAGGGCTAAAAGGGCAGTGCCTCGTGGGAGCTGTCATTTGCACTCAGGTGATTCATGTCTAACTCTTTCTGACCTAATTATGACCGTACAACAGGAATTGAGACTTTGAATGCTGATTGGTAGTTGGAGCTAGATGCTTGAGGCATTTCATTTCGGAAATCGTTAGGGAATTTAATACTCAGAGATCCACAGTGCCAAGAGTGTGCCGATAATACCAAACTTCAGGCATTACCTCTCACCAAGCACAACGCAGTGGCCGACAGCATCCACTCAACAACCGAAAGTAGCTAAGCTTGCCTAGAGTTCTCAGTGCTATCAAAAATGCACCATTATCTGAATTAGTTTCGGAAATTGATGTGGGAAAAACAACGAACGTTTCGGTTATGGCAGTGCGGCGTTATTTGACGTTAACGGGCTATGGCAGAGAAGACCGGCGCGAGTGCTTTTGCTAACAGTTCTACATCACCTGGAGGGTCTCTGCCTGACTCGCGAGTTGATCGGTTTGACCCTAGACATCTGGAGATCCGTGATCTGGACAGAAGAGTCGTGGTTTCAGTTGGTAAGAGCTGATAGTAGCGTTAGTGTGTTGCAGATTCCATGAAGCCATGGACCCAAGTTGTACAAGACACTGTGCAAGCTGGTGGTGGCTCCGCAATGGTGTGGGCTGTGTTTACATGGAATGGGACCGGTGACTCAGTGGAAATAACGTTTGGCATCTAGGATACCGTTTGCAGGCATTGATGGACTTCATTTTCCCAAATAACGACAGGATTTTTAAGGATGATGATGTGCCCTTTTCCAAGGCCACAGTTGTTCGCAATTGGTTTAAATAACAATCTGGACAATTCGAGCGAATAATTTCGCCACCCAGATAACAAGGTACAGGGTGTTTCAAAAATGACCGGTATATTTGAAACGGCAATAAAAACTAAACGAGCAGCGATAGAAATACACCGTTTGTTGCAATATGCTTGGGACAACAGTCCATTTTCAGGCGGACAAACTTTCGAAATTATAGTAGTTACAATTTTCAACAACAGATAGCGCTGCAAGTGATGTGAAAGAGATAGAAGACAACGCAGTCTGTGGGTGCGCCATTCTGTACGTCGTCTTTCTGCTGTAAGCGTGTGCAGTTCACAACGTGCAAGTGTGCTGTAGACAACATGGTTTATTCCTTAGAACAGAGGATTTTTCTGGTGTTGGAATTCCACCGCCTAGAACGCAGTGTTGTTGCAACAAGACGAAGTTTTCAACGGAGGTTTAATGTAACCAAAGGACCGAAAAGCGATACAATAAATGATCCGTTTGAAAAATTTCAACGGACTGGGAACGTGACGGATGAACGTGCTGGAAAGGTAGGGCGACCGCATACGGCAACCACAGAGGACAACGCGCAGCTAGTGCAGCAGGTGATCCAACAGCGGCCTCGGGTTTCCGTTCGCCGTGTTGCAGCTGCGGTCCAAATGACGCCAACGTCCACGTATCGTCTCATGCGCCAGAGTTTACACCTCTATCCATACAAAATTCAAACGCGGCAACCCCTCAGCGCCGCTACCATTGCTGCACGAGAGACATTCGCTAACGATATAGTGCACAGAATTGATGACGACGATATGCATGTGGGCAGCATTTGGTTTACTGACGAAGCTTATTTTTACCTGGACAGCTTCGTCAATAAACAGAACTGGCGCATATGGGGAACCGAAAAGCCCCATGTTGCAGTCCCATCGTCCCTGCATCCTCAAAAAGTACTGGTCTGGGCCGCCATTTCTTCCAAAGGAATCATTGGCCCATTTTTCAGATCCGAAACGATTACTGCATCACGCTATCTGGACATCCTTCGTGAATTTGTGGCGGTACAAACTGCCTTAGACGACACTGCGAACACCTCGTGGTTTATGCAAGATGGTGCCCGGCCACATCGCACGGCCGACGTCTTTAATTTCCTGAATGAATATTTCGATGATCGTGTGATTGCTTTGGGCTATCCGAAACATACAGTAGGCGGCGTGGATTGGCCTCCCTATTCGCCAGACATGAACCCCTGTGACTTCTTTCTGTGGGGACACTTGAAAGACCAGGTGTACCGCCAGAATCCAGAAACAATTGAACAGCTGAAGCAGTGCATCTCATCTGCATGTGAAGCCATTCCGCCAGACACGTTGTCAAAGGTTTCGGGTAATTTCATTCAGAGACTACGCCATATTATTGCTACGCATGGTGGATATGTGGAAAATATCGTACTATAGAGTTTCCCAGACCGCAGCGCCATCTGTTGTTGAAAATTGTAACTACTGTAATTTCGAAAGTTTGTCTGCCTGAAAATGTACTGTTGTCCCAAGCATATTGCAACAAACGGTGTATTTCTATCGCTGCTCGTTTAGTTTTTATTGCCGTTTCAAATATAGCGGTCATTTTTGAAACACCCTGTATGAATCCCATCGAACATTTACGGGACGTAATCGTGAGATCAGTTAATGCACAAGATCCAGCGCCGGAAACACTTTCGCTTGTAGAGGCAGTATGGCATAGTATTTCTGCATGGGACTTCTAACGACTTCTCGAGTCCATGTCACGTCGAGTTGATGCACTCTGCCGGGTAAAAGGAAGACACGATATTAGGAGGTATCCCACGACTTTTTTCACCTCAGTGTGTCACTGATAACACCAATATTTCAGACACGATTACAGTGATCTTCTTCTGGGTCCAATGGTGTATTCCTGTTGCCGAAGGTCCACCAGTTGACCCAGAAGAAAGCCACTCCATCCTATAATATCTCAAAGCGTCACATCATATTAAGTAACTGCACTACCTCATCATCTATGAATTGCACTAGGCAAAGGTCAGTCGCAAGCGACAATTTGTAGCAGGCGCACAAATGATATGTTTACTCTAAGGCTATATAGTAGCTCTTGTTACCGCTAGCCACCACTAGGTGGCAGTACGTGTTAAATGGCGCCACAAGGAATAATAACTGATCTCAAATGTAAAATTAGAGAGCTTTCCGGCAGTCGTTCTTCCCGCGAACCATACGCGACTGGAACAGGAAGGGGAGGTAATGACAGTGGCACGTAAAGTGCCCTCCGCCACACACCGTTGGGTGGCTTGCGGAGTATAAATGTAGATGTAGATGTAGAAAAATATGCATATGAGAAGTATTTACACCAGCCGTTTTTAAATTGTTTAATGGAGCTGCAAGGTAAATATGTTTGCAGAAATATTGTTAATTGTCTGAATGCGTATACATTACTACTTCGAAGGTGACCACAGGTAGACGAACACAGGTATGTGACCAGAACACAAAGCTGTGGCACCTGTTACGTTCGCTGGTCTCTTGCATTTTACAAATAGACATTACATTTCCTTCTAAATTGTGATTCAGTATTTACGGCAGGTTTTATTAATGAATTTATATGCCTTGAAGAAGCAGTTAGACTGCTTAACCCCTTCAAGAGAAGGCTTCATAATGACTTTGTGAAGACGAAATTATATTCTAGTTGTCCACATTTATACCATAAATACGTTCTTCACAGGTAATACATGCTCCAATATACTGTATTTATAAAACATTAATGAGTGAAAATATGGAAAACAACCTAATATTTTTCTTTTGAGACAAACAGTAAAACACAAGTAGATGTTGCTCAATTGAACTTTAGGTGAAGCGCAGTAATTTGTTTATTCTGGTTACAATTTCCTTCAACATATATGTCTGAAAGTTTGGAAAGTTTTTCTCTAATAGCTGACTGCTGATTCCATAATTTTTTTTTAGAAATTAGAAAAGAATCTATTTCCACAGACTTTTGAAAACAATTTGAGGAGAAGAGTTTTTGGAATGGGTTCCTGCAGTATGGTCAACACACAAGATATCTGCCGCTGACAGAACAGTGTGGTTAAAAGTGTCAGTCTTTAGTGTTATCTTTGATCATTACACTATCTGTATTCAAAGAAATGAATGGAAGAAATCTCATAATGGTATCATGTGAAATATATGAAATACTATATTCATGAGAGCTATTTGGAAAAGAAACACTTCAATGAGTAATAAGTTCCTGACTAGTATGAAATAACATCTTAAATAATGTAGAAACAAATTCTGGTTAATATAAATGGAAATAGTGAATAATGTAGCTAAGGGTGTGGCGGTTTATACTGCTGGAAAACGTATGAGACAGCTTTGCAGAATGAAATTTATTTTACATAAATAGATCACCTGTATGTCGAGAAACACTCTTAAATGATTTAAATGATCAGAAGTCATAATCTGATTTGTTTCAGCACACTTTTGTAGTTTTCTCCATTTATTAATGGGTATATGCACCAACATATGCCATCTTATTATGCTCTTTTGTTGCATAAAGATTTTACATGTAGCTGTTTATTTGTCATCCAAACATATTATAAGCATTCTAATTTAATGGGATTTTTGTTTCATGGAGGAATGGTCTGTCTTCATACATGAATCTCGCTTTACTGTAATAATTGTTGATGGTGGTGATTTTTGCCTTGCTGTAAATGGTTTGAAGTTAAGAAACCCCTCCCTCCCACAACTCTTTGCTTTATTTGGTTACCACTTTTAATACTTTCATTTCACTTACTTATTTTATTATGTGACTATTTCGTCATGTAACAGTCAAATCTGATTCTGTGCATTGATATTACGAATGTGTTTTGCAAGAAAAACTGATGGAGGCTTGAAAAACTGAAAGAATACTGCCATTGTACTTGAGCAAAAACCCTATGATATAGCTGTAACAAAAGGAGGAATAGTAGAAAACAGAACAATGATCAGATGTTCGTTTAGTGAATAACAAAAAGATCCAGTTGCAAGTAAAGCCAAGAAGAAGAGAATACACTTACTGTGAATATTTACACACATCTGAGGTCGCTAACGTACTCTTGTGTGGCAGCACTACCCCATATGGGTTAGCTAGTTCTAATCCTGGTGGTAGAGAAAATTTCCTTTGGCAATGTTTTGCCAGCAAGCAGAGGAGACGTGGTAACATGAAGTCCCTGATCACCAGATTTTGAACCAGTTTCTGAACCTCTATAGATAGTGATACATCTAGCAGATGGGGACGTTAAGGTTGGCAGCTCCCTAGGTGACATTCGCAAGATATAGGCTATGTGCTGGCACTGGGTTTCACCTTCTTCCATCATAATCATATAAAGATTACATTCCAATACCCCCCCCCCCCCACACACACACACAGAATACATACACATAGTATTACAAATATTCTAATGGAACATGTTCCAAATAAATAAACAAAAAGGCTTAACAACTCTAATATATTAAGGAATTTTAATTTTTACATTCCACAATATTTGTGTAACTTCATTAAAACATCATTAATACCAGTTTGTTGCATCGTTGTATTGATAGTATTTCACCCACAAACGATTATTTGTAGAATTCTATGGGATTATTGTGATGTAATTAAGCATAATACATATTATGAAATCTACCATACCAGCAGGTACTGAACTCGTCATACATATAAAGGAGATAAAGTGTCAGGTGTGAAGTGTCTACTGTGAATGACACAGAGATACCAATATTTGTTTGAGACGGCATTATCAGCACCTGACTGAGTTTGTTCAAATATGTTCAAATGTGTGAGAGATCTTGTGGGACTGAACTGCTACGGTCATCAATCCCTAAGATTACACACTACTTAACCTAAATTATCCTAAGGACAAACACACACAGCCATGACCGAGGGAGGACTCGAACCTCCGCCGGGACCAACTGGGACCGAGTTTGAAAGGGGCGTCAGTGTGTAAGGTCTCCATGTGACTGGCTGGTCGAATCGTGCAATATGCGGCTCAGTGGGACATGCTGATGTGACAAAGGCCCAATGTTGGAATGCATTAGACTCCCAGGGCAGTCAATCTCGTAAAGATGGTTTTGGTCGATTGTGTCTGACGTCCATAAGGGAGGATCACTGTATTGTACACCAAGGATATTGTAACTGATTCATATGTGCGTTGCCATCTGAGAAATAGCAATAGACTCCTTGCAGCATTCTGTGTCACGCCTGACCACTGCTCAGAGAGCAGTAGCTACCAGACTAGGGAATTAACATCCCATGGGTGGGCTGCATTCAGACTACAACATATACAGCTGTGTGTGGAGAGGTGCCATGACCAGGAGACATGGAGTACTGATGAATGCCACAGCATACTGTTCAGTAGTGAATTTTTACCCTGGATTATCACTTTAGGCGAGTGTGGTGGTGACATGGGGAGATGTGCCACTTTTACTATGTTTTTGGAGGCACAGCGGTGTTATTCCTGGCGTCATCGATTGAGGGAACTCTGACGGCACAACGGTACGTCAAGAATATCTCGCGTCTTTATATGCTGTCATAGGACAGTACTGTTGTGCTATTTTTCAGCAGAATAATGCTCATTTACAAATAGCACGTGTCTCCATGAGCAATCTGCATGATGCTGAGTTACTCCCACGGCCAGCAAGATCCCCTGCAAGAACGTGTGTGGGACCAGCGCGGAAGTCAACTGTCCCAGTACCAGTATCCAGTACCGATATATCAAGGACCAGTGACAAAAGTTACAGGCCAGATCGGGAGAGGATACGATGGCTTTCTGTCCGTCTTCTGACCAGTATCAGTGCGTCCATCCAGGCTAGAGGGCAGTAGTAAGCGGGCTCATGCTGCCAAGTCCTCTGTAAATCTAACTCTATTTTTGTTGTGTACACAGTTCCGCGTAGTCAGCGCTTACACAACTTTCCCACTAGAGCACGCCCCGCTAAGCACAACAATTCCAAACAACATGCAGTTGTCAGTGATTACGCGAAACTGTAAAATCGACAAAAAATTGTCGAGGTAGTCCTTTTGACCATACCGGTAGTACTGCAAGTAGGCTGTTTAGGTTTTTATGTTCGTCACGCCATGTAGCGCTCTATATGAAAATCACTGACTGTGCTGTGTGCAGTCTGTGGCCGGTTTGCATTGTTGTTTGCTATCGTAGTGTTGGGCAGCTGGATGTGAACAGCGCGTAGCGTTGCGCAGTTGGAGGTGAGCCGCCAGCAGTGGTGGATGTCGGGAGAGAGATGGCGGAGTTTTGAGAGCGGATGATCTGGACGTGTCTATCAGAGACAGTACATTTGTAAGACTGGATGTCATGAACTGAGATATATATATATATAATTATTATTGGTGTTTTGCCCTTAAAGAGCGCATTTGGACTAAACTACATGGCCAGTTCCTTTTGCTGCCTTCCTTGCTGCCCAAACTTCCCTCATTCGCTCGCTGTGTTTCTGTTTCCGGTCCTCTGTCCATGCTTCTTGTCGGCTTCGTGTCTTCGGCTTCATCTTGATTGCCTTTTTGGTTGCCCATATTTCTTTCATCTTCTGGCTGTGATCTTGCTTTCGTTCTTCGGTCCATTTTATGCCTGTTCGTTTGTCGCATTGTATCTCATGTAGTTTACTTTTCTTAATGATGTTTCTGAACTTTATTCTGTCGTTTATTGTGTCTGCTGTTATGTTGAGCTGGTTCAGGTCGTTTTCTACCTCTACCACCCATTTGTTGTTTCTAGTGGTTACCCAGTCAAAGATCTGTTTGGTCAGCCTGTGTGATGGCATTCTGTATAGGTGTCCATAGAATTGTAGTCTGCGTTTTCTAATCTTTTCTGTGATTGTCTCCGTATGTTTGTACAGTTCCTCTGTAGGTTTCTTGATCCATATTCCATTGTTGTTAGTTGCGCCAAATATTTTCCTAAGTATTTTCCGTTCTACTTTTTCTAATTGTCTGATACGTGTATGCCCTCGGATTAGTGTGGTCTCTGCTGCATATAGTGCCTCGGGGAGCACCACCGTGTCGTAATGGCGTAATTTGGCTTTTTGTGAGATAGACTTCTTGTTGTAATGATTCCACACTACTTTGTATGCCTTGTCCAGTTTAGTCTTTCTTTCTTCATTTGAGTCTCTGTTATGTCCACTCATTTGTAGTGTTTCACCGAGGTATTTGAAGTTTGGTGTTTTGTAAATCGTGCCATACTTTGTGTTCAGAGATGAGAGTTTCTTTGTGCTCATAAACTGTGTCTTTTCGTAAGAGATCTGTAGTCCAGTTTTGGAAGCGATTTCGTGCAGTTTTTCAATAGCGTCTTTATATATATATATTATGACTTTTGAACACTATTAAGGTAAACACATTGTTTGTTCTCTATCAAAATCTTTTATTAGCTAAGTATGCCTATCAGTAGGTAAAGCCTTCAGTAGTTAGTCTTTTATTTAGCTGGCAGTATTGGCGCTCGCTGTATTGCAGTAGTTCGAGTAACGAAGATTTTTGTGAGGTAAGTGATTCGTGAAAGGTATAGGTTAATGTTAGTCAGGGGCATTCTTTTGTAGGGATTATTAAAAGTCAGATTGCGTTGCGCTACAACTATTGTGTGTCAGTTTAAGCACAGTCATTTATAATTTTTTTAAGGGGACGTTTCAGTACATCTCGCAGAAGGAACGGCTAAGGAGACGCACCCGCGACGTCGCTGGGCGATTACTCCTCGCGACCAGCGGGAGACCCGTGACCCTGCTTGGTCCGTGATAGATCGGCACGTCCGGCGCTCGGTGCTCTCAAATAACGGATCGCCATCGCCCCACCTGCGGCCGTGAAGTACCCTCGCCGCCCCATTTTTGCAGGCAGCTCACGCAGAACGCTTTCCTAAGACGGCAGCGCGACGCAAGATAAACGCTGCGGTCAGACAATGGCCAAGGCGCCACGTCAGTGCAATGGACCCGCGGCGAAAGGGAAATTTATCGCTCCATTGATGTCTACTAACCGAGGGAGTTTGTAGGTACATTCTTCAAAGGACAAATATCTCTCTTTTACGTAAGTTATTGAGGCTGTGCTGGAAAGTTCAACGTCTCGTTCTAGCAGCACAATTTCCTAGACACGCCTTACGTAGTTCCATTAGCTTTTAATAGTAGCTTTTGAGGTGTTGACCGTTTCTGACAAGTTTTACGTACATGTAGAGCCATTTCTTGCTAACGCTACTACTGCACTTACCTTGTACTCGATAGCATCGTCCAGGGTACAAAGCGCACAGGTGCCCTTTTTCTGAATATTACTCCTTAATTGGATTTCTCTTTTCATCACCCTTGGTTGTTTCTCGGGTACACTGCCATCACTGTCTGTTCCTACCATTGCAATTAATCCCTGCTGTCTAAACATACGTCGTATTTTCCTGACCTTTCTTCTAGCTGCTGTTCTTCTAATGCTCTTTACCTTTCAAATTTAATAAAAATGACAAAGAAATATATCAAGCGTTTTAATATAACACTAATTTAGTTACATTAGACCCTAGCACAAAGGTTTAACACAACTTCCAAGACATTTCAAATCAGACAAAGATGTCTTCACAAAATCACTTAAAAATTTGATAAATAAATGACCCATGCGGTTGGTTTAAGAACTATAATAACAAGAAACCTCTCGTAACTTTCATAACGTATTTTGCTTACGTGTTAGCAATGTGATTGTGGAGACAGATCTATAGATCACGACTGTGTGAGCGTATGAGTAGGGGAACGCTTCTCTCCACGTAAGTTTGCGAACACTTTCCGATTTTTCTTTTCTTAGTGGAAGATCTTCACCCGGTGTCCCCTTTGGACTAACGTACAGTGTAAGATTTGTAGTTGGCAGCGGAATAGCCGGACTGCGAATGATCTCTGATGACGGTCAGACCGCGAGAGCCCATGTAGTCCAGCGTCCACTCAAGCAAAAAAAAGCCTCTGAGCACTATGGGACTTAATATCTGAGGTCATCAGTCCCCTAGAACTTAGAACTACTTAAACCTGACTAACCTAAGGACACCACATACATCCATGCCACAGACAGGATTCGAACCTGAGACCGTAGTGGTCGCGCGGTTCCAGAATGTAGCCCCTAGAACCGCTCGGCAACTCCGGCCGGCTCACTCAAACAGCTGGAAAGTATACTCTATTAAATATTGCTCGCAATTTTCTAGAATTTCTGGCTATTGTCGACATCCTCACTTTATTCTCCGAAAGTTATCTGAGGTACTTGGAAGCTGATATACATAGAAATATAAATTCTTTTCCTAAAATTAGATTCTCATCTCTTCCATTTGTCCCACAGACCATAATTTACTTCTGTGCAGTGGCCAACACCAGACGCATATTCACTTGCAGGCTTCATTTAGCGAGGATTCCCGTATATGTTTGTGACATTCGACTTCATATATCGTCCTTGCTTCGTCTGTCATGTGTTACTTTGCTTCCACAGAGCAGAGTCACTCCAATTTGTTTATTTAGTGGTCTCAACTTTTGATATTAAGTTTCTCGCTAACCGCAACTTTGTAACTTCTTCACTTACTCTCAGACCATGTCCTCTGCTCATGAGGCTGTTATTCCAATCAACACGTCCTGTAAGTCTGCCTAATTTTCAATGAGGATGGCAATCCCGTTAGCAGATCTAATCCGCTAAATCCTTTCACCGTGAATTTCAATCCTCCTCCTAAATAGGCGTTTTATTTCCATCATTGCTTCTTCGATGTTCAGGTTCAACAGAAGAGAAGAAAGACTGAAAGCCTGGATTACGCTGTGTTTAATGCGGTCACTTCTCGTGTGGTCTTGCATTTTAGTTCCGTCTCAGTTGTTCTTGTACATGCTGTATAGACCTATTATCTATCACCCACTGTAGCTTATACAAAATTTTCTAAAAATTTCAAGCAACAGGTATCATTTCACGTTGTCGAACGATTTTTGTGGAACGACAGACCTCATGAATGGTCTGGATTCTTTTGGAATGCTGACTTAAGCATAATGTGTAACAACAGACCTACCCCACTTGTGCTTTACTTTTCCTAAAGCCGCACTTAATATCTCATAGATCCACAGTTTTATTTCTTCTGTACATTGTTCTTGTCCTCAACGTGGAAACAGGAGGTGAGCTGATGGTGCGATAGATCTCGCATTTATGTGCCTCTGATATCTTCGGGATTGAGTAGATGAATCCTTCTGAGAGTTAAGGTATAGCTCCAGTTTCATAGATTATACACAGAAAATTTGAATAATCGTTTGGTTCCCAGTTCCCCTAATGATTTTAGAACCGCCGAAGGAATTTTATCTGCTCATTCTGCTTTGCATAAGTCTAACGAAGGTCTGTGAAACTCTGACTCTGGTACTGGATCCCCTTCTTCCACTTCTTCCTTCAATTATATAGGACTTCAGTGTATTCCTACCATCAATCTCTCTCTCTCTCTCTCTCTCTCTCTCTCTCTCTCTCTCTCTCCTTGTCCCTCTCTGTCCCTCTCTGTCCCTCTCTGTCCCTCTCTGTCCCTCTCTGTCCCTCTCTGTCCCTCTCTGCCCCTCTCTGTCCCTCTCTGTCCCTCTCTGTCCCTCTCTGTCCCTCTCTGTCCCTCTCTGTCCCTCTCTGTCCCTCTCTGTCCCTCTCTGTCCCTCTCTGTCCCTCTCTGTCCCTCTCTGTCCCTCTCTGTCCCTCTCTGTCCCTCTCTGTCCCTCTCTGTCCCTCTCTGTCCCTCTCTGTCCCTCTCTGTCCCTCTCTGTCCCTCGCTCCGTGTCCCTCGCTCCGTGTCCCTCGCTACGTGTCCCTCCTCGCTCCGTGTCCCTCCTCGCTCCGTGTCCCTCCTCGCTCCGTGTCCCTCCTCGCTCCGTGTCCCTCCTCGCTCCGTGTCCCTCCTCGCTCCGTGTCCCTCCTCGCTCCGTGTCCCTCCTCGCTCCGTGTCCCTCCTCGCTCCGTGTCCCTCCTCGCTCCGTGTCCCTCCTCGCTCCGTGTCCCTCCTCGCTCCGTGTCCCTCCTCGCTCCGTGTCCCTCCTCGCTCCGTGTCCCTCCTCGCTCCGTGTCCCTCCTCGCTCCGTGTCCCTCCTCGCTCCGTGTCCCTCCTCGCTCCGTGTCCCTCCTCGCTCCGTGTCCCTCCTCGCTCCGTGTCCCTCCTCGCTCCGTGTCCCTCCTCGCTCCGTGTCCCTCCTCGCTCCGTGTCCCTCCTCGCTCCGTGTCCCTCCTCGCTCCGTGTCCCTCCTCGCTCCGTGTCCCTCCTCGCTCCGTGTCCCTCCTCGCTCCGTGTCCCTCCTCGCTCCGTGTCCCTCCTCGCTCCGTGTCCCTCCTCGCTCCGTGTCCCTCCTCGCTCCGTGTCCCTCCTCGCTCCGTGTCCCTCCTCGCTCCGTGTCCCTCCTCGCTCCGTGTCCCTCCTCGCTCCGTGTCCCTCCTCGCTCCGTGTCCCTCCTCGCTCCGTGTCCCTCCTCGCTCCGTGTCCCTCCTCGCTCCGTGTCCCTCCTCGCTCCGTGTCCCTCCTCGCTCCGTGTCCCTCCTCGCTCCGTGTCCCTCCTCGCTCCGTGTCCCTCCTCGCTCCGTGTCCCTCCTCGCTCCGTGTCCCTCCTCGCTCCGTGTCCCTCCTCGCTCCGTGTCCCTCCTCGCTCCGTGTCCCTCCTCGCTCCGTGTCCCTCCTCGCTCCGTGTCCCTCCTCGCTCCGTGTCCCTCCTCGCTCCGTGTCCCTCCTCGCTCCGTGTCCCTCCTCGCTCCGTGTCCCTCCTCGCTCCGTGTCCCTCCTCGCTCCGTGTCCCTCCTCGCTCCGTGTCCCTCCTCGCTCCGTGTCCCTCCTCCTCCTCCTCCTCCTCCTCCTCCTCCTCGCTCCGTGTCCCTCCTCCTCCTCCTCCTCCTCCTCCTCCTCCTCCTCCTCCTCCTCCTCGCTCCGTGTCCCTCCTCCTCCTCCTCCTCCTCCTCCTCCTCCTCCTCGCTCCGTGTCCCTCCTCCTCCTCCTCCTCCTCCTCCTCCTCCTCCTCCTCCTCCTCCTCACTCCGTGTCCCTCCTCCTCCTCCTCCTCCTCCTCCTCCTCGCTCCGTGTCCCTCCTCCTCCTCCTCCTCCTCCTCCTCCTCCTCCTCGCTCCGTGTCCCTCCTCCTCCTCCTCCTCCTCCTCCTCCTCGCTCCGTGTCCCTCCTCCTCCTCCTCCTCCTCCTCCTCCTCCTCCTCGCTCCGTGTCCCTCCTCCTCCTCCTCCTCCTCCTCCTCCTCCTCGCTCCGTGTCCCTCCTCCTCCTCCTCCTCCTCCTCCTCCTCGCTCCGTGTCCCTCCTCCTCCTCCTCCTCCTCCTCCTCCTCCTCCTCGCTCCGTGTCCCTCCTCCTCTGCACTTCGCAATGGAATTTGTTTTACCCGTAATGTTAACACTTTGCGTTTAAATACCAATACAGACTAATACCGCTGTTGCCTGAAGAGCATTTTAGCTATAAATAAATTGAGTGTAATTTCAAATTATGTCCTCCGCAGGACTGCAGGGCAGTTGATAAGGAATCACAATTTTTAATTATTTCAGTGAATTGAGTTTACAAAAATAAGGTAACACGAGTGACACTTCAAAATAAGAATAGCCATGTTTCCCCAAAGCTGTAAATATGTTTTCCTGATCGATAACATTCGCTTTAATTTCTTACTTAAGGTAGAGTTCTGGTATTTGAATCTTCATTTGATTTCAATCATTTGTTAGTTTCCTTATTTTACGTCTTTCATTACCATCATCATATCTGCAGCAAAAAATGGGAAAAACATAAATACACACGCAAACTGTATACCGTTTAAGAACAATACATAGACCATAATGAAAAGTGGTACTGACAAAATTCACATTTGTGCACTTTAAATGTGAAGGGGCATACCTGTTTCATAAAAACAGTCCTAATGTACTGCAGCCATAGGTTATCGTCAAATGTTAAATGCTGAATCAGCACCAGCATCGTCAAATACATATAAATAACGTGACTTGCACGAGTCATGTTGTCAGTAGTTACTACTGTTTAAAACAACTCTAGTATGTTATTGTTCCTTCTCTATTCATTTCATAGACTGCATTAATCAGATAATGTGGATATCCACTGTTACGGAATTTTATCATTATTTACTTGCAACGGAGTACCGCAGGGTACGAGGGATCCTCTGCCGGTCACGTTCCTCCAACCTCTTCCCGCCTGTGCGGAATCCTGGCGTTAGCGCTAACAGAGGGCGCTGATTATGTGCACCACTATGTTTTCTTTCATTTGTGACTCCTTTAGCGATTTGTTTTATGGTTGTTTGATATTACCAGGTGCACTGTCAACGTTGTTTAATATTTGTCATTATCTAGAATATTGGCACTTGAGCATATGTCAACCATTGTTTCTTAACTCTTCCTCTTTATAACAATATTACTTTTGTCGTGTTCTTCTTTTTATTGCTTTTTATTACTGTAATGCCTTTTATACGTTATAAGCTCATTACAGACTTCAACTATTGTATCCCTCTTTATTTTCGCTGTTTCAATTAATTATTGAAAACTAGTGTATGCCGACATTAGCGACATCTGGTGAACTTACAACACAAACATCTTGTGGCTACTGTACGGCAGCTTGGTTTAAACAGTAGTACTACTGACAACATGACTCTTGCATGTCATGTTATTTATATGTATTTGACGATGCTGGTGCTGATCTCGCATTTAAGATTTGACGATGCCACTATGGCTGCAGTACATTAGGACTTTGTTTTTATGAAACAGGTATGCCACTCCGTATTTAAAGAGCACAAATGTAAATTTTGGGCCGGCCGCGGTGGCCATGCGGTTCTGGCGCCGCAGTCCGGAACCGCGGGACTGCTACAGTCGCAGTTTCGAATCCTGCCTCGGGCATGGGTGTGTGTGATGTCCTTAGGTTAGTTAGGTTTAAGTAGTTCTAAGTTCTAGGGGACTTATGACCTAAGATGTTGAGTCCCATAGTGCTCAGAGCCATTTTTTTTTGTAAATTTTGTCAGTACCACTTTTCATTATGGTCTATGTATTGTTCTTAAGCTGTATACAGTTTGCGAGTATATTTATGTTTTCCCATTTTTGCTGCAGATCTGATGATGGCCATTAAAGACCGAAACCGCTAATCTGTTAACAAAACGATTGTGACCATAGACGTAAATTAAAGGAAACTTATAACATATACGGGTCACTGTTTCTTCGCGACGATGTCGCAGCTTGTGAATCATTAATTAATATAGTATTTGTTAAAATACTGCATTTTACTTTGATCCTGTTGCCTGTAATGTGACAGTTTGATATCTCTCTCCGCCTGCAATAATACAGTCGCTTTGATATATGATGCAATGAAACTGATGCAGTATGACTCACGTAAATCTCCACATAATTAGTAAATGTTTATATTATTTGACGCGCACACAAAATTGAGAAATGGACGTGTTTGCTGGATTGACTCACAAATATTCGGAATGTCCACTTCAGGGGAAATCGCTGATGACCAGCGTTTCATTATATGATATGGAGGGTTGTGCCCATTAAAACGGATCCTGCTTCCGTTTACATGATAACTGTCATATGTATTTGAAGTTGTAGTCATTAATATCACAGGAAACAACGTGGTAGGAGACAAATTTGGTGCTGGGGTCCTGGTGTGGGATTGCCTCTTGTGACATTTACATACAGAGCCATGCATGTTCGTTGGTCGTTTGAGGAATTGAGTTAAAAGCGAATGTCATTGGTATGAGCTACTGTAGCTACACTACCCGCTAGCAGGAATCGGGACAACTGTTAGTGAACATTAACATGTGGTGTGTCTGCCTTTCGCCTTTAAAACGGCTTGAACTCTTCTGGGAAAAACTTCAGTGAAGTTCCTGAGTAACTGTGGAGCACTGGCAACGCGTTGTTCTTGAAGAGCCGAAACCATAGGAGGTAGCAGTGCTGGACGCTGGGGCCTGGAGTGAAGTCGTCTTTCTAACTCATCACGAAGGTGGTCCATTGGGTTCAGGTCGTGCCTGTGGGCACGCCAGTCCATTCCAGGAATATTATTGCCCACAGACCATTGAGACACAGTTACTCCTTTATGACAAGATATACTTTCACGTTTTGGTACTCTTATATAGTTGCCGTCTCCGAACCGTTCTTCGATTTCCGAAAGAGACGATGCTGTAAAATGTGTACGTATCCTTCCACATTCAGGGGTTTAAGTGCATTAAGGACACCACACGGCACGAGAAACACCCCCACACCACCAAACTAGTGCTCTATACTTCACTATTGGCACTACACGTAATGGTAGGTATCGTTGTCCGGACATTATCCAAAACTAAACCTATCCATTGGGTTATTACAGGATTTAGGATGATTCATCACTTTGTCATTCGATTTCAGTCATCCACTCTCCAGAGGAGTCGCTCTTTACAGCGCCTCAAGTGTCGCTTAGCGATGAGTACAGACGCGTGTGACTCATGAGGACTGCTCGATCATTGTACCCGATCCTTTTTAAATTCCCTATCCACAGCCAGTATGTTAGCTGGACCGCTTGTTGCGCTTTGGAACTCAAGAGCGATTTCTTCTTTTGCTTTCATGCGGTTTGTTACAGTCACAATACTGACTTCTCGATGGTTCATGACTTGTGCCTCGTCTTGGTTAAGGTGCGGTTATTTCTTCGCTTTTACACTCCACAATCAGATCACAGGTAGATGACCTGAGCAGCTTTGGATCTGTTATTCGCAGTCAGATGACATTCATTGACTAGTCCACATTCGAAATAATTCAGCTCCTCTGATCGGCCTACTGTGCTGTTAGCTGCCTCTTTACAGTGACGCTAGCTTTAGTACTGGGAACACTTAATATCAAGTTTAAGATGAAGTTTTAACACTTCAGCCTTCTTCGCACTAACACTTCAGTCTTCTCGCATGGTTTTGTGTCTGGTACAGACATACGGCTGCCAATACTTGTAGCACACTGCTTCTCTACAACGCTCCCCGTTTCCTTTTATACTGGCAGGTATACATGACAGACATACCAGGGGTGCAGTTATTCTAGACTTACTCTTCACTACCGACCAAATTTTGGCTCATTAATTTGCTTTGGGGGATGATTTTCTCGTAGGCGAATATGTAAATTGTAATATTCCACTGGTGATCCTATTGAGCAAGAGTTCATAGGAGCAATGATCTGATTCAGATATTTAAATAAGCAAAGACGTCATTTTCTTTTGCATCTGGTCAGATGTTGTCGTTCCATTCGCTCTTACGAACGCTAGATTCGTATGCTGGACATCGGTTGATTGCAACTTCGTCTGCCGTCTGGAGGTGTTCTGTTGGTTTCTCTGTTACCTCGTAATTGGTGCTTTAGGGAACGGAACCAAGACATTCTGAGGGCTGCGGGCGGACCTAGCTAATGATCTTCCCGGGACGTCAGGTAATCTCTGCACCATTTGCCAAATTATGAGTAGAACTGACAGGAAGTAGCACTTCCCAGAGATGTTTCGTTAGCAAGAGGAGGAGTTCTCCACCCAAAATACTTGCATTATGCTCTTGAGGCTGATTGTCTGAATGGTGTGAGTATCTAAACAGTTTCTTATAGAACACGACATTTAAGAGTGGGCTAGTGGCCAAGCCTTCAGAATGCAGGAGGTAAATCGTGGACCCTTTGATGCGGTTGCAGTGTTTAACAGAGTTTGCTATTTCTGAATTATCAGAGTGGCGATTGGGCCGCGTGGTTAGGAGCGCCATGTCACTGACTGCGCGTCGGTGGTTCGAGTCCTGCCTCGGGCATTGGTATGTGTGTTGTTCTTAGCATAAGTCGTTTTAAGTTAGTGTAAGTAGTGTGTAAGTCTAGGGACCGATGACCTCAGCAGTCTGGTCGTTTAGAAATTCACACACATTTTTTGAACTCGCGGTTGGCAGTGGTCAACAAAGTTACTATTCCAGTGCACGTAGGTGACAAGAACTCTCACGCGCATTCCCTTGTGCGATTGTGGGACTCTCATTAATCATTTTACAGTTTTTAGGCGAATTTAATGATCAGTGAGACTGCATGTAGTGTTAATGAGAGACCTTCATGCCATTTCATGGAACTCAGTAGTTACCTGACAATGACGTTTAAGAAGAGACTCCCAAGACTACGTTCTTGTCTTTTTTTTATCCACTATGAAAGCTATCAATTCGTATTTCGTTGCTTGTAATAACTATTTAACGTACTCATGATACTGAAATGAACTGGGAGATACAGCTTTCCCAAAAGGAATGTGATGCAACAGAATGTGAGAAATCTGACTGTTGACGTGGACCTGTATTTTCTCACTAGGTCACATCATCAAGAACCACACACATAAAGTTATTAAGGCGAAGATAAACCAATGTTGCTGCTATATGACAAATGGAAAAGAAAGAAGAAAGCATCTGGCATTATTTAATACTGTAAAAGTGAAAGAACTCATATGCGTCCGATAGGGATCAAGTTAGTGAGACTCAGGAAATTTTATAGATTGTTTCTTGAACACAACGCATTGAGGAAAAGAAACATGACTATCCAAACGCCTTCCGTGTCCATTTTAATACTCTAGACTCTCCTGAAAGTATTGTAACTGCACCAGGAACAGCCAGGTGAAAAAAAATTAGTTGCGTGCACACGTGATTGCACCTCGAACGTGCAAGGAACACTTCATTTTTATCCTTCAATAACAAATGCCACAGAGTCTCGAAATGTAGTCAGTTTCAGACCTTAATAATTATGGATAAAAAAGCAAGACATTTGCGATTTAAAGTGCTTGAATGATGAGTGGGATTGTCAAGGAGATCTGTTCAGCCGACAGACTTTGTGTAACATCGTCATATTGAACAGTTCAACCACTGCTTTTAGAAAAAGTGATCTCGCAAAATGATTTTTCATTAACTAAAAACAAATTGGAACAGCAGGCATGGAATAAACTCTCTGTTCTTATAGTACAAACAAACGTTGTCTACTTCATGTTATCGCCAGTAGGAGACGTGTAGGGGAAGCCACAGATTAGCAAAGCAGTCAATGATAGATTTACTATCCTGAAACTTACACTTGCTTACAAATAGCCTCCATTATACGTAAGAATTCGTTTCCCACAAGTTTCGAATACGCAAGGCAACTGGAAAAAGGTTTAAGTGGCACGCTCCCTACTAATCATTTAACGCACAGCAAAATCAGTTTACGCGGGTTCTCCTCATCTCCAAAGCATTTAGAGCAGGTACTGGAAGCATAATATGAATGTACAACTAGTACGTACATGTAACGCGTTTTCCACCTATTCGAGGAAAAGACCATTTGAATCCATGCAAGTCAGCTGGGCTAGATCTATCTCTAATGCTGCACACTTGGCGCTACTTTACACACAGTTAATAAAATATGGCAACATAATCAGTGACTATACAGTGTGTAGCATTCATCAGCAGTTAAAATAATGGGAACTTAGCAAGTCATTCGATTAAAAGCCGTGAGGTTATCAGAATGAAAACCCCGTTATAAATTTACCGAAGTGGAGCCTAATTGAAAGATCTGGACCAGGCCATTGAACCACACAAATTATTCTTATTATTATTAACATTATCGTTACTTTGCCTAGGATTCAGTTATCATTCTGAGACAGAGGAATGCTTGACGCCAGACCGCTACTGGAAGGCAGCACTGCACGAAATTTCCGGCCAGTAGTTGGTTGGCATGCTAAGCTCTTCAGAAGACAGCGTCTTACATTAGCGCTGCAATGGCCATGTCAGGCTGGTACAAACAGCTACCAGCGATGCTTCCGCAAACAATCATCATTTGTGTGCACGTCAGAGACACCTCTGGCCTCGCAGCAGACACCAAGTGCGTCATACGAGATGTAGTTGTATATTGTCTCTTATGAATTTTAGCGGTAAGTGTTCCACACTAGGAGGATTCCACCACTAAAATATTGCAAAACTTTCTAGGGATGTGTCAACACGTCAGACTGACCACCTCAGATTCTTCGTCTTGTAAAATGAATTATTTGGTAACTGCTCTTGTTGCTGCTACATGAAAGCCTCTTCTCCTGATTTAAACACACACACACACACACACACACACACACACACACACACACGCGCGCGCGCGCGATAAGAGGGTGTCTCTGAGCCTGCCGTTGTGGCCGAGCGGTTCTTGACGCTTCAGTCCGGAACCGCACTGATGCTACGGTCGCAGGTTCGAATCCTGCCTCGGCCATGGATGTGTAGGATGTCCTTAGGTTACTTAGGTTTAAGTAGTTCTAAGTCTAGGGGACTGATGACCTCAGATGTTAAGTCCCACAGTACTCAGAGCCATTTGAACCATTTTTGTGTCTCCGAAAGTATTCCTGTGTTGTCTTGGGTTACGTTTAGTTCCTTCTATATCTACATAACCCGTGTCGTGACGAATCTTCAGTTCATGTGTTTGAACGGAATAGCGTTTCATTTATTTTCTCGTAATATGTTGCCAGTAAGTAGTGTGTTGTCAGTGACATCGATAATTTATTTATAATTATTTAATTGAGCTTAATATTGGGAGAGCGATGTCGTAATATGGTTGTGTAAAGTATATTGCATTTAGCAGATAAACACTTCATAATATTTATGGAATACTCACTCGCTTCATGGAGGAGCAAGGACATATTAATAACCTGAACACACAGTATTAACATTGTGGAACTTTAACACTGTATATTCAAATTATTAATTGATCACTTCATTATATTGTTATGTTTGTACGTAGTCGAAGTAGTCATAGATGTGAATACTTTATAAAAAGTATGACACACAAATGCTGAATTTAGTTTTATTTTCTACCGACCGGTTTCCGGCATAAACCATGTTCACGGTCCTGTACGAAATACCAAACAAAAAGCATGTCAAAACAGAAAAGGGAAATGACCTACAAGGTCACAAGATTATTTCGCATATAACACAAAAGACATACTACCGAGCGAGATGGCGCTGTAGTTAGGACAGTGGACTTACATTCGGGAGGACGATGATTCAAACCCGCGTCCTGCCATCCTGATTTACGTTTTCAGTGATTCCCCTAAACCGCATCAGGTAATTGCCAGGATGGTTCTTTTGAAAGAGCATTGCCGATTTCGTTCCCCATCCTTCCCCAATACGAGCTTGTGTTCCGTCACTAATGACCTCGCTGTCGACGGGATGTTAAACGCTGATCTCCTCCTCCTCTTCCAGAATGATTACTTACGTCGAAAAATTAACTTGCAGCCAACATTACACATCAGACTTAAAAGTACCGTTCATTTCAAACATTAAAGTGTGATATCTGTGTGAAGAGCAACTAATTAAAGAGAAACAACACAAAACATACACTGGCACTACAGGGCCAGAACTCACAATAAACGGTTCCAAGATGAAGGCCTAGGAAGATATTACAATCGTAGTCAGGATGAAAATAACACTAATCACACATCTGCTAACAAAACTGTATACCAACCAAAGAGTTTCAATAAGACAAGGTAACAAATATTTAAAATTGCACTACAGAGGGGTATCTTCTTACATACTTAGTCTACCATAACAACATACTTTGTCATCATAAAGACTACAGAATAACATATTTACAATAAAGCATAACAAAGGTATCAGAATGGGGTATACAAAATATTGTAAATATCCAGTTCGTGCAAACATGTACAGCTAAAAGGTGTTGATTCAATTTAGAGACTTTATCAGAAGAAAAGTACCATCCTGTAACACAATAACTATGAAACCCAGTATGTGAAACATTTTTAGCGAAAATAATAGAAATTATCAATCACAATCAGATGAAATATCAAGTATGATCTGGTAGGAGGGTAACCCACAACAAAATCAGCATCATACCCATTCAGAAGTAATATACTAATAGCATATCAAATTAACGAAGAGTATACATTCATATAATCATAAGCGAGCACTTGGAAGGATACAAACAACTGTCATAATTTTTGTGTCAAGAGTATCTTCAAACTATACAGTTTGTCACCTAAAATGTATGAAAGCGAAGCACAATTACAGTTTCATAAGTTAAAATTTAAAAATAACACCATAATATAGTCAATGAGCGTAGGGCAGCGACATAAAGTAATTAAACAATTCATGCTGACATACAAAGCGAGAAAGTAGAAGACCTACTCAGATCAACAGAAATGTAAGTAAATTCACTCACCCTATTTGTCACCAAATTAAAAATTCAACATACCTTCGCCTAAGATAATTAGATAACCTCACATTGTTAATAGCATAAGGATCATTATTAAAGTATGGCCATCTAGGAGATTAACCAATTGAGAACCAGCATCATAAACACATTAGCTGTGAATACCTCATAACTGCCTTAACAAGCTGTTTGCATTTGTGAATGTGTGGTCCCTCCATCACGAATTTATTTTCAAAGAGAGTTACTTCTTTTCAAAAGGAAATTACTGAAGGTGAGTATGTATTGCTTCCTGAGTCAGTAGACAATACAGGTCCTTTGTTCCAGTGGAGAAATACGTTTCTCAAAACGATAACGAAAGGCTATAGTGAAGTGAAGTATTAAATGTTGTTACTTCACTGTCATCGTTTCACCAACCTCCAGTTGTTCCACACTGTCCCATTAGAAGACACGGAGTAGACTTAAAAGTTTCTGTCTACCTGTGCAGCACGTAGACTAAAGACTCCCCTCAAATCCATCGATCCTTCTACCTAGAAAAACATAAATTAGGTGTGCTGAGATTGGAAAAGGTTTAATACGTTGGGTTCCACCAGAAATTGGCTCCGTTTGTAATCATTGTTTGGGTTAGAACATATAGTTCCAAGACCTATAGAATGGCAAGAGAGAGTAAGGGAAAGAAAGAAAGATAAAAAGCGAGAGATATGTAGGAATAGAGAAAAGCAGGGGGAGTGAGAGCAGCGTCGGACGGTGAATAATTGGAGGGGAGAGAAATAATTGCAAAGGGGGAAGAAATAAGAAGGGACAGCATGATGTATTCGTGTACAGAAATTGCACTGTGCCACTGAGTAGATGAGTTCATACATATGAACTTACCAACCTCAAGTTTTTGACCAATGTCTACAAAAAGTGGTAAAGGTCTCCGCAATAAAAGGCGAACGCGACGAGTGCTTGCACCAATTTGCGGGATTCCAGCGGACAGTAGCTGTGCTTGCAGACATCTTAAAGTTCCAGTTCCGTGACCGAGGGACATTAAAAATTACGCGGCAACTGCAATTTCATGCGTAATTCCGATTATCGCGACGAGCCCGCGCCTTCGCCGCTCGCCGACCATTATACCCGAGAGACGCGTAATTTATATTCCTAAATTATCGTCTCATTCCGTATAATGGACGGGTTCTCGACGACGTCCACCGTTAGCTCCGATGTGGGACGCCACTCGACGCATACGAAGCAGAGCGCAGCTTCCTGCCCAAATTGAATTCTGGACATCGCTCTGTAGGCAGGCGATACCATAATAATCCAGAAACCCAGAGCGTCTCATGTTACACTGATTCATGCTCATTCAAGCCGTCTCGTCAGGAGAACGGTTATTTGATAAGTAAACTTGTCAAATGAATTAAGGAGCGAATACAAATATGTCCGACACAGCCTCGGCTCTTAGACCGGAGCATTCAATATTTTATGTTCTTACAATCCAATCATCTTCGCGTACAAGTTACCGCAGGGTTACGGCAAATATTCTATTCTGTAACTAGTAACAACTATAAACAACTCGTTTAGCTGTGTGTTTTGTGAGGCTCCCTGGGTCTTTGAATTCCTGGTGAACAAACCAATGAAATAACTGTCCGCCCGCTGAGCATGCAAGGAGCGGCTACGCCTGCATTCCATTACGCGAAGACAACACGTGCTTGTTGTCAAATGCCACAGGTTGCTGTGTTCCTTTACGGGGCGGTGGTAAGACTTAGCTTGGTTGCGACGATTTCGTTAATGATTCACTACGTACGTGTATCCGATGGTTAATTGTTTCTTCATTCGCTTCACGAAATTGCTTCAACTTTCACGCAGTGGACACACGACGTAACCGGCTGTTTGTGTCTTTACGAAGCGAATATGTTTCGAGGTTCGGTTCCAGAATTTGCTTGTTAATAATTCAACCGAACGGTGTTACAGACAGTTCAGTGACACTCCCAATTAGTGAACCTTTGTGTTTTTCGATTTACAGTGGATTGTGCTTCGTTAGATTTTCTTACAATTTGGCTGTCTGTGCGCTACGTCTTCTTTAGGCACAAGCAATATGTGTATCATTATGACCTTTTCATTTTTCTGAGATCAGTTATACGAATTTACGTTCAAGTATTCTGTACAGTAATTCTTCCGGTTATTATTTGTTTTTTAACCGAATTAAGGCTCACTTTTATTCAGCGGTTTGTACATTATTACTTCGACCGATATGTATTACTTGGCTACCACAAGTGACAGAAGTTTCCAGTTTTCCAGTTGCAATTCACGTCATCAACAATAGTAATCGTTATGAAAATTATACTTTCTCTTTCTGTAGACGTCTTCAGCAGACAAGGTAGCTTTTGGAACCGACGCAGCTGGCAGAGATGCAGTTCTTTGTTTTACAGAGAGTGCGTTTAGTCGATGTCTTGTATCTGAGTAGGACTAAAACAAACTGGAAGTATATTCCTACTGCACTGTAAACAGCTGTAAGCCATGCTGCTTAATCACTTTTACATTTGCGATATATCTTACATGATTACTCACTGAAATTCAATTTTCGTTTACCTATGATCTCTATAAATCATAGCACTAGCTAAGAAAGTGTTAACTGCCTTGGTAATTTTCTGTAATCTGTTTGCAGTTAGATTGTGTTCCTAAATGGGTCAAAGTTTTGTATCTCAGAGTGCATGATTTTGACGCTAGGGCATATTCGGGTCTACTTTCACACGTAATCCAGATTCAAAACCTAGCAATAACCTTAAAAATATAACTAAAATCTTTCAATTAATACGATGTCTTACTCCTCAGTACAGCAAATACCGATATTAATATTGCATAGTTAATGTCCAATGGATGACTGAACATGGGAAATTTAATTTTTGCACTAGTGATACAAATGAGAAATAGTAAAATCCTTAAAATTTTGACATTTCTCATGGTTTGCATTTATTTGCAATTCAATGGTGATAAAAAAAGCAGGAGAGAGGAAGGAAAGGAAAAAGAAGCACCTAACTTGCATCAAGTCCTGCAATCCATCAAATCTTTGGCTCTAATGTCTACAGAGCTGATTATTTATTCCAGAAAATTGAGATTCGATTCACAATGCTGAGTGGAACCCACTTCAGACCTCATTGTTCGACAAAAACAGCGGTTAGCCTCCATCAACCGAGCAAACTTTCTAGTGACAGTAGTCGCAAGATCACGGAGACCATAGTTCTACTTGCATTGACAACTACAGAGTATTATCAGACGTATTAAATGCGATTCAAGAGACTTAAGAGTACACTAGCTAAAGAGTTCTAGCTCAGTTCCACACTGGAGAATGTTGTCCATTAAATGAGCTGTAAGTCAACGGAATGTAAGGTCGCGACACCGGGAGCGGCGATCCCTGTGCGTTCCAGTCGTCTAGGGGCCAGCCAGTGTTAATTTTCGCTGGCAACTGCAATGTTCGCAGCCATTAACATGAAGTTCAACAGAAAACTTCTCACGGCTCCATTCCGAAGGGTTTTATCCGTGGTATGCCTCTGACAGAAGTCTTCAACCACAGTGGTGCCACAGGACTTGCCAGAACACCCACCATATGTCATAGGTTCCAACTGAGTTTTTATTGCGCGTCATGCTGGTTTCTTTCATTCTAGTACACTTAGACAAAATCTGACAGATCCCATCCAGTAGTCTACGTATTTCCTATTCTAAATATTGTGATCGGATTGTTGTCCTAGTGTAAGGACAATGTTTCATTTACAGTATTTTCATTTTGTTCCGATGACTATGTAATTGTACCAATCAACTGTATTTTGCTACGGTGAACTCTCCGTTCCATGGACGGGGTTAAACTTCTCTATTCGCTGTCCATTCTGTTTTGCTTTGTCGCTAGTCTTTGAGTATGTTACACAGTTTATGGTATATCTGCGTAATAGTAAACGATTTATGACAAAACCTGCCGCTCTTCGTTGGAACTGTTCTATTTATCCAACCTGGTAACGGTCCCATACTGATGACCAATACTCGCGAATCGGTGGAACAAGTGTTTTGCAAGCCACTTCCTTTATGTATGAATTACGTTTCCTTAAGCATTATCCTATGAATCATAACTTGGCATCTGCGTTTCTTACTAATTATTTTATACACTTGCGTGACAAAAGTTATTGTATACATGCTAATCTCGTGTCGGACCTCCTTTTGCTGAGCGTAATGCTGCAATTCTACGTGGCATGGACCGAAGAAGTCGGTGGCAGTCTCCTGCAGAATTAATGTGTCCTGCTGCCTCTAGAGCTGTCCAGAACTGTGAAAGTGTGGCCGGTGCAGGATTTCGTGCACGAACTGACCTCTCCATTATGTCCTACAATTGTTAGATTTCATTCGTGTCGGGCGAACTTGGTGGCCAAATCATTCGCTCAAATCGTCCGGAAACTCCTTCAAACCAATCGGATTTTGTTGAACAGCTGTGGCCTGATGACATCGCTCATTGTCATCCATGAAAATGGAGTCCATGAGTGGCTGTAAAATAATATCCTCGTAGCCGAGCATAACCTTTTCCAGCCAATGATCGGTTCAGTCAGACCAGCCCATTCCATGTAAACACAGCCCACGCTACTATGGAGCCAACACCAGCTTCCACAGTGCCTTCTTGACAACTTGGGTCCGTGGCTCCGTGGTCTGTGCCACAATCGAGCCCTGCTACCAGCTCTTATCCACTGAAATCGGGACTCACCTGGCCGGGCCACAGCTTTTCAGTCGTCTAGGGTTCAACCGATGTGGTCACGAGCCCAGGTGAGGCGCTTGCAGGCGATGTCGTCCTGTTAGCAGAGGCATTCGCGTCGGTCCTCTGCTGCCGTAGCTACCTATATCCAGATTTCGCCGCACTGTCCTAACGGATACGTTCCTCGCACGTCCCACATTGTTTTCTGTTGCTAGTCTGTTAGCACTAACAACTTACACAAATGCCGCTGCCCCTGTCATTGAGTGAACACTAAGACGTCCGTTGTGAAAGACAGTCCGCATGCTTAGCTGGGCGGTAGCTCAGCGTGTTCGGTCAGAGGGTTAGCTGCCCTCTGTAATAAAAAAAAACTGAGTGAACGGATTTACGATGAATTTGAACAGGTGTCATGGGACGTCCAACCCGGACAAATGCTGAGACCATTAACGAACAGAACGAAATTAAGGTCGATGGTAACGTGCTTGCCTGCCATGGAATTGGGGCCGGGTTCGGTTCCCAACCGGTTTGGAGATTTCTTCCGCTCGTGGAGAGGGTGTTGGGTTGTCCTCACCCTCATCACCGGCGCGCAAGTCGCCCAGTGTGGCGTCGACTGACGTAAAACTTGCACTTGGCGGCCGAACTTCCCCTATGCCATACACTCATTTCATTTTTGTGAAAGGTAGTGCCGGAACTGTGGTATTATCAGCACACTCTTGACACTGTGGCGGAATATTGAATTCCCCAACCATTAACAAAATCGATTGCCCTTTGCGTGTAGCTCCAACTACCATTTCGCGCGCGAACTCGTTTAATTCCCGTCGTGAGACCAAAATCACGTCAGACACATTTACACCTGAATCACCTGAGTACAAATGACAGCTCCGCCAATTCTCTGCCCTTCTATACGTTATGTGCGAGACACTTCCGCCGTCTGGGTATGTGCACATCGCCAACCCTTGACTTCTGTCGCCTGAGCGTTTGGTCGTTCCAATTCGCGTCGCTCCCGAGTGTTACCCCTTGGTATTTTAATAGTCATTGTTCCAATGATTTGTCAGCAACAGTGTAATGTCAGTGGTGAATTTCTCCGTCAATTAATGTATAATATGATACATTTATTTACGTCCGGGGTCAACTGTTATTTCTTGCAGCCATCATCAGTCCTCTACAGATCTTCTGCAGCTCGCTATAGATTTCTGTCGTTGCTAAATTCTTACAGAAAACGGCGCCACTCCTCACCTCCTTGTAGAGCTTCCAACGTTAGCCACTAGATCAGGGCCTCAAACCGAACGTGCTCCGCGAGCAACGAGAACGGTACAATCTCCATCGACGCAGAGAACAGGGTGGGGAACCGTGTAGGGACGTGTAAACGAGTACGTTGATCCTGAGGGAAAATCCTAGAGAGATCTAGACGGTCTTTGCAGTCCCTGTCGCGTTACAGGTCAAGTACTTCAAGCTGCAGATCAGCAGAAACTGGGTATTGGAAGTTTACTCATTTTCTATTCATTTGCGCTAAGAATCCTAATTTTTTCACAGACTTTACTGGCGCTCCGTCTGCACAGCCATAGTACATAAATTCCATGGAAAACCA
Source organism: Schistocerca cancellata (assembly GCF_023864275.1). Taxonomy (NCBI): domain Eukaryota; kingdom Metazoa; phylum Arthropoda; class Insecta; order Orthoptera; family Acrididae; genus Schistocerca; species Schistocerca cancellata. The sequence continues at coordinate 514,898,947 of NC_064633.1, forward strand.
ATATTTTCTACATTTTCTTCGATGCTACTAGGAATATAACATCGAGAAGCGTGCCTACGATATCTAAAGAACACGCAGTGAACTGCTTACAAAGCTGGCTCCAAACGCACAGTTGACATATTTGATAACGACTCCACGCGGAACAGTTCTGCCGGAAGTGGACATAAATTTTTAGCTACAGCCACCCAGTATTCATTTACTAAATAACCATACTTAAAAGGGCGAAACCTTTGGTAAATGTAGTGCGATTTTGTAACTCACCTGAGCAGCACAAAAACTTGATTTTTCTTCTTCGCCTTCTTCCTCTCTTATAGAGATTTCTTTTAAGTTTTAAAACCTGATGCACACGCTCAGGTGCACCACATTTCATGTTTGCGTATCCTCTGACGTGGTATGACATATAGTGCCTCTGTAAACTGAGCACTCAGCGTCTTACGAAACTTACTCTTTTCGAATACATCTTTTTGGTTAAAATGGTAAGATTCCTGGCAGTACCAACTGAAGTTCGAAGACACTGTCGGTGTTACACAATATCAGCTCGTCAATGATGGTTTTAAATGCAACCGCAGTCGAAACTGGCTCTCCACAGTTTCACATTTAGCGATTTCCCGTTTTGTTGTGACGATATGAGGAACGCGCATTTGCATAACTCTCCACCATGCCGCAACTGCTCTGCTCGCGATCAAGAGAGTGAGCAGGCGCGAGTACTCACGTTCAGAATCAGCAGCTTGGTACGCACTGCGCTAGATCATTCGCGTATGATGGTGTAAACAGCAACGTTTAATTCTACATTTACATACGCACTGTGCCAGCCACTATACGGATTATGGCGGAGTGTGGCTTCTACAGCTTCTATTCATACCCTTTCCTGCTCACTCGCAAATGAAGCTGGGAGAAAAAACTGTGCATGTTTCTGTACTTGGCCCGATTTCCGTCTTCTTGTCTTTGTTTTCATTACGCGAGGTGTATACTGATTGCTGTAGGATCGTTCTGCAGACTTCGCAAATGACAGTTTTCTCCCCTTCATGGATTACCATTTGAGTTCACGGATCGTTTCCGTAATACTCACGTATTGATCGAACATGTTGTTGTTGTTGTTGTTGTTGTGGTCTTCAGTCTTGAGACTGGTTTGATGCAGATGTCCATGCTACGCTATCCCGCGCAAGCCTCTTCATCTCCCAGTACTTACTGCAACCTACATCCTTCTGAATCTGCCTAGCGTATTCATCTCTCGGTCTCCCTCTATGATTTTTACCCTCCACGCTGCCCTCTAATACTAAATTGCTGATTCCTTGATGCTTCAGAACATGGCCTACCAACCGATCCCTTGTGCCACAAACTCCTCTTCTCCCCACTTTTATTCAATACCTCCTCATTAGTGATGTGATCTACCCATGTAATCTTCAGAATTCTTCTGTAGCACCACATTTCGAAAGCTTCTATTCTCTTCTTGTCCAAACTATATATCGTCCACGTTTCACTTCCATACATGGCTACGCTCCATACAAATACTTTCAGAAACGACTTCCTGACACTTAAATCTATACTCGATGTTAACAAATTTCTCTTTTTCTGGAACGCTTTCCTTGCCATTGCCAGTCTACATTTTATATCCTCTCTACTTCGACCATCATCAGTTATTTTGCTCCCCAAATAGCAAACCTCCTTTACTAATTTGTGTGTCTCATCTCCTAATCTAATTCCCTCAGCTTCACCCGACTTAGACTACATTCCATTATCCTCGTTTTGCTTTTGTTGATGTTCATCTTATACCCTCCTTTCAAGACATTGTCCATTTCATTTAACTGCTCTTCCAAGTCCTTTGCCATCTCTGACAGAATTACAATGTCACCGGCAAACGTCAAACTTTTTATCTCTTCTCCATAGATTTTAATACCTACTCCCAATTTTCTTTTGTTTCCTTTACTGCTTGCTCAAAATACAGGTTGAATAACATCGGCTACAACCCTGTATCACTCCCTTACCAACCACTGCTTCCTTTTCATACCCCTCGACTCTTATAACTGCCATCTGGTTTCTGCAAAAATTGCAAATAGCCTTTCCCTCCCTGTATTTTACCCCTGCCACCTTTAGAATATGATCGAACATATAGGTAAAAAATCTAGCAGCAGGCCTCTGAAGTGCTTCGTTTAATATGAGCTAGTAGAGATCCCAAGCACTCGATCAGTACTCAAGAGTGGGCTGCACAAGTGTTAAAGACGTGTTTTCCTAAATGCACTACACTTTCTTACAATTCTCCCAATAAACCAAAGCTGACCATTCGCCTTCCATACAGGTAGCCATCCTATTACCAGTCGCTTTGCAACATCATGCGTAGATATTTAATCGACCTGATTGTGTCAAGCAGCACGCCACTAACAAGTTTCCGAACAATACAGAATTTTTTTTTTTTTCGTCTTCATGAACTTAGATTTTTCCACATTTAGAGCCAGTTACCATTCATTGCACCAAATAGTAATTTCTCCAAGTCTTTCCGCATCCTCCTACAGTCACTCAGAGACCTTACACTAGCGCGACATCTGCAAACTGTTGCAGATTGATGCTCATCCATCCGAAAACATTTTTTACTTATATAAACAACAAAAGTGGTCCTCTCACGCTTATCCAGGGAACTTCTGTCGAGATATTTTATTAGCTTGCCCAAATGCTAGTTGAATAACCTACATATGTGACCACTTGCCCTTCCTCCCCCCTCCACCCCACTCCGCCCCCATTCATGGTGTGTTTTGCCCAGTTGCATAAAGTATTAGCAACACCGTTATTCCTGATGAACAGAATCTGTCAATGTGTAAACCAGTTCAATACTGCATTGACGGATACGCAGATGCTGCTAAGGAATGGAATACGTGTACATAATACGAAATCGTTAGTGTAGTGAAGCAGCCATAGGTGAGAAATAGTGGTTCTATAGCACATTCTCTGTAACTGTTGATTGTTTGTAGTGTGGTCGTTGGGAGGGGGAAGTGGGTGGGGGAATCTTCCAGAATAAAAATTTGTATTTTCTAATAATGAAACAGTGGCTGAGGTGACAAGCGAAGCAGCTCTACAACACCTGTTGATTGTACTCTAAAACAAAAACAAAAGACGCACCGCGAAGGAATTACCCTAAGGGACCTGTTTACTTTACACTCTAAAACAAAAATAAACGACACACCGCAAAGGAATTATCCTAATGAGACGTACGTCGGTAGATCTGATGTACATGCAGATGTACAGACAGACAAATTATTACAGTTTCAGAGAAACTGGATGATATTTGCAAGAGAAAGAACCTCAGAAATAGAACAAGTCAACTCTAGCCCTTATTCAAGTAGTTATTCGGCAGCACTTTTACAGAGTTATTGGATGTTCTCCTCTGGTATATCGTGCCAAATTCTGTCCAATTGGAGCCTTAGACCATCGAAGTCCCGAGCTGGTTGGAAGCTTCTGTCCAGAATGCACCAAAAGTTCTGAATTGAGAGCAGATCCGGAAACCTTGCTGGCAAAGGCAGGATTCGGTAAGCATGACGAGAAATTCTTGGCGTATGTGGGCGGGCATTATCTTGCAGAAATGTAAGCCCAAGACGGCTTGCCATGAAAGGCAACAAAATGGGCCGTAGAATCGTGGACGTACCATTGTGCTGTAAGGATTTTGAGGATTTAACATGCCATTTGGACCGAATTTGACAAGATATTCCTCAGGTGGACATCCAATAGCTCTATCAATAATTTCAAGACTAATAACTGCTTGCATAAGGGCCAGAGGTCGACCAACGCGTTATTGACTTGCTCAGTTATTGAAGCTCTTTCTCTTGAATGAATCATTCTGAATTCCCGAAATTCTAATCATACGGTTGTCTGTACATTTACATCTCATTACATCTGCTGATTTTCGTCCCATTTGGATAATTCATTCGTGGTGCGTCTTTTCTTTTTATTAGAGTGCATTTTTAAAGAAATTCGACACTCCAGTTGTCGATCATGGTGTAAGTTTTACTAACTCAGTTACCGATCGTTCCCGCACGTATTAAGCTATCACGATGACAGCATGGTCACGTAATGTATGGAATCGAACCTAATGCGCCATTGTCATCTTAAGATAAACATTGATCAATTTTTACTCCGGCTGAGGATTTCCGATTTTATACATTTTATAACGTTTGCATTCTGTCATCATCGTAACAAGATAACACAGCTGAGAATGAGTTGCACATAATTAGACTCCGATTTTGTCAGTTACAAAATCAACGAAAAATGTAATTGGCCAATGAAGCGTTTCGTTAAAACAAAAAGAAAAGTTATGCCACAACCTTTTTCGTATAGGCAAAAACATATTCATTGTAGTTAGAGGCGTAAGAACAGATTAGTGTTCGGCCATCAGCTCACTAGACAGTGTCTTTGAGATACAAAATTATGATCACGATGATGAAGATAGTAATGATTATGACAGTAGGAAGATATCATTAGTAAACTGTAGAGAAATGACGTTCATGATGATTACGTTGAATGGTGGCGGTGAAGTTGTTGATGGTGACAGTGGTTTTGCGAAGGACGGCATGACATTTCTACTACTGATATTTATTTATTTAACTTTTACTAAGTTTTATATTGCTGTCAGTGACATAAGATTAGAGAGCAGTACCATTCTCATCCAGTAATTATTAAAACAAATAAAGCAGAGAAGTTCCCGCATGGATGGTGGTAAGTGGAGGTATTCTTGTCGTAAGGATAGCTGATCCATGGTGGTTATTTTGATGAAGCTCCTTGCCGCAACAGAAAGAGTGGGAAGGGGAGAGGGCAGCTCCAACTAGACATCTTGTCAACGACGAGGTCATTACACACAGAACTTCAGATAGGACAAGAATTGGAAAGATAGTGGGTTGTGTTCATTTGAAGCAAACAGTCCTGGTCTACTGATGTTGTTGGAGCTGTTCCTACGAAAGTTCCATATGCATGGACCCCATAACACTAGGTGCAAACGTTTCACCGAAAGCAAGATGGGGTGAGATCTCGTCGTCACTCTTCTGTCCACTCACTCGATGCATGTGTAATCTGTAAGAAAGCCAAGTCGAGAGCCGAGTAATGAGTGAAAGCCAATAATGAGAACAAGGAAATCTAGAAAGAATTCAGGTCGGAAGAGAATAAGGAGAAAGAAGTGGTTGATAAAGCACGAATGGGCTCTACCAGACTGAATGACGGCCGTCTGCTTGGTCCGTTTCTTAAGAGCGCCTCAGCCCACGTTACATTTTGCGCATGACCGTGCTGGTGACCGCCCACCGTGTACTGTAGCGTCCCAAGCCGCGATCGTTGGTGGAGACATTAAAGGGAACAAGCTACACTTTTGATGTCAACGCGTCCATCGGTTGGTGACAAAACTCGGGTTCCATACCCCGTGCCGAGCTCGTTCCCCCGTTTGTTTATGGCGCAGCTCCACTTGCTGGTCGGCGGCAGGAGCAGGCTGACGGCTAGGCCAGCTAGCTAGCTAGCTGTGGTCGTGACGCGTCCCGCCTACTTTGGATGCAGATCGCGGCCCGCGTGTCGCGCGGCTTTCTCCGGCAGTTCACACGGCTGAAGCCGAGGCTGACGGCGGAGGCTGGCTGTGACCCACATCGTGAAGCGCGGGTCACGCGTCGTGCACCGCATTGCGTAGCGCAGCGGGGCAGGCGCTGCGATGCGCCGGACCTGTCCGGCCGGCAGCCCGCGCACCGCTTGCGAAACGCGTCCCAGCGAGCAGCCTACTGGACGACTCTCAGATCGCTGATCGCTGCCGCCAGGGCAGTCGACTCTTCCTTACCCTTCCATTTTGGAGCATGTACTGTATTCGAACATTATGAATCACCTCGAAGGGAACGATCTATTGATACGTAATCAGCATGGTGTCAGAAAACATCGTTCTTGTGCAACGCAGCTAGCTCTTTATTCGCACGAAGTAATGGCCGCTATCGACAGGGGACCTCAAGTTGATTCCGTATTCCTGGATTTCCGGAAAGCTTTTGACACCGTTCCTCACAAGCGACTTCTAATCAAGCTGCGGGCCTATGGGGTATCGTCTCAGTTGTGCGACTGGATTCCTGATTTCCTGTCAGGAAGGTCGCACTTCGTAGTAATAGACGGCAAATCATCGAGTAAAATTGAAGGGATATCAGGTGTTCCACAGCGAAGCGTCCTGGGACATCTGCTGTTCCTGATCTATATAGATGACCTGGGTGACAATCTGAGCAGTTCTCTTAGGTTGCTCGCAGATGATGCTGTATTTTACCGTCTGGTAAGGTCATCCGAAGACCAGTATCAGTTGCAAAGCGATTTAGAAAAGATTGATGTGTGGTGTGGCAGGTGGCAGTTGACGCTAAATAACGAAAAGTGTGAGGTGATCCACATGAGTTCCAAAAGAAATCCGTTGGAATTCGATTACTCGATAAATAATACAATTCACAAGGCTGTCAATTCAACTAAGTACTGGGTGTAAATATTACGAACAACTTCAGTTGGAAAGACCACATAGATAATATTGTGGGGAAGGCGAGCCAAAGGTTGCGTTTCATTGGCAGGACACTTAGAAGATGCAACAAGTCCACTAAAGAGACAGCTTACACTGCACTCATTCGTCCTCTGTTAGCATATTGCTGCGCGGTGTGGGATCCTTACCAGGTGGGATTGACGGAGGACATCGAAAGGATGCAAAATAGGGCAGCTCGTTTTGTATTATCACGTAATAGAGGAGAGAGTGTGGCAGATATGATATGCGAGTTGGGACGGAAGTCATTAAAGCAAAGACGTTTTTCGTCGCGGCGAGGTCTATTTACGAAATTTGTCACCAAATTTCTCTTCCGAATGGGAAAATATTTTTTTGAGCCCAACCTACATAGGTAGGAATGATCATCAAAATAAAATAAGAGAAATCAGAGCTCGAACAGAAAGGTTTAGGTGTTTTTCCGGCGCGCTGTTCGGGAGTGGAATGGTAGGGAGATAGTATGATTGTGGTTCGATGAACCCTCTGCCAAGCACTTAAATGTGAATTGCAGAGTAATCATGTAGATGTAAATGCAGATGTAGATGTACATTTACGATGATCGCAAAGAAAATATTTAATTTTTTTTCGTATGTCAACATCAGAACTCGGGTATCAATCATCAACAGTAGTTCAATGGAGGCCTCAAAAATACTCGAGAAAATAGAAAAAAAGAATTCAAATGTGTGTGAAATCTTACGGGACTTAACTGCTAAGGTCACCAGTCCCAAAGCTTACACACTACTTAACCTAAATTATCCTAAGGACATACACACACACCCATGCCCGAGGGAGGTCTCGAACCTCCGCCGGGACCAGCCGCACATTCCACGACTGCAGCGCCCTTAGACCGCTCGGCTTATGCCGCGCGGCCGAGAAAACAGACTGTGAAATTTTTCTCTATAGGTGGTGTGGCTGTGAAGTAGACTGCTCGATAGCCATTTGTGGTTCGATTCCCAGCTCTCTCAAAACTTTAAACAAAGTTGCATGTTCCATGAACATTTTCAGCAAGCGAAAAATGCATAAGGATAGCAAAAATATTAATTAGTAAGTTATTTTAAATTTAGTCGGTTAAGAATGTCTGAAACTTTCTGGCAGATTAAAACTGTGTGCCGGACCGAGACTCGAACTCGGGACCTTTGCCTTTCGCAGGCAAGTGCTCTACCATCTGAGCTACCCAAGCAGGACTCACGCCCCGTCCTCACAGCTTTACTTCTGCCAGTACCTCGTCTCCTACCTTCCAAACTTTATGAAACTTCCTGGCAGATTAAAACTGTGTGCCAGACCGAGACTCGAACTCGAGACCTTTGCCTTTGGCAGACCACTTCCCCGCGGGAGGCAAAAGTCCCGAGTTCGAGGCTCGGTCCGGCACACAGTTTTAATCTGCCAGGAAGTTACATATTAGCGCACAGTCCGTTGCAGAGTGAAAATCTCATTCAGTTAAGAATGTCTATTTGCTATGAAAACTGGATTTTTGTGTGCAACGTATAATTAGAAACAATACGTTCATTTTTCATAAAAAATAGCAATTAGATGTTTCTTAGTTAGCATATACAGTGACGGAAAAAATCGCAGCGCCAAAAATAGATAATGTAGAGTAATGAAATTTCAGGTGTTCATTTGTCTAGATAAAATTCTTAAGTCATTAGCACTGCAAGATCACAGGTTAACGGAAGCGCGAGATTAGCCATGCAAAATGTGAAATGCTGGTGTACTAATAAGCGGTGTAACCACCAGAATGTGAAATTCAGGCATTGAAATGTGTTGTACAGGTGCGGACGTCAATTTTTGGGATGAATTTCTACGCCATTTGCACCTGGTCGGTCAGTACAGGGACGTCTAACGCTGGTTGTGGATGACGCAGGAATTGTCGTCTGATGATTCCCCATATGTGCTCCATTGGAAACAGGTCTGGTGATCGAGCAGGCCAAGGTAACATGTCGACACTCTGTAGAGCATGTTGGGTTACAACACTGGTACGTGGGCAAGCATTCTCCCGTCGGAACCCCCCCCCCCCTCTCCCCACTGGAATTTTGTTCATGAATGTCAGCAGAATAGGACGAATCACCAGATCGATGTACGAATTAGGAATCAGGGTGCGTGGAATAACTAGGAGATTGCCACTGCTGTCATACGAAATCGCACGCCAGACCGTAGCTCCAGGTGTATGTCCAGTGTGTCTAGCACGCATAGAGTTTGGTTGCGGGCCCTCTATTCGCCTCCTACTAACCAAAACACAGCTATCATTGGCATCGAGGCAGAACCAGCTTTCATCAGAAAACGCAACAGACCTCCACCATGTCCTCCAATGAGGTGTCGCTTGACGCCACTGAAGTCGCATCTGGCGATGGTTTGGGGTCAGTGGAATGAACGCTACAGACTGTCTGGCTCGAAGCTGTCCTTAAAGTAACCGATTTGTAACAGTTCGTTGTGCCGGAGCCATACGACGGACACGATGTCTTCCTTCTCGACAGTCCCACGTGGCCGTCCGGAGCCTGGTCTCCCTGAGACCGTGCATTCTCATGACCACCGCTGCCAACAGTCATGTATAGTGGCTACATCCTGCCACGTCTTTCTACAGTGTTGCGAAACGAATATCCAGTTTCTTGTTGTCCTATTACACGACCTCGCCCAAGCTCATTGAGCTGTTAATAATACCACCTTCGTCATCTTAAAGGCATTCTTGACTAATATTAACTCACCACGTCCAGTATCAACGGTAACTAACGCTCACGACCGTCACGGCTTGCATTTACAGCAAACCTGATTTGCATCGTCATAGCGTCGCTACCAGCATCACTCGTCTGTGACTGCCGCAAGATCTGAACAGATATCATCTTTCAGATGTAGAAACACGCCTACCAATTCTCATTTATGCCTCACAACTCCTCCTTGGTGCTGCGATTCTTTTATCATCAGTGTACCTGATGAATTTTCTGTTTAAATTACCTACATATTCGAACTTAACTGATAAAAAGAAAAAGGGAATGATCGGGACTGGAGTCGAATCAGCGATTACCAGTCTCGAGAGCTACTGATTTTTTTCCGTTTTTATGCAAACTTAACGGAACTGCTTGTAGGATATGCAACTCTGTTTAAATTTCCATCTGCCGTGAATCGAATCTAAAACCCCAACGTGCTAGGCGAGGATTCTACCACAAAGCCACACAACAAGGTAAGTCGACCTTGATTTAGCAGTTTAGACAGTAGCGAAACTTCGAAGTCGATTTTCTGGAGAATTTTTTAGAGGTGGTTCTAACTATTTCGAGGAATTAATATTTCTGAACTTGCAATAGCATAAATATAAAAATAATTACAAAAATCAGACTACCGCGTCGGCCCCTGACGTAGCTGTATGCAATGTTCATAGCCCAGTCTGCTACAAATATTTAGAACTGTGACCTTGGGAAACATGGGTCGAGCATGACAGAAGATTATGGAGAGGGCGTGAACAATCAGAAACAACAATTTCGATTAAATCTTTATTAAACCGAAAATCACAAAAATAATCTGGATTCTAATCACAACGTAAGCAGTCACATGGCCAGATACTAAATGCACACATTGCGTGACTACGTGTTACCGAAAGCGCAAGTCTTGAGAACTTTTACCATAATTATAGAAAAACTCTAAAAAACACATTCAGAATGGGAAAAAGCAAAATACAAAGAAAGAAAGAATGTGGGAATCACGTAAGCCCATGTGGGTCAGAAGACTTGCGGAATTACCCATTGGTTATTATGCACATTAAGATACGCGAAAACCTATTAATCGAAATTCTGCGACAATAATACGCCCATACTATAGCTTTAGCTTTGAAAGGTCAAACGGCTTTCGCGAAACATGTTTAAGAATTACGGAGGTTTCCTTACCCACAACTTGTCTTGCTGTTCACCGGTATAGCTGCTCTCTGTCTCATGTTCATCACGAAAGTGTCGTCTCAGAGAGTTATACTTTAGTTTCCGAGCAACCGCAAATTGTCATCAGTTTCTACGACAACTTAAGATGCACTTGTGTTTGGTGCTCTGGTATGAGATATTTAGTGTTCTGAAGGCTGAAAAAGTACTGAAATATAATGAATGTTTATTGTCGTACAAACAGGCAACACAGCCAACGTTCAAGATTTAAGATTCCGTCTGAAGAGTGAAGACATCATCCTTGCTTGGTGGAAGGGTAGGAGACGCATACGAGTTTCCCAGTGAACATCTAAATGGTTCTGATTTCCCCTTATTTGTCACCGTCCTTCACATATGCCAGCTTTCTTCAAACCAACAGTGAAATGATCTGCTCAGCCACACCCTCTCCCTCCCCTCCTACCACACGCCCTCCCACTGGGTTTCCTTCATCCTCATGATATCAATAGTTGTGGCAAATGTCCCAGTGTTCGCAGAATGTCCGACTTTTGGGCGTGTCATGACCCGTCCCTAATAGGCATCATGCCGGACGCCAAACGTCCCGCCTTTTCCCTCTGACATGAAACATTTTTAAAAAATCTTTATAGATAAATGATAAAACATAACGAAGCTGATGATACAGTATGTGAGAGACAAACTCTTCAACTTTTTTTTAACCGTCACACTGGTTAGAAAAACCACCGAAAACGACTGAAAATGGGTCGAACCAGACAGAAATGGCATTTTGTCCTCGAACTTGGCCATGACCAAGCAGTAGTGTGTGTGTGTAAAGAGCTTTCTGCGCCAAGTTCACAAAACGCCACCAACCTGCAACACCGTAGTGAAATGGCACAAGAAATTCGAGGGGCACTGTTGTTAGTCCCAGTCCGATACACGACGTTTGCGCTGAGCGGCCGTCAGAAAAGACAGTGGGCCGTGTGGTAGTGCAGAAACGAACATCGCTTTGCTAGCAGCACGCAAAATTTCTTGCTGGCGATTAAGAGTGACGCTGTTCAAATTGGACCCCCTGCAAGCCAGAAGCCATGACGACTATTGCGACGTCTACAGTTCTGCATTAACTTGCAGAACTATTTTGAAAATGAGGTCTTCGCGAGAAAATTAAACTTCAGTGAAAAAGCTACATTTCATCTTTCGGGAGAGATAAACCGACATAACATGCGTATGTGGGATGGAGTATCCACATGAAACTGTCGAACACGTGAGGGGTTCCGAGAAAGTTACCATGTTCTGTGCCGTATGCTGCAAGACAGTCGATGGATCCTTCACCCTCGCCGAGAGAGCTGTCCATTGCACCACCCATTTCGACGTGCTGCAATTATGGCTTACCGCACATCCTGAAACTGATAGCAGGGCTTCATCATTCATCAGGGTAGTGACCCTCAACATTTCCACTATTCTCTACGGGATTACGTCCAGACGTCACCACGTCGCCACGTCACTGTATCGTGGTATGGAGAGTTACGTTCCTCGTAAGTGGATGACATATAGAGAAGACCGACCACAGTTTAATAACGAAATTCGGAAAATGCCGAGGAAGCAGAAGTGAACGCACATATGACAAGTGAAGGTTGTAGAGATTTGTGCGTCTGTGAAAAGATCTATGCGCTAAGTATACAACGACCACAACAGTCGCATCTTAGCAAAAGATCCGGCACAAAACTCGAGGAAATTTTGGTCTTAACGTAAAATCGCAAAGCGGGCCTAAGGCTTCCATTCTGTTCCTTGTTGACTGGTCAGAGACAGTAGTTGAAGATAGAAAAGTTAAAGCCACAGTTTTAAATTTCACGTTCAAGAAATCGCTCACACAGGAGAATCATACAAACATACCGTCATTTGGCCATTGGACAGAATCAAGTACAGGCGACATAGTAATAAGCATTCCTGACTTAAGAAACAACTGAAAGACTTGAAAGCATATAAATCGCCAGGTTTGAATGGAATCCCAGTTCGATTTCACAAAGAGTACTCTACGGTATTGGTCCTAAACCTAACTTACATTTATCGCGAATCTCTCACCCAGCGCAAAGTCCCAAGCGACTGGAGAAAGGAGCAGCCGACTATAGTATATAAGAATGGTAAAAGAACAGACGCGCAAAATTACAGACCAGTATACCTTACTTCTGTTTGCTGCAGAATCCTTGAACATATTCTCAGTTAGAATATAATAAACTTTCTTGAGTCTCAGAAGTTTGTGTCCACAAATCAGCATGGTTTTACAAAGCATCGCTTGTGCGAAACTCAGCTTGTTCTTTTCTCACATGATATACCGTGAACTACGGATGAAGGGCAACAGGTAGATTCTATATTTCTAGATATCCGGAAAGCATTTGACACGGTTCCCCTTGCAGGCTGTTAACGAAGGTGCGAGCATATGGAATAAGTTCACAGATATGTAAATGTCTCGAAGACTTCTTAAGTAACAGAACCCAGTATGTCGTCCTCGACGGCGAGTGTTAATCAGTGACAATGGTATCATCAGGAGTACCACAGGGAAGGGTGTTACGACCGATGTCTACAGGGTGGTCCATTGATCGTGACCGTGCCAGATATCTCACGAAATAAGCGTCAAACGAAAAAACTACAAAGAAGGAAACTTATCTAGCTTGAAGGGGGAAACCAGATGGCAGTATGGTTGGCCCGCTAGATGGTGCTGCCATAGGTCAAATGGATATCAACTGCGTTTTTTTAAATAGGAACCCCCACTTTTATTACATATTCGTGTAGTACGTAAAGAAATATGAATGTTTTAGTTGGACCACTTTTTTCGCTTTGTGATAAATGGCGCTGTAATAGTCACAAACATATGGCTCACGATTTTATACGAATAGTTGGTAACAGGTAGGTTTTTTAAGTTAAAATGCAGAACGTAGGTACGTTTGGACATTTTATTTCGGTTGTTCCAATGTGATCAATGTACCTTTGTGACTTAACATTTCCGAGAACGCATGCTGTTACAGCGTAATTACCTGTAAATACCACATCAATGCAATAAATGCTCTAAATGATGCATTTGGCAGTACGTGTTTCGACATTCCCCTCAACAGCGAGTAGTTCGACTTCCATAATGTTCGCACACGCATTGACAATGACTGATATGTGTTGTCAGGCGTTGTCGGTGGATCACGATAGCAAATATCCTTCAACTTTCCCCACAGAAAGAAATCCCGGGGCGTCAGGTCCGGTGAACGTGCGGCCATGGTATGGTTCTTGGACGACCAATCCACCTGTCACGAAATATGCTAGTCAATACCGCTTTAACACCACGCGCCGCAATGTGCCGGACATCCATCGTGTTGGAAGTACATCGCCATTCTGTCATGCAGTGAAACATCTTGTGGTGGGAGGACGACGGTTCAATCCCGCGTCCGGCCATCCTGATTTAGGTTTTTCCGTGATTTCCCTAAATCGCTCCAGACAAATGCCGGGATGGTTCCTTTCAAAGGGCACGGCCGACTTCCTTCCCCATCCTTCCCTAATCTGATGCGACCGATGACCTCGCTGTCTGGTCTCTTTCCCCCAACAAACCAACCAACCATCTTGTGGTAACATCTGTAGCACATTACGTTGGAAATCAGCATACATTGCACCATTTAGATTGCCATTGATAAAATGGGGGCCAATTATCCTTCCTCCCATTATACCGTACCATACATTAACCCGCCAAGGTCGCTGATGTTCCACTTGTCGCAGCCATCGTGGATTTTCCGTTGCCCAATATTATGCCTGTTTACGTTACCGCTCTTGGTGAATGACATTTCGTCGCTAAATCGAACGCGTGCCAAAAATCTGTTATCGTCCCGTAATTTCTCTTGTGCCCAGTGGGAGAACTGTACTCGACGTTCAGAGTCGTCGCCATGCAGCTCCTCGTGCATAGAAATATGGTACGGGTGCAATCGATGTTGATGTAGCATTCTCAACACCTACGTTGTAGTGATTCCCGATTCTCGCGCAGTTTGTCTGATACTGATGTGCGGATAAGCCGCGACAGCAGCTAAAACACCTACTTGGGAATCATCATTAATTGCAGATCGTGGTTGACGTTTTGCATTAGGCTGAACTCTTCCTGTTTCCTTAAATAACGTAACTATCCGGCTAACGGTCCGTACACTTGGATGAAGTCGTCCAGGATACCGAGCAGCATACATAGCACACGCCCGTTGGGCATTTTGATCACAATAGCCACACATCAACACGATATCGACCTTTTCCGCAGTTGTTAAACGGTCCATTTTAACACGGGTAATGTAGCACGAAGCAAATACCGTCCGCACTGGGGGAATGTTACGTGATACCACGTACCTATAAGTTTGTGACTATTACAGCGCCATCTATCACAAATCGAAAAAAGTGGTTAAACTAAAACATTCATATTTTTTACGTACTACACGAATATGTAATAAAAAATTGGGATTCCTATTTAAAAACGCAGTTGATATCCGTTTGACCCATGGAAGCGCCATGTAGCGGTCCAACCATAGCGCCATCTGGTTTACCCCTTTAAGTTAGACAAGTTCCGTTCTTTGTAGTTTTTTCGTTTGATGCTTATTTCGTGAGATATTTGGCCCGGTCACTATCAATGGACCACCCTGTATACAGAAAGGATTTGGCAAGCAGGGTGGGCAGCGATCTGCGGTTGTTTGCTGATGAT
The DNA here is from genome assembly GCF_023864275.1 of Schistocerca cancellata. Lineage (NCBI taxonomy): Eukaryota > Metazoa > Arthropoda > Insecta > Orthoptera > Acrididae > Schistocerca > Schistocerca cancellata. The sequence goes on from NC_064633.1 coordinate 514,914,017, forward strand.
GGCGTAGCGTACGGAAAGGTGTCGAAGATGAGTGACTGTAGGAGGATACAAGACGACTTAGACAAAGTTTCCAATTGGTGTGGTAAATGGCAGCTAGCTTAAGTATGAAATAATGTAAGTTAACCCGAATGACTAGGAAAAACAAGCCTGTAATGTTTGCATACATTATTTCTAGTGTCCGTAAAGGAGACCGCATATACGAGCCCGGTGCGACCTATTCTTGAGTACTGCTCGAGTGTTCGGCATTCGTACCGGGTCGGGTTAAAGGACGACATCGAAGCAATCGAGAGACACATTTGTTATTGGTAAGTGTTATGGAAATGCTTCGGGAACTCAAATGGGAATTCCTGAAGAGAAAGTGACATTCTTATTGATAAACACGGTTGAGAAAATTTAGAGAACCGGCATTTGAAGCTGACTGACAGACGATTCTGCTGCCGCCAACATACATTGCACGTAAGAGCCACGAAGATAAGATATGTGAAATAAGGGCTCATACGGAGGCGTATAGACAGTCGTTCCTCCCTCGCTCTATTCGGAACAGGAAGGCAATTGACTAGTAGTGGTACAGGGTACCCTACGCCTCGCACCGTGCCGTGGCTTGCGAAGTATCGATGTAGATGTAGACCATATTGCGGGCGACGACCTGGCACTATTCGAATGTCCACCACGGACTCCGGCCTTGACGTGGCTTTACATCGAGGATAGCGTATATGTTCCGCCTCTGCCACAGAACCTCGAAGACTCGCGACACCTCATTGCAGGAGCTGTACTGCTGACCTGTTGTGTGAGGTGGTGTGGGCAGAGCTGGACTACAAAGTAGATGAACGACGAAGGGTGGACATTTAGCAGGTATATAAACATTGTAAGAAGTCTTGAGTTTGTCTTTGGCATACATCATCATTTGTTACGTTATACTTGGCCATTTATCTGCGTCGGTGTTTTGAAATATTTCTTGGATATTATATTTACTCTTTATAGCATACGGTACGTCAGGAGTCTGCGATCAGACGATAAACTAAAGGGAATGATCTGTGCCTTCAGAAAATACTCAGATGCGCAGATTCCATTGTTTTACTATTACTCCCACGCCCCTCCCCCCCCCCCCCCCCCCCTCTTATCCCTGGCCAAGACTACTCTTAGCGTCAGTCACTTCTGCATTCCCATTCCATGGCGCCGACCGCTCTCGCGTCCAACCATCAGCTTCGTTTCGTGCTTGTGTTTTCTGTGAGAAACTGGGGAAGCAAGTTATTGTTAGGTGTGTGCACAACACCCGTCGCAGTTCTCAGTGTTTCGAGTGAGATGAAAATGACTGGTAAGTAATCTATAGAATATGTATCTGTTTTGAAATACGGTAACTACTCACAATAAGAATGCAACTACTTCTTACCTAAGCAGCCTAAATACCGACCAGTCTTATTTTTTTAAGGTTTGATATAATTTTAAGAAACACAAGGGGTACAATTCTCTATGGTACATGTATTTCTTTATGTTTGACCTACAACACAAGCCTTTTTTTTGTATTAAGGTTGTTTGCAGACGAGATTATGAGTTTCAGATGACAGTAAGACTAATGAAAAACCTTTTTTTGCAAAATATTGCAACTTTTGTTCATACTATACGTGGGTAGAGACACAGGTAATAATAACGTTCCTTCTTCAAATTAGAACGATAAACGGCATAAATCTTACTACTCTTTAGTTTTCGTCAGGTTATTATGCATTAGCCCACTTGGCGACCAGAGGCCGGCGCTTTCATGATTTCCTGATCCTACCGGTGTCAGAGTGCCTAACTGACTTCCCGGCCACGGTCCTTCAAAAACCAGTTTGCTTGCCGCTGTTGCACACATAGCCATTACTTACCGATTGTAGTGCTTGTGTTCGGTGAAAGTGATCGCAAAACAGCTGAGGTTGGTTGGAGACGAAACCTTCTGTACGAGCATAGCTTGGCTATTAATTACTAAAACGATTGTTAATGTTTGAATGCTTGTGACTTGCGCTAAAACGGGTCTGTAATACACTGTTACCATACAAACTTAGCTCCTTTGATGAAAAGAACAGTACTCATTAGCACAGATATGCCAGTGTACCAACTTTGTTCACAACATGAAAAATATTTGAAAATCGTTAGTTAAAAGTCACGTTTCAAATCAGTTGTTTTTACACGAGTTGACTGCTGAAGTAGTGGAAAGACTTACTGCAACCGGGTTCTCGACTGCTAAGCTGTGAAAGCCGGTCAAAGGCATTGTATTGCTTGATTTTGGTTGCGCTGCATCTCCTCGATTTACTGGGCTGGCTTTAGGACGTTGTGTGTAATGAGCAGATTCTACTTTCCGTTGGTCATTTTCACGCTGTAACCTATCATAATTACGGTGGAGTCGTAGCTATGTTGCCATACCTTGGAGTAATATTTTGGTTGCTGCGCTTTCAGAGCTATACATGTACATATACATTCAGTTGTGTCCAGACGTAATACCCGTTGTTCAAAGACAGAGATGTTGTTCAATATTTACGAAACAATATCGATGCTTCAGCTGTCAGTATGTGAGATTAGTGTGGAATTCGTTACTTTCATATGGTTTTGGTATAGTTCCGAGTATTCTAGGATATAAAGAATTTCCTTTTGTTCCGTTTCATGTGCTTAGTGAACTGTACTTCAGGTGATCAATCGCTGGACAAATGAAGTTTCTTTGTTGTCACTGTTTATTGAGTTAATGATGAAAAATGTAGAATTATCCTAAATTACTTTTGATTATCCGCGTCTCCCTAGTCATACAGTAAACTCACTCGAGTTGTAGGCTATTTCCACGTGCTGTTATAGTTTTACGGGAGACAGTCTTGGTATGAGAACACATTATTACGAACAATTTTCCTTCAGCGGAATTACTATTTATAGAAAAAGAACTACCATCCACAAAAATATTGTGAATTCTTAGTACTCACATTACAGCTAGTAAGATAAATCGTTGTTGACGAGACTTCGATACTTTATTGTCCAATACCATGTTCGATGTGACTGTTGGAGTCCATATTATTTTTGTGAATGGGCGTTTGGGTTACAAGGCGTAGTTTCACATCTTCGTTGCACGTAATCTGGACATAAGACAGATCACCATCACATTTGAAGATCATGGGAGGAAGTTCGAAGTTCTAATTGTATTCTTGTAGTTATTCAAATATTCGCTCTAGCACCCCTTTTTTTCTCCTTTGCACACTGAAAGTATTTCCTACTTCTGCCTTTACAAAGACAACTCGGAAGTAGTCCTAGGCGCCAGCAGGCAGCCATCTAGAATCGGAAACGTGTCAAAGGGTTTGCCGGCCTGCAGGCGCCTGGAACTGTCACGCAGGCTGTCTCTGTAAAGGCGCATTTTCAAAACTCTTTAATTGTGTTGCGCAGTGTACATGCAAAGGAGCAACAGAAATAAAAGCGCCCTCGGTCTCAGAGGAAAGACTGTACAGAAACTATTCGATACTGTCAGAAGCAACAGACTCAAGGATAACATTGAGTTAATACACTCACAGTAACGGCGGAGCAACACAAGGGAAAATCTCTCTGCGTGTGTCGTACCCTCAGAAGTCTGCAACACGTAGAACAAGTTTATTAACATTACGATACCGACCAACGAAAAACTGACAGGTATATGCCTCTCTCGATCGGTCGCAACCGTTTATCAAACTATAAAACAAACTCTCAGTCTGATTAACAGAACCGTGCTGAACTATTTCGTCACATCGAGAATCATAGCACCAGATTTTAAGCCATTCCCTATGTGCAGGAAATCACCAATAACATGGACAATAGTCGACCCAGCGGATTATATGTTCCACTTGCAGCACACGGAGGAATCACAAATTCTAATTTACCTATGTAATAACATAATAAATAAGAAAAACACCAAAGGATAGAGAAATATTTATGAACATCCTAACCATTGCATTAGACACAGCTCTTAAAAAAACTGACGACTGTCAGCAGTCACAACAGATAACAAGATGTTTTCAACTACACTAAAACGATAGGTCCCTTTCAATGTCATTGTGCAGCAACACAGCGTCTCAAGGTAGGGAAAGTAAGCTGCAACAGCCGGACGAACGGAGTCGCCTCACCGGGAAAAACCAGCCACAACGAACCTCCAGCTGCGCACTAATAGATAAGGATCATTAATACGAAAATTTAAATTAGCAATTTGTATGTTTATTTTTGTCTTTCTCATCATTTATATACTGTGTAATGTGTCATAAGGTTTCTATGTCAAAATTTTAAATTCCTGACAATGTAAAGATAGTAAGTCTTCAATAAAAGATACTGGAAAAAGAACTCACTGCTACCAAAATTAGTAGGTCACCTCTGAATGGTATCGACGTCGTCCTTTAATTAGACATAGCTGGGACCTCAGCCCACTCGAGGAGTAATCAACAACCAGTCGCAAAAGCGTTCTCTACATTTCTCAAAACTCTCCCAAAAACTTTATCGGGACATTCCTTTCGCCTAAACATGACCTAACGTGCTACTTACATTTCATCCAATCTCACAACGGTACGCCTAGATGAGCAATAGTTACGCAGCGTAACATAAATATTGTATTCAAACTATATAGGAACGGTACTCCTGTCCAATGAAATTACTTGCATTAACCAACTTCTCTTTCCACTTGACCGTGAATCCCCCTCAAGGAAAACAGTTTTCCCTACACAACCGCGGCATCAGCATTCACTCTGTCCGCCATGTCGGTTACATACGTGGAGAACAGGAGCGCTCGTATAACACTCCCTGGGCCACCCCAGATCTTTATCTCTCGTGAACACTTGATGTCCAACCCAGCGTAATGGGTTCTATAATTTAAAATACCTTTGACCCTGACGCTTGCCGGTCGCTGTGGTCGAGCGGTTCTAAGCGCTTCAAACCGGAACCGCGCTGCTGCTACGGTCGTAGGTTCGAATCCTGCCTCGGGCATGGATCGGTGTGATGTCCTTAGGTTAGTTAGGCTTCAGTAGTTCTAAGTCTAGGGGACTGATGATCTCAGATTTTAGGTCCCATAGTGCTTAGAGCCATTTGAACCATGTCACATATTGCTATGGAATGTTCTAATTACGCAGACCGCGTGGCGTCTTGCGTTGCAGCTTGTAGCTTCATTTCCGATATAGGTGCTCATAAGTGGCAAATGTTGTCAGTAAATCTTGAGAGTTTCCGCTTTCTCGTTGGACTAGATGGGCAGCTAGTCGGCTTTTGGCAACTCTTCCTCTTCGAAAGCAAGGCTTCGCCGCTGGTTTAATGAGTCAAAACACGACAGAAACTCTCTCTCGAAGAAAGTCGGTTGGAGCGGCCGGTAACGGCCGCTACTTAAGAAAGCGGCTTCAGAGCCCGGGCAGTGATTGAAGAGGATTCCTGCTCCACCTATCAAAACTGCAATATACAGTATGCGATCAAAAGTACCCGGACACTCCCAAATGCACACGATTTTCGTATTAAGTGCATTGTGCTGCCACCTACTGCCAGATACTCCATATCAGCGACCTCACCAGTCATCAGGCATCGTGATGGAGCAGAATAGGGCCCTCCGAAAAATTCACGGACTTAAAACGTGGTCAGGTGATTGGGTGTCACTCGCGTCATACGTCTGTAAGCGAGGTTTTCACACTCATAAACATCCCTAGGTCCCCTATCGCCGATGTGATAGTAAAGTGGAAATGTGAAGGGACACGTACAGCACAAAACTATACAGACCGACCTCGTCTGCTGACTGACAGGAGCCGCCGACAGTTGAAGAGGGTCGTAATGTGTAATAGGCAGACATCTATCCAGACCATCACACAGGAATTCCAAACTGCATCAGGATTCACTGAAAGTACTATCACAGTTAGGCGGGAGGTGACAAACTTGGATTTCGTGGTCGTGCGGCTGCTCATAAGCACACATCACGCCCGTAAATGCCAAACGACGCCTCGCTTGGTGTAAGGAGCGTAAACAATGGACGATTGAAGAGTGTGGAGTGACGAACCACGGTACACAATGTGGGGATACGATGGCAGGATGTGGGTATGGCGAATGCGCGGTGAACGTCATCTGGCAGCGTGTGTAGTGCCAACAGTAAAATTCCGAGGCGGTGGTGTTATGGTGTGGTAGTGTTTCTTATGGAAAGGCTTGCACCCCTTGTTGTTTTGCGTGGCACTATCACAGCACGTATCTACATTGATGTTTTAAGCACCTTCTTGCTTCCCACTGTTGAAGAGCAATTCGAGGATGGCGATTGCATCTTCCAACACGATCGAGCACCTGTTCATAATGCACCGCCTGTGGTGGAATGGTTACACGATAACAACATCCATGTAATGGACTGGCCAGCACAAAGTCCTGACCTTAATCCTATAGAACACGTTTCGGATGCTTTGGAATGCCGACTTCGCGCCAGGCCTCGCCGACCGACATCAATACCTCTCCTCAGTGCAGCACTCCGTAAAGAATGGGATGCCATTCCGGAAGAAACCTTCCAGCTGAACGTATGCCTGCGAGAGTGGAAGCTGTCATCAAGACTAAGGGAGGGCCAATGCCATATTTAATTCCAGCATTTACGATGCAGGGCACCACGAACTTGTAAGTCATTTTCAGTCAGTCATCCGGATATTTTTGATCACATAGTGTGTTTGTGGTAGCTGATCGGTAGTGGTCTCCAAGATCCAGAGAGGAAATCTTCGGGTGTAAAAGTTTTCGTTTATTGGTACCGGAACTAACATTTTAACAAAAATGCTATCATTTAACGTCTAGTTATGTCATCATAAGGTCAAACTTAATTGCAGAATGACTTACACCATATCTGTACTGTGCGGGAAGTGGGAACTGACACTTACACATGATTATTAAAAGAAACCCTTTAAATTTCGGTTACAAGATAGATCCTACAAATACAAAGGTTGTCCGTGCAACTAAATATCTAGAAATTACAATCATGAACAACTTAAACTGGAAGGCAAACCAAATAAGGCGTTTTGTTGGCAGAACACGTCGAAGATTCAACAGATCTATTAAACAGGCTGCCTACACTACATTTGTCTGTCTTTTGCTAGAGTGCTGCTGCAGTATATGGGATCCTACCAGAAATTTTTGCAAAGAACCCAACGTTGTTCCGAAAGGATATGTTAAACACAGTTCGTGATGTGTTTGTTGCTGTGACAAGTAGTTTATTTTGTAACGACATTGAAGCAGATAGTTTCTGTGAGTTAGTATGAACATTCTTGCCAACCGGAATAATATAATAATTGGATCCTTTTACCGACCTCCCAATTCAGACCATACAGTCACTAAAAGGTTCAAAGAAAACGTGAATTTAATTTTATACATGAACCCGACTCATACAGTTGTAGTTGGAAGTGACTTTATTTACCCTCGATATGTTAGCTAAAATACATGTTTAAACCAGGAGGTACACGTAAAACATTATCCGAAATTGTGCTAAATGCATTCTCTGAAAATTATTTTGAGCAGTTACTTCATCAGCCCAGCCGAATAGTAAACGGTTGTGCACACACGATTGACCTCTTACCAACAAATAATCCTGAGCTAATAACGACCATCAAAACGGATATAGGGATAAGTGAACACAAGGTTGTGGTAGTAAGACTGACTACTGTAACCCCCAAATCCTCCAAGAATAAACGAAAAATATACGTATTCAACAAAGCAGGCAAAAGTTCACTTGACAATCTTCACTCCTTCCAAATTAACCGTATAAGTATAGACCAGACGTGGCTTGAATTCAAAGAAATACTATCGACAGCAATTTAGAGACTTATACCATATAAATTAACAAACGGTGGCGCTGATCCCCCTTGGTACCGGTACACAAAACGGATCAGAATACTGTTGGAGAAACAAATAAAAAGCATGACAAATTCAAACGAACGCAAAGTATCCAAGCTTGGGGACTTTTTACGAGAGCTCGAAATTTTTAGAGGGCATCAATGCGAGAAGCTTATAATAGTTTCCATAACGAAACTTTGTCTCGAAACCTGGCAGAAAATTCAAAGAGATTCTGGACGTATATAAAGTACGCTAGCAGCGAGACACAGTCAATGGAGATACTAGCGAAAACAGTGTTGCTACAGAAAAGTTACTATACACAGCCTTCCGAAATGCCTTCACAGAAGACGAAGGAAATATTCCAGAATTCGAATCAAGAAAAACTGCCTACACTGATGACCTAGAAGTGGATATCCTCGGAGTAGTGAAGCAACTGAAACCACTTAATAAGAGTAAGTCTTCTGGTCCAGACTGTACAGCAATTACGTTCCTTTCTGGGTACGTTGATATAATAGCTCCATACTTAATAATCGTACACTACTGGCCATTAAAATTGCTACACCACGAAGTGACGTGCGACAGACGCGAAACTTAACCGACAGGAAGAAGATGCTGTGATATGCAAATGATTAGCTTTTCAGAGCATTCACACGAGGTTGGCGTCGGGCGACACCTACAACGTGCTGACATGAGGAAAGTTTCCAACCGATTTCTCATACACAAACAGCAGTTGACCGGCGATGGCTGGTGAAACGTTATTATGATGCCTCGTGTAAGGAGGAGAAATGCGTACCATCACGTTTCCGACTTTGATAAAGGTCCGATTGTAGCCTATCGCGATTGCGGTTTATCGTATCGCGACACTGCTGCTCGCGTTGGTCGAGATCCAATAACTGTTAGCAGGAAGAAGATGCTGTGATATGCAAATGATTAGCTTTTCAGAGCATTCACACAAGGTTGGCGTCGGCGGCGACACCTACAACGTGCTGACATGAGGAAAGTTTCCAACCGATTTCTCATACACAAACAGCAGTTGACCGGCGATGGCTGGTGAAACGTTATTATGATGCCTCGTGTAAGGAGGAGAAATGCGTACCATCACGTTTCCGACTTTGATAAAGGTCCGATTGTAGCCTATCGCGATTGCGGTTTATCGTATCGCGACACTGCTGCTCGCGTTGGTCGAGATCCAATAACTGTTAGCAGAATATGGATCGGTGGATTCAGGAGGGCAATACGGAACGCCGTGCTGGATCCCAACGGCGTTATATCACTAGCAGTCGAGATGACAGGCATCTTATCCGCATGGCTGTAACGGAACGTGCAGCCACGTCTCGACCCCTGAGTCAACAGATAGGGACGTTTGCATGACAATAACCATCTGCACGAACAGTTCGACGACGTTTGCAGCAGCATGGACGATCAGCTCGGAGACCATGACTGCGGTTACCCTTGACGCTGCATCACAGACAGGAGCGCCTGCGATGATGTACTCAACGACGAACCTGGGTGCACGAATGATAAAAGGTCATTTTTTCGGTTTAATCCAGGTTCTGTTTACAGCATCATGCCGGTCGTATCCGTGTTTGGCGACATCGTGGTGAACGCACATTGGAAGGGTGTATTCGTCATCGCCATACTGGCGTATCACCCGGCGTGAAGGAATGGGGTGCCTTTGGTTACACGTCTCGGTCACGTCTTGCTCGCATTGACGGCACTTTGAACACTGGACGTTACGACCTGTGGCTCTACCCTTCATTCGATCCCTGCAAAACCCTACATTTCAGCAGGATAATGCACGACCACATGTTGCAAGTCCTGTACGGACCTTTCTGGATGTAGAAAATGTTCGACTGCTGCCCTGGTCAGCACAGTCTTCAGATCTCTCACCAAGTGAAAACGTCTGGTGAATGGTGGCCGAGCAACTGGCTAGTCACAATACGCCAGTCACTACTCTTGCTGAACTGTGGTCTCGTGTTGAAGCTGCATGGGCAGCTGTGACTGCACACGCCAGCCAAGCTCTGTTTGACTCAATGCCCATTCGTATCAATGCCGTTATTATCGCCAGAGGTGGTTGTTCTGGGTACTGATTTCTCAGGAACTATGCACCCAAATTGCGTGAAAATGTAATCACAGGTCAGTTCTAGTATAATTTATGTGTCCAATGAATACCCGTTTGTCATGTACATTTCTTCTAGGTGTAGCAATTTTAATGGCCAGTAGTGTACACAACCGCTCGCTCAACGAAAGATCCGCGCAGGTCACCCAAGAAAGGTTGTTGGAGTAATCCACTAAATTACAGGCCCATATCATTAATGCCCTCCATGAACCATGGACCTTGCCGTTGGTGTGGAGGCTTGCGTGCCTCAGCGATACAGATAGCCGTACCGTAGGTGCAACCACAACGGAGGGGTATCTGTTGAGAGGCCAGACAAACGTGTGGTTCCTGAAGAGGGGCAGCAGCCTTTTCAGTAGTTGCAAGGGCAACAGTCTGGATGATTGACTGATCTGGCCTTGTAATAATAACCAAAACGGCCTTGCTGTGCTGGTACTGCGAACGGCCTGAAAGCAAGGGGAAACTACGGCCGTAATTTTTCCCGAGGGTATGCAGCTTTACTGTATGATTAAACGATGATGGCGTCCTCTTGGGTAAAATATTCCGGAGGTAAAATAGTCCCCCATTCGGATCTCCGGGCGGGGACTACTCAAGAGGATGTCGTTATCAGGAGAAAGAAAACTGGCGTTCTACGAATCGGAGCGTGGAATGTCAGATCCCTTAATCGGGCAGGTAGGTTAGAAAATTTAAAAAGGGAAATGGATAGGTTAAAGTTAGATATAGTGGGAATTAGTGAAGTTCGGTGGCAGGAGGAACAAGACTTCTGGTCAGGTGACTACAGGGTTATAAATACAAAATCAAATAGGGGTAATGCAAGAGTAGGTTTAATAATGAATAAAAAAATAGGAGTGCGGGTAAGCTACTACCAACAGCATAGTGAACGCATTATTGTGGCCAAGATAGACACGAAGCCCATGCCTACTACAGTAGTACAAGTTTATATGCCAACTAGCTCTGCCGATGATGAAGAAATTGATGAAATGTATGATGAGATAAAAGAAATTATTCAGGTAGTGAAGGGAGACGAAAATTTAATAGTCATGGGTGACTGGAATTAGTGTAGGAAAAGGGAGAGAAGGAAATGTAGTAGGTGAATATGGATTGGGGCTACGAAATGAAAGAGGAAGCCGCCTGGTAGAATTTTGAACAGAGCACAACTTAATCATAGCTAACACTTGGTTTAAGAATCATGATAGAAGGTTGTATACATGGAAGAACCCTGGAGATACTAAAAGGTATCAGATAGATTATATAATGGTAAGACAGAGATTTAGGAACCAGGTTTTAAATTGTAAGACATTTCCAGGGGCAGATGTGGACTCTGACCACAATCTGTTGGTTATGACCTGTAGATTAAAACTGAAGAAATTGCAAAAAGGTGGGAATTTAAGGAGATGGGACCTGGATAAACTGAAAGAACCAGAGGTTGTACAGAGTTTCAGGGAGAGCATAAGGGAACAATTGACAGGAATGGGGGAAAGAAATACAGTAGAAGAGGAATGGGTAGCTTTGAGGGATAAAGGAGTGAAGGCAGCAGAGGATCAAGTAGGTAAAAAGACGAGGGCTAGTAGAAATCCTTGGGTAACAGAAGAAATATTGAATTTAATTGATGAAAGGAGAAAATATAAAAATGCAGTAAATGAAGCAGGCAAAAAGGAATACAAACGTCTCAAAAATGAGATCGACAGGAAGTGCAAAATGGCTAACCAGGCATGGCTAGAGGACAAATGCAAGGATGTAGAGGCTTATCTCACTAGGGGTAAGATAGACACTGCCCACAGGAAAATTAAAGAGACCTTTGGAGATAAGAGAACCACTTGTATGAACATCAAGAGCTCAGATGTAAACCCAGTTCTAAGCAAAGAAGGGAAAGCAGAAAGGTGGAAGGAGTATATAGAGGGTCTATACAAGGGCGATGTACTTGAGGACAATATTATGGAAATGGATGAGGATGTAGATGAAGATGAAATGGGAGATACGATACTGCGTGAAGAGTTTGACAGAGCACTGAAAGACCTGAGTCGATACAAGGCCGCCGGAGTAGACAACATTCCATTGGAACTTCTGACGGCCTTGGGAGAGCCAGTCATGACAAAACTCTACCATCTGGTGAGCAAGATGGATGAGACAGGTGAAATACCCTCAGACTTCAAGAAGAATATAATAATTCCAATCCCAAAGAAAGCAGGTGTTGACAGATGTGAAAATTACCGAACAATCAGTTTAATAAGCCACAGCTGCAAAATACTAACACGAATTCTTTACAGATGAATGGAAAAACTAGTAGAAGCCGACCTCGGGGAAGATCAGTTTGGATTCCGTAGAAATACTGGAACACGTGAGGCAATACTGACCTTACGACTTATCTTAGAAGAAAGATTAAGGAAAGGCAAACCTACGTTTCTAGCATTTGTAGACTTAGAGAAAGCTTTTGACAATGTTGACTGGAATACTCTCTTTCAAATTCTAAAGGCGGCAGGGGTAAAATACAGGGAGCGAAAGGCTATTTACAATTTGTACAGAAACCAGATGGCAGTTATAAGAGTCGAGGGACATGAAACGGAGGCAGTGGTTGGGAAGGGAGTAAGACAGGGTTGTAGCCTCTCCTCGATGTTATTCAATCTGTATATTGAGCAAGCAGTAAAGGAAACAAAAGAAAAATTCGGAGTAGGTATTAAAATCCATGGAGAAGAAATAAAAACTTTGAGGTTCGCCGATGACATTGTAATTCTGTCAGACACAGCAAAGGACTTAGAAGAGCAGTTGAACGGAATGGATGGTATCTTGAGGGGAGGATATAAGATGAACATCAACAAAAGCAAAACGAGGATAATGGAATGTAGTCTAATTAAGTCGGGTGATGCTGAGGGAATTAGATTAGGAAATGAGACACTTAAAGTAGTAAAGGAGTTTTGCTATTTGGGGAGCAAAATAACTGATGATGGTCGAAGTTGAGAGGATATAAAATGTAGACTGGCAATGGCAAGGAAAGCGTTTCTGAAGAAGAAAAATTTGTTAACATCGAGTATGGATTTAAGTATCAGGAAGTCATTTCTGAAAGTATTTGAATGGAGTGTAGCCATGTATGGAAGTGAGACATGGACGATAACTAGTTTGGACAAGAAGAGAATAGAAGCTTTCGAAATGTCGTGCTACAGAAGAATGCTGAAGATTAGATGGGTAGATCACATAACTAATGAGGAAGTATTGAATAGGATTGGGGAGAAGAGAAGTTTGTGGCACAACTTGACCAGAAGAAGGGATCGTTTGGTAGGACATGATCTGAGGCATCAAGGGACCACCAATTTAGTATTGTAGGGCAGCGTGGAGGGTAAAAATCGTAGGGGGAGACAAAGTGATGAATACACTAAGCAGATTCTGAAGGATGTAGGTTGCAGTAGGTACTGGGAGATGAAGAAGATTGCACAGGATAGAGTAGCATGGAGAGCTGCATCAAACCAGTCTCAGGACTGAAGACCACCACAACAACAACAACATCATTGAGTAAGATTTCGAAACATATATTGTGTACGAACATTATGAATTAACACGAAGAGAACGGTCTATTGACACAAAGTCAACACGACTTAGAAAACATCGTTCTTGTGAAACACAACTAGCTCTTAACACACACGAAGTGTTGACTGTTATTGACAAGGGATTTCAAATTAATTTCGTGATTCTAGATTTCCAAAAGGTTTTTGACACTGTACCACCAAGTGGCTTGTAGGGAAATTGTGTGATTATGGAATGTCGTATCTGTTGTGTGACTGGATTCGTAATTTGCTGTCAAAGAGTTCACAGTTCGTAGTAATTGACAAAAAGTTGTCGAGTAAAACAGAAGTGATTTCTAGCGTTCCCCAAGGGAGTGTTATAGGCCCTCTGCTGTTTCTAATCTATGTAGATAATTTAGAGACAATCTGGGCAGCCGTCTTAGGCTGTTTGCAGTTGATGCTGTCGTTTATCGTCTATTAAACTCATGAGTAGATCAAAACAAATTGCAAAACGATTTAGAAAAGAAATCTAAATTGTCCGAAAAATGGCAGTTAACCCTAAATAATGAAAAGCATGATATAATTCACAAGAGTGCTAAAAGGAATCCGTTAAACTTCGGTTACACGATAAATCACTCAAATCTACGGTCCACAAATTCAACTAAATATCTAGGAATTAAAATTACTATTACGAACAATTTAAATTGGAAAGAGCACGTAGAAAATGTTGTGGGGAAGGTAAACCAAACACAGCGTTTTATTGGCAGAGCACTTAGAAAGTGTAACGGACCTACTAAGGAGATTGCCTACACTACGCTTGTCCGTCCTCTTTTACTGTTTACTGTTATGCGGTCTGGGACCTTTACCATATATGTTTAACGGAGTATATCTAGAAAGTTCAAAGAACGGAAATCAAAGAATGGAAATCAAAGTTCGCAAGAAAAGATATAGGTATTCGTTTCTTCCGTGTCCTGTTCGAGATTCAATATTAGAGAATTATTGAGGTGTCTCGATGAACCTTCTACCAGGCATTTAAGAGTAATTTGCGGAGTGTCCATGGACATGTAGATACAGATTAGAGGTGGACAGAGGACATTTAAAAAGTCCAAAGGAGGGCAGCTTGTTTGATATCATTGCGATGTACGGGAAAGAGTGTCACGGTTATGATAATTGAGCTGTCGAGGCAATCATTAAGACAAAGGCGTTTTCTTTTTCACAAAATTTAAATCAGAACGCTCTACTCTGAATGGGAAAATATTTTTCTATCGCCAGCTACAAAGAGAGAAATGATAATCGTAATAAAATTAGGTAGATCAGAAGTCGTACAGAGAGATTTACGTTCTCATTTTCCCCAAGCACTGTTAGAGAGTGGAACGGTAGAGAAATAGTCTGAAGATGTTTCGATGAACTCTCTGTCAGACACATAAGGGTGAACTGCACAGCAGTCATGTAGATGTATAAAAACATCATAGTGCTAAATTTTGCCAGAAAGGTTGGAAGAATTTGCTTCATGGGAGTCTGAAACTATATTTACCATCATAATTTAATTACCAGTAAGAGTGTAGCTCGGTGGCAATGTGGTTAAAAGTCAGACTGGAATTATAATTTTTAGGGGTCCTACGGTTTTTCCTGTCATTTATAGGTCATTACATAACTGGTAGTGACTTGTAACGTGAAAATACCAAGCTGCAGCATGTTTCGGAGTTCGTGTTAAACTGGTTGGATAACGCAATTCAGAAGTCGGAGGAGAACTAAGGGCATACCAATCCTACAGCACCATCACTGATAAAGCACTATGGTATTCAAACCAACATTCGACTTGATGGCAGCCTTACCTTAATTAGGCAGAGCCACGATTCTCCCAGTTCGACGGTGGAATGAAATAACAAGCAAGTATCCGGGTCTTCCTAGAAAACGTGTCGCAGAAGTGAAAGGAAATAAAAGTGAGGGGGAAAATCAAGGTATGCATGTTTCGGCCTGGTGGTGTACTTGTCGAGTGCGTGCCTGGAAATCGTGAGGTCGCGGCAACGAATTTTGGTCGTACCATGGAGTTTTTCAGTTTGCCTTTAATCTCACCGTCACTTTTCAATGATGTGAGGAGTAATCCGAAACGATACGTGGTTCGGATCCGACCTTAAACTGTAGAGCCCTTTTCCGATGTTGGATAGTTAAGGTACGTTTGGGGTAAGCAAGTCGACGATGTGTTGTCGTATTGAAAGAGTTGCATTCGGACGCTGATGCATCAACTCTAAGAATATCCGATGGCACAATGACGACAGACTGGGAAACATCAGTGCAGTACTTCCTCAGAATTTTGTTGTCGGACGATACGAAGATGGAAGACAGACTCCAGTAGCATCTTCTCTCTTATTTCTATAGTAGCATGTGAAGAACAGTGTTGTGATTCTATTTGCCCAGCAGGAAGTGAGACTGGCAATAATGAAGTGAAAGAAGAAAAAAAGCACCAGGACCTAATGGAATACTGGCAGAAGTGTTACACCAGCTAATAACCAAATTGTGCCATGTATAACAGTGTTATTAAAAAATTGTCTTTTTGCAGGGGCTGGTGCCCAGAATCTGGAAAATCTCGAATTTCATTATACTAAAAAAGGATGAGACAAAGACTCAAGGGAACCAAAATTTTACAGGCCGACTTGCTTGGTAAATGCTCCAGCCACAGTACAGGAAAAGCTTCTGTGCCGCCGGCTGAGGGACCACAGATAGTTAGCAGGCATGAGCCCTTTGCAGTACGGTTTCAGGAAAGGGAAATCCACGGAGGATGTGGTAAATCACGCAATAAATATTGTAAACACCTCAGACGACAAGTATGCTGTAGACATAGTGATCGACGTTGCTGGGGTGTTTCATAATTTGTGGTGGCCTGCCCTATTCAAACGACTTAA
The DNA here is from genome assembly GCF_023864275.1 of Schistocerca cancellata. Classification (NCBI taxonomy): domain Eukaryota; kingdom Metazoa; phylum Arthropoda; class Insecta; order Orthoptera; family Acrididae; genus Schistocerca; species Schistocerca cancellata. The sequence continues at coordinate 514,930,324 of NC_064633.1, forward strand.
ACAGGTGAACCGTCCAAGATGTCTCTATAACGGCAGTAAGAAAGAGAGGTCCTCAATAGTGTCCCAAAAAGCCCGAATATGACAGGGTAAAGCAGATACTGGGCACAAGAGCGGTATCGAATAAGGAAATAAAAGCATGCACTGACAGGCATGTGTAATTAGAATGTCCTGGAAATAAAACTGAGATAGACATCACCAAAGTATGCCCACAGGGCTCTATTTGTGGTCCAGAGTTCTTGAAAGTTGACATAGAACCACTACTGAACCAGCTTCAGTGTATAACAAACACTAGAGGTTGCATCGCCTTCGCAGAGGATCTTATAATTATGGTATCTGCTAACATACGGGCTAAATTAGAGGAAAACGATAGGTTAGTTCTTGAAAGACTAAGCAGCTGATGCGCAGAAAGCAGACTAACGATAGCAGCACACAAAACAATGTTACTGAAAGGAGCATTATCAAGAACGAGAAATCCCAAAGTCAGAAAAAATGACCAGCCTGTGAAACGAAAAGAAGTATATAGGTGCCATGGTATAAACATCGACCAAGAACAAAACTTTCTTTCACGTGTAAAAACCTCCTGCCAGAGAGGCATTAAAATCCTAAATAAAATAGCAACAATTGGCCAAAGAAGTTTTCAGCTGTCACTAAGTGCAATAAGAAAGTACCACAACGCATCGTACTCGCTACTGTGGGCTACGGGTCGAGAGTTTAGGTTCCTAGAGCCATAAGAGTTATAAGGACAGCACAGGCTCTACGGCGAGCATAGAGGAGAGTACTCCCGCATCTGACAGGCGCGTGTAGAACAGCACCGACTGAAGCGCTGCTAGAGATACTGTGCTTGCTATTTCCATACTAGCAGTAAGAAAGAGAGGTGCACAGTTTGGCTCAAAAAGCGTGAATCCGATAGGCTAAAGGAAACACGGGATACAAGAGCCATATGAAATAAAGAAATGGAAGCACGCATTGATGAGTAAGGCAACAAATCTGGGACAGGGCGGAGACAGGAAGGAAAACAACCTCCTGGAAGCAGTGAGGAGACGAGCCTCAGGGAGACCCTGACAGCCATCTCCCAGTCTCTGCACCTTCTATGGCACAGCAGCACAGACCCTGTGATCGCTGAGCTGCACCTCACCGCACAGGGGGCTAACCGTTAACACAATGGAAAGATCCGGCTTGGTTCTAATACGAAGTACAGTAATGCAGTGTAGTGTTGTGTAGAGCAGTGCTGTGTAGTATAGTGCTGTAGTAGCGTAGTCCAGAATTATGGATTACAAAATTTGTGATCTACCAATGCTGCATGGTGTAACAGACCAGCTGCGTGGGCCTTCGGGATTCAGGATGAAGAGATATCTGTGCGCCATTTGCCCAAATCGTTGTATGGATACTTTTTTAGTTATGATTATGATTTATTATTATTATTTTCTTTTAATGTTGTTATCCTATGTAGATTTTTTCCTCTAAATAGCAAAATGATTAGTTATTACTAAGAGATTTGAAATTATGTTAAAATGATATGTGCTTTATTCATGCCAATTCGTTTGCAACATTTGGCCTCTTCTTTTGTGTAGATAACAGACTAAAACAAAATAGCAAATAAATAAATAAATTGATTCACACATTATTTTCACTATGGTGAGTAGTTTCTTTGCTGTGAGTAGCATTGCTTTCGATGAATTCAAGATGGTAACTCCAAGTTGTGGTTCCGTCTTCAGCTTTTCCAAATCTTCCAGTGTACCACCCAAAATCAAGTCAGTGCGGTATCACGATACTTACCGTACCATTACCACTCAAATGAAATACCTGAGAATCCTGGGTGCTGTTACTTCCTCATTCAGCCTTCTGCGCCGCACTCCCGTCGATTTCTTCTTCCACAAAAGTCGAAAAAACTGTCTGCGGGCGACGGTTGGAGCCTCCAGAAAGAACGAATGATGTGTACCTCTAGGATCTCCCAAAGCAGGCTTATCATGAATTCTTCATAAATGTGACTGGAACGGATATTGAGATAGTCTGGAAAATATTTAAGGGTATGAGTTTCAAACGATGATAATTAAGATCGAAGTCTCCAACCTTCAGACCAGTTGTCAATTGCCAACGTAAATCTCTGTGGCAATTGGTCATCCTCAGTGGATATAATGCACATTGTTACGTTGTTTAACTAACATGTAACGTTAAGGGAACTCACCGTCAAGTTGAATGATTCTGCAGTCGCGTAGTAACTTACTGCGTTGTTTGATGGGTTTCGACGTCACTTTGACATCAATGAAATCTGATTTTCCTTATTTTCATACATGATGGTTAATGAAATAAGCGGAGAGTCAGTTTGGTCGGTTGCGCAGTTTTGATCATTTGTTTATAAAGGTGCCGTCTTGTGTGCAGTTATTTCATATGAGCAACCAGGAGAGATGTGTTGACATAAACTTCTTTGCTTTTTTCTGTTTTTTTTTTCCCACAAATCGAAATTCATTCATAACGATTCTACTCTTCAGTTTTCAAAAGAGAAGAAAAAATGCGTTAAAATCAAACATGGGCGTGTAGCGTTTGATCCATATGAGGACGCCCCGAAATACACTCCTGGAAATTGAAATAAGAACACCGTGAATTCATTGTCCCAGGAAGGGGAAACTTTATTGACACATTCCTGGGGTCAGATACATCACATGATCACACTGACAGAACCACAGGCACATAGACACAGGCAACAGAGCATGCACAATGTCGGCACTAGTACAGTGTATATCCACCTTTCGCAGCAATGCAGGCTGCTATTCTCCCATGGAGACGATCGTAGAGATGCTCGATGTAATCCTGTGGAACGGCTTGCCATGCCATTTCCACCTGACGCCTCAGTTGGACCAGCGTTCGTGCTGGGCGTGCAGACCGCGTGAGACGACGCTTCATCCAATCCCAAACATGCTCAATGGGGGACAGATCCGGAGATCTTGCTGGCCAGGGTAGTTGACTTACACCTTCTAGAGCACGTTGGGTGGAACGGGATACATGCGGACGTGCATTGTCCTGTTGGAACAGCAAGTTCCCTTGCCGGTCTAGGAATGGTAGAACGATGGGTTCGATGACGGTTTGGATGTACCGTGCACTATTCAGTGTCCCCTCGACGATCACCAGTGGTGTACGGCCAGTGTAGGAGATCGCTCCCCACACCATGATGCCGGGTGTTGGCCCTGTGTGCCTCGGTCGTATGCAGTCCTGATTGTGGCGCTCACCTGCACGGCGCCAAACACGCATACGACCATCATTGGCACCAAGGCAGAAGCGACTCTCATCGCTGAAGACGACACGTCTCCATTCGTCCCTCCATTCACGCCTGTCGCGACACCACTGGAGGCGGGCTGCACGATGTTGGGGCGTGAGCGGAAGACGGCCTAACAGTGTGCGGGACCGTAGCCCAGCTTCATGGAGATGGTTGCGAATGGTCCTCACCGATACCCCAGGAGCAACAGTGTCCCTAATTTGCTGGGAAGTGGCGGTGCGGTCCCCTACGGCACTGCGTAGTATCCTACGGTCTTGGCGTGCATCCGTGCGTCGCTGCGGTCCGGTCCCAGGTCGACGGGCACGTGCACCTTCCGCCGACCACTGGCGACAACATCGATGTACTGTGGAGACCTCACGCCCCACGTGTTGAGCAATTCGGCGGTACGTCCACCCGGCCTCCCGCATGCCCACTATACGCCCTCGCTCAAAGTCCGTCAACTGCACATACGGTTCACGTCCACGCTGTCGCGGCATGCTACCAGTGTTAAAGACTGCGATGGAGCTCCGTATGCCACGGCAAACTGGCTGACACTGACGGCGGCGGTGCACAAATGCTGCGCAGCTAGCGCCATTCGACGGCCAACACCGCAGTTCCTGGTGTGTCCGCTGTTCCGTGCGTGTGATCATTGCTGGTACAGCAGTGTCCGGAGCAAGTATGGTGGGTCTGACACACCGGTGTCAATGTGTTCTTTTTTCCATTTCCAAGAGTGTAGATATAACATATGTTAACAACGAAAAAGTATACAATATGCCACCAGATGATCGGGGGCTTAAGGCGAATGAAATAACTAACGCCGTTGTTTTGTGTAAAACAGAGGCTGCATTTCCTGAAATCTGACAAAAATCGAATATGCCACGTTAGGAGCGTTATAAAAAGAATCCATACCATTCTTGTGCCGATTTAACCTTGTCGATAAAACATCGACCCACTATATTAAAACTGGAACAGAACAGCAGTTAGTGGGCGAAACCGAGTGACAAAAGCGTACAAAAATAATTTGCCAAGTACAACAAGAGTTCTGAACCAACGACTAAAAAAAATACACAAAAACTGGCCTGAATATCATGATGGAAATAATGTTCCTTCACTCATACAAGCCTACTCCTCCGCCATGTATCCTACTCTTACGACATAATCATTAACACTTGTTAGCAGTGGTATCAAAGACCGGTATTATTGTGACATACACTTGATTTCGAGATAAGCCTACTTTTCCTATATTTATTTTTTGGTTTTGATTTTAAAAATAATTCATGCCAGGGACTCCACATTTCCTTTTCTTTTCATTCTTCCAGATGAACTTCATTTAACAAAAGGATAAAATTTTTAATCGTATGATCAATGGAAACGAGCTCTAAGTGTGCACAATTATAGGTTCATTAAAATGAGTTGGAAAATAATACTAGTGTGCTCAAATACAGTATTGGTCCGCTAATTGACGCAGTCACGTCGGTTAAATACCTGGGCGTAACGTTGCAAAGCGATGTGAGATGGAACGATCACTGAAGGGAGGTTCTAGGCAGCACGACATCGGTTAATTGGGAAAGTTCTAGGAAAGTGTAGCTCATTTGTAAAGGAGGCTGCTTACAGAATACTTGTGCGCCTCGTTCTTCAAGACTTCTGGGTGTTTTCGATCCCCACCAGGGCGGATTAAAAGAAGACATCGAAGTAGTTCATCGGACTCCTCCTAGATTAATTACCGGTTAACACGAGCAACTTACGGGTGTAACGGAAATGCTTAAATGGGGGTCACCGGAGGGAAGAAGACTGTTCTTTGGCGATACAATATTGTGAAAGTTTAGAGAACTGGCATTTGCACAAACTGCAAAATGATCCAGCTTCCACCAACATATATTTCGTGTAAGAAACGAAAAGACAAGATAAATCACAGCTCATACAGAAGCATACAGATAGTCGTTTTTCCCTCGTTCAATTTGCAAATGGAACAGGATAGGGTATGAGTATCAGTGATACAAGCTACCCTCCGCCACGTATCAAATGGTTCAAATGGCTCTGAGCACTATGGGACTTAACTTCGGAGGTCATCAGTCCCCTAGAACTTAGAACTACTTAAACCTAACTAAGCTAAGGACATCACACACATCCATGCCCGAGGCAGGATTCGAGCCTGCGACCGTAGCGGTCACGCGGTTCCAGACTGTAGCACCTAGAACCACTCGGCCACCCCCGCCGGTGCCATGTATCGAACCTTAGCTCACGGAGTATGTATGTTAACTTCAGACGTAAATACAGTAGTCTCGTCGTTACCCACTATGTGAAAAGACCTTAATATGCAGTAAGAACTGAGATATCAGTTTGAACCGCCGCGAAAGAAGTAAACGTGTAGTACTTCGTTCGCAATAATTGCAGATCACTTACGAAGAGCATGATGCGTAATCCGTTCACAATAAAATTCGAGGTTCATTTAAAAATATCAGTATCAAATCAGAGTAGGCTAACGCCTCAAGAATCCAATAGAACATCCAAAAATAGATGGCGTAACCATCATTTTGCCACCCGCAAATACTTCAGGCTTCGCCAGGAAACCTTTGCATAATATTTAATCTGCAGTTGTGATATCCAAGAAATCTTTATTTGGTCATTCATTCATGTTCGACAGGCACATTCTAACGAAAGAAAAACAAGCGAATAATACGAGCGATGTACATCGTCGGCCATTTGAAACAACCATCGAGGAAAGAAATTCGAAAAACTGCGACGTTTCTCCTCTTAAGATTTCGGCTTTTAGAGGTATTTCCGTGCTGGAATGCAGTGATTTGCGCCTCTGCGTATTTCACGGGCGCGAAATTAGCATAACCGGGGACATTAGTTGGCGGATTACGTGCCCAGGAGGTCGCCTTGGCGGTGCGCCCAGATCGCGCCGAAATGCTGTCTGCGTCCTGACACTGCTTCTCGAATTAACAGCTGCTATTCCGCAACGGATAATGCAGCAGCACTAACTCACCTCCAGCAACAACAGTGTCAGAGGATTCGTGACGCTATGTAGGTGCTTAAGGTTGTCATGCATTTCAGGTTGGAGTCTGAAATCTGTAAGTAGGAGATACAGAATGCCTCATCCACGTAACAAAAATGGCTCTAAGCACTATGGGACTTAATATCTGAGGTCATCAGTCCCCTAGACTTAGAACTACTTAAACCTAACTAACCTAAGGACATCACACACATCCATGCCCGAGGCAGGATTCGAACCTGCGACCGTAGCAGCCGCGTGGTTTTGGACTGAAGCGCCTAGAACCGCCGGCCACAGAGGCCGGCCATCCACGTAACGCGACATTATACGTAGCTATATTACGAACAGTGTACCAAATAATATTGTTGACTAGTTCGATAATACCAGGTTTAATTGATACATTTCCATCCCATAGCGGGATTTGGATGTTTCATATATTCGGTTGGGGCAGAAGTTCGGAGCACTTTTCCGTAAGTTTATTACACAACAGATACACATAATAGAAACTTTGGTCATCAGTAATACCGGGTGTTCAAAAAGTCACTAGAAATTTGAAAACTGAATAAACCACGGAATAATGTAGATAGAGAGGTAAAAATTGACACACATTCTTGGAATGACATGGGGTTTTATTAGAACAAAAAATAAATAAAGTTCACAAAATGTACGACAGATGACGCTGGACAGCAAAACGTCAGTGACTGCGCATGACAATCGTGTATAAAAGGAACTGTAATGAGAGAGAGAATCAGGTGCGCCAGCAGTCGCAGCATGTTGACGTTACCTGAAAAGTCGCTTTTAGTGAAGCTGTATTATCAGAATGGGGAATGTGCTAGTTCAGCGTTACGATCCTATCGCCATAGGAAGGGGATTCGAACGGGTAAAGGTCCGTTGACAAATGCAGCTGTGGCGAGAATGATTTCGAAGTTCGACGACACGGGTTGTTTAGACGATAGACCCCGTGGTGGCGGACAGAGCACAAGGCGTAATGCTGCTGAGACAGTTCAGGAAGAAATGGAGACTAGCGGGTTCGTCTATGCACGGGGAAGTCAGCGTTCGTGCAGTCGCACGTCGCACCGGCATTCCATACACTACTGTTTGGTTGGCACTTAGGTGTACCCTCCGATGCTATCCGTATAAAATCCATCGACGTCATGAATTGTTACCTGGCCATTTAGTGAAGCGGAGGGCATTTGCGGTGTGGGCGTTTCTAAAGATGGCGGAAGATGACGATTGGTTGAGTAACGTGTTTTGGACGGGCGAAGCTCATTTCATGCTCAGAGGGTCTGTCAACGCCCACAACTGCAGAATTTGGGCTTCCGAAAATCCTAGAACTGTCGTGGAAAGTCCATTGCAAGACGAGAAAGTCACGGTATGGGTTGGATTCACCACATCTACCGTTTTCGGGCCTTTTTTCTTCGAGGAAAAGCGTGATTCTGGTTTTGTAACTGCTACCGTGACGGGTGAGAGGTACGCCGATATGTTACAGGATCGCATCATCCCCAGCCTGACTGATAAACACCTGCTGGAACGTACGATGTTTATGCAGGATGGCGCACCACCGCATATTGCTAGACGCGTGAAAGATCTCTTGCGCGCGTAGTTTGGTGATGATTGTGTGCTCAGGCGCCACTTTCGTCATGCTTGGCCTCACAGGTCCCCAGACCTCAGTCCGTGCGATAATTGGCTTTGGGGTTACCTGAAGTCGCAAGTGTATCGTGATCGACCGACATCTCTAGGGATGCTGAAAGACAACATCTGACGCCAATGCCTCACCATAACTCCGGACATGCTTAACAGTGTTCTTCAGAACATTATTCCTCGACTACAGCTATTGTTGAGGAATGATGTTGAACATATTGAGCATTTCCTGTAAAGAACATCATCTTTGCTTTGTATTACTTTGTTATGCTAATTATTGCTATTCTGATCAGATGAAGCGCCATCTGTCGGACATTTTTTGAACTTTCATATTTTTTCGGTTCTAATAAAACCCCATGTCATTCCAAGCATTTGTGTGTCAATTTGTACCTCTCTATCTACATAAATCCGTGATTTATTAAGTTTTCAAATTTATACTGACTTTTTGATCGCCCTGTATATTCTCCATCGTGTTTACAACAGTGTGCCAAAACTGGGGAAATCTTTCGATTCCGCGACTGTGGAAGTCACGTCGTTCTTAAGTTGAAGAACACGTCAAGCCATGTTACGTGCGCATTTTCATCCGGTAAGGAAATTCCTTAAAGGTTGTTCGATAGAGAGCGAGAAAGGTGAAAATCTGAGAGCACAAATGGGCTGAATCAAGTTAGTGCGGAATGACTTCGCAACCCAACTACTGTATAGCGTTTCTCGTCAGTCCAGCAGAGTGAGGGCGGGCGTCATGGTGGAGTAGCATCACTTCACGTCTCTTTCTGGTCGTTGTTCTTGGACTGACAATAAATCTCAACTTACTGACATTATATCTCTTACCGACAATAAATCTCAGCAGTGATTGTTACACCTCGAAAGCAATTCACGGTCCACCACACCGTTGCTGTTCCACCAAATGCATAACATTATCTTTTGTGGCTGCACACAGGTGTTTGTGCGGGGAGTTGCTTTGTTTGGTTCAACCATTGCTTTCTTTTCCTTGTGTTAGCTTAATGACACAATTTTTAGTCTCCAGTAGCGGTACAGTACAGGAATGGTCGGTGTTCTTCTCGCACCAGTTGATGACGAGCAAGCACATGTTCTCATTAGGCCACGAGCTGATTTTTGTGATTTTGGCTTGGAGCATGCGGTACCTATACACTCAATTTTTGAACCTTCTCCACTGCATGCAAGTATCACACGATCATCACATCTGCCAGTTTTTGAGTGCACTGACTTCGACCATTGTGGACTGCGCCTTTAAATGATCTTCATCGAACTCCGAAGGTCTTTGTGAGAGTGTACTGCCACTAATGTCAAAACGATCCTACGTAAAAAAACATTTTCTTGCCGTGTTCTGTCCCATGGCATTATCCCCATACACGGCGCAAATGTTTCTGGATGTCTCTGCTGTTATCCTTGTATTGAATTCAAACAGAAGAAAATGACGGAGATGTTTCGGTTTCTCGACTTGTCACTCCAATTGCTAGCCTCCACAGCTCCACTCACTATCTCCAAATGACAAAAATGACACTATATAAACTCAAATAGCAATAGTGAACTACAAATAAAAAATTAGAATCGCTAAATAAGTCCATAGAACCCGATGTACCAACATGAAAATAAATACGCTACGAACTTACACACCATCCTCATAATTTATCAGGTCCTGGGGGAGGGGGGAGTGGCATGTGACAGAAACCACATTGTTCATGGAACTACACAGTTCACAGAAAGCTATTTAGAAAACGCTATACTAAGAAAAGTAAATTAGAAAAAATAAAACAAAAATCCAAAAAACATTTACAGTGGTGCATACAAAAATTAACACGCCACAGTGCCAGTACAGAATAAAAGGTGCGTGTTTCAACCCAGAAGTATTAAAGACAAAAGCTGCTGAATGATGCACATTTTTCAATACAATGTTTAAGGAAGTATCAAACAAGTCCAATTTTAGTTCTTCTAGTGCTCACTAACAGCTGCTTCTGAATTAGACCATATAACTAACCATAAAGACTATGAGGGATTAGATGATCAAGGTGGGCTCTTGAACTGCTACACGTAGTCTGCGAACTGACACTGCTGATCGTTCTGACTACATTGCTCTTGACTAATAATGCATTCTTATGAAAGCATCAAGTTTCCTCAGAATATGATAGCGCGGGCTATGATAGAGTGAAAACGTACAATTTAAACAAACGTTTGCTTTTCAGTTGTCAGACACCATGGCAATTATTCTCACAGTAAAGACAGTAACATTAGTTTCGGCACAAGATTTTCAAAGTGGTACTTTCGCTGAAAGTTTTCATATACACTCCTGGAAATTGAAATAAGAACACCGTGAATTCATTGTCCCAGGAAGGGGAAACTTTATTGACACATTCCTGGGGTCAGATACATCACATGGTCACACTGACAGAACCACAGGCACATAGACACAGGCAACAGAGCATGCACAATGTCGACACTAGTACAGTGTGTATCCACCTTTCGCAGCAATGCAGGCTGCTATTCTCCCATGGAGACGATCGTAGAGATGCTGGATGTAGTCCTGTGGAACGGCTTGCCATGCCATTTCCACCTGGCGCCTCAGTTGGACCAGCGTTCGTGCTGGACGTGCAGACCGCGTGAGACGACGCTTCATCCAATCCCAAACATGCTCAATGGGGGACAGATCCGGAGATCTTGCTGGCCAGGGTAGTTGACTTACACCTTCTAGAGCACGTTGGGTGGCACGGGATACATGCGGACGTGCATTGTCCTGTTGGAACAGCAAGTTCCCTTGCCGGTCTAGGAATGGTAGAACGATGGATTCGATGACGGTTTGGATGTACCGTGCACTATTCAGTGTTCCCTCGACGATCACCAGTGGTGTACGGCCAGTGTAGGAGATCGCTCCCCACACCATGATGCCGGGTGTTGGCCCTGTGTGCCTCGGTCGTATGCAGTCCTGAATGTGGCGCTCACTTGCACGGCGCCAAACACGCATACGACCATCATTGGCACCAAGGCAGAAGCGACTCTCATCGCTGAAGACGACACGTCTCCATTCGTCCCTCCATTCACGCCTGTCGCGACACCACTGGAGGCGGGCTGCACGATGTTGGGGCGTGAGCGGAAGACGGCCTAACGGTGTGCGGGACCGTAGCCCAGCTTCATGGAGACGGTTGCGAATGGTCCTCGCCGATACCCCAGTGTCCCTAATTTGCTGGGAAGTGGCGGTGCGGTCCCCTATGGCACTGCGTAGGATCCTACGGTCTTGGCGTGCATCCGTGCGTCGCTGCGGTCCGGTCCCAGGTCGACGGGCACGTGCACCTTCCGCCGACCACTGGCGACAACATCGATGTACTGTGGAGACCTCACGCCCCACGTGTTGAGCAATTCGGCGGTACGTCCACCCGGCCTCCCGCATGCCCACTATACGCCCTCGCTCAAAGTCCGTCAACTGCACATACGGTTCACGTCCACGCTGTCGCGAAATGCTACCAGTGTTAAAGACTGCGATGGAGCTCCGTATGCCACGGCAAACTGGCTGACACTGACGGCGGCGGTGCACAAATGCTGCGCAGCTAGCGCCATTCGACGGCCAACACCGCGGTTCCTGGTGTGTCCGCTGTGCCGTGCGTGTGATCATTGCTTGCACAGCCCTCTCGCAGTGTCCGGAGCAAGTATGGTGGGTCTGACACACCGGTGTCAATGTGTTCTTTTTTCCATTTCCAGGAGTGTATCTTCAGTCCTAAGATTACAAATTTTTCCGTTTCGCTGATTATTTGGTCATCTTATGCCAACGAACTTCTGCTTCGAAATGAATTCCGTACGAGAAACTGTGTGTATTACGTTTTGTTGCAGTTACGCATCAGTATGCATTCTGTTAACCAAGATCCAATGTGCACTTAGCTAAAACATATACGCTGCATTTCATTTCTTTCACTATGACACCTGTGTCATCTGCAAATAGGAAGAAATTTGATTCGCCGGTTATGTTTCGGGGTTTCATACGCATAATATACAATAACATATGATTTGTACTATGCTGATCAGCCATAATGTTATGACTACCGACCTACTATCCAATGAACCCGTCCAGGTGACAGCAGCGTCACCTGACGAGGAGTCAACATACGCACGGTGAATGTATCTGTCAGTGAGCTTGCTGTGCAGAAAGGGGAAGGCGCGCAGTCTGTCTGAGTTTAACCGAGGGCAGAGTGTGATTGCCCGCAAGTTCGGCACGGGCACTTCGGAAACTGCGCTACGTGGCCGGTGTTCGAGGGGTGCTGTGGTGAGTGTCAGCAACATGTGGCAAAAGCGAGGTGAAACCACGTCTAGACGTCTTGGGGCTGGGCGCCTATCCTTCATTACAGATGGCAGACTGGTAAAATAAGACACGTGGTGAACTGCTGGCTTAGCTAACATCAGACCTTAATGTTGGGCGGAGTACAATTGTGTCTGAACACACAGTGCGCAGAACACTCCTAACGACGGGAATCCGCAGCCAACGATCCAGGCATTGTAACGCCGGAAATGCATATCCTCCTATTTCCATCTATTGTACTATAATTCTTTTTCCTTGTTTTGTTACCTCAAGATATGACATTTCTGTCTCTTTATATATTGTAATTGTTTTACTGTTTGTATATATATATTTATGCACTTATGTCGATGTATAATTGTTTTGTAAATATTATTTGTATTTTTACGCTGAGTCTTGCCTAGGGAAAACGAATACGTCGATAGGTCGTGTGGAGAACCATAGTGTTTAGGATCTTTGGTAGTGTTAACTCTGCCACGTGCAGCGCGGGCAGAGGGAGAGTCTGGTTGGAGTAGCGAGTGGAGCAGGTGTGTTGTGTGAAGCTCCCGCGAGTTGCCGCGCTTTCGGGGTTTGGCAGCATGTAATTGCGCTCGACTTGCGATGATAGTCCTGACATGGTGTCGCGGACGGGAAGCATTAGCTGGCGCACATCAAGAGCCCGTTTCGTCTGGTGACCGTGTCGAGAAGAAGGCGCGCCAACATCCAGCTTCTGCAACAGCGACGGCCACCTTCCCGATCGACGGCTTCAAACCTTCAATCAACCAACAAGGAAGACTGGAAGCACGTAAAGTTTTAGAACTGTATGGCAGACCTCAGCTTTTCAAACTTTCAAAATTGTTGCATCACAAAATTACAGCAACTTAGAATGAACGTTTGTTGCTCATTGTCCCAATTGAATTACCAAGCAGGGTCCCTTCCTCTTCCGGAATGAACCCGAGTGTCGTTGAAATTCAAACGCCAGCATCATTCCACTTCACTACTTTAATTTCAAAGTTCAGTTAAAGCACAAATTAACAGTGCGAGTTTTGTTACCGTATTTTAGCTTACCTGTGGCTGCAGCTCACCTTGGTACGTACTAAATTTTACTATTGTTAATTGTTCAGAATCATTTAATTCAAGTTCAAAGATAAATCTCTTATTTCTAAATTGCGTAGATTCAAGTAGCTTTTCAAATGATTGTTGAGGTAGTCCAAGACTAACCGTATTTTCCTGAATTTCGATGTGCTTCAGAAAGAAAGCTCACTATTAACTTCAGTCACTAAATTAACTTTCGATTTTCCGGTTTTATTAATTCTTTTGCTAAATTAAGTCAGAGTGTAGCGAAATTTATTACTTCTGACAAACTTTCAGTTTTCACACTACACTTGTCAACCTTCAGTTGCCACGCTTCTAGTGCTAATTATATGTGTAATAACCTTTCTTTTTCAGTTACTATAGTAATTGTCCTTAGGACTGGCGACTGTAATTTCCCCCAAATCTCAAATATCTAATTACCGCTAGTTAATTGTTAACGTAACTACCGCACGTTTACTTTCTTTATTAATTTTACCCTTTTTCAAAATTAATTTCCACCAGTTTCATTTGCATTTTTCCTTTCATTTAGATGTAACCCTTTCCTCCATCTTTACCGACAAATTAACTTAGGTGACGATTGCTTTTCTCCAATTTCCATTAGGTACACGCGGTTTAATTTTTCACTGTCATTAAGGTCGATAAGTGGGGAGGGGGGGGGGAGGTTACAGCACGATCAAATGTTAACACCACGACATCGGCAACTACGACTGCAATTGGCAGGTGACCATCGGCACAGGACGTTGTCGCAGCGGCAGAGCGTTGCATGACCTGATGAATCCCGTTATCTTCATCAAACCGATGGGACAGCGCAAGTCCGTCATCTTACAAGAAAACTGCCGTTTGGCAACGGTACTGCCGGTTGGCGACCAACTGGCGGCGGCCCCATTATGCTCTGGGGAACATTCACATAGGCATCCATGGATCCAGTGGAGCTCGTGAAAGGTACCATGATGATCAAGGAGTACTGGTTGCAGACCACGTTCTGCCTCAGTATCAGTGTGTAGTACATACTTATGTACAACACAGCCTTGTGGCACTAGCGCACCTCCCCCCCCCTTTTCCCCTCTTATTCACTTTCCAGGAAATATGTTACCTGTTCCCTGTTGGTGCGCACTGTACCTGTACTTAGAATACAAAACGAAGCATTGTTCAGAATTTCCTGTGATTCTTTAATTTTTCAACAAGTACTGCGTGGTTCACTCACTCAAACGTCCAGAGTAAGTACCTATGGTCTCAGCATAACATTGATCCCTGAAAGTACCTTACGCACAAAATAACAAATTCCATTTCCTGTAGGTCACCTATCTTGAAGCCAAAGAGAAACCTTTATCACATGCATAACTCAAAAACAGATATCATTTGAAAACTGAAAAAGGTCACTCTCCTGCATGTTAGTGTTCAGATATGCATAGATATTTGGAAAATAATTCATATATTACGTTAGATAACTGAAGGGATAAATAAGGGCTCCGAAACCTACATTATCTATACCTACATTATCTATATCTACATTTATACTCCGCAAGCCATCCAACTGTGTGTGGCGGAGGGCACTTTGTGTGCCACTGTCATTACCTCCCTTTCCTGTTCCAGTCGCGTATGGTTCGCGGGAAGAACGACTGCCGGAAAGCCTCCGTGCGCGCTCGAATCTCTCTAATTTTACATTTGTGATCTCTTCGGGAGGTATAATTAGGGGGAAGTAATATATTCGATACCTCATCCAGAAACGCACCCTCTCGAAACCTGAACAGCAAGCTACACCGCGATACAGAGCGCCTCTCTTGCAGAGTCTGCCACTTGAGTTTGCTAAACATCTCCGTAACGCTATCACACTTACCAAATAACCCTGTGACGAAACGCGCCGCTCTTCTTTGGACCTTCTCTATCTTCTCTGTCAACCCGAGCTGGTGCGGATCCCACACTGATGAGCAATACTCAAGTATAAGTCTAACGAGTGTTTTGTAAGCCACCTCCTTTGTTGATGGACTGCATTTTCTAAGGACTCTCCCAATGAATCTCAACCTGGCACCCGCCTTACCAACAATTAATTTTATATGATCATTCCACTTCAAATCGTTCCGCACGCATACTCCCAGATATTTTACGGAAGTAACTGCTACCAGTGTTTGTTCCGCTATCATATAATCATACAATAAAGGATCCTTCTTTCTAAGTATTCGCAATAAACTACATTTGTCTATGTTAAGGGCCAATTCTTACTCCCTGCGCCAAGTGCCTATCCACAGCAGGTCTTCCTGCATTTCGCTGCAATTTTCTAACGCTGCAACTTCTCTGTTTAATGCAGCATCATCCGCGAAAAGCCGAATGGAACTTCTGACACCATCTACTAGGTCATTTATATATATTGTTCATCTGAGTAAAAGTATTGGGACACCCCCATGCAGTGCGGAAATGGCCATTGGATAACAAGAGTCGCTGACCTGTCAGTATAAAAGGAAGCGGGGAGTAATGCATTATCGGTAGAGAAGCAGTTGAAAGGTATCTCATTCGATTTCTTTTCGTGAGTGGAAGTGGATCTGCAAGTAAATCCTAATTTGTAAATAGCTTAACGCTAACTGTTGGTGAGAAAATTCAAATGTGAGAATGCATAGATAAATCTAGCTGCGAGAATCTGAAGAAAATCATGCCCCGTCTAAAAATTACCACAATCAGAAAACCTGACTATGAACTTCGATAAAAGAAAACTGATTACGTTGAAAGTGAAGTTGATCCCTGCGAAATTTAACTAAAGAAAGAATCCGTTCTCTGCACAGTTTGTCGTACCTATGTGCAAACTACGCTCGTAGGTACAACGAGCCTCGATAACAGAGCTACAATGTCTAGCTACATAAATATGCGGAGGTGCGATGCGCACAAACGTTGCTTTCATTCTTGATTCTTAATTTTTTACGATAGTTTTTAAATAAATTGAAAATTAGTTGACTATTCGGATATGGACAGTGACTCTCGTTTCAATGAGCTCAATTCCAATTTCATTTCCTTCGACTTAATAACATTTAATGAAATTTCAAAAATATTTAACCTTTCTCTGGTCACGTAACAATAATCCAAGAATTACAAATACTGAACTTAAAAAATTGAAATTCACATTCGTAATCTCTACATAAAGAAAATTCCAAAATCTAATTCTTAAATTCAGTTCTGTCTCAGTGGTCGATATATCCTAACAAAAAACAAACAAAAAAAAAGAAGGCCTGATCCGCACATCAGACAAATCAAGAATGCAGCATTAGCAAACCGCTACCGCAAATAAGACAAACTTAATCTTTACGTGTAAGCCATTTTACACAAATATAATCATACCAATATAAAAATTCTTTTTCTCTCCTGAATAAGTCAACTGGTGATTTTGTTTGTCCCTTGCTGATACCGAAACAAAAGTCGTCTGTTCATTTCTAACACCGAAGCTCAACTAACTGTCTCCTCTCCACTTTTCGCGAGCATCAGATAAATCTGGCGTGCATCTTCGCAGAGCGAAGTTCACCTCTGGCTCAACTGTGTTCGGCGCAGCATATTTGTCGAGGCTGCTCGAGAGTATCTCAGCAACTCAGACATTACGAGCACGATTTCAGACGTCCAGAACAAGATAAATTGACTCATACACCTTCCACAGTAAGCAGAATGGGTCAGTCAAACGAGCTCAGTGTCTTTGAACATGGTCTAGTCATTGGATATCACTTGAATCACAAATCCATCAGGGGACATTCTTCCTCTTCTTGTGGCTTCACAACCCTGAGTTGGTCTTTGTCTTCTTAACAGTTTCTTCCCATTCTGCCCTCTCGTTTACTTTCCATCTCCATCCTCTGATTCCTAGGGCTGTGAGGTTTCTTTCTACATCGCCCAGCCATCGCTCAAGTGGTATTTCCTGTAATCTTCTTCCTGTCGGCTTCCATCGGAAGGCCTTTCTTGTAGTTCTTGTGTTTTCCGTATTTAGGATGTTCCCCAGCTAGATTGTTCTTTTACCTTTGATTAGCCTTACAATATCACCTACCAGTAAGGGACGAACCAACTCATAGTTGGTCCTCGCTCTCCTGGTGCTATGATTATTAGGGATCCCTCCACAAATTTTCCGTGGTATTCTTCGTTCAAATATTCTGCTAGTTAGTGTCCATGCTTCACATCCATACAGTTGGCAAATTCATAACCTTACATGCAGTCATACTGAGCTGTCGGCTTACCATCCTAGATGTTATTAGCTATTTAAATGTATTGTCAGTTTCCTAATTTGTTCGCACTATTCTGTGTCATTAAAGACTACCGGTTTTGTGTCATTCAGATTATCATCTACCTTCGTAGATAAATTATTTAGCTGATCCGAAAGTTCAACTACTTTCTCTGATAATGAACTAATTTCCTCCATGTGTCTTTCTGAACCAATTTTCAGAATATCTACTGTGTCCTTTAAGTTTTCTTGAGTTTTTGCAAGTTGCGTAACCGAATCGGTAGATGCAACTGAGTCAATTTTAGCTTGCAGGGTCTCATGATTTTGATGAACAATAGTTTGCAGTTCTTTTATGGCTGCTTCGTGATTCTGTAATGCATTTTCATGCCGCGAAAAAATAGGTAGAAAATGATCACAAATTTGTGTTTTCACGTCATTACAGACTTTTTGACATTTCGATTCAATAATATGTAACTCAGTAGTTAAATCTTCACGTGTTTGTTCAAGTGTGGTGTCTAACTTTTGAAGCTTTTGCTGTGTTTGTCTCTGATTTTGTTACATTGTGTCTAACTTTAGAAGCTTTTGTCCCATTTGTTCATTAATTGTAATAACAATGCACTGGTGTCTGAAACATGTTCCTCAGTGCTATTCGGCAATGCATTTGAACCGGCAATATTCGCAGTTTGAAAAGCAGAAAATGTGTCTTGACTTATTTGAGAAAAGGGTGAGGACGCAAAACCTGAATCAATAGTATTTGCAAGATTGTGTCCTGTCATTTCGGATTCCTGAGGCAAGCTGTTGCCGACCGATCGATCGATAATGCTTCCCTGTTCACTAATTGTTTCACTGCCTACACCATTATTTGCAGCCCGCTCCATTTCCCTATGTACAATTACCAAATTACTACTTTGAACATTAGTTAATTCATTACTCGGTGGCGCTAACACACTGCTTTCGTCTTCACTGTCATTTCTCAGTTTACTTTGGAGCCTAGTATTAAGTTTTTCACACGCCATTATTGTCACAATATTTCACACGTTAACACAGAAAAACACAATTTGAAGAGCATCAATAAGAGAAAACATTAACATAGCACTGAAAATAATATCTCGTTAATTGCAAGCGCAGCTGCGAAATGCTTGTTGCAAATTTACATGCATGTCACAACTGTTTTACTGTACAACAGTGAAAGGCTGCAACTACAAAGGAGATTCTCTCTACAATTACGCGCTAGCAATAAACAAAATCTACACTCATTACACAAAATACAAGAAAAAATCAGAAGATTGCAGTGAGGTATCCTCGGCTAAGGGTCGACATATGAAACATCCCCTTAGAAAAATTTATACATGACTGTGCTTAACCTGACACACCATATTTTTTAGCACAACGCAATCTGACTTCCAAAAATCCCTACAAAAGAATGGCCCTGACTAACATTAACCTATACGCTTCAGAAATCACTTACCTCACAAAAATCTCGGTTACTCGAACTACTGCAATACAGCGAGCGCCACTACTACCAGCTAAATAAAAGATTCAAACTACGGAAGGCACTAACTACTGATAGCCCGCATCTCGTGGTCGTGCGGTAGCGTTCTCGCTTCCCACGCCCGGGTTCCCGGGTTCGATTCCCGGCGGGGTCAGGGATTTTCTCTGCCTCCTGATGGCTGGGTGTTGTGTGCTGTCCTTAGGTTAGTTAGGTTTAAGTAGTTCTAAGTTCTAGGGGACTGATGACCGTAGCAGTTAAGTCCCATAGTGCTCAGAGCCATTTGAACCATTTAACTACTGATAGGCATAGTTAGCAAATGAAAGATTTTGATAGAGAACAAACAATGTATTTACCTTAATAGTGTTGAAAAATCATATATATAGCAGTTCATAATATCCAGTATTACAAATTTCAAAACTCCGCCATCTCTCCCCCCACATCCACCACTGCTGGCGGCTCACCTCCAAATGCGCAACGCTACGCGCTGTTCACATCCAGCTGCCGCTGCCCAACACTACAATGGCAGACAACAATGCAAACTAGCCACAGACTGCACACAGCACAGCCAGTGATTTTCATACAGAGCGCTACGTAACGTTGCCAATAAGAAAACATAAACAGCCTACTTACAGTATGATAACACATATTACCACTTAAAACGCGGGATTTTATTTCAGTGGACATGGAATTTACATTATTAATGTTAGCCCCAAGGTATTCAAAGTCCTGCACATGTTGAAAATTAAAACCTGCTGCTGTTGTCCCCTGTTCTATGAAATTTCGTACGCTTAATTTTTGATTCATTAATTTCGCATGTGTGTGGCTTCTTTAGTTCTACCACTGCTCTCTCCAATGGAATACTTAATGTATTAACAACTGCAACGTCAGCAGCATATGTAGCCAACTCCGTGGTCCTTATACTTATGTACCCAGATGCTTGGAGTTTTCGTGTAATTGCTTCCAAGGTCAAACTGAAAAGCATTGTGAAAAGAGCATCACCTGTCTAGCTCCTTTATTAATAGTGAAACATTCAGTTAATTCCCCCATCTACTCTCACCATTGCTTTGGAACCTGACGGCGTTGCCTTAATAACAGAAATACACACACGGAAAAAAAAATCGCAACACGAAGATGTAGTTGTGCGACATAAACGAAAGTTGGTAGGCGTATCTCTACATTTGAAAGTTGATGTCTGTTCAAATTCCGCACCAGTCACATTATGGTGGCGCTCGTAGCGCTACGATGAGGATGAAATAAAGTTTTATTAAATACGTTCTAGCGGTCGTATGCGTAACTTACTTTTGAGACCGGACTTGGTGCGTTGATGTCAGTCAATAATCCCTTTAAGGCGACGCAGACGCCGTTACCAAGGTCGTGTAATAGAGCTACGAGAAGCTGCGATATTTCAGAAGACTTGGCAGGAATGCAGCTGTTGTAAATGACTGCTGGCAGAGGTGCTCTGTTACAAATTGGTTATCAGTAACAGCTCCCAGCCGGACAAACAGTATCATACGTTCCACTGTCCCCAAACTACCGCCGTTTGCAGGTTCAGTGGTGTCAAGCGAGAGCTCATAGGCGGGCAGGGTGGAGATTGGTTGTGTTTGCTGATGAAAAGTGGTTCTGGTTAAATGCCAATGATGGCCGTATGTTGGTTAGGAGGAGGCTAGCTGAGGACCTGCAGCCAACCTGTCTGCGTGCCACACACATGGGACCTTCACCTAAAGCTGTGATCTCGGTGCCATTTCGTATGACAGCTGGAGCACTCTCGTCGTTACCCCATGCACACTGACTGCAAATTTGTAGGTCAATCTGTTGATTCGACCTGCTGTGCTTGCTTTCATGAACATCATTCAAGGGGGTATTTTCCAACAGGATAACGGTCGAACACATACCGCTGTTCTTACTCAACATGCTCTACAGATTGTCGACGTGTTGCCTTGTCCTTGTCCAATCGGTCACTTATGGGGCATCATTAGACGACAACCCCAGCGTCATCCACAAACACCATTAACCGTCCTTGCCTTGACCGACCACCTGTACAGCCCAATACATGTATGCTTACATGCTTTAAGTCAACATTCTGTCGGTTACATTGATTATTGATGTACCAGCATTTGGCACTTGCAACGCCGAATCTCGCGCTTACATTAACCTGTGTCCTTGGAATATTAATCATTTAAATATTGTAACCTCCCAACAGAAAAATTCCGAAATCACCCAACAGTAAAAAATATAATTATAACATTGACATTTAGCGTAGCCTCCCAATAATACAATGTGACTAATCTCTCAATAAAATTGTGGCTCACTTATAACCTTTCAATAATTGACTGTGAATTTAAACTGGTAAATTTTGGACGTCAGCAGCGCTGCGTCATGGCCCTGAAAGATCATTCTGAATAAAAAAGAGAAAATTCTTACCTCAATGAAGTCGCCGGATAACGCATATATATCTGCTCTTATAACAAATTTTTCTGGCATAGGCCAATGCAATGTTCGCTGATAGATTTGTCATGTATAAAAGGATACAACTGATATTTCTTTACAATAATCAAGATTATCAAGAATTGGAGAAATAAGTAAACTCTTTAAATTGAAATGAATGGTTGTCAAAAGTTACTTTTTATGAAAAAGATTATTATTAAGAGATTTAAAAAAAAACATTTACATGGGACTTGATATACCAATACTACATATGCGCGAGGCTGCTTTTACCTTATATTATATCGCTCAGGCTCCGCCATCGCTCCACCACGACCGGCCCAGCCAACTCCACACGCACGACTGCTAGCTACTACTTACTCCTACTGCTACAGACACTACTCTTACTGCATACAACACTGCTCTCTGGTCTGAGATTCTCTTACAGCTTACATATTTCAGGCAGCGCGTGAGCAATACATCGAAATTACATCTGCTCGAGTGCGCTAGCAACAAATTCCTTTATCATGGACCTCTTAAAATATGTTACCTAGACAAATGTACTCCCGAAATTTCATTGTTCTATATTAATTTTTTTCTGTTGCAATGTTTTTCCTGTCAGTGTGTATTTGGATTGTATGCCAAGCAGTTTTATAGCTTCTAACATTTCTTCTCTATTTAAACTATCGAAGGCATTACTGAAGTCAAAGCAGATATTGTGGAGTTCTATATTATATTCATATGGTTTTTCCCGTACTTGTCTCGATAGAAATATTTAGTCCACGGTTTATCTATTAGGCCTCAGACCACACTTTTAATCACCCAATATAACTTCCGCATACGAGACTAGTCTGTTTTATAGGATACCAGATAGTACCTTATAAGCAACATTCAACAGAGTGGTTCTTCTGTAGTTATCGCAACACGCCTTATCATCTTTCTTATGCATAGATGCATAGGCTGGATTACACCTTTAGTCCATTTTTCTGGAAATCTTTCTTGATTCCAGCTTAAGTAGTCCGTATAAAGAACTGTCTTCTCTCTTTAACAGCTCGGAAATCATTCCATCATTTCCTGGCGATTTGTGACCTTATTTTTCTTTTATTTTTTTTTTTACATTGACCACCTTTTGTAATACTGCAATAGTAGGTTCTCCTCTTTTTGTTTCTGCTGTATGGAATATCCGTTGCTCCTCATCGGCGCGCTCGCCCTCCATCATTTCTTTAAAATATTCACTCCATCTGTTTATCACTTTCCTCTTTTCTGTCATCAGGTTTCCTTCTTTAGACAAGTGAAAGGAGTTTCAGGTCTAAAGAAGCTGCTTCAAAACAGCAGATGAAGATTCACGAAACTATATGAAGCCTCAATTCTTGTAAACCAGAGTAGATGGTGAACAATTGCATAACATTGCTAAATCTGTATTTGTGTAAAGATTTCCGTGTAGTTGAAACCAGATCACCCTAGAACACGTTCTAGCTAGTTAGCTGCCTTTGTCTCCAGTCTCAGTGTCCTATTTAGCCATACAAGGAAACATTTAGGTGCAGCATGGCTGCGGTTGGGCTATTTCGAAACAGACTCAAGGCTAGTACCTTTCTTCGAAAACTTGTCTAAAGTAAATAGATGAACCCACGAAAAAAATAGCCATTGATTTTAGCAGGAAGGTTGATTTGGAGTCTAATAGCCCTGTCAAAATGACAGTGATCTTCAAGCCCCTGCCCAATCATATCAAAATAAGCCGTTCTAACCACATAAAAATGCGATGAAATTAGCTCGAAATCACTTAACTGGGGATTTTTCATCGCTCAGTTTCTAACACAGCTTTCGACCCAGTTACCTAGTGGAAGTACATTTTCAGTTTGTTGGGTATTCCTAGGGTGTGTTACCCATGAAGAAGGCAGTTTGGTAAGCCAGCGCATTCAATATTTTTCAGCCTTACTTCAGCTTTACTGTAGATAGAAACGGGATCACCAATAGCGTATCCAATGACTGGAATTACACCGAGTAGTGAGAATCATTTAATTGTTTCAATTCTTTAAAAGTGAAATGGTATTATGCATTTCATTCACACTAAAAATATTTCGAAGCCAGAAAAACTTATTTAACGAGAAGATACATTTCTTCCGGAATCAGCAAAAAACAGTCATTATTTAATATCGATTCTAACTATAAGATGCGTAGCACAGATTAGAGTTCACCTTGGATCACACTGTTTTCAAGCAGAGCTAGATCGAAATTCTAAATCATAGCGACCAAGGTTTGACGACTGATTATTCGTAGTCACAACGTTAACACGTTTGTGAAGCATTTAAGGCGAAGGAAAACAGCAGATCGGTTCTTATCAGCCTCTCTGATCTATTAAAAGGATTAACCGGGTTTGTATTTATATTAGAACATAAAAAGTCACTCTATGGAAAATTAGCTTTCCGATTTGTCCCCTCCCTCCCATCCCCCGAACCTGAAAAATAATTATGTGGGCGGAACTGGTCACAACATCAGTTGCTTTATCTGAAGCACAACGTTAGTTGCTGTTTCTGAAATCTACGAACATAGTATTAGTTTGTGTTTCTGAAGACCTTTGTCTATCAAAGAATTGTCATATGCGCCTTCTGGGAAGGCTCATTCGCTCCAGCTTTTGTGTGTTGTTGCAGGACCAGGCAATGCGTTCCGGCTATTAAGATACGAAGGATAGAGAACTTTATCGCTTTTCCCTATTTGGTGTGCAGCGTATGTGATAAGCAGTTCTCTACTATCCAGTTAGTGTACCTATGTCACTAGTTAATTAAAGCGACCTTTTTTTGGAGGTAAAAGCTTTCCGTACCGGTCAATCAGTTTCGTAACCGACCTGATGCTCTCGCAACTCATGCTCTCGAGATCTCACGGAGAATGTTGAGCACAGAACTGACTGTTGCTTCGAAGTCATCCAAGTTTTTTGCTTTGTGTTAGCGTATGTCTTCTTTTTATCATCTCAGAAGAAAAAAAGTCACACTGCATTAAAAGTGAACTTAGCATTCGTGTGGGTGAAGTCTGCCAAATCGTCGACCTGTAAATTGTTGTACAAGCACTCGGAAACATTATTTCCGATATGTCATGTTGCGCAGAATGAAAATATGCACAGTTTTCCTTCTGAATAGTTACAGGGACTTGAAAATATCTTCCGCGATTCGTTATTGCAAGGAAAAATAAACTAACAACAATGAAAGACAATGTTATTTCCCTCCACACGTTACCATAGGACACACCTACATTTTCCCAAATCAGTGTGAGAGTTCTCTGTCATCCGACAACGTAACTTCACGTCTGTTGATAATATCACCAAGTAGAACAGAGTCTCATCAAACATAACCTCAACACAACACAGATCATTCAACACGATAGTCATAAGTAATTTCGGGAATTATTAATCTGGGACCAGGTTCTTCAGGAAGAAATTGTCGGACGTAAGATGGATTCCACTCCTGTGTCAGACTGGATGCACCTACACATTCGCTGATTCGTTGACGGTATCACTCATGTAGCCCTATGCTAAGTATAGTGTTAACGGTACCAACATTGGTGTCTGGTCCGATCACGATTCTGCTCAGTTTTATTCTTCAAATTACTTTTTTTTTCAACTGCCGTTGTATCATTAGTTGTGTTTACCACTTAATACTCACTCATCATTATTTCCTAACTGCTAAGAAGAGACATGTGTAGAAGCTAAGTGTGAACGTAATAAAACAAGAGTAAGAATAAATATACAGAAATTCGAATACGGAACTGGAAGAATGATAGATATGTTGAGTTCGCATTTAACGTATGTTTTTAAGATATAAGAAACTATCAGCCTCGATTGAGGTAATGAAACCAACCTTTCACGTTTCACGTGAGCTCCCAAGGCCCACCGCACGGCGTCCATGGAGACGAGGAGCACGCCAGAGCTTAAGTCAAGTCTTGTGTTGACTTAGTACTTATGTACCGCATTTTTAAAATGTTACTAGGCCTATTCAGGCTGTTTCAGTTTTATTTCTACACCATGGCCTTTTGGACATATTATACATTCAGGCATATCTTCTGAAGAAGGGTCAATTACTTGGGCTGAAACCTAGGTAAAGGTTGGTTTCATTACCGCAATCGAGGCTCATAGTTTGTTATATATTAGCTTATCACGATTGCTAACCGCGCTGCAATGTTGAAAATACAAAAATATGTTTTTAAGGTCGAAGAAATTAGACACAAAAACAAAATAAATGCTTCCTGGCTACATGGCAGCAGACTCAAGTATTCCTATGCACTTACGTGATACTGAACGATGTATATAGTGGCTCTACGGATAATGCGTCATTTCATTGGTATTGGGAGTATCTGATATATTTGACAGTTCCACACTGTCTTGTACGTGAAACGTACTTACACAGTAATTAACTAGATGCGCTACCGAACTCAATGCTTCTTAGCAGGTAGAAACCAAGACAGCAAGTCAACACCGACAGAAGGAAAAAGACTATCTGCTCCACCTCAGACTACTGTAACAAGAACGTGTCGCCTGAATATGTATGACTGAAAAGGTCTCAAAAATTGTTCTATACTAGGCGTGTTGGTATCGTAACAAATTCCTTGCGAAGTGCGCGCAGACTTTGAAATAGCCTGCGCTGGGCAGAAAGACTCATAGTGAATATTATGTACTCACATCGCTGCTCAGATCACACACGGTTCATCTTAATACTATTTATCATATTAAAATTGTTATTTCATAGGTAACTTTTATGTAGAAAAGGTAGTATATTCGCGAAACCCTCATCTGAAGCAAGAAACGGCCAAATAAATAAACAAACGGACGAACAGTTCTGTTTTGTCTGTAAGTACGGGAAGAGAAGACTGTATAAGTAGCCACCAGTAATATTTCCGGGATACAGTGCAGAAATGCTTACGTAAATTTAGTTGCCGGGATGGTAAATACGAAGCTAAGATTCATTTGGAGAACTGTGAAAAAAGCAAAATGATAATGAGCGAGATCGCTTCCAGAAACATCAGTACTGAGCGCATGGGAAAATTCCATGCATGACTGTGATGTTTAAACCTGCCGTTATTTGGTCTGTCATACAAAGATTACTAATAATGTGATACCAATGAGAACATAATTGTATTATATGAAAATCAGTGGAAGATGTACTCTAAATAAATTACAAAATACTTTGGATTGGCAGCTCACAAGTCGAAATTAGATGAATGGATAAAAAATCGAAAGCCATAAAATGTTATTAACTGTTGTTAACCACTCTGCTAGAACGTCTAGACTTCACTTATCAGTCCCGAACAACAGGCTTATCAGTATACAAGAACCGTTTACGCAGGAATCTATGAGCATTCGAAAAAATTTTTGCCGGATGTGGGGCCAGAAAATCATTCAAATTCCCATTTTCGTTATAAATGAGTTGATTGCTTTCGGGAGGTGTCATCCCAAAAGAACTAAATTTTTAACTTTTTGTTCCCAGGGAATTAGTGGCTACCCACTCACGTCTAGGAGTGAATCATAATTGTCATGGACAAAATCTCTGCACTCCAGATTCCAGGCTGGCATCGTCTATATATACGGTAACATCCGAACGGTGGTTTATACATTATACTTTGTTTTCCAACAGTTACATACATCTACATCACCAGTTGTTTTTTCCATGGCGCATTCAATTTCCAGAGTTTCACCTTTGTACGAAATAATCTAGAAACAAACGTTAACCTTTTTTAATATCTCGACGATTCTGATATCAGTAAAACTCATTAAGGAAATGGATGTCCCATCCATTTTACGAGTTGAAACGCAAAATCTTTGGTGGTATAACGTTTCCTCTTGTTTTTAATTTGGTGTGATTAACTGACAGACATTTTTAATGATCTGCCAGCCGTTGGAATCAGAGAGGTTATTGACTGCAAATCAGATTATCTTTGTCAGAAAAATGCCACGTTCAGAGAGCGTATTGTGCAGGCGTTCAGTTAGGAAATTATTGCTCGCGGAAAGTGTTTGATTGTAAGAAAAAGAATTATTTTCTATTACGGTTAAAGGAAGTAATTATGAGCAGCTGAAGGCTCTTTTACGACTGTCGAACCTGGTCGACTGTCACTTCAACAGATGTGAAACTAAATATTTAATCTGACGAAAACGGAAGACGCGCTGCTAATTCACCAAGTCTAGAAGCAATGGTAGAGCCTCCTACCTAAACTACAGGTACGTGTAATGCAATCAAATTGGTGAGAATGATTACAAGATTTCATTCCATGTAATTAATGTTAAGAGAAAAGACAGCGTCTATTCATATGAATGAACTCTTACGTTTACGTCTGAATAGGATTTAAAGATAGTGTTCTGGGTAGGACAATCACGACCGTAAGGAATCAAGTGGAAACTTAGATTTGCTCTCCATGTCACTGTAACTCTGGTTTTATGAAATCTAAGTGGGAAATGTGTCATTCAAACTAAGCTTACTTGCAATGTTTGCTGATTTATGCACATTTGGTTCGTTAGTAGCAAGGCAGTGGATATTGTCACTCGAGTGTCAATTGTGTCACATGGATATTTACACTCTGTGCGCGTCTACGGTCATGGAGGTGGGTTCATTATATTTAATAGCTCAGAAATAATCATAGAGAAATTAAACTGCTCAGTGTACGGTACTTAAAAAAAACTTTGTATTATATGGCCGAGTTTCAAAAAAATCGTTTAAAGAACGCAACTATGAAACTAGAAAATATGATGTTTTGCTTTGTTTCACGAAGTCAGTTTTAACAGAAAATCCGTAAACGACAACGGTAGGAATTTACAGACTTCCGGTAAGTTTCCACAATGTTATAAGCAAGGCTGTGAGAACGGAAGCAACACTGAAATATCCTTTTAGGTGATTGCATACATACCTAATACACTGATGCATATCACATGTAATATTATTAGTTTGAACTTTGGCTCAATCCATAAACAAAATCACAGAATGTGCTCAGCACATTTGCTGTGAAAGTTGCATGGCTTAACATTTTGCAATAGATCTCATCTCATGACATTAACGTAAAATGGGGTTACTTATAACAGCGCGCTACGTGGAACGATTTGCGTTTATCTTGTTTTCAATGTTGGCATCGTGTTGTGCATAATATAACTGTTCTCTTTGTGTGTGATTCTGAACATCTTATGACATTAACGTAAAATGGGGTTACTTAAAACAGCGCGCAACGTCGAACGATTTGCATTTATCTTGCTTTCAATGTTGGCATCGTGTTGTGCATAATGTAATTGTTCTCTTTGTGTGTGATTCTGAACAACAACACGACGAGCAGAAGTTTTAGCAAGAAACTGAAGCAAATGAATGAGGTTCGTGTAGCCATGGTTCTTCTTGTTGACTACTTTACTTGTTTTGTTCATTTGTATCACTTACAATTATTGTTGAACAGGCTTCCATCTAGTATCCAAGGAATGTTACAGTGCCTCGTCGCCGATTGTACTACCAACAATAACGAAAGTCTTAGTGCGTGCACTCGCAATTTAAAGGTTTTATGTTACAACTGACTGCGAGAAAGAAAGCATAACATGACATTTTCAAAATATTGTAATTCTTTTTCGTGCGATACTTTTTTCAAACTCACCTATGTAACAGCTAGTATTTTTGAATACACACAACAGTTTAGTTTCTCCGTAATTATTTCCGAATTACTAAATATAATAAATCTGCCACCGTGGCTGAAGACGCGTGCGGAGCTGGAAAATCCATTTGACGCTATTGCCACTCGATCGGCGATATAGTCAGCTTAGTAACAAAGGGTGTGCCTTAGGTGTTATTGTGATATTATCTGTCACAAGCTAAAATGATTCAGTGATATGAAGACAGATGTGTACCACTACTAGAAAAAATTTTTTTTCACCCTGCTCAAAATATAAGCAAAAGGAACGTTTTAAAATCTTCGATAATAAAGTAAGTGTCAAAAGAAAACTATCCCAAGATAATATGCACCCTAACTACATTACTCAGTTCTTTTTACCATCATTATATCGAACTTCAACAGTTACCAAAACTAAATTAACATTTTTGTTACTGCTGTTGTTATTATTGTATGTCACATCACAT
Source organism: Schistocerca cancellata (assembly GCF_023864275.1). NCBI lineage: Eukaryota > Metazoa > Arthropoda > Insecta > Orthoptera > Acrididae > Schistocerca > Schistocerca cancellata. The sequence goes on from NC_064633.1 coordinate 514,959,761, forward strand.
TGTCAAGAAGCACTTGATAAACGTTTTCGAATATCATGAAGGAAGTGTACGCTATTATAAATATTACACTATCCTAGATGTACTACGTTAGCTTACGAAAGTAGTAGGAAATAGTAAAATGTGATTATACAGAAATTGAAAAGAAGAGCTTCCTCAGGTACTCAGCTTCAACAACAAAACTTGGAGGCAATCACTTTTAGTTTCATGATTTCCAGTTGCTTACAAAGTGACTCTGAAATATAAACACACTGGTACTCTTTTCAGAGTAAACGCATCGCTGATTGCACCTGAAAGTTAAATCTGTGCTCTTGAGTGCGATTAGAACGATATGTCTTCAACTCGCAGACAGTACGTTAGAAATTGCTCTAATCTGTGCCGAGGTACTGCCTGGACAAATCTCTAGTTGTACCTTCATTATCAGTAATGTCGACATTGTGTTGAAATAGTTTTTAAACATTCTTTCTTTTTTAATTTGAAAAATTGCCCCATATCCAGGATGAACCTTTTTCATGTTTTGGATTGTGTAATAGAATACAGATTATATTGCGACGGTTTAGTCATCTCATTAATAGTTTTCAGTAACTATAGATTATAAATTTATTTATGTATAAGTGTGTGTGTGTGTGTGTGTGTGTGTGTGTGTGTGTGTGTGAAAACATTACGAAATTTGTCGCTTCTTAGATTCATTATTAGTGATTTCATGTATATCGACAATTGTCACTATGGTTCTTCAGTACAAGTTCACTATGGGAAAAATATCATTTACTCGTCCATATACTACTATTGACACCTTTTTCGGCCACTTCTAAGTATTGTGATCCATTTCAGTGTCCGAATGATTGCTGTTTTAGTTAAAAGTGATACAAGAGCACGGAAATTTTCGGGATGCTTCGTTTACAGGAGTGATGATGCAATGAGAAATTTTGTGCCGAAGTGGAGATAATATTTATAGAAACGGTTGAACCTATGAAGAAACTTTACGATTATGATACTCTAAGTTGAACACACTGTTATAATGGTTCTTAAAAACGGACTTCAATCAACAGAATACGAGATTCGACTTCAGCTGGTTAGGTTCACATTTAGTAAATCAAAGATATGGTGCGTGCTAAATTTTGTCTGCCAGAAAACTTGTAGAAGAGACTGGAGACTTAACGCGTTCATGTTAGGTGATTACAACCGAAAAATTGATCGTGAAATGACGTTTGTGCCTCGTGGTTGCTACCGGAGACATTGACAACAAAATTCAACAGTGAACGAAAGGCTACAAGACAGTGCAGCTAGCATGTCTTCCATGTGTTGAAGTTAACAACAAGCTATTGGTTATCAGGTTTGTGGACTATCTGTCCATAGTTCGGCGAATTTTGAAATCAATAAAACACGAATCCAGAAATGAGTTGTAAATGGGACATTTTTGTTTACAATGCTGCATATGTAGCTCATATTCAGGGCCGGTTCGAGAAAATTTTGCCACATAAGCGACTTATCATTTCTTACTCCCTCCCCTTCTTCAGACTTAAATTTCCATTCACTAGCTACTTGTTGGGCCTTAAAACTAAATCTAAGTCTAATTACAGTGGAAGTGGGTTGCTTTTTCTCTTAAAATAAGTGCTGTGTAGAGAATCCTCTGAAACATAAATTATTTTCTTAGTTTTATTCATTGTCATCATCATCATCATCATCTCCCTTTCAATTATTAGACTGTGGTCTGTCCTGAACTCGCAATAGAATCATTTCCATTGTTTCCGAGATTTTCCAATATTTATTTTCCCATTTATCTTATAGTTCAGGGTCTTCTGGTAAATTCTATGATCTGACATTTGTAATGTGTTATTTTCTGTTTTTGCTTTTGGATTTTTTCATTCATGTTGAAAATATTTAATTCTGTTCTCTAATATCTTCATTTCTAAAGATGTGTCTCCTTATTCAGTTCTTCACCCTCAATAGGAACCTCATCTGTGTTTTTATTTATTTTCTTGCTTTTTTTTTTACTTTATAGAATTTTGTAATGGTCTCTTATGGCCAAACGTTGTGCTAATGATAGCACAGATGGTTTGGAATTTATGTTTAATTTTCAATATCAGTGTCAAAAGCAAAACTTACAGCATAGCTTAACTAAGAGATTTGAGACATTTCCAAAAGTAAATTATCTAAAGCAATTCTTGATCTCACTGGGTATTTTTCTCGGAATGCCATTATTTCGTTTTGTTACTAAAAACTTTTCGACTCCATTTATTGCATATTTCGTTCAACTAATATACTGATCTTTGGAGGGCATCTTCATTATTTTGAATGATAAAGATACTGTCTGCAAATAAAAGCACATTCACATATTTCTCACTCGCTATCTTAGTTTCTTTGTTACTTTAAATTTCCATAAACGAGGAATGAACCCAGTTAAATGTTAAAAAGGCCTACACCATGGTTAATGATTATCGCTTCTAATTGGTTGCTATCTATGTTTATTTCAATGCATGTATTTTTGTAAAGACTTTCCAGTACCTCTTTCAGGTGACAATGTTATCCACATTCAGACGTATTCCTTCATAGGCTATTACGATCCACATGGGAAGAACGCCTTCTCAAGATCGGTAAAGGCCCTGTGGATTTCTATATTAAATTATCTGTACATTAGTCTTTCTCCAGTGGTCGATATTAAAAGAAGAAAGAATTTAGACTTAAGGCAATTGCTGAGAGCTTTGGAAGCTTTAAGTGAAAAGAGAAAAAATAGACATACGATGTTGTTATAGTTTCAGAAAAATGTTTCAGCTGTTAAACATAGTCGAAAGAATTAAAATACACTACTTATGGTTTTTTTAGATTAATAACGGCCGCTTTTATTTCCATAATTTGCAAAGTGTATCACTTTCCATTGAAAAAGTGGGATATAAACACAAAAAAATTATCTAATTATGTTTGACGTTTTAAACACTGACACTGTCCAGTTGCGTAAGCTGCATGTTTCATGTGAAGAAAACTCACCATTAAATAGTGAAATTTGGGAAAATTTACCATATAAGTAGCAGGAAATTGGTTAACATAATCAAAACTTTTATGTATGCAGCTGAAAAGGGAAACACAAATTTGGTGAGACATGAAAGAAAAATATTACGTTAATTAATGTCGTAAGAGGACATCATGTGTAATACCACCTTTAACAGGTACGTGTGTATAGTAAAATGTAACGTGTAGCTCACACAAAGCAGTATTTCTGGTTCCGGTAGGCCATTGTGTTAAAATGTAAGGGAAATTAGATGGGACTGTGTATAAAATTTTGAAATGAAAACTTTTGTGAAATAAAAACTTTTGTGAAATGAAAACTGTTCGATTAAATTGGTCAACATTTGGTATTGATTGCTTGTCTCTGACATCGACAATATCAATAGACATGAATCGGGATTTTGCTGTACATGCTATACCGTCTATTTTTTTTTCTTTTTCTTTGCGAAGTCTGCCGAAAATCAAACCGTCAGCCGAGGTCTGTCCGCGTCCCGTTTCCTCTCGGTACCCCAAACCTGGGCCTACCGAGAGGGATGACATAGTGGGTAGTACACGCACTCTCATTCGGGAGGACGACGGCTCAAATCCCCGCCCAGTGATCCAGATTTAGATATTCTGTGATTTTCCGTAAATCGCTCGTAGCAAATGTCGGGATGGTTCCTTTGAAAAGGTCACTGCCGATTTACATCCCCATCCTTATATAACTCGAGCTTCTGCTCCGTCTCTGAAGACCTCTCTCTCGACGGGACCTTAAAACTCTTATTCTTCCTTCATTCCTGCCCTATGCGTAAATCAGGACCTTGAAAAATATGTATTACTGTATAATTCGATTTACGGAATTAGGTAAACGCGTGTTGCACCGACCATGGCATTGACAATGGCGAAAAAACGTCAGTGTTTCCGCTGGGTGAGCAGAAGCTGTGCGAAGCTAATGCATAAATCACGCTCCGTCCGGCTGCAGACTTTCAGCCAGCTCCCTGCTTGCTACCTGTCCGTGTAGCCGCAGGGGGCATCCGCCAGCACCAGGCGGCGCTTCTTGCACGGAGCCCACCCTCGCAAATACTAATGTGCGCGGCCGCAAACCGAGCGAAAACAGATCTCCGCCTGCAGTCGTGCAGCTATCGCCAGCGGCTAGAACACTTGTTGCGGCTGGCGAGGAGGAGGAGTGCAATTTTCGCGGCGCTGCCCGCTCGGCCGGATAACTGTTGGCCGTGAGCATTGTTACGCTCGACAACACACTAATCTCGCTGTCGGGAAGACCCTCCCCACCTGTTCTTGGCTCTGCTCTTCCTCTAAGTAGCAAGTTCCTAGGGGCTGCCAGCGCAGCAGGTATTATCATCTGCTGACGTTTTGCACTCCTCAAGCTCCGGTCTTCAGCGTTTACATATTCACGAGGCCGTTTACTTGTTGTTGTTGTAGTCTTCAATCCGAAAACTGTTTTGATACAGCTCTCCACGTTAATCTATCACGGTCAGGCCTCGCCGTCTCCACATAACTACAAAAATTTGAATTCTACTATATTCTACTTTTTATTCGATTATTGGCCTCCCTTTACGATTTCCATGCTTCACACTTCCTCCCTCGCCAAATTAGGCATTAGGTACTTGTTCTATGTGTCCTATCAACCAGTCTCTCTTTTTAGACAAGTTGTGCTGCATGGATCTTTTTTCCACAATTCGACGTAACGCCAGGGATCCATCGCTCGGTCGATCTTCACAAAATGCATTGCTCATGAAGGTTCGAGGTATACGAAATTCTGCATACCGATTGTAAACTGACTTTTGTGAAGATGCTGGATTACAAGCAGTGTCACGAAGCGAATCGCAGCATTCTTAATGAGTTAGGTCTATATGAGATATCTAAAAAAGTTATCGAAGGAGAACATTCAGCTGAAATTTCCAATTTTCATAACTATGTTCGCTTTTACACTCACTTTGAACTAGTTGCGGGGCCAATTTCTGGGCTTCTCCTTTTTTCTTTTTTACCAGTTCGCAGAAAACATTTGAAAATAAAGACCAAACGGGTTCCGTAAACTTTCCGGGCGTGACGTTTCCCACCAATTTTAGGTGGCGCAGGTACCGTTGCGCTTCCAAGTAACCAGTTCTGCAACGTGGCACTTCCCACCAGAGCCTTCCTCATTGCTGCTCGCTCGTAGTTGCTTGAGCTGCGCTCTTAGGTTCCTACCTAACCACCGTTCTAAAATCGCCACATATTCGGGAGCTAACAGCTGAATATTTGTGACAAGCAGGAATATAAATTTCATTGCTGTTTGTTTCACTCGCAGCAATTTGATCTTCGGTTTTTATTTAGACGAAAATTAAAGAAATAAGAAATCAAACATTTATGCCTGCTTATGTACTAAGTACATAGCCCTCGCTCTAAAATCGCGATATATACGGGAGCTGACAGCTAAATATTTGTGACAAGCAATAATATAAATTTCATTGCTGTTTGTTTCACTCGCAGCAATTTTATCTTAGACTGGGATGTACCTATTAAGCAACAGTCGTAAAATCCGCAGCCAACAACAGACATCTTTGCACTGTAGTATTTCGGACCGGAGCCTCCTCCACTGTTGAGGCTTCCTTTAACGGTCGGAAAAGCTACGGCTGAAATGTCTGTGGTCGGAAACACCACGTTGATGTCACGGGTCGCCAAGTCCACGATCGGGAAGTCCACGACACCTGTCATGCGAGTCGTGTCTTGGTCGGCTTGTACAGAGAGTAAGAATAAAATGTGTTCAAAGCCGTTTACTGGACCCAAGTAAAGAATATACCAGAAATACTGTTCAAATGGTTCAAATGGCTCTGAGCACTATGGGACTTAACTGCTGAGGTCGTCAGTCTCCTAGAACTGGACCGAGCGGGGTGGCGCAGTGGTTAGACACTGGACTCGCATTCGGGAGGACGACGGTTCAATCCCGCGTCCGGCCATCCTGATTTAGGTTTTCCGTGATTTCCCTAAATCACTCCAGGCAAATGCCGGGATGGTTCCTCTGAAAGGGCACGGCCGACTTCCTTCCCAATCCTTCCCTAATCCGATGAGACCGATGACCACGCTGTCTGGTCTCCTTCCCCAAACCAACCAACCAACCACTCTCCTAGAACTTAGAACTACTTAAACCTAACTAACCTAAGAACATCACACACATCCATGCCCCAGGCAGGATTCGAACCTGCGACCGTAGCGGTCGCGCGGTTCCAGACTTAGCGCCTAGAACCGCTCGTCCACTCCGGCCGGCAGAAATACTGTGTTCTCTGCTTCGAACAAGCTGTCCGGGTTACCAGTGGTAGGGATTCACAATACACAAGCGGTTTTACATGTAAATGGCACATAAGTATCAACATATAAACATACGCAGAACACGTATTTGGAGGCATAGAACAAAATGTTTTTATAAATACTCCATTCAGTAAACATGGTGAAGTGCAGTCGCTGCAAGAAAAGAAGATATATCGGCATTTTCCAAAGCATGAAGACGTAACACTATACTACGTGAAAACGTCTATAGTCGCAGTGATATCCATGATATATTTCCAGAATGTTCTTAAGTGAAGCGTAAATATTTACATTAGAATATAGGAAAAGTTAGGTGTAATGAAGTAGTGCACTTCATGCAACAAAGGTTGTCCCTATAAATTGAAAGCAACATCTGTACTCAAGTGATAATCTGTAACGTCTCTGTCTCTGGTTTTTCGCTTTTCTGTTTTTGACCTGTAGGTTACTTCTAAGTCACTGGATTGTTTGCGTATCCACTGATGTGATTAGATCCGCGAATTTTTACACAACACTGCACTCAAAAATCTCCAAACAAAATTAATTTCTTATTTCTTTGTACCTGTACATTTCGGGCCGGCAATAAATATAAAATATCCACTTATCTTGTCTACCGCAAAGTTTTCTGAACATTGCGTTACCTCACAAACAGCACTCATCACATTTAGGCGGCACAGTGTAATAAAAAAAATCGGAATGCAGTCTAAGACGTATTCTGTATCAAATTTTGTAATGTAACATCCGGAATATTAACGTAGATATAAGGGGCAGTCGGTGAAAATGAGACAGGTGGAAAAAGAGAAAGTAAACTGTCCATTATTTCAAAAGTAAACATCATTACTGTTAATTTCTCTATCCCACTGTGTGACAGGACGGTCAGTGCTTTCATGGAAAAATGTTTGCGGTTCGCTGTTGTACCTAGTTTGTACCCAGGTGTGCACCTCTTCGTTCGCAGCAAATTGACAGCCAAGATGTCTTTCTTTCGTGCACCAAAAATACGAAATTTGCGTGGGGAGAGATCAGGACTGCATGGAGGCTGTGTAACGGCTTCCCAGCGAAACTTTTGCAAAGTAGTCGAAAGAACCTTGGCATGATGCAGGCAGGCGTTATCTTACAACAGAATGATGCCGTCCGTCATCATTCCTGGGCGTTTGGACTAGACAGCGCGCTTCAGTTTATTCAAAGTGTCCACATACCGCACTGCACGCCACGAAGCCCAAATGTCCAACAATGTCGCTCACCAACATTTTATGAAGGTTCTTTCGGCTGAGCTGCAGAATTTTCGCTGGGAAGCCTTTACACATCTTCCATATTATCCCGATCGCTCCTACTGCGATTTCGATACAACTAGAGCCCTGAACAAAGACATTCGTGGACGTCGATTTGCATCCAAAAGGTGCAAGTCTGGATACAATATGGGTTCCGCAGGCAACAGCAAATTTTTCCATTATATTACTGATTATCTTGTACCACAGTGTGACAAAAGTATTAATGCTGGTGGCCTTTCGTGTTGAAATAATAAACAGTTTACACGTTTTTTCCACATACCTAGTTTTCGTTTTACGGCAACTTGTTCTCTCAGCTTCATTATGCAATGAAGAGCCCAAGAAGCTGGTGTACCTGCCTAATATCGTGTAGGGCCCCCGCGAGCAAGCAGAAGTGCTACAACACGACGTGGCATGGACTCGACAAATATCTGAAGTAGTGCTGGAGGGAATTGACACCTTGAGTCCTGCAGGGCCGTCCATAAATCCGCAAGAATACGTGTGGGTGGAGATCTCTTCAGAACAGCACGTTGCAAGGCATTACAGATATGCTCAATAATGTTCATGTCTGGGAAGTTTGGCCGGCAGCGAAAGTTTTTAAACTCAAGAGTGTTCCCGGAGCAACTCTGTAGCAATTCTGAACGCGTGGGTGTCACATGGTCCTGCTGGAACGGCCCAAGTCCGTCGGAATGCGCAATGGACAGGAATGGATGCAGGTGATCAGACAGGATGTTTACGCACATGTCACCTGCCGGAGTCGTATCTAGGCATATCAGAGGTCCCATATCTCTGCACACGTTCCACACCGTTACGGAGCCTCCACCAGTTTGAACAGTCCCCTGCTGACATACAGGGTCCATGAATTCATCAGATTGTCTCCATACCCGTTGACGTCGATCCGCTCGATACAATTTGAAACTAGACTCGTCCGACCAGGCAACATGTTTCCAGTCATCAACAGTCTAATGTCGGTGTTGACGGGCCCAGGCGAGGAGTAAAGTTCTATGTCGTGCAGTCATCCAGGGTACACGATTGGGCCTACGGCTCCGAAAGCCCATATGGATGATGTTTCGTTGAATGGTTCTCACGCTGACACTTGTTGATGGCACAGCACTGAAATCTGCAGTATTTTGCGGAAGGGTTGCTCTACTGTCACGTTGAACGATTCTCTTCAGTCGTCGTTGGTCCCGTTCTTGCGGGATCTTTTTCCGCCAGCAGCGATGTCGGCGATTTGATGTTTTACCGGGTTCCTGGTATTCACGGTAAACTCGTGAAATGGTCGCTACCTCGGAGATGCTATGTCCCATCTCTCGTGTGCCGACTGTAACACCACGTTGAAACTCAATTAAGTCTTGATAACCTGCCATTGTAGCAGCTGTAACTACATACATCTGTTTTTGAATACACATGGCTATACCACTTTCTTTGGGGCTTCAGTGTATGAACAGTGTCTGTCTGCTGATATAGATCTGCACTAATTGTTTCGATGAAGAATCATTGCTACAAAAAATGTGCGCAGATTTCTTACAGCTAACTTGGTGTTATTTGCGTGGGTGTGCTAATGTGTGTGTGTGTGTGTGTGTGTGTGTGTGTGTGTGTGTGTGTGTAGGTGCGTGCGTGCGTTGCGTAAGGCAGAAGCTAATTCCAGAGCGGCAGCTCTCCTTTCGCGCCACCGCGGCATGCTATTTGGGCAAGGACGACTCGGCCGTTAATACACGCAACGCAATACCGGCCTCGTCTGCGCAGGCGACGCCGACAGGTGAAAGGAGGATGGCCGCGCTGGGATGCGGTGCCGGGGCCGCTTGATGATCCGCGTGAAAGGTAACGCTCGGCGCTCCCGTTCCAGCGCACCAGTTCACGGCGCACCGCCAACAGCTCCAAGGCCGGCCGCATCAGCCGCGCGACTCTGGCGCCTCACTGCTCCCGGAAGGGTGCTGCCGCCGTCGACATTCTGTAGCAGTTGCCTCCGTCTTCTGCGGTCTCATCAGTATGGAGAGGTCCCCAGCGATGGGATCCACTTTTTGAAACAAAATATACGGTGATGTAGGTTCAGGTCTCAGGTATCATATCCTGCAGCCATTCGCTCTGCTGGGCCTTGCTTGCGAATAATTGACGAAAAAACTATACGAATTTTGCGTGATGATGATCAGTAACGTCAATAAGTCGTGTTAAGCGGACTAGTTGCGAGGTTTAATGTATAGGCTAATAGCTTCACCTGCTAGAGATTGAGTGTTCTAATTTCTTCAGGAGCAGTAATTTTTTTATTTTTCAATCATTATCGAAATAACATTGATCGTCATTTTTATACAGTTGATTTATTTAAATGTAATTTTCTATTTCCATTGCTTTGCCACATCATTATCACCACATCATCAACCTCTTCATTTGCTCTCATTTTTCTTCCCATCATTCTTTTTCCACTTTAAATCTTTGTTCTTGTGTTTGTAATTAATTTATTAATTTCGATTTAATTTCTTTTTTGTCACTCAGGTTTTTTCATTCACATTATTGCGTTCATTACATCTATATCTCATTTTGTTTGAATTTCGTTATACTTCTAAACCCTTCCTTGATTTAAATCTTCATCTGTGTTTTTTGTCTGTAGTGCAATAGGTATTTAGGTTATGACTGAAATGTTTTTATGACGATTACCATGCAGAAAAAATTGCACACTTGGTAACAAAAACACATTTTTCACACAACTGCACAGTTAATGTAAACATATTATTTGCTCATTTGTTTTTTAACTGATAGTCGTAATTTTCAAGTAATTGAGTAGTATTATAGACAAATGTAATTAAATTCATATTCGCAAAATTCCCGATTGGAAAAATGATATAAAAGAAAATGAAACAGATGAAAAAATTTCATATCGTAATAAAAGTAATGTGATAAAGGAACAGAGATAAAAAATTAAATTCAAATTAATTAATTGAATAAAATGGCGATCAGTCATTTCGATAAAAATTTAATAAAATTACTGCACTTGGTGAGATTCAAAACCACCGTCTCCTGCACGTAAGGCTACTATCCTATCCATTACAAAATGGCTCTGAGCACTATGGGACTTAACACCTGAGGTCGTCAGTCCTGACGAAGAAAGTTCCATCAAACAGTATGGCTGCATTATTGTGTAATGGATAGAAGATCGCTCTGGGTGGCTTCAAATGTGCCCTAAAATCCTAACGTTAAAATGTATTTTCCTTTCATTTCTTGCAGTGCAACAGGTCTTACGTAATTAGTGGAGAAGATTACAGTTTTGATGTGTCTAAATGCTAATGAGTCTGCCGATAAAGTTGGTTCTTCTGTTAAACTGCAGTTCTTATATTTTTGTGTAAAATACTGTTGAGGATAGATCAACAGAAATGCTAAATGAGCGTATTCTATTAGTTGATTGCATTAAAATTATTCTTGTTAGCAAGAGAGTGAGTAAATTCCAGTTCATTAAGGAATTGTGTTAATTATTTGGTATCTATTAGGACACAACTTTCGTTTTAATTGATTACTTTCAATTCTAACTGCGGCCTCTTGCAGGGGAACTTTTAGATAACTTTGCAAGTAGGCTGTTTAGGTTCTTTTATTGGTAACGCCACGTAGCGCTCTGTATGAAAATCTCTGGCTTTGCTGTGTGCAGTCTGTGGCTGGTTTGCATTGTTGTTGGCTATTTTAGTGTTGGGCAGTTGGATGTTAACAGCGCTTAGCGTTGCGCAGTTGGAGGTGAGCCGTCAGCAGTGGTGGATATGGGGAAGTGAGATGGCGGATTTTTGAGAGCGGATAATCTGGACGTGATTCCATCAGAAACAGTACATTTGTAAGAATGGATGTCATGAACTGCTATATATATTATGACTATTAAGGTGAATACATTGTTTGTTCTCTATTAAAATCTTTCATTTGGTAACTATGCCTATCAGTAGTTAGTGCCTTCCGTAGTTTGAATCTTTTATTTAGCTGGCAGTAGTGGCGCCCGCTTTATTGCAGTATTTAGAGTAACGAAGATTTTCGTGAGGTAAGTGATTTGTGAAAGGTATAGGTTAATGTTAGTCAGGGCCATTCTTTTGTAGGGATTATTGAAAGTCAGATTGCGTTGTGCTAAAAAATATTGTGTGTCAGTTTAAGCACAGTCAAGTATAATTTTTCTAAGGGGACGTTTCATAAGTCGACCCTGCCAGGATACCTCACTGGAATCTTTTGATTTTTTCTTGCAGTTTGTGTAATTAGTGTAGCTATTGTTTATTGCTAGCGCGTAATTGTAGAGAGAATCTCCTTTGTAGTTGCAGTCTTTCATTGTTGTACAGTAAAACAGTTGTGGCATGCATGTAGATTTGCACCAGGTATTTCGCAGCTGCGCTTGCAATTAACTAGATATCATTTTCAGAGCTATGTTAATGTGTTCTCTTATTTTTGCTCTTCAAATTGTGCTTTTCTGTGTTATCGTGTGAAATATTGTGACAATAATGGTGTGTCAAAAACGTAACACTAGGCTCCAAAGTAAACTGAGAAATAATAGTGACGACGAGCGTAGCTCATCAGCACCACTGTGTAATGAATTAACAGACATTCGAAGTAATAATTTGGTAATTGTGCATAGGGAAATGGAGCGGGCGGCAAATAATGGTGTAGACAACGAAACAAGTAGTGAACAGGGAAGCATTATCGAGCGATCGATCGGTCGGCAACAGCTCGCCTCAGGAATCCGAAATGACAGAACACAATATTGCAGATACTGTAGACTCGGGTTTTGGGTCCTCACCGTTTTCTCAAATGAGTCAAGACACATTTTTTGCTTGTCAAAATGTGAATGTTGCCGGTGAAAATGCACTTCCAAAAAGCATAGAGAAACAGATTCCAGACACTAACACATTATTATTGCAATTAATGCAACAAATGGAACACACAATGGAACAAAATCAGAGACAAACACAGCAAAGGCTTCAAAAGTTAGACACAAAGCTTGAACAAACACGTGAAGATTTAAATACTGAGTTACATAACATTGAATCGAAATGTCAAAAACTTTGTAATGACGTAAGAGCACAAATTTGTGAGCATTTTCAACCTATTTTTTCGCGGCATGATAATGCATTACAGAATCACGAAGAAGTCATAAAAGAACTGCAAACTATTGTTCATGAAAATCATGAGACCTTGCAAGCTAAAATTGACTCAGTTGCATCTACCGATTCGGTTATGCAACTTGCAAAAACTCAGGAAAACTTAAAGGACACAGTAGATACTCTGAAAATTGGTTCAGAAAGGCACATGGAGGAAATTAGTTCGTTATCAGAGAGTGTAGTTGAACTTTCGGATCAGCTAAATAATTTATCTACGAAGGTAGATGATAATCTGAATGACACAAAACCGGTAGTCTTTAATGACACAGAAGAGCGCAAACAAATTAGGAAATTCAAACAAAATCAGACTCAAATTAACATGTAACACCAAAGAGAAATCCGGGAAGTACAAGATCAGCTGACACAGGTAATACAAGAATTACGTATTTCAGAGGACACTCGCGCTCCAATATGGGAAGAGGGACATAGAAATAGGGAACAGCCACACAATAATAGCATGGGGTACTTCGGAAATTATGCAAGGTACACCGAATTTGAGATAGAACCGCCGAAACGAAGTAACAATAACCGATATGCGACTCGCCGACATGATGATTTTGACTATAAGCTGTTCATTACTACACGTAAATTCAAAACATTTAAGAATTCCGGCAACGACATTCATCCACAAGCGTGGCTTCATCAATTTTCTCATTGTTTTCCTCCCAACTGGTCATTAGAGCACAGATTAGAAATTATGTGTGGCTATTTAGAGAATGAACCAGCTGTAAGAATGCGATCGGTCATTCACGATTGTCAGAGTGAAGGAGAATTTTATCATGCCTTCCTCTCAGCATATTGATCTCAAGCTACACAAGACTGAGTAAAACATAGCATCATATTGATGAAACTTTTCGAACAATCTGAATTTTCCAGTCTTGTGACATATTTTGAAGACATGTTGCACTAGAATCAGTACCTGTCAAACCCATACAGCCCGTCAGAACTCATCCGCATTTGCTTAGGCAAATTACCTGAACATTTACGACATATTATTTTGGCAGGACGTTGCAAAGACGACATTGAAGCTTTTCAGGGACTCTTACAAGAATTAGAAATTGACACTGACAATCGCAGAATGCAAAAACAGGAATACAACAATTACAGGTCACATCCGTCGCAATTCCGCGATGAAAGAAATAACTGGACATGACAAGGCTATTCTCATAACACAAATCGTGACCAAAACAGACACCACCCGTATGACAACCGTTGGCAGAGTAGTAATAATTACAGGTAAAGATCACCTCTCCGCAGGAGTGACTATCACAAAGACAATCAGAGAAACAGACAATATGGGAACCAAAATAATTATTATCGAGGGAGACCGAATAACTTTAGATGCAACGGTCCAGCGCGCAGTTACGATTCAGGGAGAAATTCTCCACCACATGACCGACAAGAAAGAAACTATGGAATCTACCGACATGATGACAGATGGTATGATCGTAACGACAGACCTGAATTGCATCAGAGCTGGCGGGATTCAAACAGGGCAGGGCCCTCTCGACAAGGTGAATTTGTAGAAGTTAGGTCTCCAAATCCCAATAACGACGCGAGCCAACAAAGACACAATAGGCAATGACTCATACCGCTGGCAGCCACAAAATGTACTTATGAAACTGACGACGCAGCTACCGTAGCTAGTAATTACGTAAAAATGGAAGACATTAGGGTCATCTTACTCCAGGAACACGACATAAACCATAACAACATTGCATATCCTGTGATTCACATTACAGTAAATGACGTAAAATTTATGGCAGTACTTGACTCTGGCAGTCACATTTCAGTAATTAGTGAAACAGCTTTTAGCAAATGCAACAAATCAAACGATTGCCCCACACTTCCTTTTCGTAAGATTAAATTACAAGGTGCAATCGTTGGAAAAAGCGCAGATGTACGCCAACAAACCAACTTAGAATTCTTTTGTCAAAGCCAAAGATTCTCTATGAACTTTCTTATTGTTCCATTATTGTCGACAAAAATTATATTAGGAGTAGACTTTTTGAATGAATACAAAGCAATCTTAAACTTTCACGATGCTGAAATAAGTTTAGAGAAAGAAGGTAAGTCAATAGCTTTGAAATTTGAAGATTGGCTCTCAAACCATGACGAAGAAATTAATCGGCCTTTCCTACTGCTAGACAACAGTTCGGAATTTTCGACAGAACTTGACACTAACAATCACTCTGCAAGTACTGACAGGGATGATATCGACGGCGCATTTGATACTAATGAGTTAATTCAGAATAAAATTCAAACAATTGAGAATTGTAATGACACTGATAGGTAAGACCTTTTTGAGATTTTACAAGCACATTCCACAGTTTTTACTCACAAAACAGGAACAATCAAGGGATTTCAATACTAATTTCGTGTTCATGAGCATACTAAATTTTGTGTTAGACCATACGTAATTCCGGCACATTATAGGGACTGTGTTAGAACAGAAATACAATCTATGCTTGACGAGGGCATTATTGAGCCTGCAGTAAGCTCATACAAAAATCCGTTACATGTTGTTGAGAAGAAAAATGGATTGATCAGGCTTGTCTTAGATTCGGAACAAATCAATACTATCATCATTCCTGAAACAGACAAGCCGCAAACGTTGGAAGAACTTCTTCAAAATTTTAATGGTGTAAAAGGGTTGTCTTCTATTGATCTCAGATCCAGCTTTTATCAGATCGAACTTCATCCAGAATGTAGAAAATACACAGCTTTCCTTTGTTTCGGCGTTTATCAGTTTCTGAAACTTCCTTTGGGTTTGAACATTTCTTCGGCAGCATTCATTCGCGGGCTAAATTCCATATTACCTGAGTACTTAAAACGTCACATCACCTTATATGTGGACGATATTCTGATAGAAGTAGCCTCATGGGAACAACACAATCGCATCCTCAACAGCGTGTTACATATTTTTGCAGAATCTGCAATTACAGTTAACTTGGAAAAGTCCGAATTCGGTAGGACAAAGGTGAAGCTTTGGGACATTTTATTTCTTCTGATGGCATTCAGCCGGATCCTAAAAAGTTAGAAGCAATCAGAGCCATTCCAGTTCCATCCACAAAAAAACAAGTCCGCAGTTTTCTAGGTCTCGTAAACTTTTACCGTCATTTTCTGAATATGCAAATTCTAGTTACACCAAAACTTTGTTCTCTCACTGTAAAAAATACTATTTGGAACTGGGACGAACAAGCACAGTTGGAATTCAATTCTTTGAAAGAATCGCTACTTGATGCGCCAATACTAGCTCATCCAGATCTGTCACAAGATTTCTGTCTTAGCATGGATTCTTCTAAAGTCGGTCTTGGTGCCCATTTAATTCAAGAAGCCACAGAAAATGACACTACTGTTCAGAAAACCATTGCTTTTGCTAGCCGAGTGCTAACAAAATCTGAAAAAAATTATTCCGTTACTGAATAGCTATCGTTTGGGCATTTAACAAATTCAGTTTCTGTCTTTCTGGTTAGCACGTAAAAGTATACAGTGATCATCGTGCAATACAATTTCTTATGTCTTCAAAATTAAATTATGACGGGTTAAAACGTCGGGCATTGTTTCTGCAAGAATTCCACTTCACAATAGTCTACATTCCCGGCAAGGAGAACATTGTTGCGGACGCACTGTCACGCGCACCGGCTGGGCTTGAGAAAAATAACACAGAAGGCAACCTCGAGAAAAATTTCAGTATTCTTTACATTCAGAAAGTCGCCTTTGAAAACTTCAGCACCACATCCTTAACGAACATTGCTCATGAACAAGATAAAGATCCGATTTGGAAAGACATCAAAAGTAAATGGCATGAAAAGACACACACTCAGATTCGGCATTATCATCTGGTAGAAACAACATACTTTTCAAACGCTGCACTGTTGATGACGAGCTATGGGTACTTTGCATTCCAGACGATTTTGTTAATAAGCTCATTTGGTACATCAGCTACGCACATTTTGGTCCACGAAAATGTTATCATATTCTTCGAACGACATGTTATTTTAACAATATGGAAAAGAGAATTCGAAGAGTCTTGTCTATTTGTAAACTTTGTCAAAAGGCGAAACCATCTACTATCTCACATCGTGCTCCGTTGTTTCCTATTATTCCTTCTAAATTAAAAGAATTTGCTGCTGTTGATCTCTTGGGACCCCTTGTCAGAACATCGAATGGATTTTCATACGTTCTAGTCGCTGTTGAACTTACTTCAAAATTTGTTTCTTTCACTCCGTTACGTAAAGCCACTGGACGGTCTGTATCCAACGTCTTTGTTAAAAATTTCTTACATGAAGTTGGCCACATTGCTAAAGTCATTTCAGATAACGGACCGCAATTCAGATCTGCTGTTTGGTCACGCATGCTTCGGAATCATAAAATCAAACCTGTTATTATTTCATTGTACTCACCACATTGTAACCCGTCTGAACGGATTACAAAAGAAATCAATAAGCTTTGCTGACTTTATTGTCACAGAAAGCATCAGCATTAGGACAGATACTTACACTTATTTCAAAATGTGCTGAATGAAATGCCTCATGACTCCACTGCTTTACCACCTACTCTTGTACTGAAGAATGAAGAACCACCGAACAGAATCAGAGAGCTTGTACCTTTCTCGAATACACGTAAACTTCGACACAAAGACATAGTTGATTTGGCTATTAAAAATATAAAATTAGCAGCAGACAAAAGGAGAAAACTACACGGTAAAGCAAATGCAAAGAAACTATGTATTGGTCACAAAGTTCTCATTAAAGCTCATTCATTGTCACATAAGAAGAAACACTTGAGTCACAAATTCTTTCTAGTTTACGATGGACCTTACAGAATCCGACGTATACCACATGATAATTGCGTTGAAGTTGAAACTCTGCGTACTAGGAAGAGTAAAGGTTTACACCACATTTCACACGTAAAACCGTTTATTGAAAGATAATCTGCTTATGAACTTTGTCATTTTCATGAAACTTTTCACTTCACGTTTCTAGTATGCTTTGTCAGACTTAAGAAACTGTTACCATGAAACAAAGTTTGAAGTTAAATATCCAGTCAAGAACCAAGAGAACTTATTTAAACAGAAATTACGATTGCCTTGTTATAGTGAACAAACGACACAGTGTTATTTGTACATTCTTGCTTGTTAGTTGCACGATTACGTAACGACTATAAGGCTTACATACTTAGAACATATACTGCTAATAAGATTTTAATGCAACATTTTGGTTTACTTGAAAAGATACTCTTTATTTGAAGTACATTCGGTGAGATTAAAGATGACTTAGCATTTGGTTTCTTTGATAGCTACACGATTATATCACGACGCTACTAATATGTGACGCATTTTACATTGTTGCTTTTGCGTTGTATCTGTTTTACACGTGCACAGTTTTTTTTATTTCTTCTGTAAAGTAAAACATGTTTTAATAGTAACTTTTGTGGTATAACTACAATGAGACAGCCTTTTCCGTAGCTCAACAATACGTTACATTATAGTACTTTCTTGATCACGGTAAGGTACGTAATAACTACGATATCTATACGCAAAGAATTTCACTTTCGTTTATGACAAGGTAAGTACATTGACGTCAGCAGAACTTTGCTTACAGAGGACGATAACTACGACACTCCCACAGAATTATCTTACAGCAAGACGCACATTTAGCGCTACAGGACACGGATTTGAGCGATCAATTTTGTACTTGAACCAATTATTTTTCAAGATTTTTAAATTACAAAGAAAGTTTTCGGTGATACATTTCATTCCATTGCTGTAATCTGTAACACCTGATGGTGTAATTACATTAATCTTCAGGGGATACACGCTTACTTTGTGTATCATATGTTTGGCAAGCACAAGGAGCCCTAGCAAATATGGTATTTGCTTACACAACTTTACACATTGGTACCATATTTCTCTAACACATAGTTACACAGCTATCTGATCATTTAACTGACAGAGACAAACATTTTTTTTACTACGTCAGCGACACATGTTTACGTAATTACACTGTTGGATAACTTCACACTTATGTAATTGTATTTTGTCTGTACTTTGTGAACTGTTCATATGTTTTTCGGAACCATTGTGATACTATGAGAGCTTTGAATGATGTATTTGGTATGGGAACATGATTTTTAAAGTTCGTTTGAGATAGATGACACTACTGAAATGAGCAGAGAATTTTTTTTAGGTTTTGAAATTATTGCAGAAAGCTCCGACGTTTTTGAGATTTGACTGATGTCTCATGACGTTATTATTACGATGACAATGTGTATTATAATGTTGAGGTATGTTTATGATCAATTGACTGATGCTATATGATAAATTTGATTGTGCTACATATTTATTATGATGAAATGTTGAAGTGTTGATGTAACATAGAATGTCGTCGAATATGTACATGTGTAATAAAGTAAGGAGTAATGAATAGTGGTTAGGGTCTCTGATATGTGAAAAAGGATGTTGGAAACCAAGAATCGTACTTTAAGAGCTATGAAATGTTTGTAAATGGGTGAATGTATCACAATGCCGGCAAAAATTTTTTGGACACTGTTATATTCATAGGATTTTGTTTCTACACATTTGCAACGCAAATTCTCGACCTGTGTAAATTTTTATATTAGACTGTCACTGTAGTGCAGACTGGTGTAGTCAATATTTCGGTAAGAAAGCTAAATGACCTTGACGTAATGCATTACGGGCGACCAGCTGTGCGAGTCGCCTGGAGAAAAAGCCATTAAGGGGAAAAAAAAGACCATTAACCTCGCTATTGACATTCCTTTGTAGAAAGCATCGCAATTACGACACGCTCAAACTTGAAAACATATTATTACACTGTGGAGCTCTTAATTTATGAAATTTACTAAAATCCCTAATGAAATGATGAGAAACGTTTTATATCTATTGTCTTTCTAGTTGAGAGATTTTTTACTGCCTTTGGAGACGCCATTTGCCTAGTGAATGACGTTCCACACCTTGCCTTATGTATTTATTTGCTCATTTTGTTTAGTATCTAGTTTCTAGCTGCACTGCAGCATTGGTTAAAATAAAATTTTATAGATGTACTAATATAGATATTTTATGCCTACAGATCCAGTAAATAATAACTTTATGATCTAATTCAAAAAAAAAGAGGGAGCACAAAAAGACATTGCCCTTCACAGGAATTGCATACATAATTTTTGTCAATGACTGGTAACTTTTTAGTAGTGTAAGTTAAGGTGACGCATGACTCTAGTATTAAGATGTGACATAAGTATTAAACATGGCCATTTTTACTGTAATATTTTTTCTGCTTGAGCTTTGTCATGTTTAGGTATAAGTTATTGCATTTGCTGCTGCTGTTTGCCAGGCATAGTGCTACTAAATTTCAGTTTGTTAAGCCAGATTTACTACTGGTTTATGTTTCTTGTTCCTGCAGATTGGCTCATATTAGTGATAATGTTGCATTTGCTTTGATAACTTTATATATATATATATTGCTGCTTGCTTTGCCAACTTGCATTTTTGTCATTGCTGTTTGTGTTAATTCTTTTGTGCTGCTGCATTGCCTCGTCACTTAGTTTAGCATCTGAGCTCAATAGATTTAAGTTAGCTTAAGAGGGGGTAGACTATATAAGAAACTGACTATGGAGAATAGGGAAAGAATGCATAGAGAAGTTATATGAAAAAGATTTGGGCCAAAAGGACTATTGTGCAATGAGAAATAATTATTTTGAAAGAAATATGAATAGAATACAGAATGGAGGTATTGATAGGACTTTTTGGGAATAATGATGAATGAAGAGAGATCTCCAAGAAGTAAAGAAAGTTCTGTTTGCAAAATACTGCAGTAAAACAAACCCTGTCCTTTCCTTTTGTATTATTCCGCTATATGTTTGTGTACCCTTGTGTATTTGTGTTCTTCCTGTCTTTATGTGCTTATCTGATACGATTTATGTTGTAGAATTTTTCTAATACACAGCTACATTCACTACGATGAGGAATACTGTTATCCTCAAACAGAATTTGCATTAATAATATGTTATTTACATTGTAAAGATGTTTAGACATTATTAATTCTGTTCTGTTTCAATGCTCATACATGAAATTTATGTTTCGAAAACTATTCTCATTACTTTATATATTTACTTACGTCACAATTCCTGGAACACTAATGTATGTTATTTCGATTCTGGTGTAAAGCCCGTATTACTACAAATGTTATCTGTATTGTTATGTTCTTTAATGATATATTTTGTACCTTTGTTATTGTATTCTCATGTTATAAAATTGTAATTGACACCATTTCATCAAATTAAGTAACTTGTAAGCATTCATTTCACTGCACATATTTTTGTTGGTCATAGTATATGCACAAGATGTGAAAAAAAGAGGACTGTTAGTGCTTGGACATGTGTTAATAATTCAGCAATGGACTGATTAACAGCATTGTTGGTTCTAAGGACAATTCCAAAAACTTGGTGAGTGCACAAGTGGTGGTTTAAGGACTTACTATATTGTCTGCAAGACTTCTAAGGACAATTCCAAAAACTTTGTGCATGCACTACTGGTGGTTTATGGACTTGCTATATTCTCCGCAAGACTCTTCGATGGTGATTGTGCACCTGCACAGTCGCAACAGATGGCTGCTAGCCATCTCTAAACGGACTACAGTGCGTCTACACCTTTGATGACACACCAATACCATTATTTCTACAAGGACTGCAGTGGGTCTGCACCTCTGGTGGCCCACCATTACCATACTCTCTACCAGGACTACAGTGGGTCTGCTCTGTGATGACCTACCTACCAATATTCTTCAGAACTTCGACTAACTGTGCTGTGGGTTTGCTCTGTTGTGGCCCATTACCTCTCTGCATGTAAAGAGTAAGCACTGTCTTTCTGTTGGAAGGACAACACTACTTCTTCAAGACTGCATGGAATTCCACTACTTCCGTGTGCATTCTCTTTTACTGCTCAACCTTTGAGGAAAAAAAACACTGCAATATTACTGTGATGGATGATCAGGACTGTCTTTATGGACTGTGAGTAAATTTTAGCTTTGGACCAACATTGTATCAATAAGTGTGTGCATTTGAAATCTTTGTTATTGTAATTATGAAAAATTTTATCAAATCATTATTGGCTACTGCCCAAAACAATTTGTAAAATTTTTTGTGGGGAGCATGGGGGCTATGTAAGTAGGCTGTTTAGGTTTTTTTCTTGGTAACGCCACGTAGCGCTCTGTATGAAAATCACTGGCTGTGCTGTGTGCAGTCTGTGGCTGGTTTTCATTGTTGTTGGCTATTGCAGTGTTGGGCAGCTGGATGTTAACAGCGTGTAGCGTTTCGCAGTTGGAGGTGAGCCGCCAGCAGTGGTGGATGTGGGGAAGTGAGATGGCGGACTTTTGAGAGCGGATAATCTGGACGTGTGTCCATCAGAAACAGTACATTTGTAAGAATGGATGTCATGAACTGCTGTATATATTATGACTATTAAGGTAAATACATTGTTTGTTCTCTATTAAAATCTTTCATTTGCTAACTATGCCTATCAGTAATTAGTGCCTTCCGTAGTTTGAATCTTTTATTTAGCTGCAGTAGAGGCGCTCGCTGTATTGCAGTAGTTCGAGTAATTAAGATTTTTGTGAGGTAAGTGATTTGTGAAAGTTACAGGTTAATGTCAGTCAGGGCCATTCTTTTGTAGGGATTATTGAAAGATTGCGTTGTGCTAAGAAATATTGTGTCAGTTTAAGCACAGTCATGTATAAATTTTGTGAGGGGACGTTTCACCTTTCATATTAAGCGACACAAATTGTTAGGAAGAAGACGGTAGATTGTATGTAACTGACAAAATTTCGACAACGCTGTGTGAACCTGAGATTGGATACCTTTCACTAGCTCATTTCGACTCATCTTTTGTGAGGACTGCGATTTACTTCTTATACATAGGTGATTAAGGAACGCTTGGTAGAGAATTTGCCTTCTGCTATTACAATTCTTTAAGTTGTGCACAGCTCTTCAACTATTTCTATTTTCAGAAATGAAAACGAAAGGCATTTTCTGATTCGTTGATTCACCTACTTCCTATTTATTAAATTTTGTATCCGTTGTCCATAACTTTCGTTTCGAAGGGGAGCAGTTACACGCGACTGACTGCATACATTGTACGATACAGGACCTGTATCAGGATGCATCCTCTCTGGAAGCAGTATGAAAGGTAATTTTAACAGTTTCGCTCGTTTTTCTTCTTAAAGAAAACGTGGAAGAGGACGCATTGATATACAGTTTGTACACTACTGACCGTTAAAATTCCTACACCAAGAAGAATTGCAGAAGATAACCGGGTATTCATTGGACAAATATATTATTCTAGAGCTGACATGTAATTACATTTTCACGCAATTTGAGTGCATAGATCCTGAGAAATCAGTACCCAGAACAACCACCTCTGGCCGTAGTAAGGCCTTGATACGCCAGAGTATTGAGTGAAACAAAGCTTGGATGGCGTGTACAGGTACATCTGCCCATGCAGCTTCAACACGATACCACACTTCGTCAAGATACCACACTTCGTATTGTAACGGGCCAGTTGCTCTGCCACTACTGACCATACGTTTTCACTTGGTGAGAGATCTGCAGAATGTGCTGGCCGGATCAACAGTGGAACAATTTCTGTATCCAGAAAGGCCCATACAGAACCTGGAACATGCAGTCGTGCATTATCATGCTGAAATATAGGGTTTTGCAGGGATCGAATGAAGGGTAGAGCCACGGGTCGTAACACTTCGGAAATGTAACATCCACTGTTCAAAGTGCCGTCAATGCGAACAAGAGGTGACCTAGACGTGTAACCAATGGCACCCCATACCATCACGCTGGGTGATACGCCAGTATGGCGAAGACGAATACAAAAAAAAAAAAAAAAAAAAAAAATGGTTCAAATGGCTCTGGCACTATGGGACTTAACTTCTGAGGTCATCAGTCCCCTAGAACTTAGAACTACTTAAACCTAACTAACCTAAGGACATCACACACATCCATGCTCGAGGCGGGATGCGAACCTGCGACCGTAGCGGTCGCGTTGTTCCAGACTATAGCACCTAGAAACGCTCGGTCACTCCGGCCGGCTGATGAATACACGCTTACGATGGCGCCAAACACGGTTGCGACCATCATGATGGTATAAACAGAACCTGGTTTCATCCGAAAAAATGACGTTTTGTCATTCGTGCACCCAGGTTCATCGTTGAGTACACCATCGCAGGCGCTCCTGTCTGTGATGCAGCGTCAGGGGTAACCGCAGCCATGGTCTCCGAGCTGATACTCCATGCTGCTGCAAACGTCGTCGAACTGTTCGTGCAGACGGTTGTTGTCATGCAAACGTCCTCATCTGTTGACTCAGGGATCGAGACGTGGCTGCACGATCTGTTACAGCCATGCATATAAGATGGCTGTTATTTCGACATCTAGTGATACGAGGCCGTTGGGATCCAGCACGGCGTTCCGGATTACCCTCCTGAACCCACCGATTCCATATTCTGCTAACGGTCATTGGATATCGACCAACGCGAGCAGCAATGTCGCGATACGATAAACCGCAATCGCGATTGGTTATAATCGGACCTTTATCAAAGTTGGAAACGTGATGGTAATCATTTCTCCTCCTAACACGAGACATCACAACAACGCTTCACCAGGCAACGCCGGTCAACTGCTGTTTGCTGCACGGGATTAGCCGAGTGGTCTTAGGCGCTGCAGTCCTTGACTGGGCGGCTGGTCCCGGCGGAGGTTCGAGTCCTCTCTCGGGCATGGGTGTGTGTGTTTGTCCTTAGGATAATTTAGGTTAAGTAATGTGTAAGCTTAGGGACTGATGACCTTAGCAGGTAGGTCCCATAAGATTTCACACATTTGAGCATTTTTCAACTGCTGTTTGAGTATAAGAAATCGGTTGTAAACATTCCTCATGTCAGCACGTTGTAGGTGTCACCACCGGCGCTAGCCTTGTGTGAATGCTCTGAAAAGCTAATCATTTGCATATCACAGCTTCTTCTTTCTTTTTGTTAAATTTCACGTGTGTAGCACGTCATCTTCGTTCTGTAGCAATTTTAATAGAAGATTTACACGTTGCTTCAATCAATAATCAAGTAATGCACAAAAGGAGTTAACTTTGTTACGTATTATCGAGAGCTTGAATATATTTTTTATACGTTCAGTTACGAACTGTTAAACTGATTTGAATCAGTTGTGTAGTTCGCTCCCCTCCAGGAGACGGTGACTGGAACACAGGAAGGTGAGCTGTATTTCACAACAAATTACGGTCCCAATAGTGTTTCTATCAACATTACTACAATGTCGCTAAAATAAACGGGTATATTGCTGTATGACCGGGCAGTATTGCTGGTGGAGCAAGCTGTTGCAGATAGTCGTCAAGCTATGGCTATGGAGTTGCTTGTGTCTACCAAGGGCGGAGGATATTCCTTATCGCCGTGCCTTTTCTACCTCTTTCCTCGTCTATAAATGCTTCCATCTCACACTCCGCCTCGCTTGCTCTTTCTCGCATCGGCAGTGCTGCGGGTGACAAGTGACGTAATCTCATCTCCGAAACAACATTATTTTGTTTGAGTAAGTTAGTTTTTGATATTACTCCTCCGAAAAATGGCCCCCAAGAAGAACGCCGTAATAGACCGTTTTTCCAGGAATGTAGATATGAAGAAACGAGAGAACCGTGAATTTAATGTATATGATACTTGCATCTTTGACCTCTGAGTTAACGAACATTGCGCTCTCATTTAAATACATGGGCGGAAGATTCATCCTACGGGAATTGTTAAACGAACCCTGTCGTCCAGGACCGCGTGCTGCAAAGGGCGCAGATTCACCACTAGATGGGGAAACTCACAGGCGTCTATTGTCTATTGAGGCCTAGTGAGACAGACGGGAACCTACGACATAGTGAAACCGAGTAGAAGGCGTTTGTGGCCAGGGAGATGTAGCAATGTTAAATATGGTGGCCCTAAGATCGACCATAAAGGGAAACATTTATGAAAACTATTTAATTCTTTAGTAATGCAGGAAATTAAGCCACAGTAATTTTAATCTGCTACCCTCCATAAATTTTCATGGTGATCCCAATTAAACTTTAATACTGATCATATCTATAATAGTTTAGGATTTACTGTTAAAGTGAAATTCACAAGTTTTCTAACAGAGACGTGAATGCTAAAATCTGAACTCTTTAGTCTATCTCAACGACTGACATTTCATGTAGATGCTCATCATTAAAATGACAGGCGTTGTAAATGTCAGCTCTGCAACTTTATTTGTTTATAAGAAACAATAAATTTAAATTATCAGTATTTTCAGTTAAGCATCAGACCATTTCCTCCTCACAAGACACTGAACGATGACAGCATGTCATCATTAGGTAATAGAATATTTGTTGTAAAGCTTAGTGCATATTAGCTATTTTTCTTCTTTATTTATCAGAAAGCATATAGGTGCAAGGCTATTGGCTGTGGCATTCAAAGATAAGAAGGAAATAGTATTGGTTTTATGTAAAAGAATTTAACATTTATTATGTAATGAATATTTTTTTTTACTTTATTTAGCACGTGAAAGTGGTCAAGCTTTGATTATTAAAAATGTTAAATTGTAAAATAATGTAGAATAAGCTGTATCCAATCAGATGGACGACTTCAGGAAAGGGAACTGCCTTAGTCAGTTGAGTGAGGAATTCGGCGCGCGGGAAACGCGGCCGGGGACGTTCAGAGGGAGTGCTGGTGCAGTCGCGAAAGCGGACAGTTCGGCTGGATACACCAAAGGATACAGTTCGGATGCAGACGCGAAAGCGGACGGTCGGTCTTCAGGAAGCTAGGAAGTGACACGACTTGGAAAATTTCGCGTTGTGTGGTATCGCGGGACTCAGCCGCGCCTAGTGTGAATTTTTCGCGAGGATAACGAGGTGGAATATTAGACTTTTATTTCGTGATGACATTGTGAATGATCAAACTGTGTCAAATTATGCTCTCGAGTGTAACAGTAACTCTAAATACGACCACTTTCGCTATTGGTTTGCTTCCAAAATAAACATTATTCTAACCAAATCGCAACTGTGTGGCCTATATCATTTATGAGTCGTTAATTTAGTTCCCGACATTATTATTACTGTTATAATATGTTATGTTAACTTCGTATTTCGCAGAATTGCCATCAGCGAGACAATTTAACCAAAGTTTCACAAGTGTCTAATATAGGGCGTGTAATGCGACACGTGCGGTTCAACCTGTGGGCGAGTTTGAGCCAAGACATTTCGACGAAGAGAAACCGCATGTGAGCCCGAACATCTTTGTGATGTTAGCTCGCAGACTGGAGCTGTGGAACACAAAAAATCCTACGCACAAAGACCGCAATCTGAAAAAGACGATCTGCCTTAGTAGTAAATTTGTATTAGGGTGCCACAATAGTATTCAGTTTCAGTTGTTATGACGTACAAAACGTTTTCGAAGCTACGTCAGGCGTGTTTCCATGTTCATCGGCAGCAAACTTCCTTTTTTTAAATTACGATTTTGTATGCATTATTTTTCATGCCCCGTAACTCTGGTTGTAAGTGCATCTTATTTACTATGATCGTGGTTCTCTTACTGCGCTGTTAAACCACACTGAAATATTAACGTAAACATGTGATTGTTATTTTAGTGTATGTTAATGAATCCCATGTGCAGCGTCATTACATTAGCCGGCCGGTGTGGCCGTGCGGTTCTAAGCGCGTCAGTTTGGAACCGCGTGACCGCTACGGTCGCAGGTTCGAATCCTGCCTCGGGCATGGATGTGTGTGATGTCCTTAGGTTAGTTAGGTTTAATTAGTTCTAGGTTCTAGGGGACTGATGACCTCAGTAGTTAAGTCCCATTGTGCTCAGAGCCATTTGAAGCATTTGAACACCGTCATTACAACGTTGTAAATGTCTGGTCTCAAAAGACATATTGATGTGAACTGCGTGTTAAAGACGTACATAAAAGTTATTTATGAATCACACGTAGCCAGTAACTGAAAGGCGATGGCCAATCTGGTCGTTAATAGTTTACAGTCTTTCCTATTGGTATTGGTCTTAACAGATCCCGAAGGAATTTCTTTTACGATGTACTCAAAGTCGTGTCATTAGTTTGGAAAAGCTAGGTATTCAACACCCTAGTCGAGGAGAGTCGCACTCATCTCCACTAACTCGCTTTCGTCCATTTCAAGACGTCTGTGGCACATATAAACAAGTCTGACCCGGAAATATGTTGCTGCAAACGTTGCCGGTCGACAGCGGCTGGCAGTATTGACGTTCATATAGCTTCACTTCGGTTGACGCTGCAGTTTTTCCGGGCAAAATTACCTGACTACACCAGACTGGCGGATTATTTTGTTCTTGATGGAGTATCCGTTGTCACAGAGATAATTAAATTGTGGCTTCGTTTGGAGTACAGGATTTTTTTGCAGACGCCAGACCTTTTGCAGAGAAGACACATACTGTATTTAAATCATGAGCTGACAAATTCTAAAATGGTTCCGATATCATTTCTGTAAATGGAGACTGAAAGAATACAAGAAAGTAACTTTATTTATTGGACGATCACTAACAACCCTCGCTATAGTAAGGACTGGAAATATTTGCGTCTTTTGGTTACATGGTACGTCTCTTGCTTCTGAATTTCTTCGATACTCCATGTTAATGAAAATGAGATAAAATTATTTGACCAACACAAACATTCAGCTGCGAGCGAAGGAAACCTCCTATCCGACCGGGACCCAGCGATCGAGAGGTGGCGACACTAATCACTAGAATATGAGATACGAGCGAATTGCTGGTGACATGAAGTTACTTCAGTTGGAAGCAATCGTCAGTGACCTTTGCAATGGAAACTTACTGGCATTTTGTTGACTTCATCTAGAGAAATCGCCAAAAAGATAATACAGAATGACCAGACGTGATTATACAGGGTGATTCAAAAATGCATGTAAATATTTTAAGGGTGTATTTGTGAGGTAAATATAAGACAAAAATGTTCTATAAATGTTTTTCCATAAACGTTTAATTCCAGAGTTATCGTTAAATACGAAAGTCATGTCCGTATCAAAACGACGGCAGTGCAAGCAGCAGGATGCCATATTCTGGTACGTAATTCACATACGTATCTCCCAACAGTTGATTCGAAACTGCATGAATAGTGTTTGTTTTTGTTTGCACGTGATGTTTACTCCTACTGTACGGAAGATGGCGCTGATGTTGTTGGTAACGGAAAAGTACGTCCTGTCGTTCATTCATCGTCGGAAGGCCAAAGGTTTCGTGCACATGATGTACTCAAACAGTGAGTATGCTGATATGCACCTTGTGTATGGTGCAGCAGATGGAAATGCACTTGCAGCAAGACGAAGGTACAGTGAGCTGTTTCCAGGAAGACGGTTACCAAGTCATCAGACGTTTGTATCTGTGGACAGACGTATGCGGGAGTATGGCATTCGTCCTGGGCCGCATTCAGGTCGACCACTTGAGCATGCAGTGAACGTCGAGGAACATGTTTTGGACCTGGTAGACCAAGATCCATCTATCAGTACGAGACAAATTACTGCAGCTGTACGACTTCCACAATCTACTGTATGGCGGCTGCTTCGGAGACAACAGTTGCATCCATTTCACCTGCAAAAAGTGCACGAATTGACACCTGAAGACTATCCTCGCCGTCAGCAATTCTGCCAGTGGTTACAAGAGCGTCATTTGAATGATCCAATGTTCATTCGGCGGATATTATTCACAGATGAGGCCATGTTTACTCGTGCGGGTGTAATCAATTCGCATAATATGCACCAGTGGGCTGTCGAGAATCCTGGCGCGAGAATTGTGCGTGGATATCAACATCAATTCTCCATAAACATTTGGTGTGGTATTGTGGGGAATTACTTACTCGGACCTCATGTTCTGCCTCCAAGGCTGAATGGGCACGCGTACTGCGAATTTGTGGAGGGAGAATTGCCTGGATTGTTACAGGATGTCCCTCTTGCAACACGAGCCACCATGTGGTTTATGCACGATGGTGCTCCCGCCCATTACAGCCGCAACGTAAGGGCGTACCTCAATTCTGCGTATCCACATCGATGGATAGGTCGCGGAGGACCAATTGCTTGGCCAGCCAGATCACCTGACCTGAACCCTTTAGACTTTTATTTATGGGGCCGACTAAAGACATTGGTGTATTCTTCTGCAGTACCGAACAGAGAAGTGCTACAACAAAGAATTGAAGGTGGTTGTGAAATTATTCGTGGAGAGTTGAACGGACTGTGTAATGTGCAGAGATCATTGATGCGACGAGCACGGGTCTGTCTGCAAGTTCGGGGACAGCATTTTGAACATGCATTGCATTAAGATTTGTGCAAATACAGTACAGTACAGTACAGTCTGTAAAATGCTTCAATTTTCCTTAGTTATTGTGCATTGCTGTAGTTCAATCAACAGGACCTAAATTAATAGTGTTCGCGAGGAATTGTTTCAGTTTGTTACGTCACGTTTATTTATCAGTTTGCGTTGTTAGTCCAAATGCACTGTAATTAAACTGTGAACTCTGGGAATTAAATACCTTACGTTGTATTGAATGTATTATCCTGTTTTGTTCATAACTCTGTAATAAGCCAAGTATGGAAAAAATTGTATAGAACATTTTGGTCTTATATTTACCTCACAAATACACCCTTGAAATATTTACATGCATTTTTGAATCACCCTGTATACACCATGATGAGGGTGGCAACGTCACTATGATGATGACTACGGTCCACTCTTACGAAATTTTGTAGTTACCATAACAGGTTCTGATCGCAAATATTTGCTTTTTCAGTCACCGGTTTCAATCATTATAATCATCTTCAGTCTGATTTGTTTTCATATTGACGCCAACGATGATCCGACATTACAGGTCATGTGTTTTCACCATTTAGTCATGATTTCACTGTATGTGACGATGTCATTCATTTTATTAGGTTACTCTCTTAACTTCATGAAGACAGATAGGGGATGGTCATAATTACTGAATAAAAATGTATTAGCAATCAGGGATTGTTGTGGTATTTGTAAAATGTTACACACGCCGGGCTACAACAGTACGTCCAGTATTTTAGTCACAGTGCTAGTTCACATGTGGAATGATTCCGGTCTATAATATAAAGATATGAAACGTTCGTTTTGAGAATAGGATGCTTTCCTTTGTATGGGATACGTTAAGATAGTAAATAAGAGCTAAATGAGAAAGCTGAACCGACACATTACACGAGAGCCCCAAACGAATTCAGAGGACATTCTCCATCTCCTAATTATATCTGATGCAGTGAAGAGGTACTTGAACTCCTACATTCATGTTACAGAAACGTTCCAGGCCTTACACACTTACAAGCCGAATATTTATCTAACGATTACTGCTGAGTGGCTGCTCTTCATAACAGCATCCAATATGAGCAATTGCGTGTTCACCTGTGAGTACTAGTGCTTTAGGTACTTGAACTGTGCACGGCTTTGTTTAAAATGTATAGCTCGATGTAGTTGTAGGGTCGAACCACACACGACTGCTTTCATGCCATAATGCTAATTCGCTAAAGTAATACCCTGTAGCTGCAATCCTGCAGTCAAATAGTCTTTGCACTGGATATAATTGCAAGTTAATATACTAAACAGAAGTATAAAATAAAAGTTAAATGAATAATTTAATAACAAGTGTGCCATTTTAATAATAATGAGGTTTCTAGTCTAAGGTCTGTAATTGAAGTAGCCGACAGAGAATTGTGTTGAATAATGTTAATTGAAGAAAGGACATCTCAGATAAATGGGAAGTGATCCTAAAATATTCGGTTAAAATACAGACAGAAAATACCTTTATAAAATGCAGTAAAGTTACGTTGAGAGCGTTACAAGAATGGTAACAAAATCCCCAAAATAAATAATCATCAAAGATATGCGGAAACTAAGTCCATATCGACCAGCACAATATAGTTCTGAGTTCAACATTATGGTTTACTAATTAATACACACGATGCAAATAATAGTAACTTAGACGGATACTCTGTCCCCTAATACAGTTCCTACGTTTGATCAGACCCGCAAAATCTGGTCAACTCTGAACCGGCTAAGAACTGGGTATGGAAGATGTGCTGCCTCACTCTTCAAATGGGGACTGCTGTCTTCGCCAGACTGCGGCGCGCTTAAGCAGACCGTCCAACACATCAGAGAAGAATGCAGTGCCAGAGCGTTCAGTGGGACTTTGAAGAATTCCTCATGGCATCCTAAAAATCCATTGAATATACCGGCTGATCAAAAAGTCAGTATAAATTTGAAAACTTAATAAACCACGGAATAATGTAGATAGAGAGGTAAAAATTGACACACATGCTTGGAATGACGTGGGGTTTTATTAGAACCAAAAAAAGAAAAAAAAATTGCTAGACGCGTGAAAGATCTCTTGCGCGCGTCGTTTGGTGGTGATCGTTTGCTCAGCCGCCACATTCGTCATGCTTGGCCCCCCAGGTCCCCAGACCTCAGTCCGTGCGATAATTGGCTTTGGGGTTACCTGAAGTCGCAAGTGTATCGTTCAAATGGTTCAAATGGCTCTGAGCACTATGGGACTTAACTTCTATGGTCATCAGTCCCCTAGAACTTAGAACTACTTAAACCTAACTAACCTAAGGACATCACACAACACCCAGTCATCACGAGGCAGAGAAAGTCCCTGACCCCGCCGGGGATCGAACCCGGGAACCCGGGCGCGGGAAGCGAGAACGCTACCGCTCCACCACGAGCTGCGGACAACAAGTGTATCGTGATCGACCAACATCTCTAGGGATGCTGAAAGACAACATCCGACGCCAATGCCTCACCATAACTCCGGACATGCTTTACAGTGCTGTTCACAACATTGGCTCTGAGCACTATAGGACTTAACATCTGTGGTCATGAGTCCCCTAGAACTTAGAACTACTTAAACCTAACTAACCTAAGGACATTACACACGTCCATGCCCTAGGCAGGATTCGAACCTGCGACCGGAGCGGTCTCGCGGTTCCAGACTGAAACGCCTAGACCGCACGGCCACACCGGCCGGCTGTTCACAACATTATTCCTCGACTACAGCTATTGGTGAGGAATGATGGTGGACATATTGAGCATTTCCTGTAAAGAACATCATCTTTGCTTTGTCTTACTTTGCTATATAATTATTTCTATTCTGATCAGATGAAGCGCCATCTGTCGGACATTTTGTGAACTTTTGTATTTTTTTTTTTTGTTTTTTTGTTCCAATAAAACCCCATGTCATTCCAAGCATGTGTGTCAATTTGTACCTCTCTATTTACAATATTCCGCGATTTATTCAGTTTTCAAATTTATACTGACTTTTTTAATCACCCAGTATAATAGTACTGTATGTTTGTCTGTGAATATATGTAATGTTCTCTAATGTAGAAATGAACTTAAATGCCATACGCTAAATAAATAAAAATCCTTAATGGAAGTTAGAATCCTACTTAGGAGCACATTCATTCCTCTCAAAATATAAAGTACTTTCCGAAGTTGAAGTTTGGTATTGGCCGTTTACGGCCCAGAATGAAACACCTCCACGATAGAATACCATTCGTCACCAGTCAGGTTTGTCTTCTTCTTCTTCTTCTTCTTCTTCTTCTTCTTCTTCCAGAAGCGCTCCCTTTGCTGTTCACTTCAAGAAGTCCAAGTCTCCATTTGACTCCCGTAGTGGTTTGCTACCGTCCGCTTTTGACGGTCGCCCCCCCCCCCCAAAAATTCATGTGTTTAAGTGCTACAGACTGCATCAGGCTCATCGTGACCACTTCTTCCATACTAAACTAATATATTACAACGATGTCAAAATAAATAAATAATATAAGCTTTCAGACACACAAGGATCATTCACAATATGTATAAACAAATGTTTCTCATTAAATAAGTAAGCCAGTTTACTTGCACAAGTGTGCCCACAATAAATGAGAACAGAGTCCCCTTAAATATTGTTATTCAATTCTGCTTGTCAAAGCATGTGTTGATACTCTAACAAAGGTGGTGTCACCTGATACATGTGACTGACCACTTCTTCGACTACAATGACATTGTATTATCAGTTGCAATACATACTGAAATAAAATTACTGGCACAGTAGTAAAATGTTTATTAAATAAATACACAAGTGTGACAAATTGTGAGGTATTCATGCTGTATTCATCTGCTGTGTAATAGCGGACGATATGATGTTCTGACGAACATTTGCACAATGAAAAGATATAAAAACGTAATAAATCAAGATATAAAATATAGGTACATAGCTTTCAGAGAAGGTACCTATATGCCGGCCGCGGTGGTCTCGCGGTTCTAGGCGCGCAGTCCGGAACCGCGCGACTGCTACGGTCGCAGGTTCGAATCCTACCTCGGGCATGGATGTGTGTGATGTCCTTAGGTTAGTTAGGCTTAAGTAGTTCTAAGTTCTAGGGTACTGATGACCACAGCTGTTAAATCCCATAGTGCTCAGAGCCATTGGAACCATTTGAAGGTACCTATGGTTCACTGCTATGACGTCAGATATCGTATGTTGAAATAGCATGAAGCAATTAAGAATAGTTTATTCAGGGGTTCATTGTGAAAATGTTTATTCGCTGTCAAACATTAACTTCTGTAGTTTTAAAGATATTGTCGCACTGTAATGTCATTAGATGTGTCTCAGTTTTCGGAGCTCGAAGATGTATTTAGGTTTGCTTCAATACTTGACTGAGAAATATAGATTGTTGAAGTGCCGCATGAAGCCATCTTTTAGCTTGTCTGACACTCTGCCAATTTTGGTGCATCCCCTACACAAATTCCGTGCGATCTAGAGCCGTCCAAATTCCAGGCTTTTGGGACTTACCCGTTTCCTGCGACGCGCTCCTTTTGTCTGCATCACAGCTCGTCCAGGGCGGCCGTCTCACACGCAGGCAAGCGAGCAAATTCTGCTCTCCTCAGTGCCAGCCCTAGGTGGACGAAAAGTTCTCCCGCACAATCGGTAACTTTACAATGGAAACAATTTTTGCAGTTCGATTGATGGTGAACGTATGTAGGCTGTTGTACTGTGAGATAAACCAAGGACACTAGTGCAAAGTGCGAAGTGATGGAACCGTTGCGTGCAGCCTGTAAAATTTGCGGATTTGCTGATACCACATGAGCTGATACTACAAACTAACTAAATTAAGTTTCAAATGCAATTGATTTTTCTCTGGACTTGATTTAAGTGATGTTCGAAGAACTGGAAACAATTGTGAAGTGATCATTGTTTGGAAACATTCTGTGAGTTTTTAATTTTGTCAAGATGTATGACGATAAAGTAAAAAACGAATTCGCAAGGGGAAATGACGAGAAGAGACCAGAAGATGTTGCTGCCAGATGCCTAACACATGGGGACCGCAGATTTATTTCAGCCAAACTTACAGATTTATCTCTTCACTCCATTCGATCTATTTCTGATGCAAAGCACTTTTTCCAGTATGTATGTACGTGTGTGTGTGTGTGTGTGTGTGTGTGTGTGTAGTCCTTAGACGTGCACTACACACAACTTTATTGCAAGAGTACATGGGAACGAATTCACTTCACCTCTGCGTGGACTAGTAATGTACATTTATTACCGTGTCTGCGGCAGCGTCCAATGACGGATTCAGTTGGCTTGGTATATGTGTGTGATACAAACGGGTATATGCAACAGGTTAACTTTGCAGGCGAACAGCTGTCACATATTTGGCGACTTCAATTTATACCAGTCCTCACAGACAAATCAGTTTATAAAGAACAAGAGGCTAGAAGTGAATTAGTATTTAACAGATCGTAGACAACGTCCTCGTTAGACAGGGTATACAATCTCGGTTTGGATAAATGTGGGTTAGAAATCAGGAAGATGACTTTTAAAAGTTAACCATTCTGGCTGCCGCCTTAAGGGGCTCCGGAACGCCCTATACTTGCAATGTTAAAATAACGCTTATAAATTACATCTTTTCTCACAAAGTATTTGAGATAGGAAGTTGAACTTTTTACAGATTATTTATTGGAATATGGGCTACAACTTAACACAGGGATTTTACAAAATTTTAGTTCAGTTATTAAAGATGATTTTTTTTCAATTGTAATGAAAATTCACAACATTTTTTTTTGCAATTTTTTATTTATATATTCAAAAATAGTTTTTTTGGAAAAAGGCTGTGTTAAATTATGCAGAAGGTACTGTGTAACATTTACTGAAAGTTTGAAACAAATATGTTTGGAAGATCCTTAGAAAACATGTAATTAGTATGAGAAAATAAAAGTTTTGGGAATCGAGCGACAAAGATTGGATTAACTTTTTAGTGCATTCCAGGTCCATAGGATGGATTATCTTCATCCTCTGCAAACTCCTCCAGCTTCCTCTTGTTCCACCTCCTGTTTACTCTTGCTTGTATTTCTAGACTCTTTACAGCCCTGTCTGTAGCCCGAAGGCGTTCCTTGTCTAAAGCAAGCATCGCTCGTACCATGTTAGAACCTATCTTCATTCCCATATTTCTAAATACCTTGCACCTTACAATGTTGCCATCATTGAAAGTCGCAACAGCAACTTTACTTTTACTCATTATTATACTTCAACAAAACAGAGACTCAAGAAACAGAATTAATTACGAACATTTTCGAGATAACGACAGAGTAAATAAACATGAAACAATCGACAATCACACCAGCGATATATATTGAACCATCACAGGTTAGCCACAAGACATACTTGATCTCACATCACTAAAATGTACCTGATGAACACGGACGTTAATAATAACACCATTTGACAGCAGTTTAACAGCGCCACATTGGGTCACGCCCATGTAGAACACATTTCAAGAAAATTTAAAAATAGTTGTAGTCTTCGGAATTGAATAAATTATATATCTATTAAAAGGTAATAGTCTGCAGATTCAGAAAACACAAAAAAGTAAAAATTGAACTTTTCATGATTTTCAGCCCTTCCGGAGCCCCTTAAGCAGTTTAGGGAAAATGGGGAAAATCTTTCTCAAAACCTTGAAGAGTGAAACCTACTACTGAAAGCGAGTGCAGCTCACTAACCACTGCTCACCACGCTCGACTGTTAAATGTCTCATCTAAAACGCATGACAGACGTTTGTTAAAAATATAAGCTGTGAGCCATCAAATATTCGTGGAATCTTGATTATACTCACAAAGGCGTTGTTTTCGCCCAATTCAGCGAAGCAAATTCCAGACTTCAAAGTAATCACAACCAGAAAAACAGCGAATTTTCTTGTTCTCACGTACCTACGTGTGAAGTTTGGTGACTAATATACGTGCGCAAGGAGAAGTTGAACTAAGTAGTAAGGTTTCTGCTTGATGACGTCGACATCTTGCCGCGATACATCGGCTGATAGTCATTTAGTCATTTTCAAGTGAGTGTTTTATACTGGAGATCGGTGGTGCACGTCGCTAAGTTGATACGGAAAACTGTCATGGAGACTCATGCGCATATATTACCGTTGCATGACAGTCCTCTGCCGAGTTTAGCGCTCTCTGGTGAATATTACTCCGTCTAAGGCGCGCAGGCCCATATGTTGTGGAGATATTTTTATGCGTGCCCTTTGTCGAATTGTAAGCCCTCTGAGTTAATATTCAGGTAGTAAAATTAATTATCGCAGACGTGTCATTGGGAATAAACTTTTGCCTTTCTGTAGATATTATAGAAATCACTAAGTTCCATGCCTTTTCAGGTTGAAAGGCGCCACCACGGTTAATGACATCTTCTGCCACGCGTATTTCCACAGATTCCTTAAACGAATCCCATAAGAATTTCGTTTTTGCCAAGATTTACATGCTACAATAAGTCAAAGAATGATATACTCGAGTTTGGTGGACTTATTGCGCTGCGAAACACGAGTGTGACGATCATGTTCCACGTACCTTGCACGTACGGTGTGTGTGGTATGGCCACTGTAGACCTTACCACACTAGCTTGGCATTCTGTAGATTCCACCATTCCACAAACCCAAATTATCCTTTATCGAGCCGACAAGAACACAGGTATTTGCAGGTGACTGAAAGATCACTTTAACACAAAGTTTCTTTAGGATTCTGCCTAGCCACAACGAAGTATTACCGACTTTACCAACGGCCTCGCCCCAGTGGTTAACACTGGCTCCCATCAGATCACCGAAGTTAAGCGCTGTCCGACTGGGCTACAACTTTGGTGGGTGATCATCCGGTCTGCCGAGTGCTGTTGGCAAACTGGATACACTCAGTTCTTGTGAGACAAACTGAGGAACTACTTGATCTAGAAGTAACGATTCTTGTGAGACAAACTGAGGAGCTACTTGATCTAGAAGTAACGACTCCGGTTTCGTGAACTGACTTGGGGCAATGAGAGCGGTGTGCTGACCACATGCCCCTCCGTATCTACATCCAGTGACGCCTGTGGGCTGAGGAAGGTACCGTAGGGCATTCTTGTCCAGCTCGAGAGGAGTTCAGTTTTCAGTTGTTACTAGCGACTTCTATCGCTGTCAGACATAGCATGTGTTCGGTGTTCCAACGTTCACGGAATCCCCGTTGTTGTTGTGTGTGTAGGCAGCCT
The DNA here is from genome assembly GCF_023864275.1 of Schistocerca cancellata. Taxonomy (NCBI): domain Eukaryota; kingdom Metazoa; phylum Arthropoda; class Insecta; order Orthoptera; family Acrididae; genus Schistocerca; species Schistocerca cancellata. Next base: position 514,998,036 of record NC_064633.1, read on the forward strand.
CCTTAGAAGGTCTGTTATATTTTCTAAGTGTCCTGCCAATAAAACGCAGTCTTTTGTTAGCCTTCCCCACAACATATTCTATGTATTCCTTCCAATTTAAGTTGTTCGTAATTGTAGCACCTAGGTATTTAGTTGAATTTACGTCTTTTATATTAGAGTGATTTATCGTGTGACCGAAGTTTAACGAGTTCCTTTTAGCACTCATGTGGATGACCTCACACTTTTCGTTATTTGGGGTCAACTGCCACTTTTCGCACCATTCAGATATCTCTTCTAAAACCGTTTTGCTGTTTGTTTTGATATTCTGATGACTTTATTAGTCGAAAATCGACAGCGTCATCTGCAAACAGCCGCAGAAAGCTGCTCAGATTGTCTAGAAAATCATTTATATAGATAAGGAACAGCAATAGGCCTATACCACTACCTTGGGGAACGCCAGAAACCACTTCTGTTTTACTCGATGACTTTGCGTCAAGTACTAAGAACTGTGACCTCTCTGACAGGAAATCACAAATCCAGTCACATAACTCAGACGATATTCCATAAACACGCAATTTCACTACGAGGCGCATGTGTGGTACAGTGTCAAAAGCCTTCCGGAAATCCAGAAATACCGAATCGATCTGAAATCCCTTGACAATAGCACTCAAGACTTCATGTGAATAAAGATCTAGTTTTGTTTCACAGGAACGATGCCTTCTAAACCCATGTTGACTGTGTGTCAATAGACTGTTTTCTTCGAGGTAATTCATAATGTTCGAGCACAATATATGTTAATCCTGCTGCATATCGACGTTAACGATATGGGCCTGTAATTTAATGGATTACTCCTACTACCTTTCTTGAATATTGGTGACACGTGTGCAACTTTGTAAAGTCTTTGGGTACGGATCTTTCGTCAAGCGAACTGTTGTATACGATTGTTAAGTATGGAGCTAATGCATCAGCATACTCCAAAAGGAACGTAATTGGTATACAGTCTGGACAAGAAGACTTGCTTTTATTAAGTGATTTAAGTTGCGTCACTACTCCGGGGATATTTACTTCTACGTTACTCATGTTGACAGCTGTTCTCGATTCGAATCCTGGAATATTTACTTCGTCTTCTTTTGTAAAGGCATTTCGGAAGGCTGTGTTTAGTAACTCTGCTTTGGCAGCACTGTTTTCGATAGTATCTCCATAGCTATCGGGCAGAGAAGGCATTGATTGTTTCTTGCTGCTAACATACTTCACATACGACCAGAATCTCTTTGGATTTTCTGGAGACAAAGTTTCGTTGTGGAAACTGTTATAGGCATCTAGCATTGAAGTCCGCGCTAAGTTTCGAGCTTCTGTAACATATCGCCAATCTTGGGGATTTTGCGTCTGTTTAAATTTAGCATGTTTGTTTCGTTGTTTCTGCAACACTGCTCTAACCCGTTTTGTGTACCAAGGAGGATAAGCTCCGTCGTTTGTTAATTTACTTGGTATATATCTCTCAATTGCTGCCGATACTATTTCTTTGAATTTAAGCCACATCTGGTCGACACTTATATTATTAATTTGGAATGAGTGGAGATGGTCTTTTAGGAAGGCGTCAAGTGAATTTTTATCTGATTTTTTGAATTGGTATATTTTTCGCTTATTTTTCGAGGATTTGGGGATTACAATAGTCAATCTCGCTACGACAACTCTGTGTTCACTAATACCTGAATCGGTTTTGATGCTCGTTATTAACCCAGGATTATTTGTTGCTAAGAGGTCAAGTGTGTTTTCACAACCGTTTACTATTCGCGTGGGCTCATGAACTAACTGCTCGAAATAGTTTCCTGAGAATGTATTTAGCTCTATTTCGGATGATATTTTATGCGCACCACCGGAATTAAACATGTATTTTCGCCAGCATATCGAGGGTAAATTAAAGTCACCACCAACTATTATCATATGAGTCGGGTACGTGTTTGAAATCAAACTCAAATTACCTTTGAACATTTCAGCAACAGTATCATCTGAATTGGGAGGTCGGTAAAAGAATCCAACTATTATTTTATTCCGGTTGCCAACAATGACCTCGGCCCATACTAACTCACAGGAAGAATCTACTTCAATTTCGCGACAAGATAAACTACTTCTGACAGCAACAAACACGCCATCGCCAACTGTGTTTATCCTTTTGGAACACCGTTAGGTTCTTCGCCAAATTTCGGCTGAGCTTATATCCGGATTCAGCCAGCTGTCAGTGCCTACAACGATCTGAGCATCAGTGCTTTCTGTTATCGCTTGGGGCTCTGGTACTTTCCCAACACAACTACGAAAATTTACAACTGTGATACCAATGGTTCGTGTATCTACGTTCTTCTTCTGTTCAGCCTGCACCCTTTGTGAATGAAGCCCTTCTTGTGTTTTCCCGAGACCCTGCAACCTAAAAAACCGCCCAGTCCACGCCACACAGCCCCTGCTACCCGTGTAGCCGCCTCCTGCGTATAGTGGACACCCGACCTATTCAGCGGAACCCGAAACCCAACTCTGATTCAGCCCCTCCAGTCGGCTCTGTAATAGAGGTCCGGAATCGGTCCTGTCTACTATGCTACAAAAGGTCAGCTGTGCTTTCATCGTGCAAGCAAGACTGGCAGCCTTTCCCACTTCTGTTAGCCGCTCGAAACCAGAGAGAATCTCTTCTGATCAAAAGTGACACACATCATTGGTACCGATGTGAGCAACCACCTACAGTTGGCTGCACCCTGTGCTCTTCATGGCATCCGGGAGGACCCTTTCCACATCTGGAATGACTCCACCCGGTATGCACATGGAGAGCACATTGGTTTTCTTACTCTTCTTGCCAGCCAAGTCCCTAAGGGGCCCCATAACGCGCCTCACGTTGGAGCTCCCAACTACCAATAATCGCAGCCTCTGCGATTGCCCGGATCTTGCAGGCTGAGTGGTTTTTTTCTGAACAGGACAGGCGACAGCATCTGGCTCATCGACAGTGTCAGCCACAGACAGCACCTGGAACCTGTTTGCCAGACGAACCGGGGAGGCCTTACGTGCGGCCGCCTGGGAAGTCTTTTGCCGCCTGCTTCGCCCCGAGGCGTCCTCCCACTCTCCCACAGGTGAAGGATCAGCCTCAGTGCGAGCACTAACTGGGTTGGCCACCGGTGAGGACCGATCGGAGGAGTCGGACGTGCTGGACGTCCGCTGGATCCCCACGGCCGGGCCACAAAAATGGTGCCCATCCACTGCAGCCTCAAGCTGTGCAACCGAGGCCATCACAGCCTGAAGCTGAAAGCGAAGTGCCACCAACTCGGCTCGCATTCGCACACAACAATCGCAGTCGCTGTCCATACTAAAGACCGTGGAGGTAAACGGACTATCGGCACGTGCTGCGCAACTCTACTCTAGACCATGACGGAAACGCACGAGGTGGGTCTAGTAACACGCAGATATTCGAAAACCTAACTACCGAAGCACTCAGGTGAAACTAAATAATTTGCTCCTGATTAGGAAGTTGTAATATGTCACAAAATCGGTTTACTTTCCGACGAAAACGAAACGTGACAGCTGCGGCTATTAGATATTAAATTTACACGCAGAAACTCAAGAAACTAAACTACACTCCTGGAAATGGAAAAAAGAACACATTGACACCGGTGTGTCAGACCCACCATACTTGCTCCGGACACTGCGAGAGGACTGTACAAGCAATCATCACACGCACGGCACAGCGGACACACCAGGAACCGCGGTGTTGGCCGTCGAATGGCGCTAGCTGCGCAGCATTTGTGCACCGCCGCCGTCAGTGTCAGCCAGTTTGCCGTGGCATACGGAGCTCCATCGCAGTCTTTAACACTGGTAGCATGCCGCGACAGCGTGGATGTGAACCGTATGTGCAGTTGACGGACTTTGAGCGAGGGCGTATAGTGGGCATGCGGGATGCCGGGTGGACGTACCGCCGAATTGCTCAACACGTGGGGCGTGAGGTCTCCACAGTACATCGATGTTGTCGCCAGTGGTCGGCGGAAGGTGCACGTGCCCGTCGACCTGGGACCGGACCGCAGCGACGCACGGATGCACGCCAAGACCGTAGGATCCTACGCAGTGCCGTAGGGGACCGCACCGCCACTTCCCAGCAAATTAGGGACACTGTTGCTCCTGGGGTATCGGCGAGGACCATTCGCAACCGTCTCCATGAAGCTGGGCTACGGTCCCGCACACCGTTAGGCCGTCTTCCGCTCACGCCCCAACATCGTGCAGCCCGCCTCCAGTGGTGTCGCGACAGGCGTGAATGGAGGGACGAATGGAGACGTGTCGTATTCAGCGATGAGAGTCGCTTCTGCCTTGGTGCCAATGATGGTCGTATGTGTGTTTGGCGCCGTGCAGGTGAGCGCCACAATCAGGACTGCATACGACCGAGGCACACAGGGCCAACACCCGGCATCATGGTGTGGGGAGCGATCTCCTACACTGGCCGTACACCACTGGTGATCGTCGAGGGGACACTGAATAGTGCACGGTACATCCAAACCGTCATCGAACCCATCGTTCTACCATTCCTAGACCGGCTAGGGAACTTGCTGTTCCAACAGGACAATGCACGTCCGCATGTATCCCGTGCCACCCAACGTGCTCTAGAAGGTGTAAGTCAACTACCCTGGCCAGCAAGATCTCCGGATCTGTCCCCCATTGAGCATGTTTGGGACTGGATGGAGCGTCGTCTCACGCGGTCTGCACGTCCAGCACGAACGCTGGTCCAACTGAGGCGCCAGGTGGAAATGGCATGGCAAGCCGTTCCACAGGACTACATCCAGCATCTCTACGATCGTCTCCATGGGAGAATAGCAGCCTGCATTGCTGCGAAAGGTGGATATACACTGTACTAGTGCCGACATTGCGCAGGCTCTGTTGCCTGTGTCTATGTGCCTGTGGTTCTGTCAGTGTGATCATGTGATGTATCTGACCCCAGGAATGTGTCAATAAAGTTTCCCCTTCCTGGGACAATGAATTCACGGTGATCTTATTTCAATTTCCAGGAGTGTATTAAAGTACACAGACGTTCGCTCCTGGTTAGGAACTCACAAGTGACACCAAAGCGGTTACTTTCCTCTTTCTGCGTCTGTCGCGGTCGGCTACTGCTGCCTGACTCCGATTCCCGTGAGATCGCCGAAGTTAAGCGCTAACGTGCTTGGCTATCACTTGGGTGGGTGACCAACCGGTCGGCCGAGCGCTGTTGGCAAGTAGGGTGCACCCATCCCTAGTGAGGCAAACTGAGGAGCTACTTGTGTGAGAAGTAGCGGCTACGGTCTCGGGGCGGTGTGCTGACCACGTGCCCCTCCATTTCCGCATCCAGCGACGCGCGTGGGTTGAGGATGACACGGCGGCCGGTAGGTGCCGTTGGGCTTTCATGGCCTGTTCTGGAGGAGTTTAATTTTAGTAGTAGCACTTTAGTGCGTGTATTGTTGAACTACGTCACAGTAATTTACACTCAACTGCGTCTAAAAGAGGAGACGGGAATGTTCTTTTAAATCATTTAATTGGGTGTAGGCTTGGAGACATTTCCTGTATGCTGTAACAGTCTGTTCTCCAATTTAAAATATTCGTTACAGATAATACTAAGATCTTTTTCTGTTATACAGGTTAATTCTTACAATAGACTTTAATGACAACATTCTCGATATCTACTAAAGTTACAGTTTATTTTCCAGTGTAGGCCAATTTGGCTGTTACGCTAATATCATGGGCTAGTTGTACACGAGAACAGCCCACCAACCACTCCAGCCACCGGCATATGACAAGAAACATAAAGCTTATAACAAGGAAGCATGCATAATGTTGGACAGTGTTCGCGTTTCTCCTTTTATACCGTTTTCATACCAGTTTTATTCGTGACTGCTTGTAAGTTGTATGTTTCTTCACCATACTGTTTGTCTGCACAGTTAAGTGGCCTGCCCTTGTGCACGTTAACTACCACTTGAACATGGTATTATGAAACGTCCCCGTAGAAAAAAATATACATGACTGTGCTTAAACTGACACACAATATTTTCAGCGCAACGCAATCTGACTTTCAAAAATCCCTACAAAAGAATGGCCCTAACTAACATAAACCTATACGTTTCACAAATCACTTACCTCACAAAAATCTTGGTTACTCGATCTACTGCAATACAGCGAGCGCCACTACCGCCAGCTAAATAAAAGATTCAAACTACGGAAGGCACTAACTACTAATAGGCATAGTTAGCAATTGAAAGATTTTAATAGAGAACAAACAATGTATTTACCTTAATAGTCATCAAAAGTCATAATATATACAGCAGTTCATGATATCCAGTATTACAAATTTCAAAACTCCATCTCTCTCCCCACATCCAAGACTGCTGGCGGCTCACCTCCAACTCCGCAACGCTACGCGCTGTTAACAGCCAACTGCCCAACACTACAATGGCAGACAACAATGCAAGCCAGCCACAGACTGCACACAGCACAGCCAGTGATTTTCATACAAAGCGCTATGTGGCGTTACCAATAATAAAACCTAAACAGCATACTTACAGTATAATAACCTACATCGAGCAGTAATGAACATAAACAATAATTACAGAAATTTAGTATGTCTGTGGGACATGCCCAAAGGAACGTAACTGGGCAATAAAAAGAGCCACCAGCCACTTTTAATAACGCTGTTTATTAAGTACGTGCAACGGCCTTGCCGTAGTGGATACATCGGTTCCCGTGAGATCATCCAAATTAAGCGCTGTCGGGCGTGGTCGGCATTTGGATGGGTGACCATCCAGGCCGCCATGCGCCGTTGGCATTTTTCGCGGTGCAATCAGCCTCGTGATGCCAATTGTGGAGCTACTCGACCGAATAGTAGCGGCTTCGGTCAAGAATACTATCATAACGACCGGGAGAGCGATGTGCTGACCCCACGCCCCTTCTATCCGCATCCTCCACGGAGGATGACACGGCGGTCGGATGGTCCCAGTAGGCCACTCGTGGCCTGAAGACGGAATACTTTTATTTATTAAGAACAAACAGCGCATTTATCGCTTTCAAACAGAGAGGCTCATCATCAGAATGCTGATCACGTATAAAATTGCATGTAGCTTATTGTGTACATTGGTTATCTGTTGTGGCGATAGTTCCCTGGGGCGGTGGTGCCACCAACAAGTCCTGCATTTCCCCGCCCTTCTCGGCGAGAGGAGGTCGTTTTGGCCCGGTTACGAATTGGGCACTGCCGGTTCAGCCATCGCCATCTGCTAACGGCTGCGCCGGCGCCGTTCTGCCCATGTGGGCAATTGCTGACGGTCCGCCACATTTTAACGTCCTGCCCGGATTTTAACACACTGCGTCTTGATCTTGGCCTGCCCTGTAGTCTAGATGCCATTTTAGCGGATGACCCACGAGCAGCTGCTCGCGTTCTTCATTTTATCAACTTGACCAACCTTTCTAAGGACCTTTGATTATGCTGTTTTTTTTAATCCTATGCCTGTCAGTCTGACTTTTATCGTGTTTTCCCTTTTCGTTGCTGTTTTAAACTTGTTCCTGGCGGTGCATTCCTAACGTAGTCTGGGCGCTAATGACCATTGAAGTTTTGCGCCCTAAAACCACAAAAAAAGTCCTGCATTTGTTTTTAGAACTGTCTTTGAAGAAGGTCGTTTTCTGCGAAATATTTAACAAGATTCGACACATTTGTGAACTTAGAAGTTACACACAGCGTCGAGCACCACACACACTCACACGCTCGCACGTAAATATTTCGGACACTCGGATAAACATCGTCGCATTCCATCGCCATGCCGTCCCGTCGTCCGTGGTCGCTGCCGGTTTCCAGTCCTTGTATGTCGAGCCAGGGATCGCGACTGAGGAAGGTATGGAGACACGTTCGCTGGAATTTCTGATAGCGGCGTCGCGGGAGAGAGCAGCGGCGGCTGCATTTGAAATGGAAATGGCCGTCCGGGCGGCCAGCTGGCGCCCGGCAGCTGCAGGGCAGGGGGCAGGGGGCAGGGCTGCGGCGGGTGTTGGCTGCCGCCTGTCCTTGCCCGCGCCTCGCCGCGCCGCGCCGCGCCTCTCCCAGCGATCTGCCCAGCCTCGCCGCGCCACGCCACATCCTGGTCCGCGACCCGCCCGCGATGCCTCGGGCCATCCGCCGCTCGCTCACGACTCCTGCCTGCCGCCGCTGGCTGGGGCGTCACTCGCGTACCCAAGTCCGCCACAAATTGATTTCCTGCACGTGACGAAACACCACGGCAGGCCAATATCAAACGAACAATACCACACCGTTACTACTTTTTGAAGTAACGACACAATGTTTTCTATGTTGTCTCACGTATTTCTCGTTGTGTTACGTCCTTAAAAGGCTGCCTTATTAGATGTGAAAGGTTGCAACATTAAATAGGAAAACAGCGCGATTGCTATTACACTGAGAGCCAAAGAAACTGGTACACTTGCCTGATATTGTGTGGAGCCCGCGCGAACACTCAGAGGTGCCGCAACAGGACGTGGCATGGACTCGACTAATATCTAAAGTAGTGCTGGAGGGAACTGACACCATGAATCCTGCAGGGCTGTCCATAAATTCGTAAGAGTACGAGGGAGTGCAGTAAAGTACACAAGCGGCAAGACGAAGTCAACACCTTCGCTGCGCAGTGCCGATGGTACTGTTACCGACGACTGTGCCGCCAAAGCGGAGTTATTCAACGCAGTTTTCCGAAATTCCTTCGCCAGGAAAGACGAAAGGAATATTCCAGAAATTGAAACACGAACAGCTGCTTGCATGAGTTTCTTAGAAGTAGATACCTTAGGGGTTGCGAAGCAACTCAAATCGCTTGATACGGGTAAGTCTTCAGGTCCAGATTGTATACCGATTACGTTCCTTTCAGATTACGCTGATACAATAGCTCCCTACTTAGCAATCATATACAACCGCTCGCTCACCGATAGATCTGTACCTACAGATTGGAAAATTGCGCAGGTCGCACCAGTGTTTAAGAAGGGTAGTAGGAGTAATCCATCGAACTACAGACCTATATAATTGACGTCGGTTTGCAGTAGGGTTTTTGGAGCATATACTGTATTCGAACATTATGAATCACCTCGAAGGGAACGATCTATTGATACGTAATCAGCATGGTTTCAGAAAACATGGTTCTTGTGCAACGCAGCTAGCTCTTTATTCGGACGAAGTAATGGCCGCTATCGACAGGGGATCTCAAGTTGATTCCGTATTTCTAGATTTCCGGAAATCTTTTGATACCGTTCCTCACAAGCGACTTCTAATCTAGCTGCGGGCCTATGGGATATCGTCTCAGTTGTGCGACTGGATTCGTGATTTCCTCTCTGGAAGGTCGCAGTTCGTAGTAATAGACGGCAAATCATCGAGTAAAACTGAGGTGATATCAGCTGTTCCCCAGGGAAGCGTCCTGGGACCTCTGCTGTTCCTGATCTATATAAATGACCTGGGTGACAATCTGAGCAGTTCTCTTAGGTTGTTCGCAGATGATACTGTAATTTACTGTCTAGTAAGGTCATCCGAAGACCAGTATCAGTTGCAAAGCCATTTGGAAAAGATTGCTGTATGGTACGGCAGGTGGCAGTTGACGCTAAATAACGAAAAGTGTGAGGTGATCCACATGAGTTCCAAAAGAAATCCTTTCGAATTCGATTACTCGATAAATAGTACAATTCTCAAGGCTGTCAATTCAACTAAGTACCTGGGTGTAAAAATTACGAACAACTTCAGTTGGAAAGACCACATAGCCAAAGGTTGCGTTTCATTGGCAGGACACTTAGAAGGTGCAACAAGCCCACTAAAGAGACAGCTAACACTACACTCATTTGTCCTCTGTTACAATATTGCTGCGTGGTGTGGGATCCTTACCAGGTGGGATTGACGGAGGACATCGAAAGGGTGCAAAAAAGGGCAGCTCGTTTTGTATTATCACATAATAGGGGAGAGAGTGTGGCAGATATGATACGCGAGTTGGGATGGAAGACATTAAAGCAAAGACGTTTTTCGTCGCGGCGAGATCTATTTACGAAATTTCAGTCACCAACTTTCTCTTCCGAATGCGAAAATATTTTGTTGAGCCCAACCTACATAGGTAGGAATGATCACCAAAATAAAATAAGAGAAATCAGAGCTCGAACAGAAAGGTTTAAGTGTTCGTTTTTCCCGCGCGCTGTTCGGGAGTGGAATGGTAGAGAGATAGTACGACTGTGGTTCGATGAACTCTCTGCCAAGCACTTAAATGTGAATTGCAGAGTAATCATGTAGATGTAGATGTAGGTGTAGATCTAGATCTCTTCCGAACAGCACGTTGCAAGGCATCCCAGATATGTCCAATAATGTTCATGTATTTTAGTGGCCAGCGGTAGTTTGTAAACTCAGAAGAGTGTTCCTGGAGCCACTCTACAGCAATTCTGGACGTGTAGGGTGCCGCATTGTCCTGCTGCAATTGTCCAAGTCCGTCGGAAAGCGCAATGGACATGAATGGATGCAGGTGATGAAACAGGATGTTTACGCAAATGTCACTTGTTAGACGATGTGGCGCTACAGTCTGGCATCGCGCGGCCGCTACGGTCGCAGGTTCGAATCCTGCCTCGGGAATGGATGTGTGTGATGTCCTTTGGTTAGTTAGGTTTAAGTAGTTCTAAGTTCTAGGGGACTGATGACCTAAGATGTTGAGTCCCATAGTGCTCAGAGCCATTTGAACCATTTTTTCACCTGTTAGAGTCGTATGTAGACGTACCAGGGGTCCCATATCACTCCAACTGCACACGACCCACACCTTTACAGGGCCTCCACCAGCTTGAACAGTCCCCTGCTGACATGCAGAGTCCATGGATTCATTAGGTTGTCTCAATACCCGAACACTTCCATCCGCTCGATACAGTTGAAACGAGACTCCTCTGACCAGGCAAGAAGTTGCCAGTCATCAACAGTCCAATGTTGGTGTTGAGGATCCCAGGCGAGGCGTAAAGCTTTGTGTCGTGCAGTAATCAATCGTACATGAGTGAGCCTTTGGCTCCGAAATCCTATATGCATGGTGTTTCTTTGAATGGTTCGCACGCTCACACTTGTTCATGGCCCAGCACTGAAATTTGTAGCAATTTGCGGAAGGGTTGCGCTTCTTTCAGGTTGAACGATTCTGTTCAGTCGTCGTTGCTACCATTCTTGTAGGATTTTATTCCTGCCGCGGCGATGTTGGAGATTTGGTGTTTTCCCTGCTTCCTGATATTCACGGTACACCCGCGAAATGATCGTACGGGAAAATCCCCACTTCATCTCTCTCTCGGCGATGCGATGACCCATCGCCCGTGCGCCGACTATAACACCACGTTCAAACGTATGTAAATCTTGATACCGTGCCATTGTAGCAGTAGCAACCGGTCTAACAACTGCGCCAAACACTTGTTGTCTTACATAGGTGTTGCCGACAGCAGGACCTTATTGTACCTGTTTACATATCTCTGTATTTGAATACGGATGCGTTTTTCAGTTTCTTTGCCGCTTCTGCGTATTACGGCTAACTTGCGCTCTCCCACACGCTTTGCTCACTTAAAGATTGCGTCTGCTGCCTGAATTGTCACGGCTCTGATTTAGCAGTCGTGTACTTTGTATTTAAGAATGTAAGATACAATCTGTCTAACCTTCGGTTAGCTTCAGTAATTCATCATTCATGAAAAACAGAGGCCCTATGCAATTATTTCGCAAGGAAATGATTTAGGATGCGCCCTGGATCAAAGGTCTATGGGAAGTGGGATGAATTTTAGTTATTGTATGCCTAACTACAATTACAGTTAAAAAGAGCGTTTATTTTATATTAGTTAAAACACTTGTAAACATAATTATATGTGATGATTGCTGTTTCTTGATATGTCTTAAGTTCCATTCTTGATGAATTACAGTCCTTGCTTATGAGCCCGCTACTGAAATTGTGGTTGAAGGGATGGAAATAACCAAAGGATGAGTTAACCAGACGCGCACGTAACATCCACATGTAGTTGCTGAGGCTTACACAGAGGAGAAAAGAAAAGAACAAAGTGCGACTGTACCTAACGATTACTGCTAGTGTAGTTGCTCTTGTAAACAGCTTCCCATATGAGCAAACACGTTGCCACTTTGTCTGATATTGCTCATAACTTAGATACTTGGGATACGCATGGGTCTGTTTAAAAGGATTAGCTCGATTAAATCATAGGATCGAGCCACGTATTTCTGCTTTCATGGACAGCAGCTAACGTGCTGTAAATAATAAACTGTACCTGTGATATTACAGTCAAATAGTCTATGCATTGACTAGAATTACGAGTTAATAAAATATGTAGAAATATAAAATAAAAGTTAAATGATTAATTGAATAACAAGGGTTCTAGTTCAACGTCTGGAACTGGATTATGTTGAACAAAGTTTATTCAGAAAAGTACATCTCAAATAAATGAGAAGTGGTCCTACAATATTTACTTAAAATACAGACTAAAAATAAACTTATCAAATGCACTAATGTTACATTGACTGAGATACGAGAATCGTAGCAAAATCACCAAACTATATAGCCTTCAACGATAGATGAAAAGTAAGTCCATTTCGTAATCACTATGCACGAAGTATTCACCCACTCAAAACTGTTCAACATGATGATTCACGAACGAGCACACGTAATACAAGGAATAGTAACTCATGCGTCCTCTGTTCCATAAATCAAGCGGCGAAATAGTCATACTCAAGAGCACTTTCAGACTTCTCGAAATATAAAGTCCCTTCAAAAGGTGAAGTACGGCAGCAGCCATTCACTGCCCAAAATGAAACATCTCCACGACCAAATACCACTCATTACCACAGACAGGTCTGACTCCTTCCAGAACTCGGGTAAAAATACCTGTCAGCTTCTCCATTGGCTGGAGACCGTTCCCAGCAAAAATACATTATACTTCAGCTTTATAGACATGATCTGATTCAAATTGACCACCTCCAGGACTAAACTAATATATTACAACAATACTTAAACAAAGAAATGGCATGAGCATTCGGTTACACCCATTTACAATAAATATACGTAGTAATTAGTTCATAAATAAATAAGTTAGCATTCTTGCGCAAGTGTGCTCAAGATAAATGAAAAAAGATTGTCCTTCAATATAATTTTCACAAGCATTCATCGTATCTTGACAGAAGCATCTTTCCGTTCTCTTTTAAACTGCTGTGCATGCTAACACATACAACTGACTATTTCAGAATACCATAATTTTTAATAGCTCTTGCAATTAACATTTTACTAAAGTCACTGGAAAAATAGTGTGGTGTCACTGCCAGACACCACATTTGCTAGGTGGTAGCCTTTAAATCGGCCGCGGTCCGTTAGTATACGTCGGACCCGCGTGTCACCACTATCAGTGATTGCAGACCGAGCGCCGCCACACGGCAGGTCTAGAGAGACTTCCTTGCACTCGCCCCAGTTGTACAGCCGACTTTGCTAGCGATGGTTCACTGACAAATTACGCTCTCATTTGCCGAGACGATAGTTAGCATAGCCTTCAGCTACGTCATTTGCTACGACCTAGCAAGGCGCCATTACCAGTTACTATTGATGCTGTAAAACATGTACCGTCAAGTGTGATGTTCACCAATTATGGATTCAAGTTAAGTATTCCAACAGCTACGACCTTTTTTGCTAAAGTCTAACTTCCTTAACTGTTCCAGACCTCACGCCAGCCTGCATGAGCTTAAACTCATGCCTTTCGGCTTCCTCCTAGTGGATTGGCTGTCTTGCCAGTCCACAACAAATAGTAACCTGTTCATTATAAAGATTTGCAATTATGACAGTATGTGGGGTATTCATATCGTATTCATTTGCTGTGTAAGTGTGGAGAATACGATGTTCTGACTGTTGTGTCCAAGTTCCGCGTAGTCAGCGCATACACAACTTTCCCACTAGAGCGCGCCCCGCTATGCACAAAAAGCAGACACAGTGCTCGCCTGTCTCCGCACTACGAGATGGCGCTGCCATAGAGATGGACCAAATTCTGCTTCCGCCGATGCGCTTATTAATATGTAACACAGCCAATGAGATTGCTGCTAGAACCTTTTCTCCTCGCGGATGACACTCGCGCAGTGATACATGAACGCACGAGGTATTATAACGAGTGAACAGACCTCCGATTAGTCAGTCTACATCAGTCTGTATGAGTTCTACATTTGTCTGTACCAGTCTATTGTCAAGTTTCAGTCTGTGCCTAATAAGATTGCCATATTCCTGTACATAGTCATGAAGATAAATGTATAGGCACTTTTGTCAAACATCAGAGATATATGTGAGAATAAGATTAACGTACCCATACCAAAGGAACTTCAGATTGTCAATCGTAAATAGCATCCAGAACCGAGTTAAGTAATTTTTATGCTTGTTATTATTTTAATAAATGTGTGTGAAAATTGATCAGGTTCTGTTTAAAGTTGGTCACCGTCAATCTGCTACTCTAAGCGTGCAAGTGGCATTTCTATCATCTGACCTAATGGCAGAAGATAAACACGCTACGATAAGACCACGAGACATATTGCTGACACTTGCCTACTTCGTTAGAGCGACAAGTCAAATAATCTGATGGTGTGTGTACGGAGGTCTTACAGTACGCACACCACACTGACAAATATCTGCGTAATACAGAAAGACATAAAAGACGTCATAAGTCAATAAATAAAATAGATACAGCTGTGTGGCTTTCAAGGATGATAGCTATCGTCCAATGCTGACATCCGTGATACCGTTTGCTGAAATCGCATGAAGCGTTTAGAATTGTTAATTCACAGGTTTGTGGTGAAAATGTTTATTAGCTGTGACATATTAAGTTCCGTAATTTTACAGATATTGAGATACTGTTGTGTCACTGTATGTGCCTCATTCGTCTGAGATGGCCGATGTATTGGCTCTGACCACTATGGGACTTAACACCTCAGGTCATCAGTCTCATAGAACTTAGAACTACTTAAATCTAACTAATTTAACGACATCACACGCATCCATGCCAGAGTCATGCCGATGTATTCAGATTTACTTTAGCACTTGACGTGAACTATTATAGACTCTCAAAGAGCTGTAAGAAGCTATCTTACAGCTTGTCTGATACTCCGCCATTTCTTGGAGCATCGTCTCCTGCACAAAGGCCATGCAAGCGACAGCCCCCAAAGTCACCCGTATTGGGATTTTCCACATTTCCGTTGACATACCACATGAAAATCAAAACATGAACTAAAAACACATTAAATGCATTGTATAAAGGAAGATTGCGGAAGCTCTAACAAACGAGCTCTTACATCAGAATGCGAGCACATGCTGTTCATATTCAAGGCTAAGTACCGAACAAATAGGAACTTTAAGATAAACGGATTAGAGCTGCAGTGAGTTTTTGGCAAAGATATCAAGATGTGAGAGATGAACACTCACACCTGGTGGTAGTGAACACAGGCGAGTACCGAACAGTGAAAGCTGCAGATTAAAGCGGTTCGAAAAGTCAGTGGCAAAATCACAGTGATATCATTTAATGCTGATTCAACTGCGTCAATGGCTGCTGGGTTGGTGCATATACTAGAAGTGTTTTTCCGTAAGTTTAATAAAAACAACAGATACACATAACAGAAACTTTAGTCATTAACACCATATTCTTCTTCACCATTTACAACGGTCTGCCAACGCTGGGGTAACTTTTCGATTCCATGACTGTGGAAATCACGTGGTTTTTTGGCGAAGAACTTGTCGAGCCGTGTTTGGAGAGCAGTTTCATCCGGAAAGGAAGCTCCTCGAAAGCTGTTCGCTAGAGAGCGGAAAAGGTCAAAATGTGAGGGCCAGCCCAACTCCTGTTTAGTTTTTCTTGTCAGTTTAGCAGAATACGGTAGGTGTTATCGTAGAATAGCATCACTTCAAGCAGTCTTTCAGGTGGTTGTTCTTGGACTGCGTCTGCAAGACGTCTCAGTTGTTGACAACAAGTGTCAGCAGTGATGTTTACGTCTCGGAGAAGTAGTTCCTAAGAAACCACACTGTCTTTTCCACCAGATGCGTAACATTATCTTTTGTAGATGCGCGCACGTCCTCGAACTAGGAGTTGCTGCTTTGTTTCAGCTCAACCATTCCTTTCTTTTCCTTACGTTAGCATAAAGACACTATTTCTCGTCACCAATGACTTACAGGACAAGCAGAGATGCGCGTTGTGGTTTTGGGTTAGAGCATGCCGTACCCATGCACCCAATATCTGAACCTTCTCCATTGCATTCAAATGTCACGCGATGGTAGAATGATCGCAGTTCACGCCACTCAAGTAGACAATGTTCAACACTTTCTCCTTTCGCGTGTTTTCTCGCCTAGGCGCGCAGTGTCAAGGTAGCATTACTGTATCTGTCGTGACCAGACGTTAGTGACGCAAAAGCTCAGTCTGAAGTCCGTAATGAGCAATGCTAATGTGCGCAATGAACGGCGCTGTATGGTGCTGAGCACGTTGCAATATGGTTAATTGCAGTAGGAAGCCGTTTCTTTTGAGTTATTGCCTGAGCTGCAAAATTTTTGAGGCTACAAAAAGTCAGCGTTGCTTGTTCCACACTTCCATTAAGCACGATGGATATGGGAAAGCAATATGGCTAGCTGGAAACATACATTTTGTTTACTGCAATTAGTTGGCTGATTTCTGCTCATTCATCTGTACATTATTAGAAAGGTCAGAACGTTTCCATAACTTAAGAATTCTACAAGGTATGTTAGTTAGAACTTCAAACTACTTTCATCAGTGCATTAGCTCTAGTAGCTACCGTAATTACCGTGTGACTTGTTGACAACCGATAATTTGCCGGATTTCCTCCACCATGCCCTATAGTATTGTGTTGTTAATTTGATGTCTTGATTAATATTTGAACAGCAAAAGAACTGTTGTGCAAAATACACGATAATTAAGTGCATCCTAAGTAAAAAAACTGTGGCTTCTTATTTCCCGTTGCATATTACTGTTCTATTAATCCTGTAAAGTGAACTAAAGTACCAAAATTGATAGGTCAGTCGCTAGATTGGTTTAATTACCAAGAAAAATTAATTCGGTTTTAATGTCTTGGAGTAGTAATTCGAGACATTTAAAGAATTTTATTTGCTTGTACTTCAATATCAAAATATTAATTCTGACAGTAAAAACTGTTGACATTGCTCTTGCTTGAATGATTATTTTCATTAATGTAGACGTGCAGAGTCTCATGCTAGCGTTAGCCATTATATTTTTAGTTGAGATATTTTTCATTGTCTCTTCACGATTGGCTGCCATTTTCTTGTTTATTTGATGTTTTTACGAAAATATTTTCGTAAGGTTTGGTTGTATTGGTTAGGTTGTATTGTTCCAGCGTGGAAAAGCCTAAGCCACGTATGGGAGGGTAATTGGTAGCCCGCAGTACTCGTACTCCTAGACCCCAAAATCCCCTCGATTTCCCGCCTCTGCCTCCAAGACATTCCCAGAACCAACAGTCGCCTGACGAGGATAGTCTACGTGACCAACACCGCCGCCGGTGTCGCCCCAATTAGACTCTCTCGCTCAGGGTGCTGCGTATCGTCAACATGACTCCCAGTTGGCAGACAGATTGGGTGACATCTCAGACACGAGAGGTCTATCTAAATGGCGGGCGCCTAGCCCAGTCTGGCGACAGGGATTCTCAGACATTGGTCGAGAATATTCTGTCCCTTATCATCTCCTTGAAGCCCTGCTAGCACCCAGCCCGTATCCTCCTCGGTACAGTCAACCACCGCTGCCACTTTGTTATAACAGCGAATGTCATGGAAAAGATTCTCCTTTGTCATGCACCTCTTGGAACACGCGAAGACAGAGCCACCTGCAACTTTACAGATACAGCCTCTGCGACAACTATTAACGACCCTACTTACGCCTAGCAGCTGTGGCAGGCCCTAGTATCCTCCAGTGGAATGCTCTGTCTGCGATTGTCAGTAAAGATGTCCCCCTACAAGAACTTTGGAAGTGGTAGATATCAGTGGATGCCATCTCAGAGATGTGGTATCAACCGGGTTCTGTTGTCTGCTTTCGAGGTTTACTGCCGGTACAGACAAAATGATCGAGCAGGTGTCGCCGTCTTCATTAATAATGGACTGCATCACACACCAGTAAAGATATCCCACGGGGCTATCGACAGGCTGTCTACTCCAATAGGTCGCCTAACCATTGTGACTCTTTACAGCCAGCCAAGGTCGTATATTCCCCTTAAAGTGTGGTACACACTAGATCGGAAATTCGAATCTCCATTATTATTTTGTGGAGATTTTAATACGTACAACGGACTATGGGCTGTGCCTATAATTATTGACTGGGGATGGGATCATTGACATTGTCGACGAGTTCAGTCTTATCCTCCTTAATGATGGATCCCCTACGTTACTTCTTTTACCTGGACAGAGACCCTCAGCCGTCAATTTGACACTGTGTTCGAAGTCAGTTCGTTTTTACATGGACTACTCTTCCCACTACGCTCTTCTTTTATCGATTTCCACTGCCATGCCTATCATAGCCTATAGGCTATCTCGTAAATGGAACGTTATGCAGTGAGATCGGTCACTATATGGTGCAGTAATAGTTGCCCAACTATCGTCATTCCCCCCGTGGCTTCCCCACAAGCAAGGTACATTATGTTCAGGAATTATATCAGTGTAGCGGCATCGCATTCTATTCCACAGAAGAGGACGATGACTGGCACCAGCCAATCCCCAGTTCCCTGGTGGGACACAGAATTTTCATTTCGGATGACGCGACGGAGACTGGCTTGCAGTCGTCTTAAGCGGGGTACCACTTTGGAGAGCTATGTTGCCTACAAACGGATGATGCGGCCGCTAAGCGCTTTCTCAAGGCCCGCAGGAAAGTATACTGGAGGAATTTCTCCGAACTATCTGTGCACACTCGTGTTGCACGTATTTGGTCGATGGTGAACTCACTCAAACGGAAACTCGTACCTCCCAAGCCGTTACAGATCTGGAAAGACGAGTTTGCCGCCATTGTCGCACCTCCGGCTGCTGTGCCGGAACCCATCGATCTTTCTGCGACAGGTGTCAATGCTGATCTACCAGACGATTTAACCACGCCATTCTCTCTCGCCGAACTCCACAAGGCCTGATGTCCTCGTCAGATACATCACCCGAATATGACCAGATCATCTAATCCATGGTTCTCAATTGAACTATGTAAATGTGTTCTTGTGAACATCTGTAATGACATCAGGAGGCAGGGAACGTTCCCGATGACACGAAGACTCAGTTGGTGGCCATACTGAAACCTGGGAATGACCCTGGTCAAGCGGCATCGTATCGCCCGATTCCACTGTCATCCTGCGTCTGTAAGACATTCGAACGTCTCCTCAAGTTTTGCTTGGAGTGGTGGTTGGAACATGAGAACTCGCTCCCACGGACGCAAAACGTCTTCCGTAAGGGCAGAAATACTTATGATATTACCGCGCTTGCGATGGACATTGAAAACAAATTCTTCACTGACGGCTACTTACAGTGTTTTTTTCTTGGCTTGTAGAGTGCGTTCGACAATGTCTTGATAGCAGAACTTATCAACAGATAGCAGCTTCTGCATCTTTATGTGGTGATTTTATGCATTATAAACAGTTTGATTGATTGCCGTACCATATATACCCGGGATCAGACAATGTGTTGCATGGACCCCGCTTAGTGGCCCGTGGCCTTCAGCAGGTCGCGATACTGAGTCCCATACTATATGCCTTGTATGTTTCTGATCTAGAGACTTTTTTCAGCCCGACCGTCAAATTTCTTCAGTATGCGGACGGCATCTGTCGTGCTTTTGGGTGTCACGCCTATGGCTTACCGACCCATGTGAAATGTTGTCCGCATGGGAGTTCCAAAATTGACTTACTTAGTCACCTGACAAATAAGTTGTGATATTCACGAGGAAACTGCGTAATAACTTCTCATCCGAACTTCATCTTGGCCTGTACACGTTTCCTGTTCGGGCACATGCTAAATTCCTTGGCATCTACTTCGACAGGAACTCACGTGGGCGCAGCATGTTGCGTACCTCATCGGCGAGGTGGGTAATACTGTGAAAATCTTGCGTATGCTTGCCCGTATTTGTTGGGGAGCAGAACTGCTTATGCTCCGTTGTATCATAGATTATGGTAGCACTGCCTACGCCACTTCAATGCGATCACTTTTGCGCAAGCTCGATGTCACCTACTACTGTGTTATTCGTCTTGTCCTCGGAACCATGAAATCAAGGCCCACCAACGCTCTCGTTGCCTAAAAGATGACAGAGGTTGTCCGATAATTTTCCCCTCAGTCGATCTTCGATATCTGATAGTGCCTAAGGCTGTGGTTTGATTCTGGAGACTCACACAGGCACCTCGTGAACGTCGAATGACCAGAAATTCTTTACTAGTTCGAAGGTACGAGAAATGACGCCATCTCTTTCCACTCGTTCTACGGGACACAAAACTCCCCTGTTTTCATTTTTCCTTTAGTCTATTCTTCACGCCAATCGCAGTGGCACAACTGCCGTCCGATTTACGAACAGCGACCTGCATCAATCGCGACCAGGAGCATTTTCTCAGCGACCGCAGTCCGCTCACGTCTATACGGACGGTTTCAAATCTGAGGCGGGTGTAGGATACTCTTTCTTTTGCCCTTCTAGTGGCACCTACGAAGCGTTTACGCTTCTAGCTGAACCCAGACGAGAATCGAACCCAGTCCCGCTTGCATCGCAGGCGAGCACGTAACCACCGAGCTGAGCAGGCGGACTTGGTTATTGTGTTACCTGGTCCGGTTCTTCCAAAGACATCTGTCACCAGAAAAGAAAAGTTTCGATCTAATATGATTCAATGCGAAAGAGGCACATAGGAAAATCACATCAGTTTCACATCAGCGTCCAAGTCTGTCCCTTCACCAAATTTTTTTCGAGCTCCCTTCAGCGTACAATACATACCAAGGTTGCCCCCCTGGCTAGCCACGCAGTCTAACGGCGCTGCTTCCCGAGTGGGAAGGCGTGTCGATCCCCGGCACGAATCCACCCGGCTGGTTAGTGTCCGGTCTGCCGGCCAGCCTGAGAATGGTTTTTAATGCGGTTTTCCATCTACCTCGCCGAATGCGGGCTGGTTCCCCTTTTTATGCCTCAGTTGCACTGTGTCGGCGATTGCTGCACAAACATCGTTTCCCCGTACGTGTGCACCATAATTATTCTACCAAGCGGGTCGAAGACTCTCCGTCGTTTCTAGGTCCCCGGTTAATACAATACAACCAATGTTATCGACAGCAAAACAGAATATACATTGCCTAAATCAGAATCAGACCTTGAGAAGCACTATTCCTGAAAATCATCACCTTCCCCCTGTGTGACGCAAGGTATCAAAACATGCGCAAGATAAGAAATATAACTTTCTGGAAGATTAAAACTGTGTGCCGGACCGAGACTCGAACTCAGGACCGCTGCCTTTCACTTGAAAGTTCTCTACCGTCTGAACTATCCAAGCACGATTCAAGCTCCTTCCTCACAGCCTTACTTCTGCCAGAACCTCGTCTCCTACCTTCCAAACATCACAGAAGCACTCCTGCGAACCTTGCAGTACTAGCACTCCTGGAAGAAAGGATATTGCGGAGACATATCTTAGCCACAGCCTGGGGGATATTTCCTGAATGAGATTTTAACTTTGCAGTGGAGTGTGCGCTGATGTGAAACTTCCTTTCTTCTTCATCTTCCTTTCTTCGATTGATCGCTATCTTTCTCTGAATGGACAAAACAACATTGAACCATGGATTATGTTCTTCTCGGACATGACTTAATGCCCACGCACCAAAACGAATGCAGTAACGTGGCTTCGAGGCCAGACGGTGCTCTATTTGCTGAGAGACGGCCCATAGAAAGTAATGGACTACTGGAGTTTTCTACATCTTAAGACAGTGAACAATCCGAAATACCGACAGTATTTCTCTAACTTCCTATGGAGTGTGTGTGAAGAGTGCGTTTCAAGAGCCCCAGCATAGCTGGAACGTCCAGCGTAGGAGAATTTAAATTATCAATGCGAAGAAAGCATGAACGGAAGATAAGAATCGGTGGATACATTTTACTTTCGAGAGGACATACCTGAATGGCAGAACAACTGGGGGGGGGGGGGGGAATTGGAAGTACCATTCTCCATTGAGATGTGTTGTTTTTCTTCTTCTTTTTGTTCTCATGTAATGCGAGAATGAAGTTCAGTTTACTAGAGTCAAGCAATACAGAAATATTATATGTGGTATGACATGGCAGTGGTTGATACCGAAACTTAATTTCAGTTAAATGTTACACTACTGGCCATTAAAATTGCTACACCAAGAATAAATGCAGATGATAAACGGGTATTCATTGGTCAAATAAATTATACTAGAACTGACATGTGATTACATTTGCACGAAATTTGGGTGCATAGATCTTGAGAAATCAGTACCCAGAACAACCATCGCTGGCCATAATAACGGTCTCGATACGCCTGGGCATTCAGTCAAACAGAGTTTGGATGGCGTGTACAGGTACAGCTGCTCATGCAGATTCAACACGATACCACAGTTCATCAAGAGTAGTGACTGGCGTATTGTGACGAGCCAGTTGCTCGGCCACCATGACCAGACGTTTTCAATTGGTGAGAGATCTGGAGAATGTGCTGGCCAGGGCACCAGTCGAACATTTTCTGTATCCAGAAATGCCCGTACAGGACCTGTATCATGCGGTAGTGCATTATCCTGCTGAAATGTAGGGTTTCGCAGGGATCGAATGGAGGGTAGAGCCACGGGTCGTAACACATCTGAAATATAACGTCCACTTTTCAAAGTGCCGTCATTGCGAACAAGAGGTGACCGAGACGTGTAACCAAAGGCACCCCACACCATCACGCCGTGTGATATGGCAGTATGGTGATGACGAATACAAGCTTCCCATGTGCGTTCACCGCGATGTCGCCAAACAAGGATGCGACAATCATGATGCTGTAAACAGAACCTTGATTCATCAGAAAAAATGATGTTTTGCCATTCGAGCACCCAGGTTCGTCGCTGAGTACACCATCGCAGGCGCTCCTGTCTGTGATTCAGCGTGAAGGGTTACCGCAGCCATGGTGTCCGAGCTGATAGTCCATGCTGCTGCAAACGTCGTCGAACTGTTGGTACAGATGGTTGTTGTCTTGCAATCGTCGCCATCTGTTGACTCAGGGATCGAGACGTGGTTGCACGATCCGTTACAGCTATGCGGATAAGATGCCTGTCATCTCGACTGCTAGTGGTACGAGGCCGTTGGGATCCAGCACGGCGTTCCGTATTACCATCCTGAACCCACCTATTCCATATTTTGCTAACAGTCATTGTATCTCGACCAACGCGAGCAGTAGTGTCGCGATACAATAAACCGCAATCGCGATAGGATACTATCCGACCTTTATCAAAGTCTGGAACGTTATGGTACGCATTTCTCCTCCTTACACGAGGCATCACAACAACGTTTCACCAGGCAACGCCGGTCAACTGCTCTTTGTGTATGAGAAATCGGTTGGAAACTTTCCTCATGTCAGCACGTTGTAGGTGTCGCCACCGGCGCCAAACTTGTGTGAATGCTCTGAAAAGCTAATCATTTGCATATCACAGCATCTTCTTCCCGTCGGTTAAATTTCGCGTCTGTAGCACCTCATCTTCGTGGTGCAGCAATTTTAATGGCCAGTAGTGTATATGTGAACCAGGATTTGCTTTTGTTGAGTGGTACTTAAGATAAGTAAATAAATTAGTGAAATCAAAGTGAAGTATAAATTAGAAAATAAATGAAAAACTTGGTTTAGTATAGAGAGAGACATACTGGCAAACAGCGGGCAGAGCAGAAGAGACAATGACCGAGAAGCCAGCAAGTTCAGGAGAAGCCATCGCCCTCCCCACATAAGCGGACGCTGTCGATTCAGCCGTCTGGGCATCGCCCGACCGGCTCACGTGTTTCTCAGTTGTCACATGTGATCAAAAGCCCTCGCATACATTCCAAGAGCCAATGACCGACGTTAAGAAGGTTCTTCGAGAAGCTTTTCAACGTGACAGAAGAGGCAATGACCGTGAAGTCGTTCACCTCCAGCGAACTGAAGTGAATAAATACGCGAGACGCAGTGGGCCCGACAAGAAGAGTAGCAGTAGTTTTCAGTCAGTTTCGGTGCTTAAGACCGTCATGCAAGAAGAGACTACATCATGCACAGCGCAGTCCGCCGCTGTAATGGAATAGCAAGCAGCAGCCTCGGAGCCAGAAGACAGAAGTTAAAAGGTATTTGAAGTCTGACTTTTACGTACCCGGGTGACTCGTGAGGACGAGAAGGAGACGGCCTCACATCAGCAGTCACCTGTGAGCTGGGATGAAGATCTGACAGCCTAAGACTGGCAAGCTGGAGTCCGTTGTTCGAGTCTGGGACACTGGCCTTCCCCCGCCGCGCCGCGCCGCTCCGCTGGCCGACGCACAACAAAACACACGCGGCCGCTTAGAGAAAAGAATCACTGGGACGCCACATCCAAGGTATCACCACCCAATGCACGACTTCAGTCTCAATAATTAAACGGGCCACAGCACGATGCGCGTCTCCAGTCAACTGGGCGAGACGGCGACACGAAATACACACCGCCAGGCGTAATCAGACGCCGTCGCTGCCGCAGCAGAAGGCTTCGAAAACGACACAGCTGCCGCTCTCCGAGCCAGAACGTCCAGTAAGGAAACAGTTGTACAAAAATTTCAATAAAAGTTACCTTATGTAAAAATGCTGTTTCATTCTACCTCATACCCGAGCCAAGGAAGAACCCACCATGCCCACGTGTTGTTAAGAGAGAAAAAGTAATTTATTTAGTGTTTTTCATCCTGACATAATGCTTTAGAATTAAATTCCATTGCAGTAATGCTCATCCTGACAATTGACTAGCATCGAAAAGAAAATCCAGTTACATTCAGTGACAGAAGTGTTACATTTGGTGTCAGAGAAAAACCCATTGGCTCAATATGAGGTGTGAATGACAGTCACTAAAGGTCCACAGTTAGTATAGTTTAATGTGTGGAAGAATAGGGGTTTGCATAGCAGTCGTAATAATTTCTTTATTTAGAAGTGTATTCTCTCTCATAATTTTAAGAGTTTGTCGAAAATATTTAAACATCTTTTTCATTCACTGTTGTAAGATTGTGTAACTAATAATTTGTAAACTGATGACACGAAAACGTACAAAGTCAGAGTGAGCACCACAAGTGGTTTCTACTGAGAAAGCTATTTAGAGCTTAGTTAATCAGATAGCACAGCTTAAAAATGATAATAATACATTATTTAAACAGTTGAGTGAGTTTAGGCAAACCAGTTCCTTCCCTCCCACCCTAGATTCCTCAGCAGGAGCCTTGGTAACTCCTTTTTCAGGTAAACCTGGCGAGGACATAACAGCCTTTTTTGATGATTTAGTAGCAGCTGCAAAGTTAGGATCATGGTCAGATGAACAGCTCTTACAAATGACAAAGTTGAGATTGATAGGAGCGGCTAAAGCACACGTATTATACCACGAAGAATTACAGAATGCTCCAATCTCATTCGTCATACCAACAAAAACGTAGTTCTTTTTGTTTTCTATTATTTCTGTTTAAATGTATGAAAAATTAAGTAAATACATCCTATGAAATTAAAAAAAAAAGACGATAGAGCACTTGTCCGCGAAAGCCACAGATCGCGAGTTCGAGTTTCGGTCCGGCACACAGTTTTAATCTAAAAGAAAGTTCCATATCAGAGTACACTCCTCTGCAGAGTGAAAATCTCATTTCTCATGCCCACCATATTCCACAAAGCGGGCCACCACAGCAGTGCCCGTAGAAT
The DNA here is from genome assembly GCF_023864275.1 of Schistocerca cancellata. NCBI lineage: Eukaryota > Metazoa > Arthropoda > Insecta > Orthoptera > Acrididae > Schistocerca > Schistocerca cancellata. The sequence continues at coordinate 515,023,885 of NC_064633.1, forward strand.
GTTATTCTTAAGTACCTCCAGGTCTGAAAAGATGAAGCGAAATATGCAAGACATCCAGAAAATGGGCACGTGCCAGTGGGTAGAACATCCCTCCAATTTTTTAACTGACGTTACAGGTGATCAATGTTGCACCATTTGTGACACCGCGAATATTTAATTCGTCCATGTAACCCACTGAAATTGGCGACAGAAATTGCCAAGGAAGACGTGACAGCAACTCGTTTCATGCAACAATGCGGAGCGTATAGCTTGTCTACTTATTCTGACACACCTGCTCCCTAATGCACTACGCCACGGTGTGTATTGCGAATCGAAACATGGAGTGATGCTCTACCTACTGATACGCGTTATTTTTCTGTATTTCTTGAAGTTTTCAAACAGTCGCCCTCTGAAGTTTCGGAGGTACTTAAGAATAACCCTGTACAGTGTCTCCTGCCGACAGCTCGAAACTCTGCAGCCACACGTCCAGCCGCAGTCAGTGTGTCTGGACTGCCGTGTGCAAACGTTCTTGGGTTCCACGTCATCTTTTCCATGCATTTATGTAGACACAGCTACTCTACATTCGTGTCTGGCAACTTCCACCAATAAAAAGTAGCCAACTGGCTACTTTCAGTAAATTCAGAATTTGTAATTTACGATTCAGAAAGTGTTCAAGTAGCGCAGAGGTTTGGCGCTGCATCTATGAAGTCCTTCTTGACAGCAGCAACAGCTCAAAATCGGATACGTGAGATTTTTGAGGAGGAATAGTACATGTTTTAGGAGGTAGCAATATAGAGAAATTCAAATGAAACACTCCCTGTATCATGTTCAAATGTTTATTGATTATACAGCTATAGCTCTCAGAATCTATCACAAACAAATATAGAATGCGTTCAGCAAAGACAAATAATTACGTTCAAAATTTATTTTGTGAATTCCCCCTCCGGCTTCAGTACACTTTCTAATTCTCTTGATAACACTACATGTTGCTCGTCTGGTTCGTCTGAGGTATTTGTGGCGTTCTTTTATGGAGCAGCACTGTTCATAATCCGAACTATGATCTCGCCCCTTTTGTGTTTAGTTTCTGTTTGTAGTCTTCGCATTCCAACAAGCCCCCTGATTCAAATATATAAAGAAGTAAGGTCTGGGAACTTCGGTGTCCAAGAATGTTGACCGTTTCTACCGATACCTCTTTCGGGAAATATTTGGTTTCGGTGATGTTGCACCTGATGACTAAAACGTGTAAGGCCCCGGTCATACTGGAAGAACCTACCCATCCTTGTAGCCAAAGAAACCTTATCCAGTAATAGTGGAAGCTCCTTTCCAAGAAACTCTACATAACAGGGTGCTGTAAGACGAAGCGGTAACACAACTACCTGACTGCGAAGCCACACCACACATTTACCGAGAGGCTTTGTTGAAAATCGATCTCCGCAAAGGCGTGTGGGTTTTCGTTGAACCACCGTTGAAACGCGAGTAAATATTGTTGTATCTGGCACTCTACCGTTAGGAAGTAGTCTGTCATATCCCCTACAAGGGAAGCATCGTTTCCATTACAAAACCCGTACGCGGGTACCATATTGGCGCACTTACCATTTGTAAATACACGTGAGATGCTTAAACAATAAGACAGAATTATCCAACATACCACAATCTCAGTTGAAAAGTCCAATTCTGTGAACTCAAGCAAAACCTCTGAACTGGAACTACAGATTAAAAATAACAGTCAAAAAACAAACCAAAAGCAACTACAGTACCAACACGCGAAATGAAAACTTATCTCTGCAACCAACCGTACGTCTGTAACCAATAAAAATTGGACACATTTTATCTGGGATACTTTATTCGAATTAGTCTACAGTACCACGATCTAAAATATTTACTATTCCTCCATAAACACCTAGCATTTTGCAAGAGTTTTTGTGCTTAATGCCGTCAGTCTCAATGTGATATGATGTGTATGTAGAGTAACGTCGTCTGGGAGTGTATCAAAAAGGGCATAAAAAGGGTGTCTCTGTTGACAGGTTGACGAAGAGCACTTTCGTGCTCTGGAGGCAGGCACATTATTCAGTAATAAGTATCAACATGCTCAAATAACTTACGGGAATGTAATCGGATGACGTCGTCGACAACCGCATACCGTGCCATTATCAAGGTAAAACGGCAGCAAGTAAGCACTGTGCAAGCCTTGGAGTCGGCGACTTTGAAACCTGCCTATTTTTTCAGATATGTAGACGATATTTTGGTCGTTTGGCCTCGTGGCAGCGAGAATTTGGACGACGTTTTAGAACACCTGAATTCAGCTCTCCCGAACATTAGCCGCGCAGTGTAACCGCGCGGTCTGCGGCCCCTAATCATGATTCTCGCGGCCCACCCCGTTGGGGGTTCGAGTCCTCCCTCGGGCATGGTTGAATGTGTGTTATACTTAGCGTAAGTTAGATGAAGTTCGATTAAGCAGTGTGCAAGCCTAGGGGCCGATGACCTCAGCTGTTTGGTCCCACTGGAACTTACCACCACCCGTATATTTGTTTCCTGATGGAGGTGTGTTAGTTACAAGGAAGACGGTTGGTACGTTGGGACATGCTGTTTATAGGAAGCCTACTCACACTGACTTGTATCTGCAGGCTGGCAGTTGTCACCATCCGAATCAACGTGAAGGGGTACTTTGTACCCGGTTCATGCGGCCCATGTCATCTCGGACCTTGATAGCTAGTCAGCCGAGTTGGCACATCTCGCAGTCACATTTCGTCAGAATAGTTATAGTGAAAGACAGACTAGACGTGCGTTGCGCTATCGACCAAGTTAGCCCCGGGAGAGTGACGATAATTCCGAGGTGGCATTAATGTCTACGGCCTTTTTGCCTTGCGCAGGGAGCATTTCGAAGACTGGTACAATTACAGAAAATTTAAGGTACAGTTCAACAGCAAATATTGTCTTTCAGGAATTTTACAGTGGAAATGGCAGTCTTAAGTGTCCTTAAATTAAGAAATAAATAGAAGCTTGTAACCTCCCAACAGAAAGAATTCCGTAACCTCTCAACAGTAAAAAATGTAAGTATAGCATTCCCAACAGAAAAAATTCCGTAACCTCTGAACAGTAAAAAATATAAGTATAGCATTCACATTCAGCGTAACCTTCCACAAATAAATTCCGTAACACTGGAACAATAAAATGTGACTAATCTGCTAATAAAAAAAATGTGACTCATAGATAACCTTTCAATAATTGACTGTGAATTTGAACTGGTAAGTTTTGGACGTCAGCAGCGCTGCACCATGGCCCTGAAAGATCATTCTGAATAAAAAATGAAAATTCTTACCCCAATTAAGTCGCCGGATAACGCATATATATCTGCTCCTATAAGAATTTTTTCTGGGACAGCCCTGTGCAATGCTGGATTTGTCATGTATAAAAGAAACAACTGATTTTTCTTTACAATAATCTGGATGACCATGGTCTGGAGAAATTAGTAAGTTCTTTAAATTGAGTGATTATCAAAAGTTGATTTTTTATAAGAAAGATTATTATTAAGAGATTTTTAAAAACATTTACATGGGGCTTGACATAACAATAGTACATATGCGCGAGGCTTCTTTTACCTTATATTATATCGCTCAGGCTCCGCCATCGCTCCGCACGACCGGCCCAGCCAACACGATACACCAGACACGACTGCTCGCTAGCAACTACTTACTCCTACTACCACACAGTTCCTACTGCAGTCAACACTGCTCTTTGGTCTGAGATCCTCTTACAGCTTACATATCGCAGGCAGAGCGTGAGCAATGCATCGAAATTACGTCTGCTCAAGTGCGCAAGCAACAAATTCCTTGATCATGGACCTCTTACAAGCTTCTTTGCAGGAAGATCGATGAGGAGAATACAAGTCGGTCTACAGATGTTACCTTTCAGGCAAATTGCACGAAACCATTGGTGCGTTTAAAACAAGCAGACCTGTTGTAAAGCCAGTCAACGATCTGCAGCGTAATAATAATTAGTCAACACTCGCCGAGCCTCTGTTTCAACACTGTTCTGTAAATTTTCGCGTTCTCCTCAGCGACAACACGCAGCTGTGCCGAAGTAAACGACGTAATTTGTAGCAAACTTTGTCATAAGGAAACAAAACTATGTGCCTGCTGAAGCCATAGTATTTCTCTTTGTGATCGTCAACGTTATGCTAGAATTACCCAATGACGAGGGTTAACGCTATCATAGACAATCCTTTCTTTGTATAAATACTGTGAAAAATCTTTAATGAATAATAACAGGCGGAAATTTGGAAATTTGTGGTAAGGTCTTATGGGACCAAACTACTTACGTCATCAGTCCCTAAGCCTACACACTACTTAATGTAACTTAAACCAACTTACACTGTGGACAATACAATCACTCATGCCCGAGGGAGGACTCGAACCTATGACGGGGCAAGTCACAACGACCGTGACAAGGCGCCCAGACCGCGCGGCTACCCCTCGCGATGTTAAGGCGCGCAGAGGCGGGGGCGAGGGGGAGAATTTCTCTTTGTTGCCCTCTTTCGGGCGCCAGCACGTTGTGGAAATGTTTGTTCTGAATCTGCGAGACGTCCGAAATGTTCCAGAACTACGCTGGCCATCATTGTGTGACGAGCAGACCCGAGGAGGTGCGGGCAGGCATTAGCACCGGCTGAGGCTGCGGGCGCCCGCCGTGTTTGCGAGGGCTCCACCCCGGCAAACAGCGCGCTACCTCCAACCGCAAACACATTCGTATAATGGCCAATTTAGTACCGGCCGCGCTCAAACACGACCCGCCAATTAATCAAGGCGCTCATCTTAACTGGACGCGCTCCGTAGTGATTCTCACGCGGCTGCCCCGGACATCTCAAGCAAACAGACGTATGCCTGGGTTGCTCTGTTCCTTTGGGTACCTGTCGAAGCACTCTATGTTAGACTCAGAGAGGAGAACGAATGCAACGAAACATTGGAAGGTATGTAGGGTGTCTATAGGACTGTAAGTAGACTAATAACATAAATTTGCTATAGCATTTTGGAACATATATAGCTTCCGAATATTACAAAATATCTCGAAGAAAATGACCTATTGACACACAACTAGCACGGATTCAGAAAATAGAATTTTTGTGAGACACAAGTGGCTCTTTTTTCAAACCAATCAGTGAATGATATTGACAGGAATTCTCAAGCTGTTCCATATTTCTAGATTTGCAGAAGGAACTGATATCATTAGAGGCGGTTTGTAAGCATACTGCGTGCTCATAGTCTCAGAAAATGGTTCAAATGGCTCTGAGCACTATGGGACTTAACTACTGTGGTCATCAGTCCCCTAGAACTTAGAACTACTTAAACCTAACTAACCTAAGGACAGCACACACACCCATGCCCGAGGCAGGATTCTAACCTGCGACCGTAGCAGTCCCGCGGTTCCGGACTGCAGCGCCAGAACCGCTAGACCACCGTGGCCGGTTAACAGACGGTGTAACAACAACGACTCTGTACTGTTGTACATATAAGTTATTCTTTTCATCTGATTTTAAGATAAACTTGTGTAATTGATGTTCTGATTTCATTTATTTTTGTTTCATGCCATTGTGTTAAGAAAACTGTAAATAAGTTTCTATAAGAATGTTAATGTTTGTGTCAAATGTTAAATAATATTGTAATACAATTGAAATGTAACAAATGTTGAAACTGTTGTAAGATGTTGAAAATTGTAACTGTGCGTCTGGTACATACGTAGGCAATGTGTTAGGATATGTAGAATGCAAAACCTCGGGTGAATACCCGGTCTTTCAGGGAGCGGTAAAAGGTGAATGGCAGGCGAGCGCGGGAAAATGCGCGCGGGCACTGCACTGCACAACGGGCACAGTAGAAGCTGGAGTTTGGCGTTGGTTTGAGCAACTCCTTCTGGAGCGAGGAGGCTCTCCTGGAAGACATAGCTTCACTGAGCCTCGGGTATGCCGTTCCAACGCCCACACTCTATGGAAAAATTCCATAGGCACTAAATGGAAAAGTATTGCGACGCTAAGAAGAATTAAAGTGCCGATACGTCAAGAGCCATAGCTGTTGTTGTTTGTGTGCTCTGTGCCTCACCACCTTGCCGCCCGCCAACCGCCGCATCGATACTAGCAGGTTGAAACTTTTAGTACTGTATTCGTATGGATCAGAGAGTAAACTGTGTTTGTTTGGTGCAATAATAACCTAGATTTTACCAGAACCTTTCCATCATTTAATTATCCTCACAACTAACTTAGACAGGGTCCTTTCCAAACGTTGTGGAATCAGAGTGTCCCGAAATGAAAATTAAAAATTGTGTTAATAATAATTATTTGCAGAACTAGCTATATTAGAAAGGTGTTTAAAGAAATGTTTTGTTAATGAACCAGTAAATGAATAGCAAGGTCTAACGAAGTCGAAAGATAATTTTAGTATTGATATAGTAATGAAGTAACTTTTATACTGGAAATCTTGAATGAATAATAAATCCAGTAATAATTTTTTTTAAAATACAGCGATCATAACTGTTTCGGGGTCCCCCCTTTATTCATTTGAATTCTGAAATGTTATTAATTGGTTTGAACAGCAAAAGTTAAAACCAATATAAAAGTCAAAATTTATCAGCGTTTTATCTTTATCAAAATTGACATTTTGTGTGTGGCATGAAAGTACAATCTCTAGGGTAACCTATGCCCAATTTTAATCAGATTAATAGACAGTATAAAGTTTTGTAGAAAACATTATAGTGTAGTGTTATATATTCATGAATTTCCATATCAGTACAGAACGTGAAACTATCAGTTCAATAGATTTTCTGGTTCTAAAATTCTACTATATTATACAGTGTTAGAACTTATTATTTTGCATGAATATATACCAACTTGTACAGGGAAGAAACTCAGTTAATGCCTAATTAGGCTGGCGACCGTATTATTGTCACATTGGTAGCATTTTCTGGTTTGCTTTTGGTCCGTCCTGACGTGTGATTGCATTTCAAACTTACTTGACGTACCATTGTTATTACAGAGTGGATGTAAGTCTGATTTTCCACAATTCAGGTACACGCGGTCGATATCTATGCGAAAATCCTTTCTCATAAGGTGAATACCGCTCACTTACCATAGCAAAGGCATTAACGAGTACTGTATCAGGGGTTACAACGGGAAGTCATGTAGTGAAATCAAAGTAATATCTGCTGTTCCACCGGGAAACGTTATTGGCCCTCTGCTGTTCTCAGGCTATGTATTATATAATTTAGGGGACAATCTGAGGAGCCCTCTTAGATTGTTTGAAGACGATGCCATTGATTGCCGTCTAGTAAAATCAGCAAAGGATCAAAATAAGTTGCTAAAGGATTTAGACAAGATATCCGCACGGTTTGAGCAGTGGCAATTTACACCTCCGTCGCTTGTATGAAAATACCGTGTCACGGCGACATAAGCGTGTAAAAAGTCTTGAGTTTCCAGCGGCGTCAAGTGCTTAAAAACCAGCAAGGTTTCCGACGACTGCTCCTCGACCTTTAAACAGCAGATGCTGCAGGAAGATAGAAAATTTTTTTAATTTTTGCCATTTATGTATCACACCGTCAACATACAAATTAAAGAGAGTAAGTGATACAGGGCACTTGGGTTATTTCACCTTAAATCATTTTATTTAACATTTCATTACACTTTCTGTCACACAAGCTTTGCCTTGCTGTTACCAAATGGACCAAAGAGATAAAATAATGCAGTTCTGTTTACTTCGTCAAATACTGTACCATAATTAATAAAATCAAGTCAGGACGTAGGTATGTTACATTCCAATTGTTTTTCTCTTAACTGTGTCCCGCTCATCCCGTAGAAAAATGCATCACAGTTGATGTTCTCGTGAAAGATTTTATAAACAATTCGTTATATTTCAGAGAAAATAACGACGTCCATGACTAAAATACTTGAAGAAAAGTGACATATATTACTCTTCATTAAAACTGAGTTAAGCACGGAAAACTATGAATACTGCAGCTACGAAAATCTTTGGTCAGTAACCTGATCTTCAGACAGTTAGCAAAGATAAATTTGAAAGAAAACTGAAAAATTTTCATGTAGGCAACTATTTCTGTTCTACCAATGGTACGTCTGCAAACTTTTAGTGTATGTGGTACAAAAGAGTCACATAGATTTCCTTTTACTGAAAATATTTTTATTATGTACTCACTTAAAGGTTCTTTTTCTTTCCTCAACCAAAATACCATCCCACAAAAGTACAGCCCAACAGTGCACTCATCTGTAAATTAACTGTGAATCAAGGTTATAGCCTTCCACTAACTTCCGTCACGTCACGAACGTATTTCATGAGCACGAAACATAGAACACTTTATTAACTAACTAACGTCTGGTTGCAATAGTTGTAGGATCAGTCCACTAATTTGCTAATTCTTACATGTGAATCTACCTGTAAATATACTATGATGATGATCCTTCTAGTTGCCAATGAAGGTTGGTCACTGAGAATGTCTCATCAACTCTGTCATGTAATGTACAGTACATGACTCGTAAGGTAGCTTGACAAATATTTACATTCAGCATTGCACATTATTTGTAATGCAAGACATCTCTGTTCAATAATTAGGGCAACAACCAAAGGAGGTCTTCGATGTATGTGTATAAACGACCGACGGTAATGAAATGTCTTCGATGCATGTTTATAAACGCCCGCCCCGTAATGAAATATCTTGCAAAAGACAGCCAGGCCTGTGTCCTGCTCCTTTAATTCCTGGGCCCTTCCCCGGCTCACGGAATTTTACTAAGATGACTGCAGCAACAGAGGAAAGAAATGCCACAAGAAGATTTAATTAATCTTCCTTTGTCGCAAGGCCTGCCACAGTCCATTCCTGTACGCTAGCGCGCTCCTCGTCTTTGATCTCAGGAGTTTGTTTTAATTAAAATTTGCCGTTTATATAGGACCAGTCGGCAAGCTGCGTAGGGGAAAGGTGGGACGGCAGGCGAGATGCGATGCAGGGTAGGGGAACGCAGCCAGCGGAGGAGCAGCCCTCCGCCACAGACCGAGCCGGGGTGTACCATGCGCGTTGACATCTACAGCATGACAACCGGTCGGGCTATGTCCTCACTTAATGATTCTGTTTTATGCCCAACCAAAATACCATCCGACAAAAGTACAGTCCAACAGCCTCAAGTACTCTAAAACGATGCATCAAAAGTAGAGCACAACTCTTCATATCTACTACATACGCACATGTAGATCGCTCAAAATAGGGAGCTGCGCAAGTTCATTGCATGTTTCCGCAAATTTAATAAACACAACAGATACACATAACGCAGACTTTAGTCAAAATTGTTCAAATGGCTCTGAGCACTATGGGACTCAACTGCTGTGGTCATAAGTCCCCTAGAACTTAGAACTACTTAAACCTAACTAACCTAAGAACAGCACACAACACCCAGCCATCACGAGGCAGAGAAAATCCCTGACCCCGCCGGGAATCGAACCCGGGAACCCGGGCGTGGGAAGCGAGAACGCTACCGCACGACCACGAGATGCGGGCAGACTTTAGTCACCAGTAATATATTCTACTTCAATATTTACAACTGGGTTAACTTTTCGATTACGCGACCGTAGAAATCACGTGGTTTTCAGGCAAATAACACGTCGAGCGGTGTTCGGAGTGCATTTTGATCCGGAAAGGAAGATCCTGGAAGGTTGTTCGATAGAGAACGGGGAAGGTGAAAATCTGAGGACGAAAATCAGGTGAGTAAGATGGCTGCGGAATGACTTCCCAAGCCAACTCTTGTATAGTATTTTTCGTGAGTCTAGCACAGGCTCGTCCAAACTGTGCCCCTGGGGCGCTAGCGCCAGCGATCGCCCGCGGCCAGCGAGCCGAGTGAATTCGTATGTTGCTGCAGTGGCCGAGCCGCCGCCGTACGGACCGCCCGAACGCCAGCCGATAGATATATTTGTTCGCCCGTTTTCCCTTCGGGCAGAGGACGTCTCACAAGTGCTTCAACTAGAGTTGATTGACCTACAGTGCCATATCCGTTTGAAGGACCGCTTTCTTATGTGGAAAACTTTGGATTACTTTTACAGCTGTCTTCCACGAGAGAAATATCCTCTTTTACACAACGCGGCCAAAGTTCTCTCAATGTTTGGTTCCACGTATATTTGTGAGCGCTTTTTCTCTCTTTTAAAGATTGCTAAAACTAAGAACCGCTTATTCCTTGGAGATAAAAATTTGACCAATTCTTTGAGGTTAGCAGTCTCACGGAATATTGTACCAAGCCTAGACAAAATCGTTTCCTCGAAAAAGAAAAACGTGTAAAATGTGAATTGTCTTCTTTAACAAAGAGTTCAAATGGCTCTGAGCACTATGGGACTTAACAGCTATGGTCATCAGTCCCCTAGAACTTAGAACTACTTAAACCTAACTAACCTAAGGACATCACACAACACCCAGTCTTCTTTAACAATGTTGACTGTAAGAATTAAAGAGCTCTATAACCTTAATTCTATTTTAACAGGTTTTCAAACTTGGCCAGTTAAAATTATTTCGTACAAAACAGCAAAATAAGGATCCGATTTCTAAACTCTCAAAAGGATACAAAAATTTTAGCACGAAGTATAACAAAAAATACTTACTTGAAACTACTAACAGTAGGAATGAGACTCTATATCCCTTACATAAAATTAATTCTAAAATAGAATATTTTGTTTACGTTAGATCTGACCGCTGGACAGTCCAGCGCAGAGCAGTGCTGTGCGGTCTCACTCACTATGCAGCTCTCTCTCTCTCTCTCTCTCTCTCTCTCTCTCTCTCTCTCTCTCTCCCTCTCGCTCCTATGCCGACACTAGCGACACACGGTCGCGGACGGGGCGCCGAACTACAATGTCTTGCGTCCGCGGGACGCGGGCGCGCCCGCCGGGCGCAATTCTTGGATGAGCCTGGTCTAGCAGAATGAGGGCGGGCGCTATCGTGGAGTAGCATCACTGCACGAGTCTCCCTGGTCGTTTGTCTAGGCCTGCGTCTGCAAGGCAGACAATAAATGTCAACAGTGGTGGTTACACTTCGGGGAAGCAATTCGCAGTACACCACACCGTCGCTGCTCCACCAGATCCAAACCATTTTCTTTTGTGGGTGCGCACGGGTGTTTGTACGGGGAGTTGCTGCTTTGTTTGGGCTCAGTCATTCCTTTCATTTGCTTGTGTTAGCGTAAAGACCGCATTTCTCGTTATCAGCAGTGATACAGGATAGGAATGGTCGGTGTTGTTCAGGAGCCAATTGATGACATTCACGTATGGCCACCTGCTGATTTTTGTAATTTAGTATTGATTATGCGGTGCCCACATACCCGATTTTGGAACATTCCCCATTGCGTGCAAATGTCAGATGATAGTGGTATGATCACAGTTCAACACATTTGCCTCCTCTCGAGTACATTGACATGGATCATTGTGGATTAATGCGTTTAAATCATCTTCGTCAAACCCCGAATATCTTCCTGAACGTGGACAGTCACAAATGTCAACATGTCCATACACTGGGCAAATGATTCTGGCTGTGTCCGCAGCTCTCATCTCCCTATTCAACTCAAATAGAAGAATATGTCGGCGGCATTCCGATTTCTACGCTTGGCACTCCATTCTCTATTTTCCACAGCTCCATTCACTATCTCGAAATGACAATGTAACAGTACTTCAACTCAGATACCAACAGCAAACAGCAAATGAAAAACGGCAATCGATAAATAAACCGAGAGCAACGAGAATGCCAACTTGCAAAACAAAAACGCGGCGAAGGTGTGCACCAACCTGTTATTTGACTCGAATCTTCCTCTGTTCAGATGTTCAATATATACTTTTTTAGGTAAATAATGGATCAAGTAACAAAACGATGTAATTATGGAGGATTTAGAGAAATAAGTTAAACGTATCCTACCACGGTAAGACAATTACACAACCAGAGCGGCACCTTGTCAAAAGACAGTGAAAGTTCCAGATATCCTGCAGACATACTTCTGCTGCAGTGCGAATAACAGGTGCATCACAACGCGCGAGTGATACAGCGTGTAAATCGGAAACATATTCCGAAGTACGATTCATATGTGGCAAAACTTCTAAACTGCATGTAGATTCACGGTGAAATTCTGGATGTTTGTGGACCAAATTCAGTGTTGCTGGAACCTGTGGAGTAATGGTGCCTACCATTTAACAAGAGTCGCACGGACGTGGGTGACGCTGCTCGGGAAGTTCAAATGTTGCACTATACGGTATCCATATTTTCGGTAAGTTGGTGAAACATCGGGGGTGGGGCTGGGCGGCAGAGAGTTTTTCCTACGATGAGGTCATTCAGACAGCGGTTCCCTAAGTCTCCATGAGCCTCCTTCGAGTGATGTCTAGTATTTTACGCTCATCTAATTGAAACGCTCGTGGGCAGTAAAGAGGTTTTTATTGATATGGTAGCAGGAGATGAAATATTAGCTTATAATTATCTGGGAAATAGGAGCAGTCCTTGGGATGGTTCCTCCAAGGCCTAGAAAGTTAAAACGGCATCTTTTTTTTTTTTTTTTTTTTTTGAGACGTGGGTAGTTGTGGTCGTCAAAGAACAGCGTGTGATACATAGGACTCTACTGGGACTTGGTGGATTTATTACGAACAAAGGTGTGCCCCTAAATTTGAAAACAATCCAAATTCTTCCGAATAATGCTTTGACAACAAGTGAGATGATTGACAAACTGGGTTGGCCTGCTATCATGGCCTATTGAACATCCGGTTCCGGTGTCTTGTGACTTCTACACTATTGGTCCAGAAGATGAAAATTTCGGAAATAACAATATGAGGAGAGAGACGAAGTCGGAGTGGGTTTTCAAAGTGATCAAGGTTGTGCACACTTGAAATTTTTCGAGGTCTGCATTTAGCGATGGCGTAAAAATATCGTTTCTAATTAATAACGTTCTCAAGTGACATCACATAGAGACACTGCGAACAGTTTTGCATTACTTTCGGTACACATCACACGCATTTAAAATAGCTATTACGAAAACGAAAACAATCACTCCGCCATTACTATCTACCCTCACTGAAAATTGTTTCACTCTTTTTTTATGGTGGTTACAGTTTCAATCATACAATTTGTTGAGGGGTGACTTGAAATGCAAAGAGTTTGTAGTCGATCTACCCAAGTCGTGATCTGTTTGTCAGCAATCTTACAAAGAGGCTCAAACAATTATGAATCTTTTGTAGCTGCCGGAGCACGGGGTATAGCAGGCACGTTAGCGTGTAGTTTTTTTTTCACATCTCTGCAAAGAACAAATTCCTTATATTTGTTTTCTTCAATTAGCAGTTGCCTGAAGCATAAGTTCTGCTCATCCGTGAACCACGGCATGCTGCGATCAACTTAAACACTCGATGTCTTATAAAATCGTATATCTCCTCCAGCAAAGCTTATGAAGTCCTTCCTAGACTGTTTCCAAATGAGTCTTGTCTACTGAACGCACAGGGGTAGAAGACGTCGTTGACTGTGACTCCTGGGGTTGCTCGATAGGAAGGTTGAAAGCCTACCTCTGTATCCATGGACCTGTTTCGTGAATCTCCACCACTGAAGTACGTCATGGCAGTGAAGTGGTGTGATGTGCCTATCGGCTATACGAAATCACTACAATTAGATGGCCCGACATGGAGACATAAGCGACACTCCGGTCAGTGGCAACCATTTTTAAACACGACTGGAGGTGCTGCTGTCAGTAAGAACAAGTCCGTCTGAACCACCTTCTGAAGTAACGTAGCAAATGGAAAGGCGTGCAACCGATGTTTGGAGTTGGGCACCTGTCGTGAGGTCATTGCTCACAGCGGTACATAACGATGTATGTCTTTAGTGGGCCAACAACCACAAATACTCAATAGTTGCTGACGGAAGGCGTTCCGGCTAATCATGTTTCTCCTTCTTTGCAAATGATGGTCCAATGCCCGATGTGTGCGGGTGGTGTGGTGCAGACCTGAGACGTTTTCTGCGTTGTTTTGTGGATATTTCTCGTACTGTTCCTTGGGCCATCTCATTCAAGTTTCCCTGAACGTGAACCAGGATCTTCATTCCAGCATTCCCTTCACACTACGCAGCTCTGTTCATTCCCCAGTTACGAATGGATATTATTTCTCGTTATTACTTCTAACAAGCTCCAGCAAAGACGCGACTCAGTAGACATCAAACTGTAACACCATTGCAGCGAAACTGTAAAATGTGCACAGTAAAGTGATTTTGTCTGCGATACTCGTACGCAACACGAAAGCACAGAGCGCAAGAGAGTTGTAGTGCCGCGTCAACCAACCCCAAGTGATCTCATTTTGCTGCGAGAAGAAACATGCCGCCAAAGTTTACATGAGCGCAGGAAGCAAGGCTCTCAGCTCAAGGAAGTTAGTGCAGCCGAGCGACCAACGATATGTTTGCCACATAGCTGAGCTTGGAGGAAGCCTATGAAACAGGATATTTGTAAACATATGCAAGACGACGAAAAATTGAGCAACGGGCTATATTCCTTTCAAGGTATCCGTTTGATACCTAAAAACATTTTGACGCCCAGTCTTAGGAATTTTGGTTTTCTTGGCGTTTTTTAGTTTTTCCTTGGTCTTGTTGTAACGTTATTATCCAAGGCGACAGAGTGGTTTGTCAGAGAAATATTTTATTCTATACGGATTTCAATAAACAGAGTAATTTTTACCTGTAAAAATTGCGTTGGGGAAGACAGCAGTAACGGTTAAGACAGGTGCGAGCTAAGTATTTTCACAGGTTGTTTATGACTTGAAAATACTTAGCACAATCCTTCATTTGATTGTAGCTAGAAATGGGTGGATATTTGCTTCTGTCGGAACACAACGTGACATCCAGTCAAGATTTCCATGGATGATAAATATGTGTTAAAAGGTTTGTAGCTAACTTTCAGACTGCCAGCTAGCTACAAAATGTATTTAATTACAGAAACTTTTCACAAAATTAGTTATTATTATAGCTTCAGAATGACAATAATGGTCCTATAAAAATCTCTAGGATCATAATTCAACAGCGGAAGAACACTGTTAAAATTGCTCATTGACCAGAAACATAAACTTCATCCAAATTGCTCATTGACCAGAAACATAAACCTCATCCAAATTAATGAATTACACTTAGCAATACAAAGCCTGTAGAACAGAAGAGCCACAGGGACAAACGGAATAAATGCCGAACTCTTTAAATATGGAGGTCTTTTACTGGCGGAACTTGTGTTACGATTCATTGGCCTGTGTTGGACTACGATAATATATTTGAGAAGCGGAATCTGCGGCAAATTTCCCCACATAGCAGAAAGGCGGCCAAATCGATGCAAAGAGCTATAGAGCCGATAGCCTCGTTAACGTAAGTCATTAAATCTGTAGAGTATCTTAAACAATAAACTAGGCATATCGCTGATACAACCTTACTACAAGAAGAAGCGGGTTTCAGAAAAGTACGATGTTGCACTGTTGTACGAGTACATTCAGTCTCAAGGAGCTGATAGTTCAAAACAGTTACAATTACAGACACACATAGCGTTTCTAGTTTATGAAAATGCTTTTGACAAACGCAATAAACAGTTTTGTAGCAGATTTTGAAAAAGAGAGACTTCCCAAAGCAGCAGTAAACTCTGTGAAAGAGCTTTTAAGAAAACAAAAATTATGGTCGAACAATCAGTTAACAGAAATAGAGGGAGTTAGTCAACGCTGGGGCCTGACTCCAACTCTATTTAACATCTACATAGACAACCTAGTCAGATCTTGGGAACTAAATATATTCTGGGGTATAAAGATCAACTGAGAGAAGTGTTTTAGTTCTCTGCTGTATCTCCAGTCCGGAGCCGCGCTGCTGCTACGGTCTCAGGTTCGAATCCTGCCTCGGACATGGGTGTGTGTGATGTCCTTAGGTTAATTAGGTTTAAGTAGCTCTAAGTTCTAGGGGACTGATGACCGCAGTAGTTAAGTCCCATAGTCCTTAGAGCCATCTCTGCTGTATACAGATAATTGAAAAAATGAAGACGTTCTTCAAGGAGGCGATTACCACCTTGATTTTTTGGCGTCTAAGTGTAACGAACGTCGCCGCTAGTAAGACATAAGTTGTGGCAGTCAAGAGAAAATCACATATGAGAACTAAACTTGTAATAAATAATGTAATACTGGAAGAAGTAGCCCACTTTCGGTATCTCAGCTCTGACTCTGAGCGAAATTTCGACAATGAAGTTGCTAACAAGATCCTAAAATTTAATTTCGTATGTGGAACAATTAGTAATACACAACTAAAAAGGACACGAAACGGACACAGATGAAGTTAAACGATGTCTTGGAGATACGTACTATGCCCTAGGTAACTCTAACACGGATTCTGACTCAAAAGGGTTAGACAAGGATCCACTCAGCGGAAATGAAACTTCTGCGGCATGTTTAAAGGGTGCACCAGAGAAGATCATTTCAAAAGTGAAGACCCAAGCCGGCCGGTGTGGCCGAGCGGTTCTAGGCGCTACAGTCTGGAACGGCGCGACCGCTACGGTCGCAGGTTCGAATCCTGCCTCGGGCATGGATGTGTGTGATGTCCATAGGTTAGTTAGGTTTAAGTAGTTCTAAGTTCTACGGGAATGATGACCTCAGCAGTTCATTCCCATAGTGCTCAGAGCCATTTGAACCATTTTTGAAGACCCAAATTGATTCAGCGCACAAGACAATGGATCTGAAGAGAGGCATTTGGTGGAAAAATGTATATATAATACATGAAAAAGGACTTTCAGAACAAAAGATTAATTACAAACCTAGACGCGGCAGAGGTTCGAGTCCTCCCTCGGGCATGGGTGTGTGTGTTTGTCCTTAGGATAATTTAGGTGAAGTAGTGTGTAAGCTTAGGGACTGATGACCTCAGCAGTTAAGTCCCATAAGATTTCACACACATTTTGAACATTTTTGAACAAACCTAGACGAACAAGACAGAGCGAAAAAGATGGCTGGCCCTTGTTTACCGGAACAAGTGGAATCACCTACTTCATGAAAGGAGAAGACGAAGAAATTATTTAAGTTACAGTGTTTCAACTAGGCTGCAGTGCGGGATACACCATTATTAGTAAGAGAGCGCCCTGAATCAGTGAGAATGACCCTGGACGGGAACCAAGCCAATTATTTGCAACCGCAAAACTATTTCCTTCAGTGAAATATCTCCGGTGCTCCACAAACGTATGGAGTTACACGGAATTCGTAGACAGAAAAGAGTCATTGGTGGGCCTTCGAGGGCGGAGGAAGGTAGTTCCAGATGGACCAGTAGGTGGAGTTAAGAGTTACATCAACGGACTTTCTCAGCTTATTGCAGACGCAGTTAAACTTACTACAACATTGTTTTGCTGTAGTGATAGTTGTTCGGTAGTTATGACTTTCAAAGTCGAGTCTACAGTGATTTACCTCACGTTCGTCTTCTTATTCGGTGGTATTGTGATTGATCGAGGAGTTAACAATTAGCTGCATGAGGTGCTGATCGAAAATACTTGGCACTAGTTATTAAAGTGGGAATACTGATTCCGAGGAAAATTGAGTATTTGATTTAAGTGAGATTTCTTAACATTTATATTTTTTAACTATTACCAAGGGCTTTTATATTGCTGTGTTTCCTTAGGCCATTGTACGAGGTGAATTCAAGTTCTAAGCCCTCCGATTTTTTTTCTAATTAACTACTCACCCGAAATCGATAAAACTGGCGTTACTTCTCGACGTAATCGCCCTGCAGACGTACACATTTTTCACGACGCTGACGCCATGATTCCATGGCAGCGGCGAAGGCTTCTTTAGGAGTCTGTTTTGACCACTGAAAAATCGCTGAGGCAATTGCAGCACGGCTGGTGAATGTGCGGCCACGGAGAGTGTCTTTCATTGTTGGATAAAGCCAAAAGTCACTAGGAGACAGGTCAGGTGAGTAGGGAGCATGAGGAATCACTTCAAAGTTGTTATCACGAAGAAACTGTTGCGTAACGTTAGCTCGATGTGCGGGTGCGTTGTCTTCGTGAAACAGCACACGCGCAGCCCTTCCCGGACGTTTTTGTTGCAGTGCAGGAAGGAATTTGTTCTTCAAAACATTTTCGTAGGATGCACCTGTTACCGCAGTGCCATGTGGAACGCAATGGGTAAGGATTACGCCCTCGCTGTCCCAGAACATGGACACCATCATTTCTTCAGCACTGGCAGTTACCCAAAATTTTTTTGTTGGCGGTGAATCTGTGTGCTTCCATTGAGCTGACTGGCGCTTTGTTTCTGCATTGAAAAATGGCATCCACGTCTCATCCATTGTCACAAACGACGAAAAGAAAGTCCCATTCATGCTGTCGTTGTGCGTCAACATTGCTTGGCAACATGCCACACGGGCAGCCATGTGGTCGTCCGTCAGCATTCGTGGCACCCACCTAGATGACACTTTTCGCATTTTCAGGTCGTCATGCAGGATTGTGTTACAGAACCCACAGAAATGCCAACTCTGGAGGCGATCTGATCAACAGTCATTCGGCGATCCCCCAAAACAATTCTCTCCACTTTCTCGATCATGTCGCCAGACCGGCTTGTGCGAGCCTGAGGTTGTTTCGGTTTGTTGTCATACGATGTTCTGCCTTCATTAAACTGTCACACCCACGAACGCACTTTCGACACATCCATAACTCCATCACCACATGTCTCCTTCAACTGTCGATGCATTTCAATTGGTTTCACACCACGCAAATTCAGAAAACGAATGATTGCACGCTGTTCAAGTAAGGAAAACGTCGCCATTTTAAGTATTTATAACAGTTCTCATTCTCGCCGCTGGTGGTAAAATTCCATCTGCCGTACGGTGCTGCCATCTCTGGGACTTTTGACAATGAACGCGGCCTCATTTTAAAACAATGCGCATGTTTCTATCTCTTTCCAGTCCGGAGAAAAAAAATCGGAGGCCTTAGAACTTGAATGCACCTCGTATGAAGCCATTTAGGCATCAAACAGGCATTGTTACAACGTATGTTTCTAGTCTCGTGGTCGGCTTTTGAAAGTTATTGAAGGGTAGTCATATAGCTTAGTTATGGCGTTATAGCTTTGTAGCAGGGATCATTGTCAGGCAGGCGACCCTTATTAAAAGCAGTTCCTTTAATATTGTTCACTTCGGGGACAGTGGAGTAACTTTCTTCGATTGACCGATGGTTTGCTTCGAAAAAGGTTGGAACGCGTTGTCTGTGGCACGGACGTGCTTTCGTGATGTAACTGTGTCAAGGAAAGAAGAAACGGTCTGTTACGTGATTGTGTTCGGCAGTATTTATAATTATATCATAATTTTTTTAGGCAAAACACTCAATTTTCCACACATTTAGTATTTTAAATAGTGACAAATTTGCATAGATTAAGCGTCTTGCTACAATTATTAACATTTAGCTGTCGAATGAAACACTAATTTGACTGTTTCTATAAGATTTCTGTTTCACCTTAAACAGTACGAGGTACACGTCACCTATGGATGAGTAATCTTAAGTTGATGGAATTAGAGGTTTCATTTCTCGTAAACTCATTTTTTTCTCATTTCTGGTAGATACTGAAATACTGAAATCTTTTAAATTTAAGGGTGGTTGTATATTCACAACCTCTCATAAAACACTGGCAGCATGTAGACAGATACATCGCTGCTCCTATTACTGTGGCATATTGATGTGTAATTATAAACAAATCTTCGGTTTTTCCACCTTTACTTTCTTGGAAGCAGAAATGTGATTGAGCCTCGGCCAAGAAATGCACGCATTTGGTTTTCATTTGTTGTGGTCTCTTGACATGGCGTCAGTCCTGTCTAGAGAAAATCAGTTATATCCTTCTGGGTAAGCTCACGCTTCTTGCCGTACCTTGGTTTCTTTTTTCAGCGAATGAGGAAATGAATACGGCGATCACTTTTCATGTTGTCTTGCAACTGCCGAGACTTAGTTCACGCTACTTCTCAGCGATAAGGTGTGAAATGTCGAAATGTTATACCATGTGTCGTGCGGTCATTACGTCTCTTATGTATGCGTATCTATTTTGCTAATTACTGGAAGTAATTTAATTCATAGTCTGGTCGTATTGCAAAGTGGGTTCTGTAGTTAGGTAGCATCCATCATTTGTGCACTCACAATGGATTTATGCAGCGGTTGACTCGTAGTTCAGTTCTTCTATATTTCTCATAATCTTTGACGTTTTTCACAGTTAAATAGTTAGTGAGCCAACTATTGGGTCAATGGGTAACCGGATTTCGCTTAAGCAACACGTAGCTAAGAATTTGATTCTGAAACCTAATACTGAGCACTTGTATTAGACGTGGATCCCATTATACTTGTTTTGTAGCAATGCATGTGAATTAAGCAAAACTGTTGATAATAAATCTTTCTCATCCGAACAAAACATACACTACTGGCCATTAAAATTGCTACACAAAGAAGATGACGTGTTACAGATGCGAAATTTAACCGACAGGAAGAAGATGCTTTGATATACAAATGATTAGCTTTTCAGAGCATTCACACAAGGTTGGCGCCAGTGGGGACACCTAAAACGTGCTAACATGAGGAAAGATTCCAACCGATTTCTCATACACAAACAGCAGTTGACCGGTGTCGCCTGGTGAAATGTTGTTGTGATGCCTCGTGTAAGGAGGAGAAATGCGTACCATCACGTTTCCGACTTTGATAAAGGTCGGATTGTAGCCTATCGCAATTGTGGTTTATCGTATCACGACATTGCAGCTCGCGTTGGTCGAGATCTAATGACTTTTAGCAAAATACGGAATCGGTGGGTTCAGGAGGGTAATACAGAAAGCCGCGCTGGATCCCAACGGCCTCGTATCACTAGCAGTCGAGATGACAGGCGTCTTATCCGCATGGTTGTAACGGATCGTGCAGCCACGTCTCGATCCCTGAGTCAACAGATACGGACGTTTGCAAGACAAGAACCATCCCATCTGCACGAACAGTTCGACGACGTTTGCAGCAGCATGGACTATCAGCTCGGAGACCATGGCTGCGGTTACCCTTGATGTTGCATCACAGACAGGAGCGCCTGCGATGGTATACTCAACGACGAACGTGGGTGCACGAATGGCAAAACATCATTTTCTCGGATGAATCTAGGTTGTGTTTACAGCATCATGATGGTCGCATCCGTGTTTGGCGACATCGCAGTGAACGCAAATTGGAAGCGTGTATTCGCCATCGCCATACTGGCGTATCACCCGGTGTGATGGTATCGGGTGCCAGTGGTTACACGTCACGGTCACCTCTTGTTCGCACTGACGGCACTTTGAACAGTGGACGTTACATTTCAGATGTGTTACGACCCGTGGCTCTACCCTTCATTCGAGCCCTGCGAAACCCTACATTTCAGCAGGATAATGCAGGACCGCATGTTTCAGGTCCTGTACGGGCATTTCTGGATACAGAAAAGGTTCTATTGCTGTCCTGGCCAGCACATTTTCCAGATCTCTCACCAATTGAAAACGTCTGGTCAATGGTGGACGAGCAACTGGCTCATCTCAAACGCCAGTCACTAATCTTGATGAACTGTGGTATCTTGTTGGAGCTGCATGGACAGCTGTACCTGTACACGCGATCCAAGCTCCGTTTGACTCAATGCCCAAGCGAATCAAGGCCAGAGGTGGTTGTTCTCGGTACTGATCTCTCAGGATCTATGCATCCATATTGCGTGAAAATGTGATCACATGTCAGTTCTAGTATAAAATATTTGTCCAATGAATACCCGTATATCATCTGCATTTCTTCTTGGTGTAGCAATTTTAATGGCCAATGGCGTACTAAATGTTCCCTCCGCCATATATATGTTTGCAGTTATGTACCTTCTCCAGTCTACTAAGACCAATTTATTTAAAGAAAATTAGGCTATGTGTCTTACAAAATGGTTCAAATGGCTCTGAGTGCTATGGGACTTAACATCTATGGTCATCAGTCCCCTAGAACTTAGAACTACTTAAACCTAACTAACCTAAGGACATCACACAACACCCAGCCATCACGAGGCAGAGAATATCCCTGACCCCGCCGGGAATCGAACCCGGGTACCCGGGCGTGGGAAGCGAGAACGTTACCGCACGACCACGAGATGCGGGCTATGTGTCTTACATGTAGGCTTAAAAGGTAAGTTTGGCCGCACGCTGAGCTACCGTGCCGGCCACTGCTAACTCACCCACGCGATATCTTCGGAGTGCCGACCTACAGATACGCTTTTCCTCTGCTCCGTAGTACTAGTGTTACTTTTAAATAGCGTCCACGCATGTTCTACTGAACGACAGCAAGCAACACGAACTAATTCGTGGTTTTGGTTGATACTTTATCGACATACAACGTTTGGTACCGATTAGAGTGTTTGGGTGTGAGCCATGACCGTAGAGACTGCCTTGCCAAATACCTGATACTGTCAGGAAATTTTCCTTTTTGGGAGACTGGAACGGTGATGCCAGTTGTGGAGCTACTTGACCGAGTAGTAGCTGCTCCAGGTCACGAAAACTGACAAGGGCTGGGAGGCCGGTGCTCATATCCGACACTCTTCCATGCAACATCCAATGACGCCACTGGCACAGGATAGGTGGTGCCAAATAGGCCCGCCAGGGCCTGTTAGTGGACTTCACATTTACGGTTGTGGTGATTCAGTTCAGGGTTTAATGAATTAAGAAGGACTGTCAAACGTTAGAGGAGCAGGAATGTCAAGACGAAAAAAGCGTATTCATGTACAGTCCGTGTCTATTTTTTGATACTTTTCAGTTATATTTAGTGCGATAAAACAAGGGCCTCACTCGTTAATAATGTCCAGTTATTTTCAGTGAGGCTGTTTAGTTCAGGTTACAGAAGTTATTTTCGCAATCTTACGACTTGCAACTGCTAGCACACATGCTCACTGCAGAAGCCTAAGAACATTTTTCATTTACACTGAGGTGACAAAAGTGTAGGGATACCTCCTAATATCATGTCGGACCTCCTTTTCCCGGCGTAGTGCAGCCACTGGAAGTAGCATGGAGTCAACAAAGTCGTGGGAAGTCTCTTGCAGGAATAATAAGCCATGCTGTCTCCATAACCGTCCATAATTACGAAAGTGATGCCGATGCAGTACTTTGAGCACGAAGTGACCTCCCAATTATGTCATATAAGTGTTCGATGGGATTGATGTTGGTCCATCTGACTGGCCAGATCATTCGCGCCAATTGTTTTTCAAACCAGTCGCGAACAACTGTGGACGAGTGACATCGCGCATTGTCATCCATAACAATTCCCTCGTTATTTGCCTCTAAATTGTCTCCTAGTAGCCGAAAATAGCCATTTCCACTTAGTGATCGATTCAGCTGGACCAGAGGACACATTCTTTTCTATGTAGAAGAGGCATCACCAGCCTCCATAGTGCCATGTTGACAACTTGGCTACATGGCTTTGTGGGGTCTGCGCCACACTTGAGCCCTACCATCAGCTCTTACCAACTGAAATCGGGACTCATTTGACCAGGCCACGATTTTCTAGTCGTCTAGCGTCCAACCGATATGGTAACGAGCCCATAAGAGGAGCAGCAGGCGATGTTGTAATGTTAGCAAAGCCAATCGCTTTGGTCGTATGCTGCCTTAGTCCATTAACGCCAAATTTCGCCGCACTGCCCTAACTAATTCGTTCCTCGTACGTCTTAAATTGATTTCTGGGGTTATTTCACAGAGTTGTGGTTGTCTGTTAACACTGGCAACACTACGAAAACGCCACTGCACTCGGTTAAGTAAAGGCCGTCGGCCACTGCGTTGTCCGTGGTGAGAAGTAATGCCTGAAATCTGCTCTTTTCGGGACAGTCTTGATACTGTGGATATCAGAATACTGAATTCCATAAAAGTATCCTAAATGGAAAGCCCCATACATCTAGCTGCAGCTACCATTCCGTGTTCGCAGTCTGTTAATTCCCTTCGTTCGGCCGCAACAACGTCGGAAACCTTTTCACATGAACCACCTGAGTGCAAATGACAGTCCTGCGAAGGCACTGGCCTTTTGTGCCTTGTGCAAGCGATACCACCGCCATTTGTATATGTGGGTATCACATCCCGTGACTTTTGTCACCTCTGTGTGTTGTAAGTGTTGTATAGAAAATTGCTTGTTTACAACACATCGCAGTGGTATGGGGGGAGTCGCGACGAAGAATTTGAATTTTTCGAGGTGAGACATACAAAAACACCTATTTTGCATTTTGGAAGTACCAGAAGAAGGGTTTTTAATATTTTCGGACAAATTCACCCAAAATCTCACGGGGCATGCATACTTTGTAGCTTAGGTGGCTTTTGTGTTCCTACTGGAGGCAGTTTCCCGGCTTTATAGGCCATAATCTTTTAATCTTGACTTCACCTACACCACTGTCGGGCCTTGTAGCCAAATACTGTTTACATCCTATATGTGGTGTACAGTGCTGTTGGAGGCAACATATCTTCAGCAGGGAACCTAAAACTGAAACTAAACTCGAGACGTTTTCTAAGAAAGTATCCAGAAGATCTACGCATCCTCTTTTACTGGAGACCTGGGACTATCTGCTTATCTGAGTTGTAATGAACACCATTTCTCAAATGAAATGAAATGCCAGAGATTCTTCGAAAACGTATAACTTAAACGTTGTGCAGAAACAAGCAACGAATAATCCTTACTAATGGATAATTTTCTAACATTAGTGACGCTTCACTACCCATAATGACTGGGTGTAGAATCCAAGCAGCCAGTAGTTAGACTTCAAACGTTGCGGAGACGTCGAGTGGGAGTGAGTAAATACAGAGCTATTTGGCTGACGTGAATTTGCTGTAGATTTATTGAACACGTTCTATTTTCTAATCACGCAAATCTATTGATCTAAACCGCTGGCGAGAATTAATTGCACATTTGTGGAACACGTTTGTTGTACCGGTTTTTATAACCTTTTGATAAACGAAATGTACTCTCCGGTGCATCCGACATGAATTCCGCAAGTAGCGTTTCCACGAACAGCAAATGATGGGCAACATACTTCAGATGCGGGAACACAAACCTCATGGTCTTCCAGAAGACAGATAATTTCAGCGCCTTCAGATTATCCAAAAGAATAGAAATATCTTATCAGGTTACAGAGTGTCTGAGCAGGAACTTTTTGCTTTCCATGTTCTGAGAAATGGTAGTATGCATCAAACTAGGAAAAAAGTCCAATAAATGTGGGCTCTGAAGCCCATCACTTAATATCCATGGGCATTTTTTCATCTTCGCTACTATGAAACGTATCTCTTATAGGGAACAAGTGCACGTAGCTCTTAAGGTATGCATTTTATAGCATATGCTTACTAGATAATTTTTTCTTGTTTTGGTCCATACTACCTTCTCCCAAAATTAGGAAAGCAAAATGCTCGCAGAATAAGAGAAAAATGGGAAATTTGTGGTAAGCTCTGTGGAACCAAACTGCTGAGGTCATTGGTCCTTAGGCTTACACACTACATAATCTAACTTAAACTGACTTACACAAAGCACAAAACACACACCCACGCCCGAGCGAGGACTCGAACCTCCGACGGGGGAAGCCGTGCGAACCTTGGCAAGACGCCCAGACCTCAGAGCTACCCCGCGCGACAGAAGAAGACGTTTGTTTGACATAATCGAAGATGAATTGCTGACATCTCTTGAGGTATGCAATTCATTGCACGTATTTTGTAGAGTTTTTTGTTTCGACTGATCGTTCCTGTTATATACCTGAATACTGGCCATTCTTCCTGAAACTCCCCATATTACAAAGACGGCTGAGGAAACAAATGTAGCTGAATGAAATTTTCACTCTGCAGCGGAGTGTGCACTGATATGAAACTTTCAGGCAGATTAAATCTGTGTTCCGGACCGAGACTCGAACTCGGAATCTTCGCCTTTCGTGGGCAAGTGCTCTACCAACTGAGCTACCCATGCACGACTCACGATCCCTCCTCACATCTTTAATTACGCCAGTACCTCGTCTCCTATCTTTCAGACTTCACAGAAGCTCTCCTGCGAAACGTGCAGAACTAGCACTCTTGGAAGAAAGAGTATTGCGGAGACATGGTTTTGCCACAGCCTGGGAGATATTTCCAGAATGAGATTTTCACTCTGTAACGGAGTGTGAGCTGATATGAAAATTCCGTATGAGCAATGTGCAAGGTATTGTCACTGGGAGATCTATTCGAAAATTGCTTGGGGAGCTTATTTGGTAGAGCACTTGCCCGTGAAAGGCAGAGGTCCCGAGGTCGAGTCTCGGTCCGGCACACAGTTTCAGTCTGTCACAATGTTTCAACAAATGTAGTCATTCAGCGCATTTCAAACAGAGTTTCCAGTGACAATAGCTTGCAGTATCGCTGATGTTGTATCTCATCATCAAGTCCTACGTAAAATCTACGAACTACGGAAACAATCCCAAGACCACCCTTTTCTCCTGTATACTCCCTTAGTTGGTTTGTGACAGATCACCTTCAACGAAAGTACGTTCTCTTTTTCCTATGATGAACTTATAGAAAACCTAGATTTGACAAAAGAGAGTGAATTTCTCTCCATGTTCAGTGTAAACCGGGGAAGATAAAGTAATAGTAGATTAATAATATAAACTTTAAGACAAACAATAAAGAAGCTTCACGAAGGAATTATCCGAACGGGACGGAAATCGGTAGATGTGATGTACGTGTAAAGACAAAAAGATGATTACAATTCCAGAAAAAAATTTCAATGATCTTTCAAAAAGAAATAGCTTCTGAAACCGAGCAAGTCATTAACGCGTTTCTCCGCCTGTGTCCTTTATTCAAGCAGTTACTCGGCTTGTCACTGATTGGTAAGTTTTTGAGGGATATCGAATCAAATTCTCTTCAATTGGCCCATTAACTCGTCAAAATACATAGCCTGTAATGCTCTACACGTTCTCAGTTGTTAAGATATAGGCCTACGGCGACCTTGCTGGGCAAAGTAGGGTTTGGCAAGCACGCTAGAGGCAGTAGAAACTCACTCCGTGTGCGGGCGGACATCTTGTTGCTGAAACGTAAGCCCGGGATGGCTTGCACTGAAGGGCAACAAATGAGGGCGTAGAATATCGTCGTACCGATGTGCCGTGGACGACAGCCACAGGGGGTCGTCCACGGCAAAGAAATGGCATCCGACACCATTACTCATGGTTGTCGACTCGTATGGCGACAGTGAGCGTGGTTTCGTGCTACTGGCCGGGGCGTCTCCGGATACCCCTTCGCCTGTCATCGAAGCTCATATCGAAGTGCGATTCATCGCTGAAGAAATTCTACTCTACTCTTTGAGATTCCAGTCCCAAACAGAGTCTGGAGACGCCACGGGCAGCTGTGGGATTCCATCCTTACTGCCCGACAACTTGAAGTAGTGGTCTGGGGTCCATTTATCTTCATAGCAGGACCCCTTTGGTTGTCATTGGTGACACCCTTACACCACAACTGCACGTCCACTATGTTCCACACCCCGTTTTGTCGCCCCTCATATTAAGCCATCCTGGGTTTACATTTCAGCAAGATAATGCCCTTCCGCACACGGTGAGCGTTTCTACTGCTTGTCTTCAAGCTTGTCAAACCTTACCTTGAAGAGTAAGGTCACCGGATCTCTTACGGTTCAAAATGTTTCCAAATTTATAAGCAGGGCCCTGCTACCAGATTCTGTCGACCTAACGGCTAACTGGACAGTATTCGCGACGATATCCTTCAGGAGGATGGCCTACAACTCTTATCAATCAACGACAAATCGACTAACTTCAAATGGTTCAAATGGCTCTGAGCACTATGGGACTCAACTGCTGTGGTCATAAATCCCCTAGAACTTAGAACTACTTAAACCTAACTAACCTAAGGACAGCACACAACACCCAGCCATCACGAGGCAGAGAAAATCCCTGACCCCGCCGGGAATCGAACCCGGGAACCCGGGCGTGGGAAGCGAGAACGCTACCGCACGACCACGAGATGCGGGCAAATCGACTAACTGCTTCTGTAAGGGGCAGAAGTGAACCAGCGCGTTATTGACTTTCTCAATTTATGAAGCTCTTTCTCTTGAATAAATCATTCATTTTTTTTATTTTTAGTCATTTGTAAGTCTACAGGGTGTTACAAAAAGGTACGGCCAAACTTTCAGGAAACATTCCTCACACACAAATAAAGAAAAGATGTTATGTGGACATGTGTCCGGAAACGCTTAATTTCCATGTTAGAGCTCATTTTAGTTTCGTCAGTATGTACTGTACTTCCTCGATTCACCGCCAGGTGGCCCAATTGAAGGAAGGTAATGTTGACTTCGGTGCTTGTGTTGACATGCGACTCATTGCTCTACAATACTAGCATCAAACACATCAGTACGTAGCATCAACACGTTAGTGTTCATCACGAACGTGGTTTTGCAGTCAGTGCAATTTTTACAAATGCGGAGTTGGCAGATGCCCATTTGATGTATGGATTAGCACGGGGGGCAATAGCCGTGGCGCGATACGTTTATAACGAGACAGATTTCCAGAGCGAAGGTGTCCCGACAGGAAGGCGTTCGAAGAAATTGATCGACGTCTTAAGGATCACGGAACATTCCACCCTATGACTCGCGACTCGGGAAGACCTAGAACGACGAGGACACCTGCAATGGACGAGGCAATTCTTCGTGCAGTTGACGATAACCCTAATGTCAGCGTCAGAGAAGTTGCTGCTGTACAAGGTAACGTTGACCACGTCACTGTATTGAGAGTGCTACGGGAGAACCAGTTGTTTCCGTACCATGTACAGCGTGTGCAGGCACTATCAGCAGCTGATTGGCCTCCACGGGTACACTTCTGCGAATGGTTCATCCAACAATGTGTCATTTCAGTGCAAATGTTCTAGTTACGGATGAGGCTTCATTCCAACGTGATCAAATTGTAAATTTTCACAATCTACATGTGTGGGCTGACGAGAATCCGCACGCAATTGTGAAATCAAGTCATCAACACAGATCTTCTGTGAACCTTTGGGCAGGCATTGTTGGTAATGTCTTGATTGGGTCCCATGTTCTTCCACCTACGCTCAATGGAGCACGTTATCATGATTTCGCACGGGATATTCTACCTGTGCTGCTAGAACTTGTGCCTTTACAAGTACGACACAACATGTGGTTCATACACGATGGAGCTCCTGCACATTTCAGACGAAGTGTTCGTACGCTTCTCAACAACAGATTCGGCAACCGATGCATTGGCAGAGGCGGACCAATTCCATGGCCTCCGCGCTCTCCTGCCCTCAACCCTCTTGACTTTCAATTATGGGGGCATTTGAAAGCTCATATCTACGCCACCCCGGTACAAATGTAAAGACTCTTCGTGCTCGTATTGTGGACGGCTGTGATACAATACGCCATTCTCCAGGGCTGCATCAGCGCATCAGGGATTCCATGCGACGGAGGGTTGATGCATGTATCCTCGCTAACGGATGACATTTTGAACATTTCCTGTAACAAAGTGTTTGAAGTCACGCTGGTACGTTCTGTTGCTGTATGTTTCCATTCCATAATTAATGTGATTTGAAGAGAAGTAGTAAAATGGGCTCTAACATGGAAAGTAAGCGTTTCCGGACACATGTCCACGTAACATATTTTCTTTCTTTGTGTGTGAGGAATGTTTCCTGAAAGTTTGGCCGTACCTTTTTGTAACACCCTGTATACGTGTACATCACATCTACTGATTTCCATCTCATTCGGATAATTAGTTGGTAGTGTGTCGTTTTTTATGTCTTAGAGTGTACGAAGATATGATTTAAATAAACTGTCACTCTACCTCGTAGTCGAACTTTAAACAATAATTTGTCTTGTTCCGTCGTCTCCAGAGTGAGCGTACGCTGTCGAAAAACTAACGTGGTGGGAGTTTGGGAATTACACAAAAACTGAAACTTTTTTCTGCCACAATTTAACCATTATGTTGTTGGCTTCAGAGTTTACAGACTATGTTGTTAGCTGTGTCCAAGGAACATAACACACCTTGATCGTTTCTTTTATAGGAGGTATATCAATAAAGTTAACGTCAGAACAGTATATCAAGAGACAATGATGGGTTAACATGTTATTCTGATTGCCATTGCCATTGCCAGTCTACATTTTATATCCTTTCTACTTCGACCATCATCAGTTATTTTGCTCCCCAAATAGCAAAACTCCTTTACTACTTTAAGTGTCTCATTTCCTAATCTAATACCATCAACATCACCCGACTTAATTCGACTACATTCCATTATCCTCGTTTTGCTTTTGTTGATGTTCATCTTATATCCTCCCTTCAAGACACCATCCATTCCGTTCAACCGCTCTTCCAAATCCTTTGCTGTCTCTGACAGAATTACAATGTCATCGGCGAACCTCAACGTTTTTATTTCTTCTCCATGGATTTTAATACCTGCTCAGAAATTTTTCTTTTGTTTCCTTTACTGCTTGCTCAATATACAGATTGAATAACATCGGGGAGAGGCTACAACCCTGTCTTACTCCCTTCCCAACCACTGCTTCCCTTTCATGTCCCTCGACTCTTATAACTGCCATCTGGTTTCTGTACAAACTGTAAATAGCCTTTCGTTCCCTGTATTTTACCCCTGCCACCTTTAGAATTTGAAAGAGACTATTCCAGTCAACATTGTCAAAAGCTTTCTCTAAGTCTACAAATGCTAGAAACGTAGGTTTCCCTTTCCTTATTCTTTCTTCTAAGCTAAGTCGTAAGGTCAGTATTGCCTCACGTGTTCCAGTATTTCTACGGAATCCAAACTGATCTTCCCCGAGGTCGGCTTCTACCAGTTTTTCCATTCGTCTGTAAAGAATTCGTGTTAGTATTTTGCAGCTGTGGCTTATTAAACTGATTGTTCGGTAATTTTCACATCTGTCAACACCTGCTTTCTTTGGGATTGGAATTATTATATTCTTCTTGAAGTCTGAGGGTATTTCGCCTGTTTCATACATCTTGCTCACCAGATGGTAGAGTTTTGTCAGGACTGGCTCTCCCAAGGCCGTCAGTAGTTCCAATGGAATGTTGTCTACTCCGGGTGCCTTGTTTCGACTCAGGTCTTTCAGTGCTCTGTCAAACTCTTCACGCAGTATCGTATCTCCCATTTCATCTTCATCTACATCCTCTTCCATTTCCATAATATTGTCCTCAAGTACATCGCCCTTGTATAGACCCTCTATATACTCCTTCCAACTTTCTGCTTTCCCTTCTTTGCTTAGAACTGGGTTTCCATCTGAGCTCTTGATGTTCATACAAGTGGTTCTCTTATCTCCAAAGGTCTCTTTAATTTTCCAGTAGGCAGTATCTATCTTACCCCTAGTGAGATACGCCTCTACATCCTTACATTTGTCCTCTAGCCATGCCTGCTTAGCCATTTTGCACTTCCTGTCGATCTCATTTTTGAGACGTTTGTATTCCTTTTTGCCTGGTTCATTAACTGCATTTTTATATTTTCTCCTTTCATCAATTAAATTCAATATTTCTTCTGTTACCCAAGGATTTCTACTAGCCCTCGTCTTTTTACCTACTTGATCCTCTGCTGCCTTCACTACTTCATCCCTCAAAGCTACCCATTCTTCTTCTACTGTATTTCTTTCCCCCAATCCTGTCAATTGTTCCCTTATGCTCTCCCTGAAACTCTGTACAACCTCTGGTTCTTTCAGTTTATCCAGGTCCCATCTCCTTAAATTCCCACCTTTTTGCAGTTTCTTCAGAAGTTATTGTCCGAATTATTAGATGACGAGCGAAAAGGCTACTATAATCATACCTAGAAAGGAGACTGTAGTAAATTTTGGTTATTAAAACTTCAATGTTACTGGAGGCAAGTGATGGTCGCTCCCAGTACACGTCCTACACGGTTCAGCTCACGTGTGATTTTCTTTCAGGAGTGGGTCATAAGCGTAAAACACAAGAAAAGGTGGATATATGGTTTTTCTGTAACTGTTCACCTTACACCGACCACCAGCCGAGAATCAGAATCAGCACGGGGGCGTATGTACATTCCCTCGCGGACCTAATGGGCGCGTTTATGGTTCTTAACGCGGAACGGCAATCACGTGGGGAGAGCTGGGAGCCCCGGTCGCTGAAATTGTGAACAGCTCCGCAGCGAGTCAAATTTAATTTGCTGCGGCGCTGATCCGGCGGTGTCTGCGACACCACGCACGCGCGCTCAGCCGACACGCAATGAGCCGCTCGCCGGCATACATCAGCCTCCATAATAACGCCTCCCTAGCGCCCAAATGATAACTTGTCTCGCAGGGTCGCTCCCCCGCCGCTCGTAAATAAGCGCTAACCGCAGTTTAGAGCTCCATTTTTTAATATTCGTGCGTCTTTCCCGAGTCGTAAATTGGAAGCGCCGAGTTCATTAGCCTGGCAGTCTTCTTCTTCCACTGTGGGACGAGGTCGTAACTGCCTTCGGCCTCGTAACGCTCGTGTCCTGACCGGGGTTGGTCGCCCGTGTCCCATAAACTGCTGTCGTTTGCTTATTCAAAGTGCCCAGTTGCAGATAATCACACTTCACGTAGTATAACAGCGAGTTACTCAGGCACTCCGGAGTTATTTCCCCTGTTAAACGGAGGCTGCTGCTGTTGTCAACATTTCATTTATTTTATTTCTGTTGATTACAAACTCTGTGTCAGTAACGCAAGTTTATAGACTACGTCATAGCATATCCAACACATATTGAAAGACGGAAGACATAGTAATCAAATGTTAGACTATGAAAAACCAAAATATAAATTATAGTAACAACAATAGAAATTTTTCTGTCTCTGGTTTTTGTGTAGGTTATTTTGTCAAATATTAAAGACAATACAACCCAGCTAAACACCAGACAGGAAATAATAAGTAATTCAGATTGATGGGCAACTGTATTACAGCCAGCACGCTACATAAAGAAACCTTGAAAACAAGAACGAAAACACGGTAAAAGATTTCGAAAACATACGACACCCAAAGTGTTTTTCTATAAACACCAAGAATCATTATTACAACACTGTCATCAAATTATTATGTCTGAATGCCTCCAAGTGTCTTACCCTTTCTGGAGGATGTTTACTAGAGGAATTACAAAGGAAAGACGAACAGATCGCACACAACATACTTTGTTAAAAAAACAGAATCTACCTAAAAATCGAAACAAAAGCTATAATCGAAAACAGAAAAAAATATGGACACAAAGGAGCAAACATAGAGTTCATTGCCGGCCGGAGTGGCCTTGCGGTTCTAGGCGCTACAGACTGGAACCGCGAGACCGCTGCGGTTGCAGGTTCGAATCCTGCCTTGGGCATGGATGTGTGTGGTGTCCTTAGGTTGGTTAGACTTAAGTAGTTCTACGTTCTAGGGGACTGATGACCTCAGAAGTTAAGTCCGATAGTGCTCAGAACCATTTAAGCCATAGAGTTCATTTTTATGGACACATACGAAGGATAGACCATTCCAAACGCAAGTTAACATCTTTGACTCAAAATCGAAAAGAGGAAGACCGTGATAAGTGAACGTCTAGAAAGATCTCGAGGAAATGGGCATAAACAGGAAAACGCACAAAACCGAGATATCTTCAGAGCAGTTGTATTGACGTCTCAGACTTTCCGAGATTTTAAACGGACATCTGACGCCTAACAGTCAGATGAACGGCGTTCTAGGCACAGACACAGGGGTGCTTCTGTGGAAAATATCTGCTTTAAACCAAAAATGGAACTGAAAATAATTATGATAATAACTGTGAACTCTTTATAGTCCTTAGATGGTCGACTGGGGAAATAAATTAAAGCAGAAATAATAGAATACAGCATTAGACATTTTGGGTTAAAGCACAATAAGAAAATAAACTGGTGGCACTCCAACGTATACGATGTCTGAAGTAAAATTTATGGGAGAAGATTCTTAGCTATTTGAAACAAGACAGCGGAGCGGCATAGCTGTCACCTTTACTGTTTGAATGAGTTTAGGAAGAAATATAGTGGTTTGGTATCTGGAACTAAAAAATGGCCTTACAATTTCAACTGAGAAAAGCAGCAAAATTCTTGACCAATAAAAAAAATATAGAAACACAAATACGTTACATACAGCAAGTCAGTAAATCTAAATATTTTGGTGAAACAACACAGCAGGAAGTATCGGCAAAATTTGAATATATGTAAGAGTTAATGAAATGAGAAAAGAAAGTGATTGGACGAAAAGTATTTACAGCAAGAAATTTATATCTAGAAATAGGAACTAAAACACTATACCACAACGATGAGGTGAGACCAGAATGTTTATATGCATGTGAAACCTTAACGATGATAGACAAGTTAGAGGTACCTTAAAGACAAGTTATTACGAAAGTGATGGGTGCAGATGAGAAGTAAGAAGAATATGTACGAAAATATACAGAAAATATCAGAAGCAATAGAAAAGCGAATACTTATCTTCTTTTTGCGCCTTTAACGAATAATAAATGAGAGAGGAGAGGGACAGAGAGAGAGAGAGAGAGACAGAGAGAGAGACCAACAAATATCCCTTTATTTCAGGAAGAAGAAATCGACAGTAGCATGGACAACAGAAATACGGAAAGACCTAGAAGGGAACAACATTAAGGGAATCTAAACAAGGGACAAAAATGTTTTTTAATAATGAAATACGAAATTTAGAATGGTTTCAATGCACAAGAAATAAGAAATCGTCAACAAAATGGACTGGAGAAAGGAAAAAAGGCAACATGGGAACAAGATGGAGGGGCAGGGAAAACAGGAAGCAACAATGAAGAATAGGGATTGAGACTGTTGGGTGATCCTGGTTGGTCAGTACGAACATAAAAGAAAAACAAGCAGCGTATTATTCTACGAATTCTGAAAATAATAATAAAATGCCGGCAAGAAAATTTGTCGGTTAGTAGTATATAACTTTAGAACCGAAAATTCCTCTATTGCAGCGTGTTCTCGAGATCCGGCATCGAATACTACAGTTGAGCACCCGTTCCCTGATTCAGCTTGGTAGTGTGGCAGCAAAGGAGACCAGAACCCAGAACCAGATCGTTTGTCACCTGAACTCGTACAAATTTCCATTTCTTCATGGTATTCAACTCCTTTTACTTCTAGAGGAAGGTTACTCGATTCCTTGAAGTTCTTGATGCTGGCACTCAATGCTGATTTCCAAAATTTATTGGCAGAAATAATTCGAAAAGTAGACTGAGTTGTTTAGCAAAACTACTGAAAACTCAAATCAGGATGGCTGAGTGGAATACGTAAAACTGTTTCCTGTTTACGTAAAGAGCCATTCGGATTTCCCAGTTCACTGTAGTTAATCATACAAGATAGTAACTAAAATCATTACCAACTACTTAGAATGAACTTTGAATTTAGTCGATCAGAGGAAAAACCGACGTTTAGAACAGGATGTAGAAACATCAACGAATTACAACTCGTTATGAAATTATACTTTTTGAAAAAAAAAAACCTTGATTTTGACAACAGCGGCACTGTTCTTGTTTATTAAATCTACCAGTTTCGATGAAACAGCAGACCATCATGATCATTTGTGTCTAGATAAATATAATACATGAATTGCAATGCGGGATGCAGTTAATGTATAATGTTAACCTAGATACAAATGCTCATGCTGGTCTTCTGTTTGACCGAAACAGGTAGTTTTAATGAACAAGTGACTTAAAGCTGGTGTGCAAAATCAAGATATATCAAAAATATTTAAAACCTGTAAATATTACCAGCTTAAAATAATTACCTCTTTCTCTGGAATTCGTAGCTTTTGAGAAATCTTTGTACTCAATTTCAACAAAACCTGTACCATCCCTCCTTTACAAACGAGGTACGTTTCCAACATGCATTAGTATACAAGTGGACTTCATTAGGATAGTGTGAAATCTAAAAGTGAAAAATGCGTCAGGTAAGGAGTTACCATATATTCAAAAATATTCCCAGTACGCCCAGAGGAAGCTTTTAGAGCCCCAATCTAAGAAAAATGAAAAGGAATATGTATTAATGGTTCGTATGTTAACCATCTTCCTTAAATGGATGGCATTGTTTCCGGAATGAATTTTCACTCTGCAACTAAGAGTGCGTTGATTTCAAACTTCCTGGCAAGGTACGTAGGAGACGTTATATGAATTTTTTGGAAGATAGGAGCGGAGGTACAGGTGGAAGTGAAACTATGAGGGTGGGGGAGGAGGAAAGGAAATGAAAGTTCACGGGTTGATGTACTACGTGAAGTCATTTCAGTGATTACAGTATCGAGTCAAATTTACAAAGTACCTGGCAGTAAAAGCCTAGTTATCAGTATGATGTGACGGGAGGTTAGTGTTTAAGGTGCCGTCGATATCACAGTAATTAGAATAGGAGCACAAGTTGGGATTAAGGAAGGATGGGCAGGGAAATCGGCCATTGCCTTTCGCATCAGCCATCAGCCATCCTGGGAACTGCTTAGAGCGATTTAGGGAAACCACGGGAACCCAATTCAGGATGGTCTTGCGGGGACTTCAACAGTCGTCATCCCGAACACGAGTCCAGTGTTCCAAATCCCTCTTACATCTTCGTTTCTTTTTGGAAGGGTGTCATAAGGCTGTTGTATTCTCTCTTGAGGTAAGCTATCCCACAAGGGTTGTAAATGGTCCTTGGTGCCGAGGATAATGCCAGCAGGACGGTCCTGACGTCCGAGCTGGTTCCACACATGTTCTGTGGGGACAGACCTAGGCTACTTGCACGCCACGGGAGTAGCTCAGTATCACGAAGACACTTTATAGAGACATGTGCCATGTGTGGAAGAGCGTTGTCCTGTTGAAAAACGGCTCCACGATACTGTGGCATAAGAGGTAACTGATGAGGGCCCAGTATTTTGGTGACGTACTGTGGTGCTGCCAGAGTTCTCTCAATCACTGCCAGCGGTAACCAGAGGCCGTATCTGGTGGCTTCCCACACCATGACGCCAACACCGCTGAGCCTCTACAAAACACTGGAAGAGCGGGACCTCTCAGCCACACTCGTCGACAATGGTCATTCGGGATAGTGCAGAACAGCGATTCATCGCTGAACAAAATGCAACGCCATTAATCAGCGGTCCATGCTCCCCGGCCACAGCGGCACTCAAAATGCAGCCGTCTGTGTGGTGGTCTTAACGGCAGCCTAATCACGGAACGCTAAATCTCTAGTGCGACTGATGGTAGTCTCCGATCAAAAGTATGGTATAACACGGAATGCTTTTCTATATCTTCTACTCGGATGCCAAGAGCAAATGTGCAGGTGTCACAATATGGTGATCCTTCCTTGTGATGTTTAGATGTGGTCGACTGAAACTTTCACCTTCATATTAACATACAGTCCGCCATAGGGCCATTGTCATATCAGAATGCTCGTTTCGATCAGCTGGCTAAATGGAGATCCACATAAGGGTCTTTCTGAATCTCTCCGGTTCTGATAACGCTGTCTCGCACAAATACACGGTGTCCCCGTTTTGTCCGTGTTGTTCGCAGTAATCACTCAACTTCTGACGCTGTTTCCGCCCCTAATATTTCCTACCGGACCTGGTAACAACACTAAAAGCGAACAACACTAATGTATTCTGTTGGTCGTTATCCTGCTACAGGAAATTTCAACTCTACTCCTTACGTGCTAACGGCGTATACGAGTTGGAAGTTATGTTGACATCTGACCAAGTCCTCTGGGTACTTCACTTTTTATGTCAGGCAGTGTTTTTTAGTAAACCACAGAAACCATAGACTGACCTTTAGACTCAGGTTTGAATATTGTCACTCCAGAATTTGGGCCTAGTGTCCATCCCTATGCTGTCTACCTCTGTTTCCTTCTTACATTCAGTAGGCTTTGCACTAGGACTGTTTAGTGAGCGTTTTGTGGAAATCTTTCCTTTATCGAGTTCAGTGCTCTAAGTTACTTGTTACTTCAATAAATTAAACATAAATTTTAGCAAATAAGCAAATGCCCACTGTGTATGGAATGGTTCTGATGATAACAATGGTTGTAGAAGATGATAGTAGAATACTTATAAGAGTTTTTATAGATTTATATTGTTCATGAAGAACTTTCATTTGTGCATTTGCATCATTCCTTGCACAACAAAAGATCGTACACGCCATGTCAGTTTTGAAATATGGCTGCGTAATATTAATGCAGAGGTCTGGCTGGTGCTGCATAGCTTATGGCATTATCAACCCCAGCAAACAGTTGCTGTATCCATTGCCATTACCATTAACCATTCGCTTTGTATACTCTGCATTTCTTTGCTCATTGCTTCCATTTCTTTATTTGAAGTGAGTCAGGAGGACCTCTGTGTTCATCATGAGGTTTGGCTGCCACTGCCACTATCGCAAATAGGATTGATCACCACTGTCATAGTGTGTCAGTTCTGCTTTGGCCGAAGCCCAAATCACTGGTATCGACCAACAGCCACGCGAGAGGGAGGTGAGACTTGTTCCCCGTATACTGCACCACTCCCTGCGGCGGTATGAGTTCTCCACATCAGCAACGCAGTCATCCAGATTTAGGTTTGTGTGGTTACTCAGGATTAGTCCAAGCAGCTGATTCTCTCCAGTAGCCCCACGTTGATAATATTTCCATTCCTCGCCAGGCTGGGCTAGTGCATGCTGTCTTTTGCCCTCGACAGCGCCGAAACATTGAGACGTATCCTTCCTCCTCCTGAGGTGAATCTTCTTGGTGTACCCCTGTCCTCAATAACGACAGTAGACACTATTATAGAGAGAAATAATTGCAGAGGGAGCTCTGCTGGTCAAAAGAACTAAGCAGACAGAAATCCAAGTGCGGCTGACGGATTAAAGTGGTAGATGCACCCAGTACTCGATCGTTACACAAGACGATCACCCTAACAATAAAAACGATACGCAATGCACACTAACATTCTTCGCATTCTATTTGTCCCTATCTTCTGGCACTTGCTACACGTGAGAATTTGAGCATTTACGACAACTTCGGAATCAAAAGCAGACATAATTAGAGAAAAGCTTTTCTGAAAAAGAGGAAGTTGTTAAGCTTGAATGTAAATTTAAATGTCAGGAAGGATTTTCTGAAAACATTTGTCCGGAGAGTAGCCCTTTACTGAACTGAAACGTTGAGTATGTAGAGTTCAGACAAGTAGGGAAGAGAAGCATTTGAAATGTGGTGCTACAGAAGAATGCAGATGATTCGTCGAGTTGATTGGATAATTAATGAGGAGATACCCACTCGAATTGGGGACAAAACAAGTTTACTGCATCACTTGACTAATAAGACGGGATCGGGTGATAAGGAAGGGCCTTGAGACATCAGGGAATCGTCTGTTTGGGAATAGAGGTGTGACAAAGCAGGTTGACGCCCACCATTCCGCTCTGTATGCACTATTATTTCATATATTAAAGTATATACAAAATTTTCGTTAATTTCTTTTCGAAATTCCTATGTTAAATTTCCTACATTAAGCACATAATTCGCATATTGCCAAAATGGTAGAAATAAATTCCCCTACAAAACTATATTAATCACATCATTCAGTTTGTTGTCCTGGTTGCAATGAGCTAATTAGTTTCGTCAGAAATGATGGCAATCAAAAGTTATTGCGATTATAAACAGCGTAGAACTAGCAATAGGAAAATCTCTCGAGGTAACAGGTAAATTCGGAATGAGACACCACTCCCATATTAAAGAGCTATTTTTCTTCTTTGTAGTGAAGTACTTACATTAACGCAAACTCAATAAGTTTAAAAGGTTTAGTTCAGATTTTGATGGTCCAGAATTTCAGTGCCAGTTATAGCTAAACTACAGTAAATTTCCAGGATCTGTGGACATAATTTTCAAAATGTTAAAATATGTGTGAATTTCTAAGGCACCAAACTGCTAAGGTCACCGGTCCCTAGATTTACACTGCTTAAACTAACTTCAACTTATGCTAAAGACAGTACACACTCCCATGTCCGAGGGAGGACTAGATCCTCCGACGGGAGGGGCCGATATAATTTTGATCGCATGCTTTTTCTGAATCCATTGACACGCATAATAAAGTGCAAGGGTCCTTAATTAAAATTACTAATTATCAGTAACTAAATTTTAAAGTACAAGATGGATGTCCTGGTCATAAATCCAAGATTTACATTGCGTAGGCATAAATAGTATTGCTTACTTTAATAGATTCTGCTCGTAAAGAGTAATGTGCAAACGAAATATAATGACAAAATCAACAACCGACTAAAGATGAACCTTCTGACCTGCAGAATTTGTTAACTATACTACTGGCCATTAAAATTGCTACACCAAGAATAAATGCAGATGATAAACGGGTATTCATTGGACAAACATATTATACTAGAACTGACATGTGATTACATTTTCACGCAATTTGGGTGCATAGATCCTGAGAAATCAGTACGCAGAACAACCACCTCTGGCTGTAATAACGGCCTTGATACTGAGTTTGGATGGCGTGTACTGGTACAGCTGCCCATGCAGCTTCAACACGATAGCACAGGTCATCAAGAGTAGTGACTGGCGTATTGTGACGAGCCAGTTGCTCGGCCACCATTGACCAGACGTTTTCAATTGGTGAGAGATCTGGAGAATGTGCTGGCCAGGGCAGCAGTCGAACAATTCCTGTATCCAGAAAGGCCCGTACACGACCTGCAACATGCGGTCGTGCATTATCCTGCTTAAATATAGGGTTTCGCAGGGATCGAATGAAGGGTAGAGCCACGGGTCGTAACACATCTGAAATGTAACGTCCACTGTTCAAAGTGTCAATGTGAACGTTCTTAGATAATACAAATCTCCTTCATCATAACCAACATGGATTCCGCAAACAGAGATCATGTGAAACTCAGCTCGCCCTATTTGCCCAAGAAATTCCCAGTGCCGTAGACAATGGCGAGCAGATTGATGCAGTATTCCTGGACTTCAGGAAGGCATTTGATACGGTTCCGCACTTACGTTTAGTGAAAAAAATACGAGCTTACGGAATATCGGACCAGGTTTGTGATTGGATTCAGGATTTCCTAGAAGAAAGAACACAACATGTCATTCTTAACGGTTCAAAATCTGCAGATGTAGAGGTAATTTCGGGAGTACCACAAGGAAGCGTGATAGGACCTTCATTGTTTACAATATACATAAATGACTTAGTTGACAACATCGGTAGCTCCGTGAGGCTATTTGCAGATGACACGGTTGTCTAAAGAAAGTAGCAACATCAGAAGACTCGTACGTACTCCAGGAAGACCTGCAGAGGATTAATGCATGGTGCGACAGCTGGCAGCTTTCCCTAAACGTAGATAAATGTAATATAATGCGCATACATAGGGGCAGAAATCCATTCCAGTACGATTATGCCATAGGTGGTAAATCATTGGAAGCGGTAACGACCGTAAAATACTTAGGAGCTACTATCCGGAGCGATCTGAAGTGGAATTATCACATAAAACAAATAGTGGGAAAAGCAGGCGCCAGGTTGAGATTCATAGGAAGAATTCTAAGAAAATGTAACTCAGCGACGAAAGAGGTGGCTTACAAAACGCTTGTTCGTCCGATTCTTGAGTATTGCTCATCAGTATGGGACCCTTACCAGGTTGGATTAATAGAAGAGATAGACATGATCCAGCGAAGAGCAGCGCGATTCGTCATGGGGACATTTAGTCGGCGCGAGAGCGTTACGGAGATGCTGAACAAGCTCCAGTGGCGGACACTTCAAGAAAGGCGTTACGCAATACGGAGAGGTTTATTATCGAAATTACGAGAGAGCACATTCCGGGAAGAGATGGGCAACATATTACTACCGCCCACATATATCTCGCGTAATGATCACAACGAAAAGATCCGAGAAATTAGAGCAAATACGGAGACTTACAAGCAGTCGTTCTTCCCACGCACAATTCGTGAATGGAACAGGGAAGGGGGGATCAGATAGTGGTACAATAAGTACCCTCCGCCACACACCGTAAGGTGGCTCGCGGAGTATAGATGTAGATAGATGTAGAACAGGAGGTGACAGAGACGTGTAACCAATGACACCCCATACCGTCACGCCGGGTGATACGCCAGTATGGCGATGACGAATACACGGTTCCAATGTGCGTTCACCGCGATGTCGCTAAACACGGAAGCGACCATCGTGATGCGGTAAACATAACCTTATCCGAAAAAATGACGTATTGCCATTCATGCGCCAGGTTCTTCGTTGAGTACACCATAGCAGGCGCTCCTGTCTGTGATGAAGCGTAAAGAGTAACCGCAGCCATGGTCTCCGAGCTGATAGTCCATGCTGCTGCAAACGTCGTCGAGCTGTCCGCGCAGATGGTTGTTGTCTTGCAGACGTCCCCATCTGTTGACTCAGGGATCGAGACATGGCTGCACGATCCGTTACAGC
This sequence comes from Schistocerca cancellata, assembly GCF_023864275.1. Lineage (NCBI taxonomy): Eukaryota > Metazoa > Arthropoda > Insecta > Orthoptera > Acrididae > Schistocerca > Schistocerca cancellata. The sequence continues at coordinate 515,066,220 of NC_064633.1, forward strand.
CATGCGGATAAGATGCCTGTCATCTCGACTGCTAGTGATAAGGAGACCGTTGGGATCCAGCACGGCGTTCAGTATTACTCTCCCGAAACCAGCGATTCCATATTCTCCTAACAGTCATTGGATCTCGACCAACGCGAGCAGCAGTGTCGCGTTACGATAAACCGCAATCACGATAGGCTACAATCCGACCTTTATCAAAGTCGGAAACGTGATGGTACGCATTTCTCCTCCTTACACGAGGCATCACAACAACGTTTCACCAGGCAACGCCGGTCAACTGCTGTTTGTGTATGAGAAATCGGTTGGAAGCTTTCCTCAAGTCAGCACGTTGTAGGTGTCGCCACCGGCGCCAACCTTGCGTGAATGCTGTGAGAAGCTAATCATTTGCATATCACAGCATCTTCTTCCTGTCTGTTAAATTTCGCGTCTGTAGCACGTCATCTTCGTGGTGTAGCAATTTTAATGGCCAGTAGTGTATTGGAAATTAACGTAGTTCAGTAATGTCCTTATGCGAGTCTTTTAAGCCCCAACCTCGCACCATTTTCTGGTATTCTGCTCATTTTGCTCTTTGTCTTGTTCAGCTGGTAGGCTTCACTGGATGCGGATGCAGAGGGTTACATGCAGTCAGCCCACCGCCCTCCCACCTGTTGCCGGTTTTCGTGACTGGAACCGCTACTTCTCAGTCAAGTGTCTCCTCAGTTGATTTCACAATGGTCTGGTCCACCGCTCTGGCAACAGCGTCCTGAAGACCCAGGCGATTATCCATCCATTCGATGGTCAAGCCCGACAGCCGTTAACGTCGGCGATGTGACGGGAACCGAACGTACTACTGCTGCAAAGGCGTTGGCTCCGTCTACGTACTTGCTTGTCATAATCAATAGGATCTTAAAGACGTGATTAAAGCTTGGTAAACTTCCAATTTCGAAGTTAAAATAGAAGCTTCTGGATTTTCATTTTAATAAATCCTACAACAGCACTTTCAGCTGGTGATCCAGCGAAGCTGCACTGCTACCAAAGCTTATTCTGTAACAGGTAGGACTGATTTACATTACAGAGAGAAGCGCGGGGTTAAAAATTGTAGAGAGAGTGACCAAGGCTCCACTGCGGTAAGTAGGTTCAAATGAATGTAGGTTGCACTAATTATGCTGAGACAGACTAGTGTGAAAGTCTGCGTCAAACCAGTCTTCTTAGTGAAGACTACAGTACGAGCTCGACTACTTCCGCGTCCACATGACATCATATCTGTGCTATGGTGCTCGCTCAGTGGTGAAAAATTGTCCTTGAAAGAGAAAAAACATGTTGTTGATGTGCACTTAAAACGAATCACGTCAGGCAATAATCACTGCGCGAGGCTCTTTGAGTGTTAAACGAACGACCAGGCAGTAGCCGCTGAAGCGGATGTGGAGGACGTGTGTCCGTGAGGCGGTAGCGACATACACACACAGCTGCTCGTGACTCATCCACCCACGCACCGGTGGCAGTCCTTTCCAGGCAGCGCGTCGCATCTGGACGCATCGTAGAGACGACGTCCTGTGTAGGGAGACGCCATCGAACGAAAAGTGTCAATTCTGTGCTCTTGAGTAGTAAATGATGTTTGCTATTTGGGGAGCAAAATAACTGATGATGGTCGAAGTAGAAAGGATATAAAATTAAGATTAGCAATGGCAAGGAAAGCGTTTCTGAAGAAGAGAAATTTGTTAACATCGAGCATAGATGTGTCAGGAAATCGTTTCTGAAAGTATTTGTATGGAGTGTAGCTATGTATGGAAGTAAAACGTGGACGATAAATAGTTTAGACAAGAAGAGAATAGAAGTTTTCGAAATGTGGTGCTACAGAAGAATACTGATGTTTAGATGGATAGATCACGTAACTAATGAGGAGGAATTGAATAGAATAGGGGAGAAGAGAAGTTTGTGGTACAACTTGACTAGGAGATGGGATCGCTTGGCAGGACATACTCTGAGGCAGCAAGGGATCACCAATTTAGTATTGGAGGGCAGCGTGGAGGGTAATAATCGTAGTGGGAGACCAAGAGATGAATACACTAAACAGATTCAGAAGGATGTAGGTTGCAGAAGGTCCTGAAGCAGCTTCCACAGGATACAGTAGCACGGAGAGCTGCATCAAACCAGTCTCTGGACTGAAGACCACAACAACAACAACAACAACAACAACGACGACGACTAGTACCGCTAGAAAAGTATTGTTGTCATAAAAGCATCGATAACTTGTACAGATTTGATGTCAGAAGGCAATGATAACCTCTTTACTCCTGAGATTAAAGAAATCACTGGAAATTAATTTTGCTTTTCATATTTTCCAGCAAACTAAGAAAGAAGCTGCATGACACAAAGGCAAGTGAAATGTTTTTTGATGACTCACTAAAGCATAAATGGAGTTCCACATAAGAGGATATCAGGTCTCACATATTGTGAAAACGTACTAATCCTTGTTTTTTATTTACTTTCATTCCCCTGTTTTCAAATATATATATTGCTGAATGAAAATAAGAAGGTATATACGAGGGTAACCCCAAAAGTAAGGTCTCCTATTTTTATATAAGCACATAGACCTCTTTATTTCTGCAATGGTTTACATCAGTTCACATTTAGCTATTTTTCGACATATCACCATTTCTGTCGATGCATTTTTTTAGATGCTGTGGCAGTTTTTATATGCCCATGTCATACCAGCTCGCCGCCATGCTGTTCGGAAAGTTATGAACCTCTTCTTTTAGGTCGTCGTCGGAGCTGAATCGCTTTCCGGCCAAATGTTGTTTTAACCAGTGTAGAAAGTTGTCCTGTTCGGCTGAAAGGTGGCGAAGATATAAGCGTGAAGCATCAACTCGTTGCTGCATTTGGTCTTCAGTCAGCATGCGTGGCACCCCATCTTGCGCACACCTTCCGGTAGTTCAATGTTCCCGTTAAAATTCTGTGAGCGGTTGTTCGGGAAACCTCAGGAACCAATGTGCAGAGATCATCGAGGGTGATCCGCCGATCTTCACGCATGCTTCGCTCAACCTTCAACACTGTCTCCTCAGAAATTGACGGTCTCCCGCTCCTTTGTTCTTACTGAATTTCGGTCCGACCAGCTGCAAACTCTCTACACAACTTACGAACATTTTTGACATCCATGCACGACTCACCATACACTTTCGTCAATTGGCAATGGATTTCAATCGGCGCAGGTCCCTTTGCGTTCAAAAACCGAATAACAGCGCGCAATTTGCACTTGGCGGCAACATCCAACGGGAGCTCCATTCTCAACGGCTGCCAAGCCAAGACTGAGCGCCTGAGCGCGGCGTGCGGATGTTTACACACAGTGCGTGAAGCACTCCTCATAACAGTGTGACCTACTGCCACACAAACAGAGTTCTGTACTTATAAAAAAATAGGGGACCTTACTTTTGGGATTATCCCTTAACGTTAACATACTGAAAAATGTGATTTCCAATACAGGCTTTTGTTGATGCTCTAAAAGGACTACACAAATACGTAAATGTAAGAAAACAATAACCATACAACAATTTTTCGCAAGTAATAATTTGCAGCTGCCAGAAAATAAATCTTTGTGGTACGTTCTACAATAAGCTAAACAAATATTTTGCACAAAACATACATTCCACACTTGATGCACGAGTCTCTTATCTTGGAACTGCAGCCATGTTTTCTGCATTCTGAGGCATCTATTGCCTCAAAAAATTGTGGTAGTAGGCCAAAATTTTAAAACCTAACTTCTGAAACGGGTTGCAACACAGCTCTTCTTGACTTTGTATTCACATTTTCTATATTAGCTACATCTTTACTGTCAGAGTAATTCACTCTACAAGAATTACCTCTTCACCTAGATACTGGCAAGCATCTTATCGTGCTTATTGTTTACCAGTCAATTTTATCAAGCTCAGCAAGACAATCTTCTACCAAAAACGAGAATTCGTTAACTTCTCAATCAGATAAGTCCTCATTCCTGTCATTACAAACAACTTTTAATTGCTTACCAGTGTTAAATGCATTGCTGTCGAGTGTACTGTATTGAATCGTATGTTAACCGGGGACCTAGAAACGACGGAGAGGCACCATGCCCGCCGCAGCCGCAGTGGTCCACAACCCCATCAAGACTACCGCAGTCCACTTCATCCCTCCGCCGCCCCACACCGAATCCCGGGTTATTGTGCGGTTCGGCCCCGGTGGACCCCACAGGGAATGTCTCACACCAGACGAGTGTAACCCCTATGTTTGCGTGGTAGAGTAATGGTGGTGTACGCGTACGTGGAGAACTTGTTTCGTGGCAATCGCCGACATAGTGGAACTGAGGCGGAATAAGGGGAACCAGCCCGCATTCGCCGAGGCAGATGGAAAATCGCCTAAAAACGATCCACAAAGCGGCTCGTTCACCGCAACTCTACACAAACCCGCCGGGCGAATTCGTGCCGGAGACCAGGCGCTCCTTCCGACCCGGAAAGCCGTGCGTTAGACCGCACGGCCAACCGAGCGGGTGCTGTGGAGTGTAGGCATGACTGTAATTTCAGTATTCCGTTATCGAAGAGCAAATTGATATTAACAAGGGTCGATTATGACCTGAAGTCCGCGTACAAGAACTTTCAGAAAATAGGTTGTTTCATAGTGACGAAGAAAATTTATACAACTCTGAACTAATCCTCAACATCTAGAGTATTCAGCAAACGTTAGGAAAACAAAAAGATTCCCAGTCTAATGTTCAGGCACAATGGTTTTTTACATATCGTTTCGATTTGTATTGGTAACCATTGTCCGCGTACAACCAGTTGTCAACTAACACACGAATCGCACCTTGAAAGGTGCCACGGTGCTGCGACCTGGTTTTAAAACTAAAAAGTAGATCGTCTGTACTAACGGACAATCGGCCTATAAACGGAAAAATATGCCTATTAACGAAGAAAAATTGGAAACTAAGGTCCACGTGAGTGAATTGTGGGGTGAAGAGGTGATGGATACATCGAAGTGTTTGTCACTTTTGTGTACCTTAAGATGATATATGACTTCGTTGATAAGCAAACCGTTTCAGCCGGCCAGGTGGGCCGAGTGGTTCTAGGCGCTACAGTCTGGACTCGCGCGACCGCTACGGTCGCAGGTTCGAATCCTGCCTCCGGCATGGATGTGTGTGATGTCCTTAGGTTAGTTAGGTTTAAGTAGTTCTAACAAGGGAACCTCCCCATCGCACCCCCCCTCAGATTGGGTTATAAGTTGGCACAGTGGATAGGCCTCGAAATCAATCGAGAAAACAGGAAGAAGTTGTTTGGAACTATGAAAAAATAAGCAAAATATACAAACTGAGTAGTCAATGCGCAACATACGCAACATCAAGGATTATGTGGACCCCGGAGCGCCGTGGTCCCGTGGTTAGCGTGAGCAGCTGCGGAACGAGAGGTCCTTGACTCAAGTCTTCCATCGAGTGAAAAGTTTAATTTTTATTTTCAGTTTATGTGACAAACTCTTATGTTTTCATCACTTTTTTGGGAGTGATTATCACATCCACAAGTAAACCTAAATCGGGCGAAGTAGAAGAATCTTTTTACCCATTCACCAAGTGTACAAGTTAGGTGGGTCGACAACATATTCCTGCCATGTGACGCACATGCCGTCATCATTGTCGCATAAAATATATCAGACGTGTTTTCCTGTGGAGGAATCGGTTGACCTATGACCTTGCGATCAAATGTTTTCGGTTTCCATTGGAGAGGCACGTCCTTTCGTCTACTAATCGCATGGTTTTGCGGTGCGGTCGCAAAACACAGACACTAAACTTATCACAGTGAACAGAGAGGTCAATGCACGAACGGACAGATCATAACTTTGCGAAAATAAAGAAAATAAACTTTTCACTCGAGGGGGGAGCTGAATCAAGGACCTCTCGTTCCGCAGCTGCTCACGCAAACCACGGGACCACGGTGCTCCTGTGCAAACATCAGCCTTGATGTTGCCTATCTTGCGCATGGACTACTCAGTTTGCATATTTTGCTTATTTTTTCATGGTTCCACACAACGTGTTCCTGTTTTCTCGATTGATCTGTGTTCAGTTTTTCAAGGCCTATCCACTGTGCCAAATTATAACTAAATCTGAGGGGAGTGCGATGGGGAGGTTCCCTTGTAAGTTCTAGGGGACTGATAACCTCAGAAGTTAAGTCCCATAGTGCTCAGAGCCATTTTAACCATTTTTGAAACCGTTTCAGACACCTTAGAAGAGCTCAGTTTGGACAGGAAGATTATAGAAGTAATCTTCCAGACTCTCGCATATACAACATCTCAAATGAAGTTTGCTGGTGAAATATCTTAGCTTTTTGGACTACATATGTTGCGCTCAACAACGAGATGCCTCTTCCCGCTATTTTTTAACATAGCATACGGTATAAACTTCGGAACCTCGGAACACAGATTCAAACTGGAGGCCTGGCTCTTTCTCACGATCTAGCTATCTTTACTAAGACAAGTGAAGAATTTCACACTAAGGTAACCCAGAGAAGAGTTAAACGAGACAGTGACAAGGACAGGCCTCCAAATATCACAAGAGAAGACTCTTTTGATAGAAAATTTACATCAGAGTACCAGAAGATCCTCGGAATAAATGAAATATGGGACAATTTTATACGTGTCTTCTTTTAAATATTTCGGAGAAATCATATTACCAGCTGAACTAGACAGTAAGGCCAATTTAGAAACAGCAACCAAATTTAAGAACGCGTACAGAATATAATGGAATCAGTACAGTAAACGAGAGCTATCCTGAAATGCGAAACTACGGCATTAAAAGACATTTGTTAGGACTGAATCATTATGTGCGTCTCTAGGAGGCTCCTGAACAACTGATAAAATTGGAAAGGAAAAGCTAAAAATTATCATTAAAGTTGTATTTCCATCAATATGTATGGCATACGGATTAAAAGAAATACTATATGCAGCAATAGACAACTTCACCGACGCACTACGTGGAAAATGCTTGAAGTTCTGTGATTACATGCGCAGAATGGATAACACAAGATTAACTTAAAAACTTCTTAATATAATAAATTCAGAAATGGTAAAAATATCATTGGGTTGCAAGAAACCGTGGAGGACTTATGAGAAATTAACATCAAAGAAGATGCCATCAGAGAAAACAACACATTCACAGTGAAAGCCAACGAGACCATTCGAAAATAGTGGACAGAGGAACGCAAGAACCAACACAGCGAATTTATGAAGAGCTTTTGAAGAGGAGGAGGAAAGGAAGACTTCTGACCAAGATCACAAGATCCAACGCGTCCTTTCACTGGGCATAACGAAGAAAGAAGTATAAATATGATCCCTTTCTTATTACACAATCCAGGTACATCGATGTTACCAACTATCAAAGCCGGAAAAACCACCTACTGCAGTGCGGACCGATACGAGGCATGTAGGAAGAGAGTCAGAGACGTCCTGGAAGATAGCGATAGGGATGGGGAGCCACGCCGACTCCAGTGTTGTGGTCAGCTGCGCTCGGTTGAGGATCGAAGGCGCGAACAGCCCGGTCGACGTGATCCCACGAATTCTCGACTGGGTTTCAATCCAGGGAGTTTGGTGGTCAGGGGAGTACGGTATACTCGTCCTGGCGTACGCTGAGAGCTGTGTGAAGCGTCGCATTCTTCTGCAGGTAGATGTCGTGGTGACAAAGGAAAGCAAACTTCATGTAGGGGTGGACATGGTCTCCAAGGATAGACCCATATTTGTCTTAATCCACTGTGACTTTCAGAATCACCATATCTCCCAGGGAATGCCCTCTGGCCTGAACTCCTGCAGCGATTGGTGAATGGTGTTTGTTTTCAGGCATTTTGCGCCGTACGCGAAAACAGCCATATGTCCGATGGATTATGTAACGTTATTCATCTGAGAAGGCCGCCTGTGGCCACCCAGTTGCGTTACTGGCGTGCAGTTCCATCGTTCATCAGCGCTGAAGAGCAGCCAGCATCGGTGCACTTCTGCTGCCCGCACAGGTCTCCGTTGCCGTCGTTCGCCTACTGTCATCCATGGCCGGCGATACATCACTGTGGCCTCGACGCCAGTTTTGGATAGCATGATTTTGCTATAGACTGTGTACTTTTACCACCGCTGTACGCGAACAGTTTAAAAACTTAGCCATTTCGGAAATGCTTCCACCCTTGACGTGAGTGCAATGGACGATGCCCTTTTGCACGTCAGATAAATGGCTCCGATCCGCATTACGACAACGACTGCATAGTCTTCCACACCCCCCCGACGCGCTTTATATTCCCTCCACTGCTAGTGTTGCCTCTTGGTGTCATTGAGGGTCAGTGCATGTTGCCGTCGAGCATAGGCGGTGGTCACATAAACGTTACTGGAACGTGCAATATGGCCGAATAATGAAATTTAAGAGAAAAACCTTTAATTGACGCCCGGAGTTTTCGTTCAAGGTACTATCAGCATACGAAATTTCATTCAGATTTTTTTAGGTATTTCTACGAATCGTAGCGTCCATTGTTATTTAAATGAGTGAAAAATTGAATTCAAAAGTTCTCCTGTTCACAGCTTTGAAAATCCAGACATCGGAACTGCAACGTTGATGTGCCTTCAAGGATACTATCGATAGAAAGCGAATTCATTCGGATGAGATTGATATACAAACACGTACCCCCCCCCCACCCCCACATACACACAAACACGCACACATACACATGTCTTCACCAATGCTCTGTCTTCTTGGAAAGTGGCATAACTGACAGTAGTACGGTAGAATAGCTTAAGTCGAACTGAAACTGTGGTGTCACCGCCAGACACCACACTTGCTAGGTGGTAGCCTTTAAATCGGCCGCGGTCCGTTAGTATACGTCAGATCCGCGTGTCGCCACTATCAGTGATTGCAGACCGAGCGCCGCCACACGGCAGGTCTAGAGAGACTTCCTTGCACTCGCCCAGTTGTACAGCCGACTTTGCTAGCGATGATTCACTGACAAAATACGCTCTCATTTGCCGAGACGATAGTTAGCATAGCCTTCAGCTACGTCATTTGCTACGACCTAGCAAGGCGCCATTGCCAGTTACTATTGATGCTGTAAAACATGTACCGTCAAGAGCGATGTTCACCATTTATGGATTAAAGTTAAGTATTCCACAGCAACGTCCTTTTTTGCTAGTCTAATTTCCTTGTCCTGTTCCAGACCTCACGCTAGCCTGCGTGAGCTAAAACGCGTGCCTTTCGGCTTCCTCTAATATTACGGGTTGGTCTCCTGCCAATCCACAAAAGAAACACCAGCTGAAAAATCCCTGATTACTAAAAGTATAGTGAATACATGCAGCTGATTCAATTTATCATCACAGAGCGCATGCTAAGGCGTTATTTTCTCAAATAGTTTTTTTTACCGTGTCATTTAAACTCCGTTATCTGAAAACATTTTTTTTTTAATTCACGCTCTTTTTCCATCCATGACGACATGTATTTATACTAACAAATATACGATTTAGTCATCACTTACGATCCTGTCGATTAAATAATTTTACATTGCTGGTGTGCTGGGGTGTTTTCATAGATGGTTACTAAGGTTTGTAGTATTTCCCGAAACTTCAAATTTTTCAAACAGGTTTTGCGCCTCACGACGTTACGGAAGGTGTCTGTTTGTTGGTTCTTTCATTTCCTGGCCATCTATTTTACCTTTGCCATTAACTGTAATATCCATTTTACAGCTGTCTCTGCATCATCGTTGACAGAACTGACTGCGGACCTTTGGTGCAGAGCCGGGTGGAGGGTCTGAAACAGAGACTCAAACGGTTTTGCGACCGTGTTGGCTGCAGATTCCTTGACTTGCGCCATAGGGTGGTGGGGTTTCGGGTTCCGCTGAATAGGTCAGGAGTTCATTACACTCAGCTGGCGGCTACACGGGTAGCGGAGGCTGTGTGGCGTGGACTGGGCGGTTTTTTAGGTTAGAAGGCCTAGGAAAAGTACGGGGTGGGCTGCAATTTCAAAGGGTGCATGGAAAATACAGGACTTCCGGGATCAAGGAACAGTCGGAATTTTAGTTGTAAATTGTTGTAGTTGTGCTGGGAAAGTCCCTGAGCTTCAAGCGCTAATAGAAAGCACAGAAGCTGAAATCGTTATAGGTACAGAAAGCTGGCTAAAGCCTGAAATAAGTTCTGCAGAAATTTTTACGAAGACTCAGACGGTGTTCAGGAAAGATAGATTAGGCAGAATTGGCGGTGGAGTGTTTGTGTCTGTCAGTAGTGGTTTATCTTGTAGTGAAGTCGAAGTAGACACTCATTGCGAATTGGTATGGGTGGAGGTTATACTTAACAGCCGAACTAAGTTAATAATTAGCTCCTTCTACCGACCCCCAGACACCGATGATATAGTTGCTGAACAGTTCATAGAAAATTTGAGTGTCGTAACAAATAAATACCCCACTCATACGGTTATAGTTGGTGGGGACTTCAACCTTCCCTTGATTTGTTGGCAAAAATACTTGTTCAAAACCGGTGGTAGGCAGAAAACATCTTCCGAGATTGTCCTAAATGCTTTCTCCGAAAATTATTTCGAGCAGTTAGTCCACGAAACCACGCGAATTGTAAATGGTTGCGAAAACACACTTGACCTCTTAGCCACAAACAATCCACAGCTAATAGAAAGCATCATGACTGATACAGGGATAAGTAATCACAAGGTCGTTCTAGCTAGGCTCAATACCGTTTGTTCCAAATCCACCAGAAACAAACGCAAAATAATTTTATTTAAAAAAGCGGGTAAAGTGTCACTAGAAGCCTTCCTAAGAGACAATCTCCATTCCTTCCGAACTGACTATGCAAATGTAGACGAGATGTGGCTCAAATTCAAAGATATAGTAGCAACAGCAATTGAGAGATTCATTCCTCATAAATTGGTAAGAGATGGAACTGATCCCCCATGGTACACAAAACAGGTTCGAACGATGTTGCAGAGGCAACGGAAAAAGCATGCAAAGTTCCGAAGAACGCGAAATCCCGAAGATTGGCTAAAATTTACAGATGTGTGAAATTTGGCACGGACTTCAATGCGAGATGCCTTTAATAGGTTCCACAGCGAAACATTGTCTCGAAACTTGGTAGAAAATCCGAAGAAAATCTGGTCTTAAGTAAAGTATACAAGCGGCAAGACGCAGTCAATACCTTCGCTGCGCAGTGCCGATGGTACTGTTACCGACGACTGTGCCGCTAAAGCGGAGTATTGAACGCAGTTTTCCGAAATTCCTTCACCATGGAAGACGAATGCAATATTCCAGAATTTGAAACACGAACAGCTGCTAGCATGAGTTTCTTAGAAGTAGATACTTTAGGGGTTGCGAAGCAACTCAAATCGCTTGATACGGGCAAGTCTTCACGTCCAGATTGTATACCGATTACGCTGATAAAATAGCTCCCTACTTAGCAATCATATACAACCGCTCGCTCATCGATAAATCTGTACCTACAAATTGGAAAATCGCGCAGGTCGCACCAGTGTTTAAGAAGGGTAGTACGAGTAATCCATCGAACTACACACCTATATCATTGACGTCGGTTTGCAGTAGGGTTTTGGAGCATATACTGTATTCAAACATTATGAATCACCTCGAAGGGAACGATCTATTGATACGTAATCAGCATGGTTTCAGAAAACATCGTTCTTGTGCAACGCAGCTAGCTCCTTACTCGCACGAAGTAATGGCCGTTATCGACAAGGGATCTCAAGTTGATTCCGTATTTCTAGATTTCCGGAAAGCTTTTGACACCGTTCCTCACAAGCGACTTCTAATCAAGCTGGGGGCCTATGGGGTATCGTCTCAGTTGTGCGACTGGATTCGTGATTTCCTGTCAGGAAGGTCGCAGTTCGTAGTAATAGGCGGCAAAACATCGAGTAAAACTGAAGTGATATCTGGTGTTCCTCAGGGAAGTGTCCTGGGACCTCTGCTGTTCCTGATCTATATAAATGACCTGGGTGACAATCTGAGCAGTTCTCTTAGGTTGTTCGCAGATGATGCTGTAATTTACCGTCTAGTAAGGTCATCCGAAGACCAGGATCAGTTCCAAAGCGATTTAGTAAAGATTGCTGTATGGTGTGGCAGGTGGCAGTTGACGCTAAATAACGAAAAGTGTGAGGTGATCCACATGAGTTCCAAAAGAAATTCGTTGGAATTCGATTACTCTATAAATAGTACAATTCTCAAGGCTGTCAATTCAACTAAGTACCTGGGTATTAAAATTACGAACAATTTCAGTTGGAAAGACCACATAGATAATATTGTGGGGAAGGCGAGCCAAAGGTTGCGTTTCATTGGCAGGACACTTAGAAGATGCAACAAGTCCACTAAAGAGACAGCTTACACTACACTCGTTCGTCCTCTGTTAAAATATTGCTGCGCGGTGTGGGATCCTTACCAGGTGGGATTGACGGAGGACATCGAAATGGTGCAAAAAAGGACAGCTCGTTTTGTATTATCACGTAATAGGGGAGAGAGTGTGGCAGATATGATACGCGAGTTGGGATGGAAGTCATTAAAGCAAAGACTTTTTCGTCGCTGCGAGATCTATTTACGAAATTTCAGTCACCAACTTTCTCTTCCGAATGCGAAAATATTTTGTTGAGCCCAACCTACATAGGTAGAATTGCAGAGTAGTCATGTAGATGTAGATGTTGATACTTTCTTCACCAATTTCAATACATATGGATTCTGATGATTTCGGAAATTCTTTGCTCAAGCACTGCATTGGAATTTAGCCAGGTGGCCCTCAGACAGTTGCGTCTTCGGTGCTTGAGAAAGTCATGCTTTTTCTTGTTCGAAGGAAGTCGGCCGTTACATTCGCTTTACAGTGCCTCAAGGTGTTGAGACGTGTATGGTTGCGGAGCTATATTTGAAGGAGCATGCTGCTCTGATGAAATTACTTGTTCGACGGAGAGCCCTGGTTTTAATTAGCCGCTAAGCTCATTTCAGTTTATATTCAGTGGAAAAATACACTGGTGTGCAAAAGTTACGGAAGAAAGTAACATTCGCATGATATGTCACGGCCAAATAACAGAGCTCGATGAAACTTGGACCACAAACAGAAAGAACTGCTACAGCACAGCGCAGAAAAAAATGGCTCTGAGCACTATGGGACTTAACATCTGAGGTCACCGGTCCCCTAGAACTTAGAGCTACTTAAATCTAACCTAAGGACATCACACACATCCATGCTCGAGGCAGAATTCAAACCTGCGACCGTAGTGGTGGCACGGATCCAGACTGTACCACCTAGAACCGCTCGGCCACCCTGGCCGGCTGCAGTGCAGAAAGTAACTACATTAAATATAGAGTGAGAAGAACATAAATGCCACTTTTATTAAAAGCCGTAGGGTGGGCGACCACCACGGGCGGCAGTGCATGCCCTGAGGCGTGTTCCCATGCTAGCCACAAGACTGGTAATGAGTCCTTGTGTTAGGGCGTACCATTGCTCCACCAACGCAGGTCGCAACTGCTGGATGATCGTTAAGAGGTATCGAAGTCCTGTATACGTTCCCCCAACGCATCTCACACGCGGTCGATACGATTTAAGTCGGGGTAACGGGCAGGTCTGCCCATTCGTCGAATATACTCCCTTTCAAGAGCGCCTACACCTGCGCTTTTCGATGAGATCTACATGTGGAAGGAAAACGGTGGCCGAACATGATGGATTCGGTGACACAGGTGTTAGGATGTTGGGGAGGCATCAGCGTACTGATCTCCAAATCTTTGAACACGATACACTCAGAAGTCGCGTGAGGTTGAGGGTATTACATTAGGAAATGAGACACTTTACAGTAGTAAAGGAGTTTTGCTATTTGGGGAGCAAAATAACTGATGATGGTCGAAGTAGAGAGGATATAAAATGTAGACTGGCAATGGCAAGGAAAGCGTTTACAAAGAAGAGAAATTTGTTAACATCGAGTATAGATTTAAGTGTCAGGAAGTCGTTTCTGAAAGTATTTGTATGGAGTGTAGGCATGTATGGAAGTGAAACATGGACGATAAATAGTTTGGACAAGAAGAGAATAGAAGCTTTCGAAATGTGGTGCTACAGAAGAATGCTGAACATTAGATGGGTAGATCACATAACTAATGAGGAAGTATTGAATAGAATTGGGGAGAAGAAAAGTTTGTGGCACAACTTGACCAGAAGAAGGGATCGGTTGGTAGGACATGTTCTGAGGCATCAAGCGATCACCAATTTAGTATTGGAGGGCAGCGTGGAGGGTAAAAATCGTAGGGGGAGACCAAGAGATGAATACACTAAGCAGATTCAGAAGGATGTAGGTTGCAGTAGGTACTGGGAGATGAAGAAGCTAGCACGGGATAGAGTAGCATGGAGAGCTGCATCAAACCAGTCTCAGGACTGAAGACCACAACAACAACAACACTCAGAAGTCAACGTTATTGAGACACTGTACTCCTTCACCATGTGAGTCTTTTCAGGGTTCATTTGGTCTTAATTATGTTTGGATAACAATGCGCGAACGTATCGAAAGCTGCAGGTGGATTCCGGCTACTTAGCTGAGTAGTAACGTGCTAGTCTACAACGCAGCCGGCCCGGGTTCGATTCCCGGCCGGGTTCGAGAGTTTCGACTTGCACCCGGCGGCCAAACTTCCCTGGATGCGTGCACCCGGTCACCAGTGCCAAATGATCATTTCATATCTTTTTTTTCCGCGTGTGAAACGAGGGGACATTTGGCGAATGGACTGGCCTGCCCTTTGCCCTGGATTAAATCATATCGATTGCATGTGGGCTGCTTTGTGGATACGCACAGCAGCACGGCCACCTGCACGAACGGTCATAAAGCTGTTGTGAGTCTCGCTGGTGGAGGAATGAGACGCCCTGCCACAAAAACTGCTTACCGACAACAGTGTGGTAAATATGGGAGCCGGACGTTGTGGCCGAGCAGTTGTAGGCGCTTCAGTCCGGAACAGCGCGTCTGCTACGGTCACAGGTTCGAAACCTGCTTCGGGCATGGATGTATGTGATGTTCTTAGGTTAGTTAGGTTTAAGTAGTTCTAAGATCTAGGGGACTAATGACCTCAGATGTTAAGTCCCGTAGCGCTCAGAGCCATTTGAGCAAGAATGTGAACACGCTGCACAGCGTACAGTGCTATCCGCTGTGATCACACTCCCTATTAACAACCACATCCTGCCTATTATAATATCTATGACGAATCACTGTGACTTCAGTGAATTTATTGTCTCTGAATAAATGTGTCATTTCTGTCCGCCTCACTGCGTATATCTTTCAGTTTTCTTGGGTACTATACTGGAGGAATTCTTTCAATGTACAATACAAGTTTCATCGAGTCATGTTACTTGGCCGCGACATGTCAAGTGAAATCTACTTAAATTCTTAAGTTTCGCTCACCAGCGCATATCACCACTGAATGCAAATTGGAATTATCTTACTAGTCACCTTAATTGTCGTACAGACTGTTCAAATATAAAATGAATCGTTAGAAGGATCATTCGATACGATACCTGCTATAAAGCCCTGATATGAGAAAAAAAAGTAACGGTATCGAGATAAAAGTTTTCGAGACAAAAAAGTATGGATAATTTTTTCGTTTCCCTAACCAGATGCTGCATTAACCGTGGCCAGATAAGCCTGCAGAGTGCCATAATATCAGGCAAAACGTACAGATACAACTGAAGCTACGACGAAGACAATTAGCCCAGAATCGATGAAGTTATTACTGGGATGTATTTTACCGGGTGGTTGGTTTCGTACTGTTACATTATAAGTTCTCCTCAGTGTCTTACTGTACGAAATTTAGCTCAAATTTACCTCTATAAAAAGTGTACGTGTTACCAAAACCACGTACCTACAATCTGTTATCCAACTTAAACTCGTATGCTAACCTTTGAGTAGACCGAACCTAGTGTGAATTGAACTGTAACTGGTCTGAATACCACCTGTCTTTATATTATATGCTCAACTGTCGTAAATAAATTATCTGGGCCTAATCTAAATTTCCACTTAACTCCCATCTTGACAGCATTGCTGCAGATTTCTCGAAAGCACAATACCAAATATCAATCAGTCAGCGGCTAAGCTAAATTTCTAGTTTTAAACAACATTTCCAAATAATATTCAAACTGTTGCTTACCATATGGTGCAATGTGGTAATGTGTAACGGTAAACCTTCTTTAAGAAGTGGGATGGAAAGAGTAACTATTCCTATGAAATGATATTCCAAGACAAGGATTTTAGAATGAATTATGTATTTCGAAAGACAGAGTAAAACTTCGCGTGATTTTCACACATAATATTGGTCTGAACAGTACTAAAATTAACAATGTGAACAATGATTTAAAAAGGGTACAATATTAACAGAGAATGTACATAAAAAACCAAACAGCTTAATCAATTAATACGTTAAGGCATGACTCAGGGAAGTGGAGTGGTCTTTCTCTCAGCTCTGAACAAGTGGCAGAGTTAGCTAGCAGACAATAAGAATTCCGACAAACTAGCTGCGCAGTGTTCAGTCTTACCTCAAAGTTCCTTTTTTTAAAAAAAATCAAGATTTATATTTTTTTCACCTTTCAATATATGTATCATATTCATCCTTACTGCGCTTTACAATAAATCTTTCTTTTTCTAACAGATACAATCAAAAGTCAACACAGCAATTACTGAATACGTCTATCACCTGCCACACTTTAACTAAGAACGTATCAGATAGCGCAGAGGGAAATAGTGTGCCACAACAAGACCAAAGATTGTTTAACAGTAACAGAACTTGCACTCTTTCTGACGTACACATCGATAACTTAAAAGAAATCAAAATGACATGCCCACATTACAACAAGGTCATTCACATTTACGTTTTCCTTGGTGGTCCCCGCATGAAGTCTTCTGTAAGGCCAAGGAAGAATTGTTTTGTCCACTAGAACATCAGTTCGTCTTTGATTAATGCTGGTGTGTCAGCCCCGCAAGTTACTAAATCAAACAATTTGTCATTGGTCTTCACGAAATCGTTCCAACAAAGAAAAATATAACGTGATTACGAGGAATCTGCGCCTCAGTAACCAGCGACGGTGCCGACGTATAATTTAATCCTCTTAAAATATACCTAGCGCACCTGCGAGCAATAACATCCCCAACTGACGGCTTACCACCATTAAATGTGTCACGTATTCTCTCAGCTCGAGAGACTTCTCATTTACCCAGTACTACTCGCCAAATTGAATTGTTAACCCGGCACTATATGGAATTAACTGGGTCATGTGATTCGTTCCAGCCATGTTCCAGTTGTGCATGTTGAGCAAAAAGAGGAAGTAATCGTAGAAAGTGTCTTTGTCGGGTTGATGTAAACATAATTAAAGTTCCCGAATAAATTTTCACTCTGCCGTGGAGTGTACACTAACGTGAAACTTTCTTCAGGAGGGGTGCTCGGGTAGCCCGGTTGGTGAGCACCTTCCCGCGTATGTCGTGCACAAAGTTTTAATCTGACAGGAAGTTTCGTAATTAAAGTATTGATGATGAGAACGAAAAACGCTTTGACATTGGTGACACAGAAAGCGACGGATCTGGCAAGCAAAATGTCAGAGTTCAGTAAGTCAATGGTGAGGAGATTACTAAAGGAAGGACCCAGCTCTGATTGGAATGGGATTCGGATATCTATCCCAAAAAAGAAGCATGAGCAAAGTACCCACAAGAAGTATTCTACTGACGATACTTGTAAACGTGTTATTAGTTAGCAGTTACTGCAACGTTGTAAAAACTTCAAGGAAATACCAGACTTGCCAGAACTTGACCTGTCACTGCCATGTGATCAAGATTGCTGGTATGATTACTTAGGCTGTTGGAGGTCTTGATGGCAAGGCAGGTTGGTTAGCAGGGCAACAGGCACGTGAGGCAAATCAATGACCCTTGTAAAATCATAGACAAAATCAGAAACAATAGTTCCTTTACTCATAACATTCAGTGCAGCAGTCGAAAAGGTGTCTTGCTGCGGTCAGCGTCCAGGAATGCAGGCTGGTCCCAGATGATTGTGTGTGCTTAGTTCAGTACCTTGACGAGTGATGCGCTGCGTAGGTTCAAATGGCTCTGAGCACTATGGGACTTAACATCTATGGTCATCAGTCCCCTAGAACTTAGAACTACTTAAACCTAACTAACCTAAGGACATCACACAACACCCAGTCATCACGAGGCAGAGAAAATCCCTGACCCCGCCGGGAATCGAACCCGGGAACCCGGGCGCGCTGCGTAGGCCAGGCAATATGCAAAGACGGCAGGTTTCGTAGTAACATGGCACAGGCGCGTCTCAGTGCAATAGGCACGAAACGACGATTTCCAGCTTATTATGCAGCGGCAGCAGCACGTAGACGCAAGTCTGAAGTAGCAGTGAGTGCGGGCACAGGATAGGAGGTAGCTCGACAGGAAGTGAGATTCAGGTGTGAACCATGGGCCTCCGCATCAGGCCTAGGTGCAGTCCGTATTTCCGCAGCCAGCGGATTCGGCATATAGGTTATGATCCACATCAAATCGACGACTGCCGTGAAGTACTTCCCGGAGCTGCCCACATATGGTGCTAGACACAGGGCAGCTGGACTGGGTGGTATTTACGGTGCTCGTTCATCCCTGTAATGACATCATTCTTCCTCATGTAAGCCAAGGAAGCAGTGCAGTGCCTGGCGCGTGTGTGTGGTAACACTCACATTAACCGTGCACTAATTATAATGTAGGTAGACCAAATGTGTGAAATAACATGGGGCTTCATTGAAACCAAAACGGAGTGCAAAAAGTGGCCGACATACATCGCTGGGCAGCAACAAGTCAGTGTCGCCGCGTGAGAATCGGGTATAAAATGAGCTGTAGTGAGATAGGAAGTCAGATAATCCATATCCAACTGATGAACACCCCATTTTGCCATAAGTGTGAAAGAACGCTTGCGGTCATCGTTAGATGAGGATCACGTGTTGAGCCACCACGCCTCTTACGCTTGGCGTACCAGTTCCCCAGACCTCAGTCCGGGTGATTAATGGTTGTTCCCTGAAGTTGAAAAGCTACCGCGATCGGCAGACCTCATTAGGGATGCTAAATCACAACATCCAACGACAATTTCTCATCATATGCACTGAAATACCGTACAGTGCTGTTCACGAGAGTGTCCCTCTACTACACGTATTGCTGATGAATGACGGCCGACGTGTTGTACATTCATTATAATTTTATATTATATGAAGTGCTATCTGTTGGTCATTTTGAACACTTTCTTTAGTTTCAGTAAGACTCCACTTCATTTCAATCATGTGTGTCAATTTTTATCTCTTTACGTACGTCACTACATGAAGTGTGGAATTCTCAAGTATTAACGTACTGGTGGGCACCTTCTAAGTCACTGCTGTGACAGTCTGGCCTTCGTACTTTGCTGTGTTCACCATATTTCAGCCCTAGATAAGGGTTAATTAAACATAATTTAATTAATAATGATGTTATTAATACAAATGTGATAGAATCCTTGAAAGTACAGTATGGGTGAAATGGGATATTTTCGATATCTCCGTTTAGCCCTAATGATGTTGCGGCTGAACATTTGATAACCAGCCCTGTTTTGCCGCCAGAGGCAGCCCTTCGTCATATAAGCTCCGCTTCTTTGTAGCTTCTTGCATCAAACAGTGGCGGCAGCTTTTCCGTTTGCTCGGCCACAGGTTACAGACGCCAAGTTAGAAGGCAGCGACGCAGCATCACACAGAGCTACCACCTGAACCCCGTGACAAGATAAATCTGCATCATGTTTCTGTTCTTGTTATAAATGCAGCGTCCTCACCCAAAGGCGTGACATAGTACCACTTGCGAGCATACTGGGAAGTCCACGATAACTGCCTCCCCTACCCGTTTCTTGAGCATAGACACAACGGTGCTCTCGCCATGGCGTGAACTTCAGGTCGCTCTGCCGAGTGAACTAGGACCGCATCGGGAAATCCACGACCAAGTTCGTAGGTAATGCTATTGACAGAGAGAAACTGCGACACCAGACAAGCGTAACGAATTACAGGAAGATCTGTAGGGGATAGGTGCTTGGCCAAGGATTTATCAACTAGCCCTCTTTTTTGAGAGGTAGTTGATATATCATGGGCCAAGCATTGATCCTCTACAGATCTAAACATTGGCGTAAATCCATCCACGAGGGAGATGTACAAAACCATCATTCGACCATTGCTCCACAATTGTTCGTCGATCTGGGACGCTTAGCAAATAATATTGACAGAGAAAATAGAAGGGATCCGAAGGCGAATGGCGCATTTAGTCACAGGTTGCCTTAGGAAGCGCGAAAGCTTCATACAGATGCTCATCAGATTCACTAGCACGCGTTGTGAGAGAGACGCTTTGCATCCCAGTGGGCGGTTTACTGTTGCAGTTCCGAGAAGGTATGTGCCTAGACGAGCCATACAGTGTATTGCTTCTTTCTGTGTATATTTCACAAAAAAGATCACGAAAGCAAAATTATAAAGATGTGAGGTAGCACGGAGGCTTACCAACAATCCCGGGCGCAATTCGCGGGGTAGTGACTGTGCTACGCAAGGTACCCTCCGCTGCACGCCATAGTGTGTCTTGTATTGAAGTAGATGTAGTCGCATAGTATTACTGTCACGAGTTGCGTAACACTACATCTTCCACCACTGGCGATAAACAACGAATATTTATTCGACCATAAGGACACAAAGACGGTTTCTACAACTACATCTACATCAACGTACACATTCCGCAATTTGGTGCATAGCGGAGGGCACGTTCTGCTACTGCTAGTCATTTCCTTTCCTCTTCGATTCGCAAATGGAACGATCGAAAAACTAATGTCTCTATAATTCCGTACGAGCCCTGGTTTTTCTAACCTTGTCTTTGCGGTCTTTGCGCGAGATGTTACGTCGGTGTCAGTAAGATCGTTCCGCAGGCTGTTCCATGTCGGTTTCCTAAAATATCTCAATAGTGTTTCACGAAAAGACTGTCACCTTCCCTCCAGGGATACCCATTTTAGTTCCCGAAGTGACTCCGTCACACTTTCATGCTGTTTGAACGTACCTGTAACAAATCTAGGGACCCACCTCTGAATGGCTTCGAAGTCTTCCTTTAATCCGACCTGGTACGAATCCCAGTCACACGAACAGTACTCAGCAGTGGGCCGTACAAAAGTTATGTACTAGGTATCTTTTGTAGATGAACTGCGTACACTTTTCTAGGATTCCCTCAATAAACCGAAGTCTAGAATTCATCTACCGTACTGATGACCTTACGTGCTAGTTCTGTTTCATGTCGCTTTGCAATGTACCATTTGGATATTTCAACAAAGTGTCTCTTTCACGCAGCGCAGCACTAATATGCTTTTTCTCCTATTCACCTGCACTAACTTACATTTTCTAACTTTTAGAGCAAGCTGCCATTCATCACATCAAACTGAAATTCAGTTCAACTAGTCCCGTGTCTCTCTACAACAGACGGCCGCTGTGACCGAGCGGTTCTAGGCGCTTCATTCCGGAACCACGCGGCTGTTACGGTTGCAGGTTCGAATCCTGCCTCGGGCATGGATGTGTGTGATGTCCTTAGGTTAGTTAGGTTCAAGTAGTTCTAAGTTCTAGGGGACTGATGACCTCAGATGTTAAGTCCCATAGTGCTTAGAGCCATTTGATTTGAACCCTCTACTACAATTTAAAGACTACGCTGTCCTGTACGCTACAAAGCCATCTTACGGGTCTAGTACCGCCACACAACTTTGCGTATAAAGACAGCGAATAAAATGATGTGTCGGTAACTGAGGTGACCTATAAAGACCATGAAACACATACAAAAAGATAACACATCAATAAGCTCATTTACAACTAGCTGCTCCCTGCCTCGCGTTACTGTGGCTTAGCTTGGTTCAATAGAAAAGAAAGAAAAGAGGAAGCACGCGTTTCTAATACCATGGAATTTGAATATACGTCTGATCTCCTTCTTACGTCTGTCTGTCCCTCTCCTCTTCCCCCCTGTCTTTGTTCACCTCGTCCTCCTTACCTCTTTCTCCGTACCATCACCTGCTCCCCTCTCTCTCAGTCCATCTCCTTCTTCATTCTTTCTCTCCATCTCCTCCTGCCCCCTCCCTGTTCCCCTCTCTCTATCCGTGTCCTCTCCCCATCCTATGTCACTCTTCCCCTCTCCCTCATTCCATCTCCTCCTACTCTCTCACTGTTCCTCTCCTCATCGCTTTCTATGTCCATTTCCTCCCACCCCTCTGTTCATCTCGTCTTTTTCCCTCTCCCTGACCTTGAGCATTGTTTATTATTATTATTGCAAAATCAGGTTCTGTAGTAATATTATAATGACAATCCGATATGACATAAACACGAGTTTCGTGTTCGGTAACAACGTTTCACTATTAGGTACACCATACATTTTATAAGGTTTTCATATGTCATAAGGGAGTTGCTATTCCACATTTATTTCGATCAAAATTTATGAAACACTCACTTCGTATCGATGAATGCCGCAGACAAGTTTATCATAACGAAAGTAATATTATAGCGTCTTATAAAGGAGCTCAGACAAATTTTCTACGTGAAATCCTCTTGCAAAATTATCTCTGTATGTTTGTCATAGCATTATGTGGGGTAAATGCAGCTGCAACTTGTCATGAAGCAGATACTTTTTTTCGAAGTGATTCAACTTCTTTACAACCTGTTCAGTAGCAGTCCACAACAGTGCGAAATTCTGAAATAGTTTGTTGACGTTAAACTATCTTCATCATACCCCGAAAGTCATCCTGAACGTGGAAAGTCATTAATGTCGAAACGACCCTCCTTAAAACGAGAAAACCGTTTTCTTGCTGTGTTCTGTCCAGGGGAATTGTCTTCATTCACGGCCCAAAAGTTTCTCGCTGCCTCCGCTGCTGTCACCCGTCTATTCAACTAAAATAGAAGAATACGTCGGAAACGTCCCTACTTCTCCACTCGGAACTCAATTCTGTTGCGTCTACAGCTCCACTAACTGTCTCCAGATGACAAAATGACAATATGGTAACTCAAAATAGCAACAGTGAATTACAAATAAAAAAATGCTAATCGATAAATAAATCCATAGCAACCGGAACACCAACATGCAAAACAAAAACGCTAGGAACGTTGCACCAACTTAATAACTTCAGTAGTTCATTGTTTCCATGGTAATAATAACAATTGAGACAAAGAATCTAAAATATGAATAATGAGCACTAGTTTTTGTATATAAAACTAAATATTTGCGATCACCGTGTTACTGAGAAGTAATGTTTATATTCCTGACCTCAACGATACAGCTACTCTCATACGCCCATAACGAAACTTTCTGATCTGCTTCGGAACACTTTGTGCTATGTCTTCTGGGACATCCGCCTTCTAAATACAGTGCAATGGCTTGTCACAGTCCGTATAATTTCCTCGATTGTTCACTTGTTGTGTAATACGAGACAACACTGCATTCAACACACAATCGAAGATACTGTCGTTAAAAGTAGCTCGATGAATCACGTGTGCATCCTACCGCGCACTCTGAGTCAAACTATTGCACCATGAACTTCTCTTAATTCGCTCGAATCCCACTGGAAACATCTCGTGCAACGTATATAACCATAGTATAAACCAGCGGAATTGTCTAATCTCTCATTTAGACTGTCCCCTTTTCTCTTTCTTTGCCTCTTCCGCTGTCTCTACCATGTCTCGACAGCCCGAAAATTGGGGGCAGGAGATCCTACTACATTTTCCCTTTATACCCTCGTATTTAAAATTTAAGTCCAAAATGCACCATTCCCTATACCTAATTGTTCCGTTCTGGGAGGGTCCAGTCTCCCCAACCCCATTCCAAGGCTATGTATGGTGTCCGTTCATCTCTGTTTTTCATTTCCACTGTGTCCTCTCTTTTTTCCTCCCGTTGCTTCTGTCTTTCCCTTTTACTGGAACTGTCTCTCACTGACCATTAGTACCTCCTATCTCTTTGGCTGCCACTGCTATTGTCTTCATTCATCTCTCTCTGTCTTTCAGTGACAATTTCTCTCTCTCACTGTCACTGTCTTCTCTCTGCTTCTCTCCCTCTGGCACTGTCTCTTCTCTGTTGACCGTCACTGTCTCTGCCACTTTCTTTCAGCACAAAAAAGTGCGAAAATGTTAGAATGCCAAAATTTTTGGCGAAGATAGAGCAGTGAAGATTGAGGCAGCTAGTCCCTTCCTCACATCTCTCAGAATCTCTTAAAGGGGCACAAATTCGCCTTTTTTGTGCTCCAAGAGGAGCATTTTTCCGATGATTCACTTCATTTCCCTGCGACAGCAGCAAATGCAGCTTATATAAAACGAATCCTTTAGGTCAGTAAAGTTTTACGGTTTATACACTTTGAAAGATTTATATGCTTTGACACATGTAAACAACAAAAAAGAGCGTATAATATAAAGTTAACACAAAATCGTTTGCTTTACGCTTTTTCTCGATACTTAGCTGATCGACTGCAATTCATCGAAAACGCGCAGCTTGTGATCTGTATCATAAAAGAGTAAACATGGTATTTGAAATATTTCACTGAATTTGCAGTTTTCCACTGTGTATAATTGTTGTCAGTCATTTTAACATCCCTTTTAGCTCATTTTTTTATTACTGCAGTACCACTTTGGGGATATTCGTATACAGAGACAATGCGCTATAAAGTATTACTTGTGAACAAATCCTGACTAATAACATAGTTTGGTGATATCAAAACCCTTGCGATGACTCTACAACCCTCGCCATGTGTCACACCGTGAGTTAAAACAATATTTATGCCGCAGACTGAATGTTACGCGCAGATTTTTCTATGTAAGTACAACTCTGCCTCTTGGGTAACAGATACCGATATCCAAAGAAGTTCCCAAGTTCCACGAGAATATCATCTTAAGAACACACCGCACGTCTGCCATAAATAAAAATGATCGAAGTGGCCATCCCCACAATTGCTACTTTTCGTGCCCAAAAATCGCTGTTTTTCGGGATTTTTGTAGGAGCCGGCGATGAACAAATGTTGCACTTCTAAGCCTCCTAAGGTCCACCATTGGCCACACATAATACAGAAGAACCAACCGATTTGCTCAATTCGCCTGGGCTGGAGAAAGTATGTAATGTTTAAATTTTGGTCTTGTACTGTATGTTAGCTACGGCAAGCTCCTCTTTCCGATAGATATACAAAACTGTTGACCCCTTATCTCTGTGATCAACAGAACCCGAGATATGGCGTCAAGAAAAACAGCATTTTCGCGCGAGTCTTTTTGGAACTTACTGGTACGGTGCACGGACCGATTACATCCCAGTGCGTATTTTTGTGTATGTCCATTATTCTCCGATTTGAATAGTTTTTACGCTACTGGCCATTAAAATTGCTACACCAAGAAGAAATGCAGATGATGAACGGGTATTCATTGGACAAATATGTTATACCAGAACTGACAATTGATTACATTTTCACGCAATTTGGGTGCATAGATCCTGAGAAATCAGTACCCAGAACAACCACCTCCGGCCCTAATAACGGCCTTCATACGCCTGGGCATTGAGTCAAACAGAGCTTGGATGGCGTGGCGTGTACAGGTACAGCTGCCGATGCAGCTTCAACACGATACCACAGTTCATCAACAGTAGTGACTGGCGTATTGTGATGAGCCAGTTGCTCGGCCACCATTGACCAGACGTTTTCAATTGGTGAGAGATCTGGAGAATGTGCTGGCCAGGGCAGAAGTCGAACATTTTCTGTACCCAGAAAGGCCCGTACAGGACCTTCAACATGCGGTAGTGCATTATCCTGATGAAATGTAGGGTTTCGCAGAGATCGAATGAAGTGTAGAGCCACGGGTCGTAACACATCTGAAATGTAACGTCCACTGTTCAAAGTGCCGTCATTGCGAACAAAGGTGACCGAGACGTGTAACTAATGGCACCCCACAACATGCCGTCGGGTGATACGCCAGTATGGCGATGACGAATACACGCTTCCAATGTACGTACACCACGATGTCGCCAAACACGGATGCGACCATCATGATGCTGTAAACAGAAACTGGATTCATCCGAAAAAATGACGTTTTGCCATTCGTGCACCCAGGTTCGTCGTTGAGTACACCACCGCAGGCGCTCCTGTCTGTAATGCAGCGTCACGACTAACCGCAGCCATGGTCTCCGAGCTGATAGTCCATGCTGCGGCAAACGTCGTCGAACTGTTCGTGCAGATGTTTGTTGTGTTGCAAACGGCCCTTATTGTTGATTCAGAGATCGAGACGTGCCAGCACGATCCGTTACAGCCATGGGGATAAGATGCGTGTCACCTCGACTGCTAGAGATACGAGGCCGTTGGGATGCAGCACGGTGTTCCGTATTACCCTCCTGAACACACTGATTCCATATTCTGCTTACAGTCATTGGATCTCGACCAACGCGAGGAGCAATGTCGCGATACGATAAACCGCAATCGCGATAGGCTACAATCCGACCTTTATCAAAGTCGGAATCGTGATGGTACCCATTTCTCCTCCTTACAGGAGGCTTCACAACAACGTTTCACCAGGCAACGTCGGTCAACTGCTGTTTGTGTATGAGAAATCGGTTGCAAAAATTCCTCATGTCAGCACGTTGTAGGTGTCGCCACCGCCGCCAACCTTGTACGAATGCTCTGAAAAGCTAATCATTTGCATATCACAGCATCTTCTTCCTGTCGGTTAAATTTCGCGTATGTACGACGCCATCTTCGTGGTGTTGCAATTTTAATGGCCAGTAGTGTTAATCATGTCAAATCTTCTTTAAAATAACAACAGAACTGAGCTGCTATATTTGGAAATGGGGCTCTGTGGCGCATCTTACACCTGGTTCAGTCCGCGCTCTCAACGTCTCTGTAGCGCCGCCACCTATCGAAACTACATGAAGCTATAGGGGCTGTAGCAGGATAATACTCCAGATTATTCCACAACGAATTCTGCACTTTTTCAACCGATATTGGCCGAGAAGGAAAATATGTTACGTTGAGTACTGAGCGTTCCTCGTACGTTGTTATCCGTAGATTACTAACTACTGAATTACAGTCCTTGCGCAGTCTTTTTACGTGAATGGAACCACTCGTTGCTTCGTCGTCGTTTTTAGAGCGGGGCTTCCGGGAGTCCGGTGCACTGTCCCTGCGCCACGTAACTTGCCCGCTCGTTTCCCTCGGAGAAGCGCGATTTCTTTCCTGCTCGACATCCAATCTCTCCGGCGCGCCGTGCAGAGGCAGAGGAGGGAGTGACACGTCCTCGTCACGGACTCCCGCGCTGAATATAATGGCCAGCGCGCAAGACGCTGCCGGACAAAGCGGCCGGCCGCGCTATCCCCGCGGAATATCTAACGAGCGGCGCGCGGCCCCCCCGGCCGTAATGAATGGCCCGACGTCACTTCCCGTCCTGACAAACGAGAAGTCGGACCGCGCCGCTCCATCCCAATTATGCCGCTGCCCACTTCCTCGTTCTGTTCCGCTGTGACTGCAGAAACCCGTTCCTCGGCTTGCTTCTTATGCGGCTACCGTACGCGGGAACAGGGATGAGATACGCATTCTCCTACGAAGAACTGTGCCCAGACAGATTTTAGTGCGTTTTTCATTAAGAGTCCACACCAAAGAGCTAGCCATTAAAATTGCAACAAATTGAAGACGGCACGCAACACACGTCAAATTATCATACAGTTCGCCACACGCTTGGATATGCATCTGGAGAGTCGAAATGTCAGACGTTCTGTCTGGAGAATCAAAAACAATGTATCTCTTTTTGTACATAACACGTCTGTATCGGGGTAATTCAGAAGGTATACGCATACCTCATAATTATGCTGCTCACATCATGAGTCCGAAAAATAATGAGAAAAATTAGAGATTAAGTAATTTGTTATTAATGTTGTACATGCCATAGCAGGGAACGGACTGGTCCTTAGCGCCAATAAGGAAGTTTTTTCGTCAAGTGCCATAAATTCTGAAGCACTAATGACAGTAAAAGTACTGAAGTACAGGACTGCTTTCACTAGTATAATTGTAGTCAACGAAAACAATTTCTCATACTTTTCAAAGTTACACAAGAAAATAAGAAAATCAAATGCAAGAAAAAAAACATAGCATTAACTTCCGTTGCGTACTCCACTCCATCCTTGGGATCAGATATTGAAAAGATTACTGTAGGAGTCGCCGAGCGAAGTGGAGCAGTGGTTAGCACACTGGACTCGCGTTCGGGAGGACGATAGTTCAAACCCGGTTCCGGCCATCCTGATGTAGGTTTTCCGTGATTTCCCAAAATCGCATCAGGGCACGGCTGACTTCCTGCCCCATCCTTCCCTAATCCGATGGAACCGATGACCTTGCTGTTTGGTCCCCTCCCCCGAATCACCAAACCAATCAACTGTAGGAGTTCCTGTGATGTTGAGGAAGAGCCGGCCGTGGTGGCCAAGCGGTTAAAGGCGCTACAGTCTGGAACCGCGCGACCGCTACGGTCGCAGGTTCAAATCCTGCCTCGGGCATGGATGTGTGTGATGTCCTTAGGTTAGTTAGGTTTAATTAGTTCTAAGTTCTAGGCGACTGATGACCTTAGAAGTTAAGTCACATAGTGCTCAGAGCCATTTTTTTTTTTTTGTTGAGGAAGAAATATCAATTCGTCAACTGGTCTTCCTGTTTGGCTGTTCATAACCTTGGCTGGTCTTTCATGTGAACGACGGCATGACTTACGTCGTTACCATCTTCTTGCGTTGCCTCTTTGTTATAAACAGCCGCATCATCGGGGAACAGCCTTAGAGAGCATCCAGTGCTTTCTACTAGATCATTTATACATATTGTGGACAGTAACGGCCTTGTCACGCTTCCTTGGAGTAATCCGGCAATTACCTTTACACCTATCGCTTTTGTTCCGTTAAGAGCGAGGTGCTGAGTTATGCCTGCAAGGAAGTCTTGAACCCAGTCCGAAATATGCTCCGATACTCTATAAGCTCTTATATTTTATTTATTTATTTATTTTTTGTACTGAACAGCAATGCGAGATGGTGTGAAATGCCTTCCTGAAGTCAAGTAACACGGCATCATCAACCTATCAACCTGGGCACCTTTGTTTACTGCGCTGTGGATATGGAGGAACTGAGCGAGCTGAGTTTCGCAGGATCTCTGTTTGCGGTATCCAATGTTGATTTTTATAGAGGAGATTTTCCTTCTCCAAGAACGTCGTAATTCTTGGGCTTAAAACGTGTTCCATAATTCCACAACAGTCTGACTGAACAAGATAAGGTAGGTCTATAATTTTGAGGTACCCTTCGCTGC
The DNA here is from genome assembly GCF_023864275.1 of Schistocerca cancellata. NCBI lineage: Eukaryota > Metazoa > Arthropoda > Insecta > Orthoptera > Acrididae > Schistocerca > Schistocerca cancellata. Next base: position 515,095,511 of record NC_064633.1, read on the forward strand.
TCAAGCGATCTGTGATAAATTGCTGCTGAAAGGGAGCAAGCTCTTTCGCATAATGTTTCTAGAATCCTCAGTTATTTCATCTGGTCCTGACGCATTTTCACTACTAATCGACTGCACTGGTTTATCTATTCTGCGATCAGTTATCTCAATATTTGCCTTTTCGACTTTCGTACGACGACTGAAAGGAGGGACCGTGTTACGATCTTCTATGGTGAAACAATTTCCGAAGACCGAATTCAGTATTTCGGCCTTCTCTCTGTTATCTTCCTTTTCCGTGCCAATATCGCTACTGGGTGGATGAATAGATGATTCTAGCCGGCCGCGGTGGTCTAGTGGTTCTAGGCGCGCAGTCTGGAACCGCGGGACTGCTACGGTCGCAGGTTCGAATCCTGCCTCGGGCATGGATGTGTGTGATGTCCTTAGGTTAGTTAGGTTTAAGTAGTTCTAAGTTCTAGGGGACTGATGACCACAGAAGTTAAGTCCCATAGTGATCAGAGCCATTTGAACCAATAGATGATTCTGACCCGCTTACTGATTTTACGTACAACCAAATCCCCATAGGGTTTTTACTCAGATCGGTTGACGAAGTTTCACTTTCAAAGTCACTGAACGCTTCTCCCGTTGCCCTCCTTACACTGAGTTTCGCTTTATTAAAAAAATGGCTCTCAGCACTATGGAACTGAACTTCTGCGGTATCAGGCCCCTAGATCTTAGAACTACTTAAACGTGACTAACCTAAGGATATCACACACATCCATGCCCGAGGCAGGATTCGAACCTTCGACCGTAGTGGTCGCGCGGTTCCAGACTGTAGCGCGTAGTACCGCTCCGCCACCCCGGCCGGCCTTTTGCTTTATTCAGCTTTTGTTTGTCAGCAAGGTTTTTACTTCTCTTGAGCCTTCTCTTTGTTTACGTAGCAGTTTTCTAACACGGCTGTTAAACCATGGCGGATCTTTCCCATCCATTAAGACTGAAACGTCCCCTTAGAAAAATTATACATGACTGTGCTTAAACTGACACACAATATTTTTAGCGCAACGCAATCTGACTTTCAGAAATCCCTACATAGCAATGGCCCTGACTAACATTAACCTGTACCTTTCACAAATCACTTACCTCACAAAAATCTTCGTTACTGGAACTACTGCAATACAGCGAGCGCCACTACTGCCAGCTAAATAAAAGATTCCAAACTACAGAAGGCACTAACTACTGATAGGGATAGTTAGCAAATGAAAGATTTTAATAAAGAACAAACAATGTATTTACCTTAATATCATCAAAAGTCATAATATATGTAATTTCAAAACTCCATCTCTCTCCCCACTTCCACCACTGCTGGCGGCTCACCTCCAACTGCGCAACGCTACGCGCTGTTCACATCCAGCTGCCGCTGCCCAACACTACAATGGCAGACAACAATGCAAACTAGCCACAGAATGCACACAGCACAGCCAGTGATTTTCATATAGAGCGCTACGTAACGTTGCCAATAAGAAAACGTAAACAGCCTACTTACATAAAGAAAACATAATCAGCCTACCTACATAGCCCCCATGCTCCCCACAAAAAATTTTACAAATTGTTTTGGGCACTGGGCAATACATATTTGTTAAAATTTTTCATAATCGTAATTACAATAACAAAGAAATCAAATGCACACACTTATTGATACAATGTTGGTCAAAAGCTAAAATTTTCTCACAGTCCATAAAGATAGTCCTGATCATTCATCATAATAGTAATTACAGTTTTTTCACAAAGTATCATTAGTAAAAGAAATTGCACACAGAAGTAGTGGATTTCCATGCAGTCTTGAAGAAGTAGTGTTGTCCTTCCAACGGAAAGACAGTGCTGACTCTTGACATGTCGACAGGTAATGGGCCACAACAGAGCAAACCCACAGCAGAGTCCTTCGACGTTTTGAAGAAGATTGGTAGGTCGGTTATCACAGAGTAGACCCACTGTAGTCCTGGTAGAGAGTATGGTATTGGTGGGCCAGCAGAGGTGCAGACCCACTGTATTCCTTGTAGAAATAATGGTATTGGTGGGTCATCAGAGATGCAGACCCACTGTAGTCCTTGTAGAAATAATGGTATTGGTGAGTCAGCAAAGGTGTAGACCCACTGTAGTCCGTGTAGAAATAATGGTATTGGTGAGTCAGCAAAGATGTAGACCCACTGTAGTCCTTGTAGAAATAATGGTATTGTTGTGTCATCAAAGATGCAGACCCACTGTAGTCCTTGTAGAGATGGCCATCTGTTGTGACTGTGCAGGTGCACAATCACCATTGAAGAGTCTTGCAGATAATATAGCAATCCCATAACCACCACTTGTGCACTCACAAACTTTTTGGAATTGTCCTTAGAACCAGCAATGCTGTTATCCAGTCCCTTGCTGAATTATTAACACACATGCAAACACTAACAGTCCCTACTTCTCACATATTGTCCATACACTATGACCAACAGAAACGTGTGCAGTGAAATGGAACTTACAAGTTAATAAAATGATGAACTGGTGTCAATTACAATTTTATAACATAAGAATACAATTACAAAGGTACAAAATACATCATTAAAGAACATAACAATACAGATAACATTTGTAGTACAAGCTTTACAAAAGAATCGAAATAACATATACATCAATGTTACAGGAATTATGAGATAAGTAAATACATAAAAGATCAGAATAATTATTGAAACATCAACTTAACACATGCGCATTAAAACAAAACAGAATAAATAATGTCTAAGCATATTTACAAGGTAAATAACATATTATTAATGCCAATTATATTTGAGGATAACAGTATTCCTCATCATAGTGAATGTAGCTTAGTATCAGAAGAAGAAAAAATTCTACAACATATATCTTGTCAGATACACATATAAATACAGGAAGAACATAAATACACAAGGGTACACAAAAATATAGCGGAATAATACAAGGAAAAGACAGGGTTTGTTTTACTGCAGTATTTTGAATGGAGATCTCCCTTCGTTCATAATTATTCCCAAAAATCCTATCTATACCTGCTTTCTGTACTTTTCTCGTACATCCTCTCAGTGCATTTCTTCAAATTCATTGCAACACATTCTCTTATAGGCTACCCCCTCTTAAGCTAACTTAAATCTACTGAGCTCAGATGCTAAACTAAGGGACAGGCAATGCAGCAGTACAAAACAATTAACACGAACAGCAAAGACAAAAAAATTCAAATTGGCAAAGTAAGCAACAATATTACAACTAATATAAAGCAATGAGCAGCAAACAAGAAAAATAAATCAGTAATAAACTGGCGTAGCAGAGTAACACAAAGTCAAATTCAGTAACACTATGCCTGGCAAACAGCAGTAACTTATACCTTAACATGACATAGCTCAAGCAGAAAAAACAATACACTAAAGACAATAATGCAGACAAGGGAAATGTATATTCACATCTTAATGTCTATGTAATTAAAGAGGTGCACCACAACTTATTCTACGAAAAAATATTACAAAGTAGTTGAAAAGAAAATTATGTATGCAAGTCCTGTGAAGGGAAATGTCTTTTTGTGCTCCTTCGTTTTTTTTTTTTAAAGTTATTGTTTACTGGATCTGTAGGCATAAAATATCTATATTAGTACATTCATAAAATTTTATTTTAAACAATGCTGCAGTGCAGCTAGAAACTAGATATTAAAGAAAATGAGCAAATATGTACAAAGGATGGCATGAAACATCATTCATTAGCCATATGGCATTTCATAAGGCAGTAAAAATTCTCTCAATTCTCGAGAAAGACGCTTGTCATAATCAGGTGTGCAGATGTAAGTATCTTTCCAAGTAATGAGCATGTCATATTTGCGATGCTTTCTCTAAAGGAATGTCAATGGCGAGGATAATGGCCTCTTTCTTTTTTCTCCACCTAATGGCTTTCTTTTGTCAGATGACTACCTCTCAGCTGGTCGCCCAAAACGCATTATGCCAAGGTCACTTACCTTTCTTACTGAAATATTTACGACAGCAGTTTCTGCTACAGTGGCAGTCTCATATAAAAATATTTCACAGGTCAAGAATTTGCGTTACAAATCTGTAGAAACAAAATCCTATAAATATAACAGTGTCCAAAAAATTTTCGTCGGTATTGTAATACATTCACGCATTTACATACATTTCATAACTCTTAAAGTACGATTCTTGGTTTCCAACATCCTTTTCATAAATCAGAGTCCCTAACCATTACTCCTTATTCCTTACCTTACTACACATATACATATTCGTCGACACTTCTTCAATATTTCATCTTAATAAATAAGTAGCATAATCAAATTCCTCATATAACATCAGCTTATTGATCAGAAACATACCGCAACAGCATAATACACATAGTCATCGTAATAATAACATCATGACACCTCAGTCAACTCTCAAAATCGTCGTAGCTTCCTCCAATAATTTCAAAACCTAAAAAAATTCTCTGCTCATGTCAAAAGTGTCATCTGCCTCAAACGTACTTTAAAAATCGTGATCCCATACCAAATATATCATTCAAAGCTCTCATAATACCACAATGGGTCCGAAAAAATATGAACAGTTTACAAAGTACAGACAAAATACAATTTCGTAAGTGTGAAGTTACCCAACTGTGTAATTGCGTAAACATGTGTCACTGATGTAGTAAAAACATGTTTATCTCTCAGTTAAATGATCAGAGAGCTGTGTAATTTATGTGTTAAAGGAATATGGTACCGATGAGTAAAGTTGTATAAGCAAATACCATATTAGCTAGGGCTCCTTGTGCTTGCCAAACACATGGTACACAAAGTAAGCGTGTACCCCCCTCAGGATTATTGTAATTATCCCCTTAGGTGTTACAGATTACAGCAATGGAATGAAATGTATCACGGAAAACTTTCTTTGTAATTGAAAAATCTTTAAAAATAAATATTTTAAGTACAAAATTAATCACTCAAATACGTGTCCTGTAGCGCTAAATGTGCGTCTTGCTGTAAGATAATCTCTGTGGAGGTGTCGTAGTTATCGTCCTCTGAAAGCTAAGTTCTGCAGAAGCCAATGTACTTACCTCATGATACACAAAAGTGAAATGCTTTGCGTATAGATATCTTAGTTATTACGCTTATTGCCGTGATGAGGATAGTACTGTGCTGTAACATAGTGTTGTCCTACGGAAAAGGCTGTCTCCTTGTAGCTATACCACAAAAGTTACTACTAAAACATGTTTTACTTTCCAGAATAATACAGAAAAACTGTGCAGATATGAAACAGAAACACCACAAAAGCAACATTGTAAATTGTCACTCATTAGTAACGTCGTGATATAATCTTGTAGCTGTCACATAAACTAAGCACTGTGTCATCTGGTATCTCTCAGAAAGTACTTTAAATCCAGAATGCACTCTCAAGCAAACCAAAATGTTGCATGAAAAGCTCATTAGCAGTGCCGGTATATGTTCCAAGTATCTGAGCCTCATAGTCGCTACGCGATCGTGCAACTAACAAGCAAGAATGTATACACACAATAACACTGTGTCGTCTGTTCACTATAACAATGCACTCGTAAATACTGTCTAAATAAGTTCTCTTGGTTCTTGACTGGATATTTAACTTCAAACACCGTTGCATGTTAACAGATACTAAGTCTGACAAAGAGTACTAGTAACGTGAAGTGAAAAATTTTATAGCAAAGACTAAATTAAAAAACAGTTTATCTCTCAATAAACGGTTTTACATGTGAGATGTGGTGTAACCCTTTGCTCTTCTCAGTACGCAGAGTTTCAACTTGAATGCAATTATCATGCGGTATTCGTCCGTAAAGATTACTGGAATTTTGCTCAAGGTTAGCGTCAATGTTATTTTTCCCTGAGCTAGCGGGTGCAAGTGACTGCCTGCGGTGCGAGTCATTGTCTGTTTCTTTGTTGGCGCACGTCGTTATTGGTATTAGGAGACCTAGCTTCTCCAAATTCACGTTGTCGAAAGTGCCTTGCTCTGTTTGAGTCCCGCCAGTTCTGATGCAATTCAGGTCTGTCGTTATGATTATATTGTCTGTCGTCATGTCGGTAGTTCCTGTAGTTTCGTTCTTGTCGGTTAATTGGTGGAGAATTTCTCCCTGAATTATCACTGCACAGTGGACCGTTGCGTCTGAAGTTATTCTGTCTCCCGTGATAATAATTGTTCTGGTTGCAAAATTGTCTGTTTCTATGAGTGTCTCTGTCATATTCATTACTACGGAAATGCGATCTCTCTCTGTAACTATTACTCTGCCATTGGTTGTCATACGGGTGGTCTCTCTTTTGGTCACGATTTACGTTGTAAGAATAGAATTGTTGTGTCCAGTTATTGTTTCTGTCGTCACGGAATTGTGACGGATGTGACCTGTAGTGATTATTTTCCTGTTTTCGCATCCCGCGACTGTCTGTGTCAATTTCTAATTCTTGTAAGAGTCCCTGAAAAGCTTCAATGTCGTCTTTGCAACGCCCTACCAAAATAATATTTCTTAAATGTTCAGGCAGTTTGATTAAGCAAATGCGGATGAGTTCTGAGGGGCTGTATGGGTTTGAAAGATACTGATTCTTATGCAACATGTCTTCAAAATATTTCATAAGACTGGAAAATTCAGATTGTTCGAAACGTTTCATCATTAAGATGCTATGTTTTACTCGGTCTTGTGTAGCTTGAGACCAACACGCTGAGAGGAAGGCATGATAAAATTCTCCTTCACTGTGACAATCGTGAATGACCGATCGCATTCTTACAGCTGGTTCATTCTCCAAGTAGCCACACATAAATTCTAATCTGTGCTCTAATGACCAGTTGGGAGGAAAACAATGAGAGAATTGATGGAGCCACGCTTGTGGATGAATGTCGTTGGCAGAATTCTTAAACGTTATGAATTTACGTGTAGTAATGAACAGCTTATAGTCAAAATCATCGTGTCGGCGAGTAGCATGTCGGTCATTGTTACGTCGTTTCGGCGGTTGCATCTCAAAATTCGGTGCACCTTGCCAATTTCTTTCATAATTTCCGAAATGCGCTATGTTATTATTTTGTGGCTGTTCCGTATTTCTATGTCCCTCTTCCCGTATTGGGGCGCGAGTGTCCTCTGAAATACGTAATTCTTGTATTACCTGTGTCAGCTGATCTTGTACTTCCCGGATTTCTCGTTGGTGTTGCGTATTAATTTGATTCTGGTTTTGTTTGAATTTCCTAATTTGTTCGCACCCTTCTGTGTCAGTGATGGCTACTGGTCTTGTGTCATTCAGATTATCATCTACCTTCGTAGATAAATTATTTAGCTGATCCGAAAGTTCAACGACTTTCTCTGATAATGAACTAATTTCCTCCATGTGTCTTTCTACTGTGTCCTTTAAGTTTTCCTGAGTTTTTGCAAGTTGCGTAACCGAATCGGTAGATGCAACTGAGTCCATTTTAGCTTGCAAGGTCTCATGATTTTCATGAACAATAGTTTGCAGTTCTTTTATGGCTGCTTCGTGATTCTGTAGTGCATTTTCATGACGCGAAAAAATAGGTTGGAAATGCTCACAAATTTGTATTTTTACGTCATTACAGACTTTTTGACATTTCGATTCTATTTTATGTAGCTCAGTAGTTAAATCTTCACGTGTTTGTTCAAGCGTGGTGTGAAGATTTTGTTCCATTGCGTCTAACTGTTGCTGTGTTTGTCTCTGGTGTTGTTCCATTGTGTCTAACTTTTGAAGATGTTGTTCCATAGAAAACATAAACAGCCTATTTACAAGAGCTTACTCGGAACATACTTTTCTGTGGCATGTTGCACGATTCGTTTGAATTTTTTCCATTTGTCTTCCACATCTTCATCCTCATCAACGAATATTTCATGCTGACTATCCTGTCACTCTTGCTAAGCAGAACTATTTTCCTAATTTTCGTAACTTTCTTTGTGAGACCCGTTGTCATAGATGCTATCACAGCATTTTGATCACTGATGCCTTCCTCTACGTTAACTGATTCGGTAAGTGTTCTGGCGTACCCACAAGCAGCGGAACGAAGCCGAAGAAAGCGAGACCAGAGAAGGCGGTGAAACGACGTCGACCAATGGTGGGCTGATTAGGACCGCGCCACGGCACCTGCCACACCTGCAAGAAGTGAATATCAGCGCCGATCCTGCCAGCCACGGCCGGACATTAGTGGACTGGATTCGCAGAGCAGTATTAGTGACGTGTGTCAGCTTGCAGGGACTTTGCATATAGCCGAGGACTCTAATTTATAAAGCATGTCGCCCAACGTTTGCGACGACATTTTGTACATTCAAGTTAAGTATTGTTAAATCTGCCTTACACAAATAAAACTACTGATATTGTTTGCCTGAATTGTTGTATAGCATTTCTAGAACGCAGCATCCCTTAGGCACTCCGTACAAGACGAGTGGGCAAGACCTAACAGTAAGAACGATCTGTATATTGTCAAGACGTCTAAGACGTTAGCATCACAAGTTGGTTCTCTAACTATCTACTCATAGTAATTTTCGGACAAAACATCGAGAACAATATCACACGAATCTCTGTCTGCACACCACTTTTGATGGCCTGACACTCCAAATCTACACCTGCGAATTTGAAGTCACCCCCTAAATTCAGTGGCATGATCACGAATATTATTAACGATATTCTGCAAGTCCTGCCTGAAGCGCTCTACCACTAGAGCTCCTGACCCAGGCGGTCTAAAAAAGCATCCGATTACCATTTCTGACCGATACTTAACTTCTCGCCGATTAATTAACAATCGGAATTCGTCGTAATCTCACTAGATTATATTGTATTCTTTACAGCAATAAACACGCCGACACCATTGGCGACTAATCTATCCTTAGGATAAATATTCCAATCTGAGCTTAGTGTTTCGTTGTAATTAACGTCTGTTTTCAACCAACGTTCTGTTCCAATACTATCTGTGAATTATAACCTTCAGTAAGCGACATTAATTCTGAGGCCTTTCCTTGGATGCTCTTGCAGTTTACTAAAATCATATAAGCCTTTTCTGTCTTTGACCACCGGCGACGAACGTTTCTTGTGGACATAGTGGCTAGTTTATCAGGCAAATCGGCTTTGTTCCCAAGTGAGGGTTTCTATAACTTAAGAAGCCCCATGTGCGCACCACACGAACTCCGCTACCCTAGTAGCCGCTTCCTGCGTGTAGTTCACGCCTGACCTATTGAGCGGAACCCTACAATTCTGCACCCGATAGCGGGGGTCGGGAAGTTCCCATCCGATAGCGTCGCAGAGTCGTCTGAGCCTCTGGTTTAGACCTTCCACTCTGCCACAAGCTAGAGCACCGCGATCAACCCTGGGTTCGATGCTACCAAATAGACAGGTTAGCCTGCACCCCGCGTGCAGTGTTAGTTGCCTTCACCAAATCACCCATCCACCGAAAGGAGCGGAAGATGCCCTCAGAACTCAAGCGGCAGGCGTCATTCGTGCCAACATGTGCCACTATATGCAGCCGGTTGCACCCACCGTGCTCGATAGCCACCGGCAGGGCCTCCTTAACATCACGGACGAGACCCTCCGTCAGATATAGCGAGTGCACACTGGCATTCTCTCCCGCCTTGCCTCCTATTTCTCTGAGGGACCCACTTCCCGTTGCCTTAAGGAATAATTTTCTGGGGTAAGTAATTGCTTAGAAAGAAAGTACTGAGGGCACAAAACGGAGCAGTAAGAATATGTGCTTACCCACGGACGTCATGTAGGTACCTCTTCAAGGAGCTAGGCGTTTTATCTGCGGTGTCACGATACACATATACGCTAGTGAAATTCGTCATGAATAATCCATCATAGTTTTAGAAGAACAGCGATGTCAATACCTACAACACTAGAAGTATAAATGACTTTTATTACCCATTATTTAAGCTGTCAGTGGATCAGAAAGCAGTTCAGAATGCAGCAACAAAAATATTGGTCGTTTAGCCTGTAATATCTCTTTATATTCGATGAATTATTCTGATACAATTCTACCCTTGAATGACGTTTACAAATTTTCTATCTTCATACTCGCAGAATCCATGCGCAAAATAGTTTCATACAATAGCTATGCCATGAGCGCATAAGTATTCTTGGTAGTACTCTCTCTGGTGGTTGTTAGAAAAAAGAGAAAGGGGGCTTCCGAGATTGTCTTCGTGCCGATTAGCCTGAGCTTGGTTTGGAAGAACTGTAATTTGATTATTGAGATTTATCACAGAAGATAACTGATACGAACTGTACTATTAAAAAGGAAATATATACACTCCTGGAAATGGAAAAAAGAACACATTGACACCGGTGTGTCAGACCCACCATACTTGCTCCGGACACTGCGAGAGGGCTGTACAAGCAATGATCACACGCACGGCACAGCGGACACACCAGGAACCGCGGTGTTGGCCGTCGAATGGCGCTAGCTGCGCAGCATTTGTGCACCGCCGCCGTCAGTGTAAGCCAGTTTGCCGTGGCATACGGAGCTCCATCGCAGTCTTTAACACTGGTAGCATGCCGCGACAGCGTGGACGTGAACCGTATGTGCAGTTGACGGACTTTGAGCGAGGGCGTATAGTGGGCATGCGGGAGGCCGGGTGGACGTACCGCCGAATTGCTCAACACGTGGGGCGTGAGGTCTCCACAGTACATCGATGTTGTCGCCAGTGGTCGGCGGAAGGTGCACGTGCCCGTCGACCTGGGACCGGACCGCAGCGACGCACGGATGCACGCCAAGACCGTAGGATCCTACGCAGTGCCGTAGGGGACCGCACCGCCACTTCCCAGCAAATTAGGGACACTGTTGCTCCTGGGGTATCGGCGAGGACCATTCGCAACCGTCTCCATGAAGCTGGGCTACGGTCCCGCACACCGTTAGGCCGTCTTCCGCTCACGCCCCAACATCGTGCAGCCCGCCTCCAGTGGTGCCGCGACAGGCGTGAATGGAGGGACGAATGGAGACCTGTCGTCTTCAGCGATGAGAGTCGCTTCTGCCTTGGTGCCAATGATGGTCGTATGCGTGTTTGGCGCCGTGCAGGTGAGCGCCACAATCAGGACATCATACGACCGAGGCACACAGGGCCAACACCCGGCATCATGGTGTGGGGAGCGATCTCCTACACTGGCCGTACACCACTGGTGATCGTCGAGGGGACACTGAATAGTGCACGGTACATCCAAACCGTCATCGAACCCATCGTTCTACCATTCCTAGACCGGCAAGGGAACTTGCTGTTCCAACAGGACAATGCACGTCCGCATGTATCCCGTGCCACCCAACGTGCTCTAGAAGGTGTAAGTCAACTACCCTGGCCAGCAAGATCTGTCCCCCATTGAGCATGTTTGGGACTGGATGAAGCGTCGTCTCACGCGGTCTGCACGTCCAGCACGAACGCTGGTCCAACTGAGGCGCCAGGTGGAAATGGCATGGCAAGCCGTTCCACAGGACTACATCCAGCATCTCTACGATCGTCTCCACGGGAGAACAGCAGCCTGCATTGCTGCGAAAGGTGGATATACACTGTACTAGTGCCGACATTGTGCATGCTCTGTTGCCTGTGTCTATGTGCCTGTGGTTCTGTCAGTGTGATCATGTGATGTATCTGACCCCAGGAATGTGTCAATAAAGTTTCCCCTTCCTGGGACAATGAATTCACGGTGTTCTTATTTCAGTTTCCAAGAGTGTATATATTGCTCCTTCAAAAAAAAAGGTGTGTATGTGACATTTGGGAATTAATGATATTTATCGATGTATTGCGTAGTTGTTAATCAGAAGGGACTTCCGAAAGACTGGATACGAACCTGCATTTAATAATCCAAGAGCTACATTACTTCTTCGGAAGGTTAAACTTCATCAAAGCCAAATATCCGCTTGATCTGAGGTTTCCCGACTGATTATACAACGCTCCCAAAATTAGGAGGCATTTTATTTGTACAGATTAGCAGACTGCCGCAAAGCACGAGCCTGCAGAGAAGAAGAATCATCGCCTGATTTCATTTTAACAAGTAAAATTTCAGAATCATTTTGAGTGACTGAGCAATGACTGTGTTTCCTATCATTAATGATTGCTCGAACGAATTGAGAGCTGCATAATCACGTAGATAGGAGGAAAAAATTACAAGCCAATAACATAAAATGTCTGACAGGTAGAGAAGCAAGTTTTAAATGTAATTTAAAGTCATCTCTCCTGGATAGCTCGTTCTATTCCATAGATGAATTTCTCCTTAAAAACTAGTAGCCAGTAAAAACAAATAAGTGTACTGGCATCAGTAGCATTAATGTTAACACTAATCAGATATACGTATTCTACCAACTGACTCGTTTCACATCATTTCGATAGAAGAATCGTTCACATGATCTATGGAACATGTAACTAAGAAACTAACACAATGCCATGCAGCATCTCAGTGGTCCCACGCGAGTAGTTCCCGAAAGGACAGGCATACTCATATTGTTCGCTTGGTCGTGCTCGATCGTAAAGCTGCGTCATTTACCTTGAGCCTAAGAACGAGCTTGTCAGATGTAAGACAAGTATCCAGACGGACAGTGCGATGGTGTGAAGAGTACTACGGACCGTCATCGCAGAAATGTTCCAACGACAGTACCGGACCCAGCAGTGTCAGCACTTCGTCTTTTCAGGCGAGACACAGTCCTGTTTACAGCACCACTATGGATGTATCCATGCTTGGAGGCCTGAAGAGAATTACTGTTATCAGTTTGCATTCGTCTTCATCAAACAGGCCCAGTATCTGGAGTAATGCTTTGGGCTGGCACTCGGTACACAACACGAGCGCCTCTCGTTTGCATAGACAGTAATTTGTAAATCAGGTGATATTTATCTGCCGTGTTAAGGACGGTGTTACTGACCTATCTCCGAGGTCTCAGTGACGTTATCTATTAACAAAATAATGCAAGACCACATTTTACACCTGTTGTTCCGACCTTCGTTAGTACCGGGGATGTTCAACTTTTACCCTGACCATCACGTTCTCCAGGTCACTCACCCACAACAACTATGATGGGCTACCGAGACACAAGAACGCCACCACTGGCAGTAACTATGTTTAATGAGCTATGGCGTAAACATGAAGTAGCACAGAATGACATATCCGTGTCTGACATCCAAGCTCAGTTTAATGTCTGCCGTGTTCGAGTAGTAGTTGCTGTGTCTGAATGCTGCTTTCCGTACGCCCACAATTCAGATATAAATTTAATCTTGGGATCGTCAAAATAAGCAGAATGTCATTTGCTATCCTTCCTGTTACTGCAAGTTTAATTTCCAGCAGTGAAATTAATTATGGTAGTTAAAAATGAAAAGATATCTAGCATTAAAATTGAGAGAAAGTAAGTATAGAGAAGTGATAAATTTTCTTATTTAGACAGCTTAATTATAGAAGGAAACAGATGTAGCGTAAAAGTCATAAAAACTGCAATATGAAAACGTGATTTTTATGACAGAAAACAATTATTAGTAACCAGATAGTTGGGTGCACAAAAGAAAACGAATAACTGGTCAAGCGATTCGCCTGTAATGTGGTCCTGTATGGCTATGAAATAGGGATACAGTTGAAAGACAGAAAATGCTTAGAAGCGATAAATGTGACTTTGGAAAAAGCTAATTATGACATGTTGGACAGACTGATTTTTTAGAAAAAAATCGAATCACAAAGAAAATGTGGTGTACGGAAAGAGGTTGTGTGACTTTAGCAGGATACAAAATGACTTAGGCAACATTTCAAGTTGGTGCGATGAATGGCAGCTTCCTGTAAATGCAGAAAAATGTGAGTTAATGCAGATGTCTGGAAAAAAAAACAACCCCGCAATGTTCGAATACAGCATTAGTGGTGTGTGTTTCTTGACACAGTAACGTCGTTTACGTGTCTGAGCGTTACACTGCAAAGCGATATGAAATGGAACGAGCACATAAGAACGGTATAGGGAAGGCGAATGATCAGCTTTTGTTTATTGGAAGAATTTTAGAAAAGTCTGGTGTATGTTTACAGGAGATCGCACATAGGACACTTGTCCGATCCTTTCTTGAGTAGTCCGCAGCAAGTGGTCCCGCGGTCGCGTTCTCGCTTCCCGAGCACGGGGTCCCGGATTCGATTCCCGGCGGGGTCAGGGATTTTCACCTGACTCGAGATGACTGGGTGTTTGTGTTGTCCTCATCGTTTCATCATCATTCATGAAAGTGGTGAGATTGCAATGAGCAAAGGTTGGGAATTTGTACGGGTGCTGGTAACCGTGCAGTTGAGCGCCCCACAAACCAAACATCATCGCCATCATCACCTTCTTGAGTACTGCTCGAGTGTTTGGGATCTCCACCAGGTCGCACTAAAAGAAGACGTCGAAGAAAATCCAAGGCGAGCTGCTAAGTCTGTTACCGGTAGGTCCGATCAACCGCGAATATTACGCTGATGCTTCGGGAACTCAAACGGGAATCTGTGGAGGGAAGACGACATTCTTTTCGCCTAACATTGCTATTAGCTCCTTTGCTCGATTCGGCGAGTTCCGTTGAGAGGCGGCTGCCGCCTGTACTTAGCTGGCTGAAGAGGCCGCGCGCCGTGGACACGGGAAGAGCATCTCGGCCATGTGTATCAATTAGAGGGGCGGGGGCGGCGGTGAGGCCGTAAGCGCGCCCCACGCCGCCGCTCGCCTAATTGGGATTTACTGCGGGGCCCGCATTAACGCCTCGCTCGTTACCTGGCGGGCCTGCGCGGGCGTCCGCTTGTCGCGTTAACGCTGCCTTATTTCTCCAGTTATTACCCGCGCAAATACCCTTCTTTCACAAACCTTCCCCCCCGCACCGCACAGTACTTTCAAGAGTGCGCGTCTCCATTACGTCTGCCAAAGTTCATTTTAACTTTTTCCTGCTCGAAGCATCGATGCCGTACAATGTTAGGCTGCTCCCTTTTGATGTTCCTACTCTAGTACCTAGCGATGTCGCATCTCACTACAGCTATCCGCAAATTAGTAGTCATCATCTCGAAAAAAATGAAATTGCAGTAATTAATTTTTTCTTTATTTGCAGGTATATGCGTGCAGTCGTGCTACTCGTTGAAATCACCACGCCACAGTACTTTATTACGCCACTAGCATAGCTAAAATAAAGTAGCTCTGCCCATTACTAAGGTAGAGGATCGATCGGTAGTGCGTTTTGAAGGCGGACAACGATGTAAGAAGCCATGGTCAGTTGGGGGAAGTGTATGCAGCAGTCATATGAGTGCAAACTTGCTGGCAGATTAAAACTGTGTGCCAGACTGAGGCTCGAACACGGGACCTCTGCCTATCACGGGTGTTGGGAATGCAGGACGACGCGTGGGTTATCTTGAATCAGGAAGACCCCCAACAGTTAGCAATAACACTTTATTTATTAAATATGAAGAAATACTCACCTTACATGATTCTTCTTAGACGCGTGAAATCATTACAAGCCGTTTAAAACACTAAAGTTCTGTCACTGTGCCTCTAAGTGATGTCTACATAGAGTTCAGAGCTGGCCTACGATGCCTTCGGAGCCTAAGTCTTGGAGACGACAGATAAACCCGGCAGCTAATAGACTCGGCAGGAATTGGAGGCTGTAGACGACACGGCGCACTGAAGAGTACTGTGTGCACCAGCTCAGTGTTCCGGTATTTAACGAAGCATCCACCAATCGCTATCCACACGCGTGATGCCCACGAAATGTCAGCTGAGGCTCCTTGTAGACCCCGATGTAGTTCGTACTGCCAACCCAGACAGCTGCTGCGTTACGAGTTCTTCGAGCCCAACTTATCAGTTGTGGTGTGGTACACCGGGTCAGTACTTAAGCAAGCCATGTGCATGGGTAGTTCATTCGCTAGACCACTTGCCCGCGAAAGGTGTCAAGTCCGAAACTCGGTACGGTACACAGGTTTTGTCTGCTAGGATTTTATATGATTTCACAGTCCGCTGCAGAGTGAAAATTTCGTTCTAGTGTCTGAGATGCCGGTTGAGCTGTTTACCATACCCCTAAGATGCTACAGAACCGTAGGCTGTTGTGGCCGAGCGGTTCTAGGCGCTTCAGTCTGGAACCGCGTGACCGCTACGGTCGCCGGTTCGAATCCTGCCTCGGACATGAATGTGTGTGATGTCCTTAGGTTAGTTACATTTAAGAAGTTCTAAGTTCTAGGGGACTGATGACCTCAGATGTTAAGTCCCATAGTTCTCAGAGCCATTTGAACCATTTTGCTACAGAACTGATCCCAGAGATCTACTGGGAAGGGAAGTTCCTCATAAGATGATGCATATTTCAGATAAACAGTGTTGCACAGTGGATAACGTCTTAAGAAATGAAGATAACTAGGGGTGTCCCAATGACGCATGAAAATATGGCTACCACATCTCACACGCATATATTAATGAAGGGATCCATGAAACTACGCAAATAAACTAACGGTTGCTACGGTAATTTGGTTTACTGGGATAAGAAGTCAAACAAAAGATTTACCCATTGAATCAAGCATATGAACATTTAATAACGGGACAAGAGATTGCAAATACGAGTTACAGCCTTGGCACAGGTTGGTAGACATACGAAAACGCAATATGAAACATATTGTGGATACAGCCCTGGCTGCGAAAATGTTTAGTGAATTGAAGAAAGATTAGAAAAGCATGAATAAACACCAATACTTTTCCCAGCGCACGTGATGGGTGCACCAAGCTGTCAGCGAATATTAGATCTGCAAAATGAGACGATGACACAAATTTACTATCCCCCTAGTCGTGGTGGCTGTAAGAGCGATGCATGTCTACCGTTCTTGAGCTGTGTAACGGCTGCGGTAGCGGCTGGAGATTTAAAGTTCAACTCGACCTCTAAGACAGAGACATCCCTCTCTGCAACGACCTGGAGCAAGCGTCTTCCCCAATTGCTCTGTGGCAAGTGTGGTTCTGACTTTACAAAATGCAGCTAGTTTTGCCACCGTCGGAATCTCGTCGGCCAGTTGTATCAGACTGTGTGACTTCTGAGCAACAATAATTTGTAAAGAAGTTTAACAGTTTCCTACTCTTGCGGATTTTTTTAAGGTTAACCAGTAATGCATCATGCAGGGAGAAAGGAAGAAGTCTCCCCCAAAACATGACATACTTACCGCCACAGCCAACCAAAAGCCTTGCACATATGCAAGTACGGCAACTTGTCCTTTCTCCTGAAATACTTACTGTGACCTTATCACAGAACCCCTTACTAGGATCTGAGGAAATATTTTTGCATGGTACGGCAGAGCTCAATGGCTGGTACCACAGTCTGAGGCTCTGTCTATTTGCCTGGCGTTCAAATCGTATGTAGCAAAAAAGGATTATGTTTCACCCCTTCCACAATGTAGTTTTTACTGTATTCCGTACGGCCTCACGTACTACTCGGCTTTGCAGTCATGGCAAACTGCCATTCCCTGTTCTACACCTTCCCAGGAATGGCTTTCACTACGAAAAAACTTTACAACAGTCCTATTCTCCTAAGTAAACTTACTTGTCACGAGCTAGTTACAGTACTCCCAAGACTACAGAAGTAACAGGCCTCCTTCATGAGATTAAGAGGAAAAGAGATGAAGAAGTAATCAGTGGTGAAATCATTGGCAGCAGTGAATGTCTGCGGTTTTCATGCAGCGTTAAGGAATATATTAAGTTAGAAAATGGGTTAGTTACAGTTTTGCCACCAAGTGCCATGTAATAAGTCGTTACGAAGCGTTCACGCTTCCAGTGTGGTCAAATGACTGAATGACAAAGGAAAACATGGCTGACAACCTCTCTATGAAAGATCGGGAACTGCAAAAAAGAAATGCAGGCCCTGCTGCTTTAAAACCAGCATACCACAACCTAAGAGACAGTGGAAAGAGCAAAGGTCAGTCATGAATCAGTTTTTAACATCTTTGACGACATTTTAACGTGATAAAGCTTGCTGCACGAAGGGTTTCGCGACTGTTAACATACATTCTAATCGATGGCCGAACCAGGGCATCAGGGGAAACATAGCACTTCAGTCAGACCAATACGTATGAATTCTTTTGCCTTGTAACAGCCATAATGTGATGGCTGTATCGATGTGACACCAAGACAAAATACCAAAGCAAGAAGTAGAGACAGCACTGTTGTAAAAGGGGAAGAGCCAGCCATCATCGGGAAAGTTGATGGTTACTGTTATTTTTGGTCTGCCATGGTCTGGCGCAAGAGATGCTCGTAAGGGCTAAACTTCATTTTAGTATACTACCGAAAGTCTTGACGAAGTTACGGGAAGCTGTCAAGACGAAGCATCGTGAGAAACTGTCCCAGGGTTGCATTTGCTCCATGTCAGCTCTATAGTACATTCTGCTTCTGTGGCCTCTCAAATTTTCCCTCACTCCCTCATTCTTCTGATAAGGCCCAACGAATTCTCCGGTTTTCTTCGTTTCTTCAGATGACGAAATCATTGTGCGGCAAGCTCTTCAAAAATAACGATTAGGTCTCTTTTCCTAAACAGGCAAAATGCAGACTTCCACCAAGGTGGAACAGTGGTTACCACACTGGACTCACATTCGGGAGACGACGTTTCAAACCGGCGTCCGGCCATCCCGAAGTGGGCTGTCCGTGATTTCCCTAAATCGCTTCAGAGAAATGCTGGTATGGTTTCTTTTTAAAGTCAACGGCCGATTTCCTCACCCATCCTTTCCTAATCCGAGCTTGTCGAGAGGACGTTAAACACTAGTTTCTTTCTCCTCCATTGCTATTTAAGTTGTTCGTAACAGTAATTCCTAGGTATTTAGTTGAATGAATAGCCTTTAGATTTGCATGATTTGTCCTGTAACATAAATGTTACGGATTTCGTTTAGCACTCATGAGGACGACCTCATACATTTCATTACGTATGGTCAGCTGTCACTTTTCGCACCAAACAGATATCTTGTCTATATCATTTTCCAATTGGCTTTCCTCTTCTTTTGACTTTACTAGACGGCAAATGACAGTGTCATCTACAAAAATCTTAGATGGCTGCTCAGTTTGTCTCCTAAATCATAGATTTGGATTAGAAATAGCAGCGGTCTTAAAACACATCTGTAGGAGGAGTTCACGGGCGCTCTGCATCCAAGTTATCAGGAAACTTCCTTACGGAAGGCGTGATATCTCTTCTGTTTAACTGCATGACTTTCAGGCAATTGCTACGAATTGTGACGTTTCTGACAATAGTCACACAACAGAAACGATATTCCATATACGCGCGATTTGATTAGCAGCTGGTTGTGCGGAACGGTGTCAAAAGATTTTTGATAATGTAGGAATACAGAATCAATTTGAGATCCCTTGTCGACAGCACTCATTTCCCTGGGGAACAAAGAGCTAGTTTTTCTTCACAAGAACGATATTTTCTGTATCCGTACTGACTGTGTGTCAACAGATCGTTTTCCTCGAGGTAGTTCATATTCGAACACAATGTATATATACTTCTTGAAGGTTCCCAAAGCACGCTGCATGCATACATCATTTTCCAGCGTCATATGGTCCCGGCATGTGGTGTTAAGTACACAACAAAATCCCCTTTTGATGGGAAAGTCAGCAATACTGTCATCAAATGTTACATTTTTAACTGGTTAAGCACAGTGAACGCTTCTTATGTTCGAGGTCAGTGTTATGTTGTCCGTCAAATAGATATTGCCGGACCGCATGTTGGCCATGCTGTCTTGACATACTTCGATACAGAGGACGTTCGACTGTTGCCGTAGCCTGTATATTCAATCTTTGAAACTGTCTGGTAGAGAGTTGCCGAGAGACTGGACCTTAATAATAGTTCAGTTCGATCAGTGCGCAGCCACGTTAGAACCACTATTTCTCTTTGAGGTGGCGGCTCTGTGTCTTAGGCTTCGGTAGCTGTGTACTCCCAAATTACATTAAAATTTGGTGATGTATTCTTTCTACTATACTGTGCAAGGAGATGATAAAAATCATGGGATACCACTTAAAATCATGTCGAACTTCCTTTTACCCTGACATGGCATGGACTCAACAAACCGTTGGAAGTCCCCTTCAGGAATATTGGGCCATGCTGCCACAATAGCCGTCCATAATAGTGAGTGTTGCCGGTACATTATTTTGTGGACTAAATGACTTCTCGTTTACATCCCATGTCGGATGATCTGGGTGGTCAAACCATTCGCTCGAATTATCCAAAATGTTCTTCAAACCAATCGCGAACAATTGTGCTCTGGTGTCATGGCGCATTGTCATCCACAAAAATTCCATCGTTTCTTGGGAACCATTTCCCGTCAGTGATAGGAACAGTTCGACCAGAGGATCCAGTCCATTCTGTATGAACACAGCCCACATCTTCACGGAGCCCCCACCAATTTGCACAACGCCTTGTTGGCAACTTGCATCTGTGGCTTCTTGGGATCTGCGCCACATTTCTCATCTGACCAGGCCGCTGCTTTCCAGTCGTCTAGAGTCCAATCGATATGGCCTCGAACGCCGGAGAGGTGCTGCGAGCGATGTCTTGCTGTCAGAAAAGAGGCTCGCGCCAGTCCTCCGCTGCCATAATCTGTTAACGCCAAATTTCGCCGCACTGCCCTAACGAATACGTTCGCCGTACGTCTCACAGTGATTTCTGCGTTTATTTCACGCAGTGTTGCTTGTCTTGTTAGCACTGACAACCCTGCGCAAACACCGCTGCTCTCAGTCGTTAAGTCAAGGCCGTCGGCCCCTGCGTTGTCCGTGGTGAGAGGTAATACCTGAAATTTGGTATTCTCGGCGCACTCTTCACTCTGTGGATCTCAGAACAGCGAGTTCCTTAACGATTTCAGAAATCGAACGTTTGCTGGACCTAGCTCCAAGTAACATTTCGCGTTCAGAGTTTGTTAATATGCGTTGCGCGGCTGTTATCATGTAGGACACTTTTTAACATGAGTCACCTGAGTAGAAACGACAGCTCCGCCAAATTCACTGTCGTTTTATACCTTGTGTACGCGATACTATCGCCATCTGTCCCATGACTTTAGTCACCTCAGTGTATTTCATTGTTTTTTTTTTTACTATCTATCATAACAAAGTTCAGGCAGTTGTTGTCCATGTTTCTGATTCTCAGTTGCATTCCTTTTGACAGTTCCAGTCTATTCAGACCTTGCCACTTGTCTTCTCTTCTAACAGTGTCATAAATCTCTATACTGCAAACAGATTTTGATCTGCATCAGTGCTGAAAAATAGATATAAGAATTCTACCATAAAAATTATATCTATTTTTCAGCAATGAGACAGATCAAAATCTGTGTGCATCATACTGAGGCCCTTGCTCTTGCGCGTGGGAACACGGCGCATCTTTGCTCTAGTTTCAACTCGGCAGTATTACCAGCCGCAGTTGATTTAAGCACACCAGGCTGCAACCTCAGCATTCAAGTCTAACCAACAATCCATCCGTATCGCGCAGGCTTGTAAGGACTCTATTAGCAATTTCTATCCCAATCCTACATTCTCGCAGCAGACACGTTCAACGTGCAAACTTGTATTGGCATACGAAATAAATGTCTTGCCAGACTCGTAAATATTCAATAGAGCAGACTTCAAATACCCACACGACTATACTGAATTAGGTTTCCGGTAATTCCCTAATTCACTTGAGACGGATGCTGGAAGAAATTCACTGAAAAGAATGCAACCTATTTCCTTTCGCACCCTTATTGAATCGGAATTTGTGCGTCGAATGCAGTACGAAGACAGTTCAATAAGTAATGCAACACTTTTTTTTTCTCGGCCAATTTTGGTTGAAAAAACCGGAAATTTCTTGCGGAATATTTTCAAACATTCCCGCTTCGTCTGGTATAGTTTCATTGACTTCCGACAGGTGGCAGCGCCGTACGGAGCTGTTAAAATGGCGTTTGTAACGGATGTGCGTTGCAAGCAACGGGCAGTGATCGAGTTTCTTTTGGCGGAAAACCAGGGCATCTCAGATATTCATAGGCGCTTTCAGAATGTCTACGGTGATCTGGCAGTGGACAACAGCACAGTGAGTCGTTGGGCAAAGCGTGTGTCATCATCGCCGCAAGGTCAAGCAAGACTGACTGATTTCCCGCGTGCGGGCCGGCCGTGCACAGCTGTGACTCCTGCAATGGCGGAGCGTGCGAACACACTCGTTCGAGACGAACGACGGATCACCATCAAACAACTCAGTGCTAAACTTGACATCTCTGTTGGTAGTGCTGTCACAATTGTTCACCAGTTGGGATATTCAAAGGTTTGTTCCCGCTGGGTCCCTCGTTGTCTAACCGAACACCATAAAGAGCAAAGGAGAACCATCTGTGAGGAATTGCTTGCTCGTCATGTGGCTGAGGGTGACAATTTCTTGTCAAAGATTGTTACAGGCGATGAAACATGGGTTCATCACTTCGAACCTGAAACAAATCGGCAATCAATGGAGTGGCGCCACACCCACTCCCCTACCAAGAAAAAGTTTAAAGCCATACCCTCAGCCGGTAAAGTCATGGTTACAGTCTGCTGGGACGCTGAAGGGGTTATTCTGTTCGATGTCCTTCCCCATGGTCAAACGATCAACTCTGAAGTGTGTTGTGCTACTCTTCAGAAATTGAAGAAACGACTTCAGCGTGTTCGTAGGCACAAAAGTCTGAACGAACTTCTCCTTCTTCATGACAACGCAAGACCTCACACAAGTCTTCGCACCAGAGAGGAGCTCACAAAACTTCAGTGGACTGTTCTTCCTCATGCACCCTACAGCCCCGATCTCGCACCGTCGGATTTCCATATGTTTGGCCCAATGAAGGACGCAATCCGTGGGAGGCACTACGAGGATGATGAAGAAGTTATTGATGCAGTACGACGTTGGCTCCGACATCGACCAGTGGAATGGTACCGTGCAGGCATACAGGCCCTCATTTCAAGGTGACGTAAGGCCGTAGCATTGAATGGAAATTTCGTTGAAAAATAGTGTTGTGTAGCTAAAAGATTGGGGAATAACCTGGTGTATTTCAATGCTGAATAAAACAACTCCTGTTTCAGAAAAAAAATGTGTTGCATTACTTACTGAACTGCCCTCGTATATCGTGGCCGTTGAACGTTTCAACTCTTTCACTTATTTGTTCCTCAAACGAACTTTTTCACTGTGGCGAGTAATGCTCTTATCATGTAAGCTAGCCCAAAAGGGCTTAGTCATAGTCAACGTCCACGTAAGGGCCCCCTTTCGATGGCACACAGTTTATGGCAGTTTGATTGCAGTATACATTCCGTTTAGTCAAAACGATCTGTGAAACATTTGATACGTTGTATCTAAGAAGCATTATTATAAAGGATATTTTCTGTTTTTGTGATGAAACAATAAATTTAACGCTGGATGGCGAAGTTGATTATGACGTGGGTAAAGACTGAAGTGAGTTCCGTAGACTATACCACGAATGTAGTTTAAAGGTCACTAACAGTTGTGCCTCGAACTTCTACCTGAATGATATCCGGTCTTTATATTCATCGCCTTGTAGTTGCAAGAGTATCACCTTACGGGCTGCCCGTTCTGCCGCGGCCTGCATTCCATATTTGGTTTCGCCGCCTAATGCATAAAACATGTACAGGAGCGCCGCCATCAGCTGTTTTGGACACTGTTTCTGTTGCCGTAGTCGCTCCTGTCACATTCTTTCTGATCATTGCACGGACAGCCTTGCGTGTATTTGTTGCAAAGCCGGTACGCAAAACATTTTAACCATGTTACAAAATGATAAATTCATATTTTAAAAACACGTGATATTAAATATGATACGAAAACAAGAAAATGAATTTTTATTATCATCCACGGAAATTACAGCACTCTGGTTGTGCAAACAAACTCCCGGGATCAATGTCTAGAAATCAGCTCGTGGCTGTTCTGCAACTGCAGCTGATCAAAGAAATATTCTGCACTGAACAATACAGGTCATCTCTGTTGCGAAAGTGCCAACAATAGACTGTAATAAAAGATATTATAATACGCGATGAAGACTGCCTGAACACGTGATACACATACACCTGGTAATGTCACTCCTGTGTGAACGGGAAGGGCAGAACAATACACTGAGGACACGAAAGTCAAGGAATAGTGATATGCACGAATACACATGGATGTAGAATCGCTTACACAAGGTATAAAAAGGGCAGTGCATTGACGATGTGGTCATTTGTACACAGGTGATCCACGTGAAAAGGTTCCCGACGTGATTACGGCCGCACGACTGGAACTGACAGACTTTGAACGCGAAGTGGTAATTGGAGCTAGACGCATGAGACACTCGATTTCGGAAATCGTTAGGGAATTCAGTATTCCAGGACCCACAGTGTCCAGAGTGTGCCGAGAATACCGTATTTCAGGCATTACCTCCTGCTACGGACAACGCAATGGCCGACGGCCTTCACTTAACGACCGAGAGCATCGGCTTTTGCGTCAAATAACCGAAGAAATCGATGTAGGACGCACGACGAACGTAGCCGTTAGGACAGTGCCGCGAAACGACGTTAATGGGAAGTGGCAGCAAACAACCGACACGATTACTAACAGCACTACACCATCTGCAGCGCCTCTTTTGGACCATTGACCATATCGGTTGGATCCTGGACGACTGGAAAACCGTGGCCCTTTCAGACGATTTTTTTTTTTTTTTTAGTCATCAGTCTACTGAATGGTTTGATGCGGCCCGCCACGAATTCCTTCCCTGTGCTAACCTCTTCATCTCAGAGTAGCACTTGCAACCTCCGTCTTCAATTATTTGCTTGACGTATTCCAATCTCTGTCTTCCTCTACAGTTTTTGCCCTCTACAGCTCCCTCTAGTACCATGGAAGTCATTCCCTCATGTCTTATCAGATGTCCTATCATCCTGTCTCTTCTCCTTATCAGTGTTTTCCACATATTCCTTTCCTCTCCGATTCTGCGTAGAACCTCCTCATTCCTTACCTTATCAGTCCACCTAATTTTAAACATTCGTCTATAGCACCACATCTCAAATGCTTTGATTCTCTTCTGTTCCGGTTTTCCCACAGTCCATGTTTCACTACCATACAATGCTGTACTCCAGACGTACATCCTCAGAAATTTCTTCCTCAAATTAAGGCCGGTATTTGATATTAGTAGACTTCTCTTGGCCAGAAATGCCCTTTTTGCCAAAGCGAGTCTGCTTTTGATATCCTCTTTCCTCCGTCCGTCATTGGTTATTTTACTGCCTAGGTAGCAGAATTCCTTAACTTCATTGACTTCGTGACCATCAATCCTGATGCTAAGTTTCTTGCCGTTCTCATTTCTACTACTTCTCATTACCTTCGTCTTTCTCCGATTTACCCTCAAACCATACTGTGTACTCATTAGACTGTTCATTCCGTTCAGCAGATCATTTAATTCTTCTTCGCTTTCACTCAGGATAACAATATCATCAGCGAATCGTATCGTTGATATCCTTTCACCTTGAATTTTAATTCTACTCCTGAACCTTTCTTTTATTTCCATCATTGTTTCCTCGATGTACAGATTGAAGAGTAGGGGCGAAAGGCTACAGCCTTGTCTTACACCCTTCTTAATACGAGCACTTCGTTCTTGATCGTCCACTCTTATTATTCCCTCTTGGTTGTTGTACATATTGTATAAGACCCGTCTCTCCCTATAGCTTACCCCTACTTTTTTCAGAATCTCGAACAGCTTGCACCATTTTATGTTGTCGAACGCTTTTTCCAGGTCGACAAATCCTATGAAAGTGTCTTGATTTTTCTTTAACCTTGCTTCCATTATTAGCCGTAAAGTCAGAATTGCCTCTCTCGTCCCTTTACTTTTCCTAAAGCCAAACTGATCGTCACCTAGCGCATTCTCAATTTTCTTTTCCATTCTTCTGTATATTATTCTTGTAAGCAGCTTCGATGCATGAGCTGTTAAGCTTATTGTGCGATAATTCTCGCACTTGTCAGCTCTTGCCGTCTTCGGAATTGTGAGGATGACGCTTTTCCGAAAATCAGATGGTATATCGCCAGACTGATATATTCTACACACCAACGTGAATAGTCGTTTTGTTGCCACTTCCCCCAATGATTTTAGAAATTCTGATGGAATGTTATCTATCCCTTCTGCCTTATTTGACCCGCATTCGGGAGGACGACGGTTCAATCCCGTCTCCAGCCATCCTGATTTAGGTTTTCCGTGATTTCCCTAAATCGCTTCAGGCAAATGCCGGGATGGTTCCTCTGAAAGGGCACGGCCGATTTCCTTCCCAATCCTTCCCTAACCCGAGCCTGCTCTCCGTCTCTAATGACCTCGTTGTCGAAGGGACGTTAAACACTAACCACTACCACCACCACCTTATTTGACCGTAAGTCCTCGAAAGCTCTTTTAAATTCCGATTCTAATACTGGATCCCCTATCTCTTCTAAGTCGACTCCTGTTTCTCCTTCTATCACATCAGACAAGTCTTCACCCTCATAGAGGCTTTCAATGTATTCTTTCCACCTATCTGCTTTCTCCTCTGCATTTAACAGTGGAACTCCCGTTGCACTCTTAATGTTACCACCGTTGCTTTTAATGTCACCAAAGGTTGTTTTGACTTTCCTGTATGCTGAGTCTGTCCTTCCGACAATCACTTCAGATGATTACCGGTTTCAAATAGCGAAAGCTAATGTTAGCTTTCCATTGTGGCGCACATCCCACGAAGCTATGGATGCAAGTTGTTAACAAGGCACTGTGCAAGATGGTGGTGGTTCTGTAATGGTGTTCGCTGTGTTTACATGTAACGGACTGGATCCTTTGTTCCAACTGAACCGATCGGTGGCTGTAAAAGGCTATTTGAAGACCGTTTGCGGCTTCATGTTCCCAAGCGACGATGGAATTTTTATGGACGGCAGTACCTCATGTCACCGGGCCACAATTGTTCGCGACTGGTTTGAAGAACACTTCTACATTTACATGTACATGGATACTCTGCAAATCACATTTAAGTGCCTGACAGAGAATTCATCGAACCATCTTCACAATTCTCTATTGTTCCAATCCCGTACAGCGAGCGGAAAGAACGAACACCTATATCTTTCCGTACGAATTCTGATCTCCGTTATTTTATCGTGATGATTATTTCTCTCTATGTAGGTCAGTGACAACAAAATATTTTCCCATTCGGAAGATAAAGTTGGTGATTGGAATTTCGCGAGAAGATTCCGTCGCAACGAAATCGCCTTTCTTCTAATGATTTCCAGCCGAAATCCCGTATCATTTCTGTGACACTCTCTCCCATATTTCGCGACAATACAAAACGTGCTGCCCTTCTTTGAACTGTTTCGACGTACTCCGTCAGTCCTATCTGGTAAGGATCCCTCACCGCGCAGCAGTATTCTAAAAGAGGACGGAAAAGCGTGAAGTAGGCAGCCTCCTTCGTAGATCTGTTACATTTTCCAAGTGTCCTGCCAATAAAACGCAGTCTTTGGTTAGCCTTCGCCACAACATTTTCCACGTGTTCCTTCCAAAAGTTTTTCGTACTTGTAAATCCTAGGTACTTAGTTGAATTTGCGGCCTTTTGATTTGACTGATTTATTGTGTAACTGAAGTTTAACGAATTCCTTTCGGCACTCATGTGGATGACGCCACACTTCTCGTTATATAGGATTCGGACAGTTTGGAAAGTTCGAGCGAATAATTTGGCCACCCATATCGCCCGACATGAATTCCGTCGAACATTTACAGGGCATATCCGAGAGGTCGGTTCATGCACAAAATCGTGCTCCGGCAACACTTTTACAATTGCGGACGGCTGTGCAGGAAGTAATGTTGAATATTTCTGCAGTGAACATCCAGTTACTTGTTGAATCCATGCCACTTGGAGTTGCTGTGCTATGCCGGGTGAAGGGAGATCTGACACGATATTAGGAGGTATTAGACATGGCTTCAGTCACTTCAGTGTAAAAAGAAATTGCTAGTCTCAGTAAGGCCACGGGTGCGTGCAGTGACGGTGCAGGATGCAGTATCTGCACGGGGTTCAGCTTCCACGGGGAAGAATGATCGTGAGTTCTCATAATGTTTTAATTTCGATGTTTGAGTAAAAATATGGACCCAGTTCATATTCTGACTTTCGACGAAAATGCAACAATTCTCTTTTGTTTATTTGTTGACAGTAAACCGAAGCAACATCGACGAAAACATTATTTTATTTGTTAGGATATAATTAACGCTAGACGATTATAGTTAACTAGTTTGCGAGAGTGGCCATCCTCCGCAGAAATCATAGAAATATTTGTTTTCTTAATAAAACCGCCTTTTCCTGCTGCCACTTAATTTATTTATTCGAGACGCGTTTCGCCATTTTCTTCTTCTAAGGCATCATCAGTGGGATCTATATGATACCGTTTTGTTAGTTTTAGATTATTAATCAATACAGTCAAGGTGAATTTTATCTTCAAGTGGTTGCTTTGGCGGAAACACTCATAGCTCTTATTGCAGCGCATCTGG
This sequence comes from Schistocerca cancellata, assembly GCF_023864275.1. Taxonomy (NCBI): domain Eukaryota; kingdom Metazoa; phylum Arthropoda; class Insecta; order Orthoptera; family Acrididae; genus Schistocerca; species Schistocerca cancellata. The sequence goes on from NC_064633.1 coordinate 515,123,925, forward strand.
GGATATTGAGGAAAGCTGGAGCATGGCACGTAATAAATTTCCATACTACCGAACTTGTCAGTCGCAACATGGAACCCAATAAATTAATAATTTTTTATTGTGTTTTGATTTCGTTAAGATTTTACGTTTAGCACTCTGTCTTTTCAGCCAGATCAGCATAGCGCTATATGCGTACTGAATCGATTGTTCAAAGTCCAAGGGCATTACGTAGCCGTTACCGAGACGCAGCGTAGCCCAACATTCTTTTAATAATACGGTGGTCTACACGCACACACAATAAGCTTGTCTACATCCTTTACAAAAATATTTAATTTCAAACAAGTTGAGGTTGAAGAATGGGAGTTTGACATTAGAAATTTTTTGCTAGCTCTTGGTTCTATGAAAGTTCCCTCTATTTAGTTATTCGCTTCACTGTTTCTGTCTTTTTTTCATCTGTATCGTACTTCCAGGGCGTTTTTCTTGACATTACAATAATAGTCTGCAAGCATCGACGAGATCCACTTGCCCTGATACCTTCATTCCATTGCTGAAATGTCCTGATGGAAGCACTGTGTGTGGTCTTTACTCACAGCGCCACAGATGCTTCGAAAGAAGTCGAGATGTGGGTTCAAAAGGTGTTCAGCAACATATTACATCCTGTCTCTTGGTACGTCCTCAGAAGTTCACGAACATCAGGATTACAACTTTCAGCACTGTGTCATAGGAACTGCGAATGGCATTCCCTTTGCTGTTTTGTTTAACCAACAGCGGAGATTTACCGCATGTGAATTACAGGCAATACGTATTTGGAACCCAAGGTTTATCGTCACCTGTTTTGAAGTCGCCATAATGGTTAACATGTTACCTTTATTGATGCAGTCAGTTCACGTTCCTGAGAATCAAAAGTGGCTTCGCCGCACACATATGAATAGTTAATCACACTGTAACACATTTATGTGGCGTCTTAAACTTGCATTAATCTGAAATACAACCAAAATAAATTAGCTCGAAGAAATGCACATTATGCACCAATGAAGATAAAAACGTTAGCACTGACTTATTGTTTACCGGTGAAAATTTAACTCCAAACACGGAGAATTACTGAAACAGAACAGTAGATTGGTTCTCTAATCACAACAAAGGAGATTTATGTAAACACAGTGGGTTCTCCAGTAACAAAGTATGGTATAATCAGCACTGAGAGCCTTTATTAGTTACAATAAAAGATTACCAACAGCACATAATTTCTCTCTATCATAAAGTTAATTCCTGATTTTTCTCAAGGGAATAAGAGCTAAGTAAACATTCTGAACACATATCTTTTCTAGGAATGAAATACTTCTAGCTCGGATAAATTTTTTATGCAGACGAGTGATAACCAATCAGGAGCCGTGGTCAGAGCCCACACGACTGTCTCATGCGTCTGTGTACAGAGAGACGCTTCTGGATTACGCTCTCTTGAGTACTAGTCCTGCTCCAAGGCAGATGGCCTTATGCCGCCTATCTCTTCTTCTCTTGTTTATTTCGACTACCTTCATTTCGTCTCTAATATATGTCGGTCCTTTTCCTCAACTGTTCAGCTTTTATACCTGAAATTTCATGCTACTTTCTAATATCCTTTAAGTTTTGGCCACCTACACACTTTGACTATGCGGCTGACATATGGAGTAAGTACAGGGTTATTACAAATGATTGAAGCGATTTCACAGCTCTACAATAACTTTATTATTTGAGATATTTTCACAATGCTTTGCACGTACATACAAAAACTCCAAAAGTTTTTTTAGGCATTCACAAATGTTCGATATGTGCCCCTTTAGTGATTAGGCCGACATCAAGTTCCTCCCACACTCGGCGCAGCATGTCCCCATCAATGAGTTCGAAAGCATCGTTGATGCGAGCTCGCAGTTCTGGCACGTTTCTTGGTAGAGGAGGTTTAAACACTGAATCTTTCATATAACCCCACAGAAAGAAATCGCATGGGGTTAGGTCGGGAGAGCGTGGAGGCCATGACATGAATTGCTGATCATGATCTCCACCACGACCGATCCATCGGTTTTCCAATCTCCTGTTTAAGGAATCATGATGGAAGTGCGGTGGAGCACCATCCTGTTGAAAGATGAAGTCGGCGCTGTCGGTCTCCAGTTGTGGCATGAGTCAATTTTCCAGCATGTCCAGATACACGTGTCCCGTAACGTTTTTTCGCAGAAGAAAATGGGACCGTAAACTTTAAACCGTGAGATTGCACAAAACACGTTAACTTTTGCTGAATTGCCCAGATTCGCACATTGTGTCTGTTCACTTCACCATTAAGAAAAAATGTTGCTTCATCACTGAAAATAAGTTTCTCGGCTCCTCACGCCATTTTGTCTCACTGCGCTCTCGAGCGGTCTGGCGGCAGAAACCTGAAGTGCGGCTCCAGCCGAACAAAACTTTATGAGTTTTTCTACGTATCTGTAGTGTGTCGTGACCATATGTCAATGAATGGAGCTACAGTGAATTTATGAAATCGCTTCAATCATTTGTAATAGCCCTGTACATCCATTCTGAAGCGCCCAAGTGTAAATCGTAAACAACAGTAAATGTAGACGCCTTCTTTCAACGTGTGACTTTCATTGGCCCCTGACAACTGCCTATCGTCCTCTCCGTCCAAATCCGTCTCACGCCATCCTGTAGGTTTGAAGAATTTTTTAAACAAGTACCCTCTATTGTCAGCATACTCAAAAATTTGTGTTTTCTAAACAACAGAATTTCCTTCATTAACAGCACTGGAGCTGCTGACTTATTCATCTTCATCTACAGCAACGTGCTTCTTATAACCTTCATTAATTCCATCCTCTGCTGTTAGACTGAGGTATAACGCATGGCACACAAGGACTGTGCAGACAAGAAGTTCTTTGAGATTCGTTAGCTTTGTTGAGACTTTCTTTTGCTGCCTTTGCGTTCAGGACATGCAGCTAATGAACATTTTGCATTGTTTCCCTCCATCGAAGTTGGACAGGATCCTTATTTTCACCCAGGCGTTTATCTGGGATCACACAATATCATACGACAGTGATGCGTGTGTGCAAGCAGTGGACAGAGTAGGGACGTACACAGCAGCGAGCGGGTAGCACTATACATTATTTTTGTTGATGTTCATCTCATACAATTGAGAGAGAACACGTTACTCTCTCACCTATTTTTCGCCTACCAAAAATTATTAAGGATTTCATTATAGCCTGATGCACTTTGGATGACACTCTAAAAAGTTAACGGCCTCAGCAGATGTTGATGGAGTGTGGTAGGGGCTAAAAGTTTGAGGTACTTTTATGGTTCTTAGTTTATAGAAACAGCAATGATTTCAGGGCTCTGGTAGAGAGTAAATTGCGGTCCATCTGCCTGATCGCTTGACCGTGAGATTTTTGCATATCTTGAAATTGAAAGCAACCTGGCAGCTAGCCCATCCCTCAGTAAATTTTGCCAGGCAGGTCCACAGCTGTATGGGGTAGACAGGGCAGCCCCTCATCGAGACAGGTCTCCAGCAGAACAATGCCACAATACTTTCCACGGCACCAGCCAAAGCCTGGGCTGCGGGCGACAGTCTGAAGGAACTCATCTACACAGTGGAGTCCTAACCAGGCATTGGATGCAGAGCCACACATAATAAAAATTCACATGTTTTCGAGTTTGCCGATACTGCAGCCAGGTTTGTAAGCCACTTCCATTGGCCACATCGATTGAATAAGGAACTCCGGCGTCTGAGGAACGTTTAGAGATAGGATCTTTATTATACCTCATAGCTAGGACTAACAAGCTCCAAGACAAAGGCGATTTAGATGAAGATTTTTGAGATTGTGTCTGTTCGCTTGTTGTGGGAAGTGACATGACTTTGGAGAAAATCATCTTCCCCCTCTGTGAAAACTTTAAAAAAAAGGCTGTAATTGGCGGTTTCCTTTTTTTCAGGGATGCAGTTTTCTTAACTCCTGCTCTCGTTTTACGTGTGAGTTTCTGCTGTAGAGTGAAGAGGAAATTTAGCGCCTCTAGAGCCCTGTGATTTGCTCAAGATGGCATGAAGGCGGCGTCGTTCGTGCACTTTGTGCGAAAACGGAATTTTTTTCTGGAATGGTTCGACGCACTTGGGTGCTGGACTTTGGTCTGGAAGCACTTCTGGTCAAAGTTGTGGCATGTGTGGTTGGTACTTGCGACCTGTCCTAAGACTGACTTCACTTGCGTCTAGTTTAGACTGGTTAGCCTGTGGTAAAGTTCTTACTTTACTGACGGTGTGACTTCAAACGTCTCGATGTACTCGTTTGCCGAGGGCAGCTTCATTCGCTCTTGGTTTACCAGTCTTGAGGTTTGGTATCATTGTGCGCTCTGTCATTTAAGTGAGTCAGTTTGATACGACCAGCGAACAGGTGTGTCACACACTGAAATCCACCATGATTTCAGGACTCTGGTAGAGAGTAAATTGCGGTCCGTCTGCCTCATCGCTTGACCGTGAGATTTTTGCATATCTTTCGTGCCCGCGATCGATTCACAGGTGCCGCCTCCAAGTCTCACCTCCGCCGCACACATCTCGCCAGCTGCAAATTACATCGCCACACGGAGCAAACAGTGTAACGTACTGCCACTGAGTCATTGTCAGGGTATACAGACAGATCTCAATCTCTACTTGCTCTCAGCTGTTCCTATGTGGAGAAACTACAGTAGATTTGATCAATCGAAGTCTACTCAACGTCAGATCAATTCAGATTGCGTCATCCACACGTTTAGGGCCAGAGTACTCATCTCACTCCACTAGTTATACTCACTCCGCCACCCAGGATCCTTGTCCAGTGTAGTTTTGAATCACCTACATCTACATCTACATGATTACTCTGCAATTCACATTAAGTGCTTGGCAGAGGGTTCATCGAACCACAATCATACTATCTCCGTACCATTCCACCCCCGAACAGCGCGCGGGAAAAACGAACACCTAAACCTTTCTGTTCGAGCTCTGATTTCTCTTATTTTATTTTGATGCTCATTCCTACCTATGTAGGTTGGGCTCAACAAAATATTTTCGCATTCGGAAGAGAAAGTTGGTGACTGAAATTTCGTAAATAGATCTCGCCTCGACGAAAAACGTCTTTGCTTTAATGACTTCCATCCCAACTCGCGTATCATATATGCCACACTGTCTCTCCCCTATTACGTGATAATACAAAACGAGCTGCCCTTTTTTGCACCCTTTCGATATCCTCCGTCAATCCTACCTGGTAAGGATCCCACACCGCGCAGCAATATTCTAACAGAGGACGAACGAGTGTAGTGTAAGCTGTCTCTTTAGTGGACTTGTTGCATCTTCTAAGTGTCCTGCCAATGAAACGCAACCTTTGGTTCGCCTTCCACACAATTTTATCTACGTGGTCTTTCCAACTGAAGTTGTTCGTAATTTTTATACCCAGGTACTTAGTTGAATTGACAGTCTTGAGAATTATTCTATTTATAGAGTAATCGAATTCCAACGGATTTCTTTTGGAACTCATGTGGATCCCTCACACTTTTCGTTATTTAGCGTCAACTGCCACCTGCCACACCATACAGCAATCTTTTCTAAATCGCTTTGCAACTGATACTGGTCTTCGGATGACCTTACTAGACAGTAAATTACAGCATCATCTGCGAACAACCTAAGAGAACTGCTCAGATTGTCACCCAGGTCACTTATATAGATCAGGAACAGCAGAGGTACCAAGACGCTTCCCTGGGGAACATCTGATATCACTTCAGTTTTACTCGATAATTTGCCGTCTACTACTACGAACTGCGACCTTCCTGACAGGAAATCACGAATCCAGTCGCACAACTGAGACGATACCCCATAGCCCGCAGCTTGATTAGAAGTCGCTTGTGAGGAACGGTGTCAAAAGCTTTCCGGAAATCTAGAAATACGGAATAAACTTGAGATCCCCTGTCGAAAGCGGCCATTACTTCGTGCGAATAAAGAGCGCCTGTTAGTTGTTTACGGTATTCAATAAGTAACTTGTTTACTGTAATTTGTCTGTTTTGAAGAAAAAAATAATTGTTTTAGAACACTAAAAATATGCCAATACAATCAATCATTTAAACAGTCCCCACTAGGGTTAACTTTGTCACAATGGTCAATGGGATACTTGGCCAAGATGTACATGGACTTCGCCCACTTGTAGGATGGACAACATTTTTTTCCAGTGTCCATCTACTGACGGGCAGCTGACAGGTGTTTTCTGGATGAAGTCATTGAGTGAAAGATACTAGGAGTGGTGGAGGCATCCAATGTACGGGTGTTGTGTTTGCGAACACTGTGTAATTTCAAGAAGATGTGAACTCTGTACTGCATGCCGTAGCCATGAGAGGATAAAAGAGTGAATGTTGTATTGTGTTTTTATTCATACAGAATACTTGTATCTACTTGTATCAGTCATTGTACATAGCCATAAGTTTTTCTGTGTTACGCTTCTATACATTGTCAGTAATTAAGCAGCTCTATGTAGTCATGTTGTCTATAGTAGTTGGTGAAGGTTCTTGGTATTAGAGTGTAGCTCTTGTTGTGGCATTGTTTACACACACACACACACACACACACACACACACACACACACACACACAAATTTTTAAGAAACCATACTATTATGGTCGTCCGTTCATAAAATTACTACAAGCTCATATCGTGGTTCCTGTTCATTTCCTCTAGCTTGGTGCCACTTGTACCGGCATGTGACGCGGTCGAAAGAGACTGGTGTTTGAAAACATTTTATCTGTTTAGAGTAAGGTTTATTATTATTAATGTTATTGTTATTTGTGCTTTTCCCTTCTGAAGTAATGATTATTTATGAGAATAGTACCGTTTGTTTTTATACTAACTGCGAAGCATTTCGATTGATCTCATATGACCTTTTTGTAATAATATATGTTAGTTAATAACTGCTATTGCAAAATAAGAACACGTTTGCACAAACCCTCCGCAGTCTCCACTCCAAACCCGCTACACTACATTATTCCCACATGGGACGTTTTTGAACAAAGAGGCTTCATCATAACTGACCATAGCTACATAAAGTCGCAACAGGGTAGGGAACGTCGAATGGAGCGGTACTTTCCAGATAATCATTCGTCTGAAGTCCTCCGTTGTGGAGCTACGGCTGTAAAACGATAAACAGTTAGCGACGAGAACGCGTTAAATATGCGCATTTAAACTAAATTGCTCTAGTTAATAATCGTTGTACCAAAGAGAGAGGATATTCCAGTCCAGTTTAGTTTTGTGAGAAAGGCCGGGTTAAATTTGCTTGGAAAGACGTGAGGGTAATGCGCGAGCGACAGGAGGTCTGGCGTGAACACAAAATCACGCTTCACTGAGAAGGAAGCTGATACCATTCCGTGAGGGGCTCCATTTCTTGTCCGCTTATGGTGGTGTATGTCGACATTGACTGGGTGTGGAACCTTATTTTCCTCTTCATCATCGAGCAAGGGTCGTACTACGGTTATAGATGTTTTCTCGAGTTAACTGACTCTTCCGTCGGTTCTTGGTAGAACAACATTATAATAGATGGAAAGCACTAGTTTGCTTCTGTTCTACAATATTGTAGAACAGAAGCAAACTGGTGTTTTTCTCGTGCCTCATCTCCTCATAAAATTTTATGTAGTGCGTCGTGTCATAAGAGATTGGGAGTTCAGAGTTGACACCAAACTCGTGAAGTTTCTCTACGGTGTGTCTGGCTTAAGTGACAGCCGTAGTAGCAGTAGTAGTAGTAGTAATAGTGGTAGTAACAATAATAATAGTGGTAAATGCAAGCCATTTGATACTGATTCTTCGAGTTTTTAGCCCATATTTGTCCCAGGAATTTATTCCTTCTACGTTTTGATGATCTTATCTTGTTTTACTATCGAACTGTAATTTGTATAGTCAGTATATTATATTATTAGCATTACAATATGAGAGTCGTCTTGTTATTTCTTGTTATTTACAGAACTGTCGGCTTAGTCTTTCCAACGTTTGTAGCCCCTGGCTCACTTACGCGTAACAGGTCGTGTCCTATCGTAACCTCAATATTGCTCGTTCTTTTTAGTGGTGAGCGTAACTTTGTAAGCAAGCACAAAGAGATCCAAACGGACTCCACTGCAGAAGAGGTACTCGTGACAGCCTGAGGTCATAAATTATAGTAATCACGAGATGGCAATCGAAGTCATTTACATTTTTATTTGACTTGTATGTTAACAGATTCGAACTGGTTTGCTCGAGACTACTTCAGAACTCGAGCAGATATCGCGGTAGTAAATTAGTCTAGAGTTTACCGCTAGGCCCGGAAGCAGTCTCGTGTTCGTGTCAGGCACACTGTCATTTGTTTGCATGTAAACGTAATCCAGAAGTGATAGCAACTACCGCCTATTCTTACTCACTAACATCTTTGGTTAGTCATCTTTAACAGCTGGAACTACAGGGCGTATCATAATTAATGGCCTTAACGCATACAGTTAAAAATATACAATAATAAAAGTAAAACAGTCTCACAAAGAACTCCCTGCAAGCGCGATCGCAAGTTCAGTCTTCAGTAAGGCTCATCTGAAAGTGTTCTGTTAACAATTATGACAGGAAAAGTACGTCAGGAGGACGACAGAAAATGAGTGCCGGGGGGTGCAGAGATCAACCTTCTATAGGATGTCTTTATTACTCTTCACCATATGGACATCTCGATATTCAATAAATGTTCAAAACCATTAACTTGCACCATGAACACCGAATGGAAACTGGAGCATGACAGTGATCACAAGGGTTCCCTACATCACCATCGAAGGCGAACTCTCTGAGAGTTACGAACCATGCAGGACGTTCTGCTAGGTATCCACTATTAAGGAATGCATATAGAATCATATTGGTGTAACGGGAAGATGAGAACTCATGGAATGTGATGGAATGCAACCGAATGCAAGCAGTGTGTCGTGGAGCTTATCGTGAAACTGGCTTTTTTAAAAGGCTCAGCTGCAGGTAGTGCGACAATGTGTCTTATTAGGCACGGAAAATACAAACATCCACAGGCTGAATTTGTCCAGTGGTCCCAGATCGTACGAACTGCAATGTGATACACTTTTCAGGAGGGATAGATTGCTCTTAACGAGTATGAATTTTTTTTTTTTTTTTTTTTTTTTTTTTTTTTTTTTTTTTTTTTTTTTACGCAGACCAGGAATTGTTCAATAGCAAGTTACTTTCACCAGCTATAGGCCAACAGCAGTACTCATACCATAGCTGCAATACTCTTACACCCATTTTCTTCCTGTCGCTTGCTGTGACGTAAATATTTCTTACTGTCCTTGCAAGATCACGCAAACGAGAAAGAATCGTCGGGGGTAGGGCACCCCCAACTTCTCGCAGCACAATAAATACCTATCCAGCGAGTTTTCCATTCACATGAACAATTGGCATAATTGTATGTGAATGCGTTAAGGCACATGTTAATGGATCTTGATACAACTCTCTTGGTACCTTTAATTTTCAGAATTCCCTTCATACACATTTCCTCTTCGAAACCCGATTGGTCGGAGTTGTAAAGAAATTCGTTATTGAATGGTGCGATAAGTTCGTTAATCCACATAGAAATGTTCGATAATCTCATACACAAATTTTCAGGCAGATTGCACCATTTTCTTCGCTTCGTCAAGTTGAAGCTTTGTTTGAAATTTCATTATTTTACGTCTTCTAGCTCTGCAGCACTTTTAGAAGTTACGCAACCATGCCCTGCTTGCCTTGAAACCACTGTAAACCATGTCGCCCGCAATTTGAGGTGCGTGACGTAGTGTGTCACTAACATGCTCATCCCGTAAATTATATCAAGCATCCCTGAAACGCGCAAACGTCAGTTTTTTTATGAAGTGCGGCTTGTCCTCATTTGAATATCCGTAGTTTTTCTTGTGAACTACACGGTCATATTGCTGCTTACTTATTCTAAATTTGTTCATAATTGTTCTTTACTACGCTCCAGATGATCTTCGATGTACTTAATTATGTTTAGTATCCGCCCCTTGGACAACGATTGTCCTTTATTACTTTTCACTGGCTATGGGATTTGTGGCTTCCTGTCCGACAAAGATGATGAACTGCATGTCTCGACACCTGTTTCAATAACATTTTCACTTGTTAAGCACGTATAGTCATCATTGTACTGCACATGCTCATTGTCTGTCGAGTGTTTACAACACCTTACATTCTACTGAATCATATTCCTCAATTTTATTTGTCACTTCCTTCTCAGTCTGCGAAATTCGTCGGAATCGTTTCTGATGAAGTGTCAACTTTGGTAACTCTTATTGTAGATATAATGCAACGTTTGCTTTGTTCATCGATGCCGTTGCTCTGCTTTGTATCAACACCACTAGCACTATAGCACTGTTATGAGGTAATCTCGACTAAGCAGTTCAACTACGCTTCGTAGCTTCATGTTGTGCTCGCCATTGCATATCTCCAGAATCCCCCCCCCCCCCTCTGTTGCCATTAGTTACCAACATTGTGGTTTTTGAGTAGACAATGTGTGGGGCGTTGAATGCGTAAACATCATCGGCTTTTTACGATTTCGCACTCAATGGGTTCATTGTCAGTAAATGTAAGTCTGGAAACGAACCGTTTGCGAGGTAATTGTAACTTTGTGGTTACCGGGCACAACTCATTCGATTGTACGTAAACGTCCTCCCAGCTAGAAAAAAGCAACAATACCATACGACGTTACAAACGTCTTGGGGATAGGTGTTGTGAATGAACATGACATTAGTAACCTTACTGTACTAGTAGGTACAGGTGTTCGGAGTGTCATACCTGGATGCAAGCCTGTACCCGTCAACGAATATAATTTCGAATCCTTTCACTCCCGCCTGCATCATTTCGAAGTTCTTGACAAGCACTAACAAATTTATGCCCCATTTCTTCAATCATGTTAACAGAGTGGATGGCTCTGAGCACTATGGGACTCAACATCTTAGGTCATAAGTCCCCTAGAACTTAGAACTACTTAAACCTAACTAACCTAAGGACATCACACACACCCATGCCCGAGGCAGGATTCGAACCTGCGACCGTAGCAGTCCCGCAGTTCCGGACTGCAGCGCCAGAACCGCTAGACCACCGCGGCCGGCTAACAGAGTGGCATACACTACGTCTGTAAGGTGGTTCCAGAGACAGAAATCCGTGGGGTTCACATTACGTAATCTTGGGGGCCACAGTAAGGGTCCTCCTAGCTCAGTGTATCTTTGGGAATTCGGAGTGTTAGATTTCCTCTCACCACAGCAGCAAAATTTGTCGATGCTGCATTACGCATGTACCACATTCTTTGATCTACATCTACATACATACTCCGCAATCCACCATACGGTGCGTGGCGGAGGGTACCTCGTGCCACAACTAGCATCCTCTCTCCGTGTTCCACTCCCAAACAGAACGAGGGAAAAAGACAGAACGAGGAAAAAATGCTCTGAGGAAAAATTCCCAAGCCATCATGCAGGATGATGCTGCAGAAGCCGAAGCTAATGCCATCTAGTATTTCTAACATCACACGAGAAACGTCACTGATGTGGAGACTCATGCAGAGCATGTGTGTTGAAACCTAGATGACTCAAAACGTGAGAATTGCGCTAATTAAACCACCGTCACGAGTGTAACCCGCTTCACATGTAAGTGAATTGTTATTGTCAAACGTAGGTTTCCTTACAGTTTTTTCTTACATCCACTGGCAGAAATTTAGTCTTGGATCAAAATCTACCTCACTAAGATGCTAAACTCTCGTTGGATGTGGTACGAGTACATCGCATTGCTATGCATTACTCTCCAAACACTACCATTGCTCACGACAGGAATCTCTGTAGTAAGTTTCCTTGTCGACAATCGTGGACTTGGTTCGACTGTTTCCAGAACCACATATTCAAGAATAGGTATAATTTTTGCAGGCCTAGCCGCTCCTGCAGTATATGCAAAGTTCTCAGTTTCTCCGTGGCACTGATGAACCGTTGTACCATTCGACTGTCAGGCAGGATACAAGTGTGCAGCCTCACCTGCATTGCCGTTAGACCTACCATAAACGATATGCTTATAAGCATACTCCTCGTTAGTGTAACATTCCATGTTACCGCCAACTCTCATACAACACAACTGATGTACTGCAAACAACTGACTTGAGTGGCACGGTGAGTGTGTATGTGATGTCGCATCCATTTTCTCCCCAACTCTACATCTCCCACCACACTAGCGATCAGCACGCAGTGTTACAGAGAATCACGTCAGTGGTGGCTTATAATCACAAAATCGCAAATTATCTCACAAACAGTTTATTTGCAGATATGCGTTTACTGAGACTCTTTTGCTTCTAGTATCATGTACTTTCTATTGCATGTGTTTATGCCATTAATTATAATATACCCTGTAAATTCTACTGAGAGGGTTTCCTTATTGGAATGTAAATGTTTTTGAGGGCAGGTATGCCCTCCTTTATATAAATTTTATCGGCTAGTTACTTAATTTTGCGGTGCCATAGACACATTATAGATTGTAGTTTACTAGAATGTCGTTACTTCATACCTTCCACAAACACAAATGTTTCATCGAAAGTATTCAAAAATTTCAAATATATATCGAGTTGTAAATCCTAACAGTCGTATTTTCAGTGTAAGGTGGCAGCTTGAATAAATATCCATTTCGCACCTTACATGAGATTTTATACGTCATAACAAGTAGAGGAATATGTCCACCTGACATACTTTGGCGATAATGAGCAGGTTTGCCTATCAAAAAGTTCAGTGCGTAATGCAAAGGGATGACACTCGATTCAACAGCACACCGAACCCAAATCCTGTACGTCAATTAGGTGAAAAAAACTGCTGGAAGAAACATTTTAGTTTGGGGGCAGATGCAAGTTGTACTGTCACGGCCCGCCTACAATGGAAGATATCTAAAATGGGTTGATGACACGCGGTGAGAGGGACAATGAACTCGCCAGGCGATACGTCAAGGGGAGCAGGTAGTAGTGCGCGGCTGCTTGTGACGGAGAAATTCTTCAGAAAACTGCGTTGGGGAATTTCCAGATAGATACAAACAGATCAGCGACGCTTGATCACGTGAAATGCCTATGGTACGGTAGTGATGTACGCATGTAAGGAGCAAAAAGGGGCGATATTTCGACGCAGTTTAAAGGTAGGCCCTTTGCGATTGGCTGAGATAGTTCCCACAAGATGAAAGGAATGCTCCCATTGGTCTGAAAAAGCCATGACGTGAAGCACGAAATTACACAGGTGGGGGACAGTTTGCTACGAAAGACATAAGATGGAAAACTTTGGGAACTCTCCTCCTAACCAGCCTCAAGTGTAGAACAAGCGCATCACGCTCTGTACGACTCAGAAAGAGGAATGTTTGTGGGAACACTGCATTAACTTTGGCTGACATTCAGTTAGAAATTAGCTGAAGAGTCGTTGAGCTCCGACAATGGAGAAACTAAACACCCATGTAGTTAATTGTTCTTGCGAGAACTGAGACGGCATTGAAGTAGACATGCTGCACCATCTATGGATGTGTATATCGCCCTATTTTTCAGACTAAGGATGAGTGCATGTTTTCTCGCCTGACTTGAAACACAGGACAGTTTCAGCTGATAAAATCAGTAAAGATTTTAACTAGCTTTTTATAGGCTTTCAGAGGGTGAGAGCAGACATGCAGCTGACAGCACATCGCAACCAAAAGGTAAATTCCGCTGGCAGAGGGGTAAACTTGTTGGTTCACCAGCTTGTGTCCACTGTGAACTCAGGCAATCTTGAGTAATCTTTTACTCATCTTTTCACGAAAACTAGCCATCCTCCATAGACTTGATTCTCATCCTAAATAGTACCTAACTTAGAACCAGAATCGGACGATTTGTCGTAACATTGGCCAACTTCAGTGTGTATAAGTAAGAAAAATTCTGTTTAGATTTGATGTTGTGTTCGGTGTTATTCCTGCTAAACAGGTCGTAATGCGTTATATTGACCACTGTCCTGAAATTGTCATGTCACACACAATGTAAACTCCTGTGCTTCTTTAACAACAAAATAGGAATAAAATAATTTTACAGCTAAAAACCAATGTACTCGGTCCTAGAATAAGGGTCCACACCTAACCCCAGTCACTGATTCTAGCGATGGTAATGCACTCACAGAGTGTTTTGCTGATGTCTGACAAACGTGAAATGTAGTGGAGTGTCAGATCACCTACAGTATATGAGAGTCTTGGCTAAAAAATGTTATCTGCATAAGACGGACCTGATCAACAGGAATGTGTGTACAACATAGTTACAAAAATGGTTCAAATGGCTCTGAGCACTATAGGACTTAACATCTGAGGTCATCAGTCCCCTAGAACTTAGAACTACATAAAGCTAACTAACCTAAGGACATCACACACATCCATGCCCGAGGCAGGATTCGAACTTGCGACCGTAGCGGTCGAGCGGTTCGAGACTGAAGCGCCTAGAACCGCTCGGCCACCCCGGCCGGCCATAGTTACACACTTAATTGTTGTTCTCAGACGGAAACGGTGTTGTAGAGTTACGTAAAGTACTCTTCAACAGCCAACAGATCACTTACATGGTAATGCAGTAAGAAAGATATTGGTAAGGGTGGTCATTTTTAATAATCAAATTTTCAGAATTTGTGTTTGTTTTAAATAACGTAATTTCTTTCAAGCAACGGCCAGTTTATAGACGATAGTACTACAAATCTCTGTTCCACACAAAAAACGTATGTTCCTGCGTGTTAACTTTAAGACTGTCATTATGATTTAGATAGCGACAGAAACAGAAAAAAATAGTTGTTCAAAAATAACCATTCTCTCTCTCTCTCTCTCTCTCTGCACCCGACCAGGTCTCGGAAGGCCAAACGGTACCGACCGACCGCCCTGTTATCCTCAGTCGATAGCATCATTGGGTGCGGATATGGAAGAGAATGTGGTCAGCACACCGGTCTCCCTGCCGCTGTCAGTTTTCGTGACTGGAGTCGCCACTTCTCAGTCAAGTAGCTCCTCATTTGGCCGCGCAAAGGTTGAGTGCACACTGCTTGCCAATAGTATTCGGCGGACGCAGACGGGTACTGATCCAAGTGCTAGATAAGGCCGACAGGGCTTAACTCCGGAGATCCAATGCGAACGACGAGACTGTGTTTCTTTATGTTATATATGAAGCACCACTTTACTGTGCCCGTCTGACTGCAGAATGCACTAGGGAAATTCGTGAAGATGGGGAGCTGGGGCTGTTTGCGTGTTACCGGTTTGTAAGCTTGTGTTTGGTGTATTGTATGTGTGTTATTGGTCTCAAAAGTGGCGTATAAGGATTAATTTTAGGTTTTTGTGAGAAGCTTCTGGTGGTTCGTGTCCTAAGTTTTGGATGAGAAGTAGGGCGAAGTAAGTGTTGTTTCGTAAACTTTTGTCGATTTGTCTTGAACAAGTGTGCAAATGGTGGGTTGGTCTCTCATGTGTGTGTTGGCGACATGTCTGCAGGCGTTTGAGATGACATGAAAAATTTTGTTGTGGAGATTTGCAGTCGCGTTAGAGCGGTGTCTGCCGCCACAGAACACACCTCCGAGCCACACAAGCTGACCGTAAGTATGAGCTGGCAACGGAGCAGGGTTTGCACCGAATGGATAATCCGTCAACTTTCAGTAGGGGATACAACCAACAGAAAAGTGCGCAGACTTGGTTTGCTGCGGTGGTGAGATGCCTGTTCCACGTCAGGCGACGATCTATTTCATGGCCAATGTATATTACTGAGTTTCTCCAATTCAGTTCTCTGCCGTGAGTGGTGAGTTGACAAGGGAACTTGATTTTGGGGGTGAAGTAGATCGCCCGGCTAATTGTGGTGTTGATTTTTATCTTCCACCGATTACATCACTGTGTGGTGTTGCCGAGGTATTGTTCTAAGTGGTGGTGTATATGGATGAGCCTGCGACTGCTTTTGGATTTGATGATATCTTCGGCATAGAAAGCTATCCCTTCACCAATCTTCCTAGGAATGTTATTCGTGTACGTGGTATAAAGGTTGGGACCTAAATCCGAGCCTTACGGGACTCCTGCCACAGTCAGTCGTGCCTGCCTGAACTTTTCTCCGTTCCTTACTTAGTACTTTCGACCTGTAAGGAGGGAGTCAGTGATCCAGATTATGTGTACTGGGCACCCTATCTGATCTGGCTATCGTGCCAGCCCATGGGAGCCAACGTTACCACTGGGCGGGGCCGTTGCCCCAAATAACCAGTCACACCCAAGTAATTTTGTGTGACAATAGAAACGAGATGTCGTAACACAGCTTACATACCCTAATATGTTTTGTTTTTTACACCGAAAACGGGCGTCTGGCCCGACACAGGTTCGATTTAGCTGTTAATAAATAAATATTCATCCAACTTTTCTCGATTTCTGAATCACAGTGTCCTTCAAGTTAATGCAAGCTGCAGAAACCAGATATAAGAAACGTTAGAGCTGATTTAAATCTTCTACGCTGCTTGCCCCTACTTCGTCTTTGTGCAAAAATATCGAAATATTCACCAAAAGAAACAAAAATTCGAAAAACATTAATTTTATTTCGCTCTTCCAACTGTGGATTTTTATTTTTATTCATGTTGTTGTTCACTTCTTCTTCGACACAGTTCCCTCGAATGTTCTTGTGTATGGTTCTGTTTTTGAAACAGACAACGAGTCAGAATCATCAATAAGAGAGAAATTGTGCAACGATTGGAGGACAAAGCTGTACAGTGACTACGGTGACAGTGTCACAGTTTGACTACATAGCTGCGACCAGTTCAAAGCGGAGTTCAGCATCTATTATGAAAGTTATATTCTTAAACTTTTACCCAACATGTGGTTCCTAAGTTGGTCACACATGAATGTTAAGACATTCAAATGTCTAGATGAAATTTAATTTTTTTTACCTTCCCTTTGCAGTTGAAATAGCGTTAGCAAGTTTAACGGACGCATACTACATTTCTACAGTAGCTTTAGGATTTAAGCTGCTAAATGGACATAGACTTTCATGTCAGTCGACAGATACATAGTGGGATAACGAGAATATATATATATATTGTTTTTTGTGGCTAGGTGTAGGGGAAATATATCTAGTTTAGAAAGCTATGAAAATGATACAGAGCTATGTAAAATTTCTAATTCATTGTACTAAATATGTGGATTATACTAAATGGAAATAAGAAAATGGCGAAGTAGTTTTTACGAAACGTTAACTTAAATTATTGAGATGATATTTCTGCTCTTGGAGTTACAGTACATTGTATGAAAATTAATGGCCCGTTCGCTGCCTATTAGAAGAACTTTTTCATACGTGTATATCTACATGTATATCTAGTCTACTTGTATATCTACACGTTACGTCAATTCCGACTTGTTTGGCCCTAGCGTCGCCAGTAGATGAACCAGGGAATAGCATCAAGGGCCTGTATGGCAACTGCGGCAGGGTTTACATCTAGGCCTACTTTCCAGAATTGCTACTTGCTACCAATGGAACTGTAGAGCCAGTTACAGACATCTATGTGTGAATGAAGTATTGCCCTTTGATTTGAGTAATATGTTAAAGGTCTCAATACTCTTAAGCTTTACGTCTTGATTTATTAGTGTACCTTTGTGGCATCCACGATCATGTTTGGTAATTATCTCCTCGGTAATACATTTTCGACTAAACGGATTAACAGTGATTTCTTTGCGATTTCCTTGTCCCATAGGTCAACAGATGCAATTTTAACTTCGACATGGCGTTTCCTGGTATATTTACTCAGCTGTAATGGCTAGTGTTTTTCAAGAAGCTTTCCATTGGCAGGATTAGTTTCGTGCCTTTGATACCGCTAGACAAGACACCTGAGACCACACGATCTTGCTTGCTGTCAATCATAAGGCCTCAGACACAATATTTCTGCTTCGCAGTCGGTGTAGGTGGGTGGGATACGGGGTGAATTTGTAAGATATTCGATCATCATTAATTACGTTACACCCTTGTTCCCAAATATCCACTTTCCAGTGTTCTAGTAAGTGGTAATTCTACTGTAAGTGTTCTTACACCCCGTCCCATTACGTAATAAGTGCTATGCTACATTATATCTTACAGATATGACGATAGGGACGAAACCTAGGGCTACCACAAGTGTCTGTACGGGAACAGCAAAAAAGGCATGAATTCATGTGAAGTCCGCATTGGTAGACTACGCTACTGTTCCTAGACCGTGGCTACAAAGCTAAGGATTGCAGGTAAGGTGATGCTCTGGTAAGCTCTGACCGTTCGCACCGGAAATACGTATGGATACTACACATCTGTACAATTTTATTAATTACGTTTTGTGTTCTTGTTTTTTCTTTGTTGACGTGCAGGTGGAAGAACTTTTTTAATAGGTAAATCACATCCAAACATTCTCCATTCTGCTTTTAGTCTGATGACCAAGTGTAGAGTTTACCATAGCTTTGTTTTTAGTGTAATGTATCAGATTATGTTAACAGAAATACATAATTTCAGTACACAAGCACATAGGACGGATGTGCCAGGGTACATCAATTAGCCTTTCAAGTAGTGCGGCCTAAACGTACGGGCAGTGTAACGCCGTTCGTGTCGTCAAGCCGACTGTATTTTTGAGCTTCTACGCCTAGCAACTGCAAGTGGTACATTATAGACATTTCCAGAATAATCTGTCCACACCTGGAGTCATGTGGGTCCAATTAAGATACTGTTCTCGAATATTTTATCATTTTTCGGTAAGGTAATCCATTCAACCAATCAGTCTCTACAGCACTTTCGGTGGCTTTAGTTAAAAGCGTTAGGTACAGGAAATCTTTAGTTCTAGCTTGAGAGTGCAGGGCCCTGTATGCTGTCGAAGGTGCGTCCGTTATCCTGAAGAAATGGTTGGAAGTTTGTGGTAAGTCCTGTGGGACGAAAATACAGAGGTCATCAGTCCCTAAGCTTATACCCCACTTAATCTAACTTAAACTAAGTTACACTCAGGAATACACAGACACCCAAGCCCGAGGGAGGATTCGAACCCCCGACGGGGGCAGCCACGCGAACCGTGGCAAAGCGCCTGAGACCGCACGGCTACCCCGCGCGTCTTTAAAAAAGGAGGAGAAAGGAGAAATTGCGTTTTGCTCATATACATCGACGTCTTCGACTGCATAAAAACTTGGTAAGCCATCATACTATACTGTTAGTCACTCCTTTTCCAGTTGTACTGGCAAATGGAGAGAGAAGAAAAGACCATATGTACGCTTACGTACGATCCCTGTTTTCTTTTATCTTGTTCGCGATCTTTACGCAAGATGTGATCTATATTGATGGCAGTAGGATTGTTCTTGTGACAAATGTCGGCTCTCTAAATTTTCTCAATACTGTTTCGCGAAAAGAACGTCCTTTTCCATCTGGAGACTGCCATTTGTGTTCATGTAGCATTTTTATAATACTAGTGTGTTGATCGAATCTACACATAACAAATGTGGCAACACACCTCTGAGTGCTTCGATGCCTTCCTTCTATCCGAATGGATCGAGATTCCTAACACTAAAGCAGTATCGAAGTATTGGTCGCAAAAGGGCTGTGTTCCTTTATAGATGAGCTCCATTTTCCTAGAATTCTCCCAGGGAACAGAAGTCTACCATTCGCCTTCCCTATGATCGACCTTATGTACTCGCTCGACTTACAAGCAGCACATCATTAATACTGTATTCGAACATTATAGGAGTGTCTTTCCTACACTTCTGCACTAACGTACTTGTTTCCACACTTAAAGCAAGCTGCCATTCGTCACACCAAAGAGGATTTCTACTCAAGTCATCCTGTAACCACCTGCACTTATTTTAAAGAGACTCTATCCCGTAAACTACATTCAGTAGACATCCACAGACTGTTGCTCGTTCTATCCATCAGCTCGTTAGTGTATATAGAGGGCAAAAGTAGTTCTATTACACTTCTCTGGAGAACGCTTGGCGATATCTTGTCTCTGATGAACGCTCGATGTCAAAGACAATGTACTAGGTTCTATTAGTGAAATTAAAATTGAAATTTATGCGATATATTTTTAAGATCCCGATCGTGAATAACACCGAAAATTTCCTTGATATCCTTATCTGCTTCCGAGTTTCAAATTTACGCTACTTGTACGCTGAAATACACCCGCAAAATCCGGCGTGAGGCGGTTCAAATGGCTCTGAGCACTTCGGGACTTAACTTCTGAGGTCATCAGTCCCCTAGAACTTAGAAATACTTAAACCTAACTAACCTAAGGACATCACACATATCCATGCCCGAGGCAGGATTTGAACCTGCGACCGTAGCGGTTGCGCGGTTCCAGACTGTAGCGCCTAGAACCGCTTGGCCACTCCGGCCGGCGCGTGAGGCGGAAACGTAGTTTATAGAGTTACGTAGCACAGAGAAATATGCTATAAGGTGTCTCCGTTATCATCATAAGTGTTCTGGCAACCCCATGTTGTAGCACTGAAGCACATGCAAAATTCCTTGTACGTAAAATACAGTATGAGGCGTAAGATTATGTTTGCGTTATTTCAGTTTTGTTTAAGTAATCTGTAAAAATTTTACTGATTAATACAATTCATTTATAATGGACGAGCCTCGCTGCAATAGGGAAAAGAAGGGGACCAGAGGGAAAATGCCCCTATCCGAGAATGAAAAATGCGCATATGTTTCTTTTTATTTAAAAGAACCTGAAAACTGGCGAACCAGTTGCCTCGTTGTACCTTCCTCAGCATTTCAGAAACTTCCCCAAAAATTTTGGCATATTAACATAATGCCGCTTTTTAAGCTGAAAGAGAAGACGAAATGGGCGGTGGCAAAGAGACGTAAAGCCAGTAAGTACTGCAAGATAGTAGACGTGGTTTTGTTGTAAAAAAGCGAAGGAGACAATAGGAATGTGAGAGAAAGAGAGGGAGACAGTGGCATAAAACAAATTAGACTGTAACGGAGTAGTGCTAGCGGAAGAGTGAAGAAGACAGTGACGGGTGGGGGAAGAATAAAGAGAAAGAGGAATTCGATAAGAGGTCA
This sequence comes from Schistocerca cancellata, assembly GCF_023864275.1. Lineage (NCBI taxonomy): Eukaryota > Metazoa > Arthropoda > Insecta > Orthoptera > Acrididae > Schistocerca > Schistocerca cancellata. The sequence continues at coordinate 515,144,939 of NC_064633.1, forward strand.
GTGATAGTGAGAGGCAGATTGTATGACGATGACACCGAGCAAGAGAGAGACAGTGACGTGCGAAGACACATTAGCAGTGGGAGGAATGAATGAGATAACAGCAGTAAGAGAAAGGAAGAGGGAAATGCTGACAGTGAGAGGAGACAGTAGTAGTAGGACAGAACGAAGAAGACGGTGTCTGTGAAAGATGAAACAGTGACAGTTAGGGAGACACAAAGAGATGAAGACACAGTGCTGGGATAAACGAGTCAATGAGAATGGGCAAGTGGAAGTGGTTAGGTATGAGGAGGATACAACAATAGGCTAGTGAGTGACCGAGCGAGGTGGCGTAGTGGTTAGCACACTGGACTCGCATTCGGGAGGACGACGGTTCAATCCCGCGTCCGGCCATCTTGATTTAGGTTATCCGTGATTTCCCTAAATCGCTCCAGGCAAATGCCGGGATGGTTCCTCTGAAAGGCCACGGCCGACTTCTTTCCCTAATCCCATGAGACCGATGACCTCGCTGTTTGGTCTCTTCCCCCAAACAACTCAACCCAACCCTTGCAGCAGCTAGTGAGTGTGAGCTAGGTATAGAAAGAGCGAAGGATAAAATAGGATGTGAGAGAAAGAGAGGGGCACAGTGGCAGCGCGGAACATAGTAGACAGTGGCAGAAAAGTGCTATGAAAAGAATGAAAGAGACAATAGACAGTGACCGGGGGGGGGGGGGGGGGGAGGAAGGATCTTGTGAGCGAGATGTTAAAAAAAAAGCGGGAATTTGTTCGCTTATCAAAATTTTTGGGAAAATTTTTAAAGGCGCTGAGTAAGGTTGAATGAGACAGTTGGTACCCCAGCTTTCAGTCAGTCTTTTAAATAAAAGGAACACATTCGCACTTTTGTGCTCTGATAGGAACATATTTCCGCTGGTGTATTATATTCAAATTCAGAATATGCTCAAGAATTTAGCAGCAAATCAACGTTAAGGATATTTGTCTCTGCTCTGGAGCACCCATTTTTTTACCCTTGTTTTGAGAGTCTTGAGATTTTCCGCTCTGGAGAGAACATTTCCAGCATGTCAATTTTAGCCCTTCTGTTAAGTAATAGACGGCAGTTGCTGTAATACCTGTGAGTGAATGCCACCTGGACGTGAGGATTTGCCTTTTTATCGCCTGAAACACGCCCGGAGCTTAAACGCGGCTTAGGAGGACGTTCCCCTGTACCAGGAAGCGGTCTGTGCGCCCCCTGGACGGGAACGCCGGTTGCAGCCGCATCGGCTCGCCTTTCGCCGGCAGGATGAACTCGTCCTGTTCCGGTGTGTGTACTGAACAAGGCGCAGAGCCCGTGTCGTGCAGGGGGTGGCGCAAGGCGACCATTTGCACACAAAGCCTCGCCGCGGCCGTGAATATTCATGCGCGCCCGCCAGCCGCGACACCGCTGCGCTACACGGCGCGCCGGCGCGGGAAAGGAGAGCAGCAGGGGCGTGTCGCAGGAAGCACGCTCCCTCACCCGCCGGACACCGGCCGCTGTCCCCGCTCTCTTCCCAGCCGGCGCGTCCCCGCGGTCCAATACGTACAGTCTCACGACATTCTCTGGCGCGAAAGTCGTTGCCTTGTGACAGCTGGAGTGACACTAGCGCTCCAAGCGGTGAGGAAGCAGTAGCATGCGTCGTAAGGATAATGTTTGTTTTCTACTATTTTTTACTTAATTAATGAAACAGTTTGGGTTCCATCCGTTAGTAAATTACCAAGAGGCAGGAATCACATTGATTCTACTACATAAACTACAACTTACTCATGAAGAAATACCTTATAATATGTGCTTATTTTGCAGCTTATTCCGCTGAAAGTGATAGAATATAAAAGAGTATTTCATGCATGAGAAACATATCTTCTTCTTCTGGCTCTTCATTTGTCAGTTAAAAATATTCATGGAGTCTGATAATTCGCCCATTCTCACGTTTCTCTATCTCATACACGATAATTTTTATAAATGTAATTACCTTTGCTTCAAAAGCGAATATGCTAGAGTGTTGCTCAAATTTAACAACAAAATGGTTCAACTGGCTCTGGGCACTATGGGGCTTAACATCTATGGTCATCAGTCCCCTAGAACTTAGAACTACTCAAACCTAACTAACCTAAGGACATCATACAACACCCAGTCATCACGAGGCAGAGAAAATTCCTGACCCCGCCGAGAATCGAACCCGGGAACCCGGGCGTGGGAAGCGAGAACGCTACCGCACGACCACGAGCTGTGGACTAAATTCAACAACAATTCTAGAACTGGTTTCTTCTTTTGACGATCTTGGGTTCGTTTGAGTAGTTACCAGATAGCGCCAGGCAACAGGCTGTACTGCGAATGTGCAGCTAAATGACGTAGGCAGCCCGTGCTTGGTGCTTGCTCTGCTCAAACGCTTTTCGTCGGATTTCTGGTGGAATTTCGTGGTGGGGCATCACGTGACCATGTGCAGCGCTGCGGCATGTTGTTGAGAGGACATAAAAATTGTTTTCTCATATCCCACCCAAATGAAGGATGCAATAAAGAAGCAGTTCTTGGAAAAATATCGTTTCAAAATTAGACTCCACAGTTAGAAGTACCATAACATTTTGCTATGGGGTGAATTTGACAGATTGTTTTTTTTTTTTTTTAATTCGTACTCTGCAGTATTGTTATGTAGCATTTCCAACAGGTTTACATCTACACAGCACTGCAAAAAACCAGTAGGATGGAATACAAATTTCTTAGGAAAAAAAGAACAGTTTCTTGTGTAGCTTACACCGGAATAAGGACAATAAATTTCACGACTATTTCAAAATGTGCAAAAATTAACAAGGTTGACTGTGAGGCAAAGAAACTGTACAATTGACAGTTTATATTCTATTCTAGGATTAAATAAGAAGCCATGTGCGGAGCTAAAACGATAAAACACAGTATGCTGCCAGTCTACAATTTACCATAGAATGTCATTCTATAAATTTAAGACGTAAACACAAATTTAAGAAATAACTTCAGGCCCAGAGGAAGTAGTAGACAAGTGCCTTATGAACAAAAAACACTTTCACAGAAGGCAGATTTATAAAATTCTGCTACAGCTGTCATTATATTTGAAACTAAATATTTAGACCAAATTTGCCTACTTAGTCAGCTTCAAGTAAATGTTTAATCTTACAGTGTCATGAAAGGGGAACAGGACATCAGAGACTACTCCAACTAACATGGGAATTTCATAAACCACAGTAAAATGCTTCATTCCTCTCTAATTGCTTATTTCTATGTCCAGATGCACTCTGAAGTACCTGATATTCAGCTTTTCATGTGGTTTTCGTGATACCAATTTTCTCGGAGGTCCAGTACTGTATCCTCATGTTTGGTTCTTTATTATGGTATAAAGTCATTCGTCCCAGAAAATGAAAATTTGCACTTGAAACTGAACGAAGTTGAAAGTAGCCAATAGTGTGAAATGAAACACTTCGTTCCAAATAAACTAACTGCCTCAGCAGAAAAAAATTAATAGAAGCAAATTTCTCTACAAAACAGACAGAAATAACTTCATTAAGACATTAATGGTTGAATACTAATCACGTGGAAATAATATAAAATCAGAAAATTGAAACTACTAACTTATTTTTATCTTTCATGGTTATGAGAATGTGTATTAATTCACTTGATGACTCCCGGCCACAGAAATCTATTTTCATTTCATTTGACGTAGGAGCTGTAAACAAAGAGAACAGCAATATTTCGAAGACACGAAACATGTACACGAATCACGTGGGGAAGGATTCCCACCACTATAACTCAGCTTGCTCTGCGCATGCTCGAATCTGGGAGCTTGGGTGCGCCACAATTTCTCCGGGTAGCATCTGGCTACTTGCAACTACTGCTCATAGAGCAAACAGCCACGCTTCAAGTAGCCAGAAGCGGGAGGAATGCACTGCTCATACGCGAATTCAGCTCTTTGATTACGCGCGAGCCCGCTGGCAACTACTCATACGAACCTATTATTTTCTCGTCAATGTGCTTCTTCCGTAAGTTGCAGTTGTGGTGCTTATTTGGTACGTTAAATAATGTAGTTATTACAGTCCATACAGATTTCTTACGTACCACAGTCACAAAGCCGGTGAAAGTGTAGCGAACAAAAGTCTGTTTTGTTGCGTAGAAGCCGGCAGCTGTGGCCGAGCGGTTCTAGGCGCTTCAGTTCGGAACCGCGCTGCTGCTGCGGTCACAGTTTCGAATACTGCCTCGGGCAGGGATTTCCTTAGGTTAGTTAGGTTTACGTTGTTCTAAGGCAAGGCGACTGATGACGTCAAAAGGGCTGTCGGAGTTGGCCGAGCGGTTATAGGCGGTACAGTCTGGAACCGCGCGACCGCTACGGTCGCGGGTTCAAATCCTGCCTCGGGCATGGATGTGTGTGATGTGCTTAGGTTAGTTAGGTTTAAGTAGTTCTAAGTTCTAGGGGAATGATGACCTCAGATGTCCCATAGTGCTCAGAGCCAGTTGAACCATTTTTTTGATCTCAGATGTAAAGTCCCATAGTGCTTAGAGCCATTTGAATCATTCTTTGTTGCGTAGATATACGACATCTTTCTGCAAAAGATCACGTCTCCTGATGTTTACTCACAATTTCTTGTTATTAAAGGTCGAGAACATTAGTCTGTCTCTTACATGAGTATCGTAAATAAACTGCCGCATAGCGTACCGTTTCGTACCTGCCAGGAACTAGAAAATTAAATAGTGACACATGTGTTACTGTTCAGTTATTATCGATTTCTATGGCAACTCCGTATTGCAAAAAGTATGTTACAGATTACTACAAACGTTAGTATCTGCAGTCATCCGATATTCTATTCAGGACTGTCGCCTGCTGGGCGCTTGGGACGCTGCTATCGTTAATGGGGAACAAAAACGAGACGGAGTGTCACGACTGGTATGTTACACAGTGGTGCCTCCCGGCGCCTCTAGACCTGGCCAATGGAGACAAAAAAAATGGTTCAAATGGCTCTGAGCACTATGGGACTCAACTGCTGTGGTCATAAGTCCCCTAGAACTTAGAACTACTTAAACCTAACTAACCTAAGGACACCACACAACACCCAGCCATCACCAAGCAGAGAAAATCCCTGACCCCGCCGGGATTCGAACCCGGGAACCCGGGCGTGGAAAGCGAGAACGCTACCGCACGACCACGAGATGCGCGCCAATGGAGACACCTGCACTACCGTGATATCCCACCAAAGCCTTCCTCTCACGGGACGCACGTGGTCGAGGAGCTGATGACGTCACAGCGTGGAATTCACGTTCCCGTACACTATGGATCGTGAAATAAACAATCCACTATGTCAGATTTTTTCCTTGTGCAGAAGAACGTGACCGATGAGGTACCACATTATTTTTACGTCAGACGCAGAACTTCAACCCGCCATACTGTATGGCGTTAAACATCGTATTTTGTGGATTTTCCTTCTCATACAGGACGTGGTTGGAATATAAGTTTTTTCAGAGCATCAGAAAACTGAGGATGTCTTGAAATCTCGTAATTTCAGTTACGATTTGCTAAAATAAAACTGCGGGAAACTACGTATCTGTAGGTAAGGGCTCAAAAATGGTCCAAATGGCTCTGAGCGCTATGGGACTAAACAGCCGAGGTCATCAGTCCCCTACAACTTAGAACTACTTAAACCTAACTAACCTATCATACACATCCATGCCCGACGCAGGATTCGAACCTGCGACCGTAGTGGTTGCGCGGTTCCAGACTGAAGCGCCTAGAACCCCTCGGCCACTTTGGCAGTCTGTAGTTTATGTTTCTAGTTCAAATGTGGGTGAATTCAGAAGGGAGCAAATTGCTGAGGTTATTGGTCCGTAGGCTTACAAACTACTTAAACTAACTTATGCTAAGAACAACACACACACACCCATGCCCGAGGGAAGGCTCGAATCTCCGGTTGGAAGGGCCGCGCAATACGTGACATGGGGCCTCAATCCGCGCGGCCAGTCCGCGCGGCTATGACTTTAGTGAGATAACTTATATGCTATGAAATTTCATAGTTTCAGCGCTACGTGACATTGAGCATTTATGGAAAGCGGACCTCCTTGGTATGGCTTTGGATATACAGGGTACGGCCAAACTTTCAGGAAACATTCCTCACACACAAATAAAGGAAGATGTTATGTGGACATGTGTCCAGAAAGGCTTAATTTCCATGTTAGAGCTCATTTTAGTTTCGTCAGTATGTACTGTACTTCCTCTATTCACCGCCATGATTTCATACGGGATACTCTACCTGTGCTGCTAGAACATGTGCCTTTATAAGTACGACACAACGTGTGGTTCATGCACGATGCAGTTCCTGCACATTTCAGTCGAAGTGTTCGTACGCTTCTCAACAACAGATTCGGTGACCGATGGATTGGTAGAGGCGGACCAATTCCATGGCCTCCATGCTCTCCTGACCTCAATCCTGTTGACTTTCATTTATGGGGACATTTGAAAGCTCTTGTCTACGCAACCCCGGTACCAAATGTTGAGACTCTTCGTGCTCGTATTGTGGACGGCTGTGATACAATACGCCATTCTCCAGGGCTGCATCAGCGCATCAGGGATTCCATGCGACGGAGGGTGGATGCATGTATCCTCGCTAACGGAGGACATTTTGAACATTTCCTGTAACAATGTGTTTGAAGTCACGCTGGTACGTTCTGTTGCTGTGTGTTTCGATTCCATGATTAATGTGATTTGAAGAGAAGTAATAAAATGAGCTCTAACATGGAAATTAAGAGTTTCCGGACACATGTCCACATAACATATTTTCTTTCTTTGTGTGTGAGGAATGTTTCCTGAAAGTTTGGCCGTATATTTTTGTAACATCCTGTATACCAAATAATGACATTTGTATATACAGTCTTTAGACATTGTATATCACATACAGAAACCCAGTTGTGCTGTCGAATAGTGTCGTGAGCTGCGGCCCGTGCAAAGAGAAGTAAGAATTTCCCCTCCACCACCTTCCAAACCTTTTCACCCTGTGTTTTTTTAAAAGGTTCTGCGTATTTCCTATTATTTTAACACAATTATAATCTCAAAAGTAGGTGTTGTTTATTATAAACAATATTTTTCCTGCAATTCTTGTTGCAGAGGTCAACGACTGGAATTTTTCCCGTGGAAAGAAATCTTAATGTTACAGGCAGTCTACGTCAGAAAGTAAACACAAGTTACACATTGGAGGCTTTTGCTGTTATGGAACTATGTGTTTCCTTTCTCTTTTGTTTTATGGACTAGCTGATGTTAGTATCCTGCAGGTAAACATCTTTTTCAATTATGGTGAGCAGCTCGAGAAAATCTCCTCTTCCGTTTAAACGAAATAACGAAAAGAATTTCGATCTTGAAATCTATGTAATGAAGAATGTTACTTCAGAGTGATAGTAGTCAGATCAACAAGGAGAATATGAATATTATGCACGTGCAAACTGTCATTGGATACTGCACTTTATCTATATTCAGTTTACTGCCGAAAATGGGATGAAGATCTAATTGAGTTAAAGAATAACTTCTGCTAGTAGGCTATGTATCGTAGGTCGCTGTACAGCATTGTGTAGAGATCCTCTACCAGCAGTTCGCTGTTGAAGCCAGAAATCTGCCCGGAATTTTCTTTGCGATTTTCTCCGCTCTTCTACGACAATCGCTAACAGAGTATACGCAGCTATTTTGTGCGCGTCTGTTTTCGTAAGGAGACTGTATGATTTACGCACCACATGCATCTGAAAAGCCGCTGGAGAGCGTCGAGGTTGCAAATCACGTTGAGGAGCACGTTACGTTCCGTGAGTTGCAGCACGTCGTTGCAGAGCGTGCAGCAACCACGTCTGGCGTGCTTGCGATGAGAAATACGTCCCGTGTGAGGACGGCTTAAGGCTGTAAGCTGGTGACACTGACAAGATTGTAGCTGTAAAGCAATCAGAACAACCCATGCATTGTATCATGGCAGGGTCGTCCATATGTACGTTTATGAGGTTTCTAGATTATGAGAAGTGGCAGCTCTGTTGTGATATTTGCCATACAAAACGCGTTTCCTGAGTACGTGGATGAAGGAGACACCCGGGACATCAAAGTTTATAATGTTGTCGAGTAGTTTGCCGGCTGACGAACACTTCTGAGTCGAGAGTTGGTCGAAGTAGGTATGAGCTGGTCTGCAGCCCTGGTTCTGGAGTGCTATTGCTGTAGTTTGGAAGATATGAAATAAGGTAATATGCATTCGCGTGCTCTGGCATTGCAGAACACATAATGTTGCGTTTAAGAAACATTTTCAGTTTTCGTTTATAAATTTTTGTAACTTTAATTTTTTGGCTGTTGAGACATTGTTAATTCTAGATCTCCATAATACGCATCAACTCAGGAAAGTATCACAGCAGTCTTTACCGTTTTTCTTTTAAAGTAGTTACTGTAAAAGATAATTACAAAAAAATTAAAAAGGCCATATGGTTGCTTAAATACGATCGCTAGTTTTCGCTCAATTTGTTCATTAACTGTCATCAAGCGTTTCGGATTTAACTCAACATCTGATGGTAACAGATGTTATGTCACAAATTTTACAGAAACGTATATTTCTTATACTAGTCAGCGTATGTGGGCAAGCGATTTAAAATGTTGTTTATATTGACAAACACTTTGGGCAACTGTTTCTTAAAAATCCAAATGTAATTCTTATAACTGGCGCGAATCTGCGTGGCGCTCTTTAAACGTACATCGATACGATAAAGCCATGTGGCGTGACCGAGCCTTCCTCCCAGTGCACACGAGGGCGTTGGCCATTGCTTGTGTGGTACTGTAGTTAACAGTTGGGGTCGAACTGTACAACTAATGGTGCTACATATTATTCTGCTTACTAGTAACGACAGTATCTCACATTTACATGAAAATCTCATTTATTTGTATCTAAAATGGTATCTGTTTCCGTACCAAAAACCGTTTTGTTCTTAAAGATTGTTCTTTTCGAACTGACATGTATAATGAATTTCCGTTTCCGTTAAATCTGTAACGTAACATTTGAAACTTACTCGCAGATTAAAACTGTGTGCCGGACCGAGACTCGAACTCGGGGCCCATTGCCTTTCACAGGCAAGTGCTTCTGTGAAGTTTGGAAGGTAGGAGACGAGATACTGGCAGAAGTAAAGCTGTGAGGACGGAGTGTGAGTTGTGCCTGGGTAGCTCAATTGGTAGAGCACTTGCCCGCGAAAGGCAAAGATTCCGAGTTCGAGTCTCGGTCCGGCACACAGTTTTAATCTACCAGGAAGCTTCATATCAGCGCACATTCCGCTACAGAGTGAAAATCTCATTCTGGAAACGTAACATTTGTTAATGTAGTCTGTTTATCCTAAGTCATCAGCGTCGTGATGGTTAATAAACAAATTCAGAGAAAACCAGCGATTTTCTCTCAGCAACCAATCAGTCTTCTTAAATTCTTTCCAATAATTATATTCATTATGGTTGCATGTCTTTGCAAGAACTTACAGTCTGCTTTAGAATTTACTATAAAAGATGTTGCCGCACGGGGTAGCCGCGTGGTCTGTTGGCGCCTTGCCACGGTTCGCGCGGCTGCCCCGTCGCAGGTTCGAGTCCTCCCTCGGACGTTGGTGTGTGTGTTTTCCTTAGCGTAAGTTATTTTAAGTGAGATAAAGTAGCGTGTAGGCCTCGGGACCAATGACCTCAGCGGTATGGTCCTTCAGGAATTTACCACTATATAAGATATCGTGTTTAAAAACTTAATGTCAGAAAACTCACGTTCTCTATTCAAAGTTATTACTAGTGTTCATAACCAAGATTAATGATGTTTGTTTCTCCATTTTCTGTAATTCGGCTAAAGAATGCACAAATGAGTTTAAACGACTCTCAAAGTATTGGGCACAGTGCCCCCACATCTCATTCATTATTCAAAACTTTCTGATTTAAAACTGCTCGGACTTACATTTCAGCTCGCGGGATCCGACTGTTAGTATCAGATCTACCGGCACTTAACATTTTTGAACTGCACTCTGCAAGCTTTATTTATGTTATACTCCAAGGAGCGTGATTTCTTTAAGATTAACTTGTCGCAGAGTACTGTAATTGCATTTGCGTAGCAAAGCTCAGCTAACAATTATCGCATGGATATGGCATGACATTGTTGGAGCCAGATATATTGTTTAATGCAGTTAGGGAACAGTGAGTGCTTATTCTTTCAGCAGGTGAGATTATATTCAGTGAAATCTTAATCTGCTTAACATAGATATCGATACCATTTAGTTCAAGGGTTGTATATATGCTTTACATTAGAAGTCCAAAGACTGAGATTAAATATTTATACGGCAATACAACAACCACTATTAGAAGGTCACATAATGTACGTAATTATAGACACAGGGACTCTAAACGCAGTAGCCTCATATGAAATGCAACTAATGGTTACATACAGCTACTAACGTTTTACAGTTACATGACGTAGAGAGTCACACAGAGAGAAAAGTTAAAGAATAAAAATTACACGTAAAACTAAAAGTGAAAAGTTCAAGTATAAAAGTAGAAATGTGTGCCTGAATGTGACACAAAACTGAACTACGACCATGAGCATTTAATTAATGGCCTCAACTGTTAAGCTATGTTATAATACATGAACCTGTACGCCCCAGAAAACAAATTATAAACGCTAGCTGACCACGAAGATTTAACAGAATAGTCACAGACACACACACCTACGTGGGAATGAATTTTGCATAGTTAACTCTTCAAGCATTAAACAATAAATAATTATCTACCGAGAAATTGTCCAAGATACACAACTTCTAATACCGCAAATAGAGAGCTTCAAGGTATCAGGTATTCGATAACATAGCTCACTACACTACACTCTGTATTTAGCAGTCAGTAATCTTCCAGCACTATAACCGACAACTTATCTTTCCCCATCTGAAACCTAATTCAATGCAAAGAAACAGAATATTTATTGTTGTTGATTTGCGGTTGTAGAATGTAATTAATTTAGTTAACTCTACGTGCCATCTCATAGCAGTTACCAGATGAATCCGATGGTAATTAAGGGTGCACAATCTGGCGACATGGCAGCATGTAAGTTGGTTAAGTAAAGATAATTAACAAAGTGACTGAGTTTTAACGTAATAATTAAGAGAAAAATGTTATAAATATGAACGTACATTGTCCTCAAAAGAATGCAAGTCATTTACAAAGTCCATATGAGTCCTAAGAGTAAAAAATTGAAATAGGATTCTTGCGAAGGGTAAACAGAATCGTAGGCTCTAAACACAAAACTTCTAACAAGGCGGTAGCTCTTTTAAAATGCAGGAGATGTTGCTAATGTTGAATCCGCTTCATGACGCATTGAAAAGATAATATTCGGTCCAATAATCAACTTCCACTTAATAAGAAATGAGTAACTCGTGAGATTCCACGCCATCACATAGAAGTATACCATCGCAAGTATGAATACAAAGTGATCGCAAGTTCATAGTGCAGATATTTAAAATGCCCTTCTGAAATACCCTTTACATTCACCTAGCAGCCACTATAGCAAGTAACTGGAAAAAATCTCAACCACTTTCTTTATCATTGTAGCAGAACAGAATTTGATAGGAATCAGCACCACAGTGGCGAGTTCACTCTGAAAATGTAGCACTCCGTGTTTCCAAAACTGCAAACCTTTCTCATTACCGGATGGCCTAAATCGACCTCCGGAGATGCGACATGTACCACTGGAGACATAAAGAGATTGCTGAAAGAGCTTGTTTCGACTAATCATAGCAGACTACAGTAGAAACACACACAGCATTGAAAACATAAGCTCATGACCGAAGAAAAGCAACAGTTCCATGATGCTACCCCAGGCGGATGTTAAATGAATGTGCGCAACGGAAAATAATAAACTCTGAATTAAGATTTGGCCCTGTCTGACTACCCCCTGAAGCAGATCGTAGGATCTCTTAATTCTATAAATTACAATCTAAACATAAATGAATAATGAAGGCAACTCATCCTACTAAATGATAAACGTTGTTCCTGCTTATAAATTTATTGTAGATTAAAAAAACCTTTAGATTACAAAGTTTACATTTCCTAAGTAAAATCAATGGCCCAATTGCCCAACTCTGCCCCTTATTATGACTGCATGGTCTAATATGAATGATGCGAAATGACTGACATCGTCTACGTACCAAGCACTAGAAGTCACTACTTTCAAAGATGATCTACAGTGGTGTGGAACCTCAATGGAAATAAACTAACGAGATTACAGCTTTTTAGCTTTTATAGATCTAATTAGCCGAAGCAATTTGGGGTATCACAGTATGTGGTGCGTCCGGTGCTTCGAAGTGATGGTTCTCGTACTCGTCTGCGTCGATGGAAGAACTCCAGCCACAAATAAACTCTTTCAAACACTAGCACGGCAAAAGGCGGCCCTCTGACTAATATACTCTAATACTGTTTTCTCCTCTCTGTGTTTAATAGACGAGAAACGCGAACTCCCAGCCACAAGGTAGGAGTTCAGATAACGTTTCAACGTAAGTATAGGCAGAGAAAGTGCTCTCAGTTACTGAACGCTGCGAACTCAACAACGACTTACAATCTCGAGGTGAAGTCTAGAATCGTATAGGTTCGCAACAGTACAGTGCCTAACTGTTCTAACTATAAACTCTCCTGAGAGCGAAGACACCAAGTCTTTCCGTAGCAACAAAGCTGATATCGAGCGATCGTCACACATGGGCGCTCACAACGGAAGGACTTCGTCTCTCGAGCGCTGGCTTTCCAAAAAGGCTTGGCTCCCCGTCATCGTAATTCCGAAACCGAATCATATTGCCGAAACCACGGAATATTCTCCCTCTTTACAGATTCTTCCGAACGTCGACCAACCATATTTTAGTCTTTTGTCGTCCAACGCGGAAAGTTTGCGAGGAAAAACCTATACTCGCACAATGGTACTCTTCTGAGTAAAAATACTTGGAAATAGCCCTGCCTGCGTGGTTTCCGAGGTGTCACTTCTTCGTTCCTCTCACTTGCTTTCAAGATTTTCAGCGATCGGAAGTATTATCCGATTATCCTTCCGGCCCCTACTACTATAGCGGTCGGCCGTCACCCAGTTGTGCTCGAGAGCTCAGGTGTCACGACATCTGTCTAGCTACTTCCTGTGTCTAAGCAGAACCAATACCTGTGACGGCGTTCCACCCAGAGCTTGAGTTCTGCCTGCCGTTTCATTTCCACTGGCGTTCCAACCTCTACTAGTATAGGCAATCATTCATTACGCCGTGTTTATAATAAAGCCACTCCGTCACCTTTCATGCAATAAGCGTTAACAATTATTTACAAGACGTACGTGACAATGTCAGTCTCCTTTATATATTCATATATACGATGTACAACCTGTCACATGCTGCCTAATTCTGTTTGTAGATCACGGCAAAGTATGTGAATGAGTTCTTGTAAGGTGCGAAATTATAGCCACCTTACAAAGTATTGTGATCAAAATATGAAACTGCTAACAAACTGGCAGCTTTCACAAGCTATGATACGCTAAGCAATGTTAAATCACGGGGAAAAACGAATGACTTATGCTAAACTCACAAATGGGAAAGCAAAATACCAAAACCGTGGCAGCATGCTGTGCGAACTTGGAAAAAAACCTCGCTGTTTGCACAAGGGACGTTAAGTACGGACACGACTGAATGTACATCTCTAGATCAGAAAGTGTTACAGGCACAATATTACGCCACAGTGCGAGCATTGCTCCGACCTTGCCATAATTCTCTTTGTTTACAGCACGGGAATGACGATCGAAACGTATCTCTCAACTCAGTACTCAGCGTCCACAAGCCTGTTCCGTCATGTGTGTAGAGCCAGAACAAAAAAGGAGCCGAATCCTGAAGAAAGAAAGTCGTTGGTAGAAAATTGGTAAACCACTGCCTTTGCCTCGCATTCAGCAGGGCACGCAGGACCCAGCTATGCTACACAGGTAGCCCAGTAGTCAGTCAGCTATACTTACGAAGTGACGACTACACACATAGCTTCACTTTATTATTTTTTTTCCTAGTATTCGTCACTGTTGCGAAAATAGACATTTATTCGTGCCGACTAGTTTCGGACCATCACGCTAATTTTCCAAACAGAGCCTTAAAGCTAAGTTTAATTATACAGTCCACCAATATACATAACTGTTAAAAATGTTCATATTCGCCGTTAGAAATCAATATATGAATACAAAATAACATTTTGTAGCCTATACATGTAATGATTTATAACGAGGAATATGAACATTTGTAGCTCTTACGTATATTGATGGACTTCATACTTAAACTTAAGTTTAAGGCTATTGTTGGAAAATGAGCGTGATGGTCCGAAACTAGTCGGGACAACGACACGACTATCGTTCGGCATTGCTTACGATTTCGAGCGCTGTTAGCCCATATGTGTTGTCCTGGAGATGTGTTCTTTAGTCTCCACGCTACAGTTGGCCGATTTCCGGCGTTCTTTCATTCACATCTGATACAACACATCGCATACGTCGCTTTTAGTTTACTTTTTGTGGTCGACACGTCTGTGTTTTCGGTGTGTAGTGCTGCCAACTGTCGCTGTGTGTATAAGGTAATAAACAAGCTGCCTTCAAATAGATGCCTAGATGGAACATACCTCCACGAATCATAATTTAACTGTATCACCAGGAGACTTTAGTATGCTTAGCATCTACATCTATATTTATACTCCGCAAGCCACCCAACGAAGTGTGATGGAGGGCACTTTACGTGCCACTGTCATTACTTACCTTTTCTATTCCAGTCGCGTATGGTTCGCGGGAAGAACGACTGCCGGAAATGCCTCCGTGTGCGCTCGAATCTCTCTAATTTTACATTCGTGGTCTCCTCGGGAGGTATAAGTAGAGGGAAGAAATACACTCCTGGAAATGGGAAAAAGAACACATTGACACCGGTGTGTCAGACGCACCATACTTGCTCCGGACACTGCGAGAGGGCTGTACAAGCAATGATCACACGCACGGCACAGCGGACACACCAGGAACCGCGGTGTTGGCCGTCGAATGGCGCTAGCTGCGCAGCATTTGTGCACCGCCGCCGTCAGTGTCAGCCAGTTTGCCGTGGCATACGGAACTCCATCGCAGTCTTTAACACTGGTAGCATGCCGCGACAGCGTGGACGTGAACCGTATGTGCAGTTGACGGACTTTGAGCGAGGGCGTATAGTGGGCATGCGGGAGGCCGGGTGGACGTACCGCCGAATTGCTCAACACGTGGGGCGTGAGGTCTCCACAGTACATCGATGTTGTCGCCAGTGGTCGGCGGAAGGTGCACGTTCCCGTAGACCTGGGACCGGACCGCAGCGACGCACGGATGCACGCCAAGATCGTAGGATCCTACGCAGTGTCGTAGGGGACCGCACCGCCACTTCCCAGCAAATTAGGGACACTGTTGCTCCTGGGGTATCGGCGAGGACCATTCGCAACCGTCTCCATGAAGCTGGGCTACGGTCCCGCACACCGTTAGGCCGTCTTCCGCTCACGCCCCAACATCGTGCAGCCCGCCTCCAGTGGTGTCGCGACAGGCGTGAATGGAGGGACGAATGGAGACGTGTCGTCTTCAGCGATGAGAGTCGCTTCTACCTTGGTGCCAATGATGGTCGTATGCGTGTTTGGCGCCGTGCAGGTGAGCGCCACAATCAGGACTGCATACGACCGAGGCACACAGGGCCAACACCCGGCATCATGGTGTGGGGAGCGATCTCCTACACTGGCCGTACACCACTGGTGATCGTCGAGGGGACACTGAATAGTGCACGGTACATCCAAACCGTCATCGAACCCATCGTTCTACCATTCCTAGACCGGCAAGGGAACTTGCTGTTCCAACAGGACAATGGACGTCCGCATGTATCCCGTGCCACCCAACGTGCTCTAGAAGGTGTAAGTCAACTACCCTGGCCAGCAAGATCTCCGGATCTGTCCCCCATTGAGCATGTTTGGGACTGGATGAAGCGTCGTCTCACGCGGTCTGCACGTCCAGCACGAACGCTGGTCCAACTGAGGCGCCAGGTGGAAATGGCATGGCAAGCCGTTCCACAGGACTACATCCAGCATCTCTACGATCGTCTCCATGGGAGAATAGCAGCCTGCATTGCTGCGAAAGGTGGATATACACTGTACTAGTGCCGACATTGTGCATGCTCTGTTGCCTGTGTCTATGTGCCTGTGGTTCTGTCAGTGTGATCATGTGATGTATCTGACCCCAGGAATGTGTCAATAAAGTTTCCCCTTCCTGGGACAATGAATTCACGGTGTTCTTATTTCAATTTCCAGGAGTGTATATTCGATACCTCATCCAGAAACGCACCATTTCGAAACCTGGACAGCAACCGAGAACCCGGCTTCCAAACGCTGTTGCAATAGCTTAACAACAAGAAATTCGCCTAAATATGAATAACTTCAAAGATGACTTTTAATGAAAGGCTTTCAAGCAACAAGCAGTAACTGAAACTGCGACAAGTAAGCCTCTCTCACGGAAGTGGTAAACAGTGAAATAGTTTTGATGTAAAACTGTCTAAAAACGTCTGTACGCTTGTTACAGTGGTAGCCGGTCGTACTCTCTTGTGTGACAAAATAACGCAATAACTAACAGAGTAATAATGCGTAAACAATGGTTGGGGCCGCAATGGATAGATCGTGTTGAAACGTCCCCTTAGAAAAATTATACATGACTGTGCTTAAACTGATACACAATTTTTTAGCGCAACGCAATCTGACTTTCAATAATCCCTACAAAAGAATGGCCCTGACTAACATTAACCTATACCTTTCACAAATCACTTACCTCACAAAAATCTTCGTTACTCCAACTACTGCAATACAGCGAGCGCCACTACTGCCAGCTAAATAAAAGATTTAAACTACTGAAGGCACTAACTACTGATAGGCAGAGTTAGCAAATGAAAGATTTTGATAGAGAACAACAATGTATTTACCTTAATAGTGTTCAAAGGTCATAATATATATAGCAGTTCATGACATCCATTCTTACAAATGTACTGTTTCTGATGGACACACGTCCAGATCATCCGCTCTCAAAAATCCGCCATTTCACTTCCCCACATCCACCACTGCTGGCGGCTTACCTCCAACTGCGCAACGCTACGCGCTGTTCACATCCAGCTGCCCAACACTACAATGGCAGACAACAATGCAAACTAGCCACAGACTGCACACAGCACAGCCAGTCATTTTCATACAGAGCGCTACGTGGCGTTACCAGTATAAAAACCTAAACAGCCTACTTACATAGCCCCCATGCTCACAACAAAAAAATTTTCAAATTGTTTTGGGCACTGGCCAGTACATATTTGTTAAAATTTTTTCACAATTACAATAACAAAGAAATCAAATGCACACACTTATTGATACAATGTTGGTCAAAAGCTAAACTTTTCTCACACTCCATAAAGACAGTTCTGGTCGTTCATCACAGTAAAATAGCAGTGTTTTTCTCAAAGTCTGAGCAGTAAAAGAAAATGCACACGGAAGTAGTGGATTTCCATGCAATCTTGAAGAAGTAGTGTTGTCCTTCCAACGGAAAGACAGTGCTGACTCTTGACATGCAGACAGGTAATGGTCCACAACAGAGCAAACCCACAGCAGAGTCAGCCGACGATTTGAAGAATATTGATAGGTAGGTCATCACAGAGCAGACCCACTGTAGTCCTGGTAGAGATTACGGTATTGGTGGGCCACCAGAGGTGCAGACCCACTGCAGTCCTTGTAGAAATAATGGAATTGGTGGGCCACCAGAGATGCAGACCCACTGTAGTCCTTGTAGAGACGGCCAGCAGGCATCTGTTGCGACTATGCAGGTGCACAATCGCCATCGAAGAGTCTTACAAACAATATAGCAAGTCCATAAACCACCACTTGTGCACTCACAAAGTTTTTGGAATTGTCCTTAGAACCAGCAATGCTGTTAATCAGTCCCTTGCTGAGTTATCAACACATGTGCAAACACTAACGGTCCCAACTTCTCACATATTGTGCATGTACTATCACCAACAGAAATGTGTGCACTGAAATGAATGCCTACAAGTTACTTAATTTGCTGAACTGGTGTCCATTCCAATTTTATAACATGAGAATACAATTACAAATATACAGAAAACATCATTAAAACATAATAATACAGATAACATTTGTAGTAATACAGGCTTTACAAAAGAATAGAAATAAACGTATACATCAGTGTTACAGGAATTATGAAATAAGTAAATATGTAAAATAATGAGAATAGTTTTTGTAACATTAATTTCCCAATGAGCACTGAAACAAAACAGAATAAATAATGTCTAAACATCTTTACGAAGTAAATAACATATTGTCAGAAAAATTCCACAACATAACTCTTATTAGACAAACACATGAAGACAGGAAAAACACAGATTCCCTCAGTGTAATAACACAAAAATACAGGACAGTGTTTGTTTTCAGTGTGACATTTGGTACTGCAGTCCAACCCAAAACTTCATACTGTAGATGTTTCCTCTTTTTCCAACATATGTTTCCACTAAAAAAATCCTATCCAAGCATGCTTTCTGTATTCCGTTCACATCCTCTTTCAAAATTCTTTTTCAGCCATACCATTTTCTTATAGCTTCTCAATGCATTTCTTCCAATTCATCACAACTCGTTCTCACATATAGCCTACCCCATCTTAAGCTAACTTAAATCTACTGAGGTCAGATGCTAAACTAAGGGACGGGGCAATGCAGCAGCACAAAACAATTAACACAAACAGCAATGACAAAAAAATGGAAATTGGCAAAGCAAGCTACAGTAAATCTAAATTACCAAGCAAATGCAACATTACAACTAATATGAACCAATGTGCAACAACAAGAAAAATAAATCACTAGTAAAACTGGCTTAACAGAGTGATACAAAGTGAAATTTAGTAGCACTATGCCTGGCAAACAGCAGCAGCAAATGCAACAACTTATATCTAAACATGACAAAGCTCAAGCAGAAAAAATATTACAGTAAAATGGCCATGTTTAATACCTATGTCACATCTTAACACTAGAGTGATGCATCACGATAACTTTCTCTACCACAAAAATTACCAATTAGTTGAAAAGAAAATTATGTATGCAGTTACTGTTATTAATCCCTTCTTATTGTTCTTTCCATTCCAAGTGCTCCTTTTTCAAAGAATATGGATCATAAAATTACTATTTAATAGATCAGTTGGCAGAAAGTGTTCACATTAGCAAATGCACTTAATTTTATTTTATAAAGCCAATGCTGCAACACAGATGGAAACCAGATATTAAACAAAATGAGCAATCTCTCAACTAGAAAGACAATAGATGTAAAATGTTTCTCATCATTTCATTAGGAATTTTAGTAAATATCATAAATTAAGAGCTCCACAGTGTAATCATATGTTTTCAAGTTTGAACGTGTCGTATTTGCGATGCTTTCGACAAAGAAATGTCAATAGAAAGGATAATGGCCTCTTTTTTTTTCTACACCTAATGGCTTTCTTTTGTCAGACGACTATCTCTCAGCTGGGCGCCCAAAACGCATTATGTCAAGGTGACCTACCTTCCTTACCGAAATATTTATGACATCAATTTCCGCTACAGTGACAGTCTCTTATAAAAATTTCACAGGTCGAGAATTTGCGTTACAAATGTGTAGAATCAAAATCCTGTAAATATAACAGTGTCCAAAAACTTTTCGTCGGCATTGTGATACATTCACGTATTTACACACATTTCATAACTCTTAAAGTACGATTCTTGGTTTCCAACATCCTTTTCACAAGTCAGAGCCCCTAACCACTGCTCATTATTCCTTACCTTGTTACACATATAAATATTCGACGACACTTCTTCAATATTTCATCATAATAAATACGTAGCATAATCAAATTCCTCATATAGCATCAGCTTATTGATCATAAACATACCTCAACAGCATAACACACATCGTCATCGTAATAATAACATCATAATAACTCAGCCAAATCTCAAAAACGTCGTAGCTTTCTGCAATAATCTCTAAACCTAAGAAAATTCTCTTCTCATTTCAATAGTGTCATCTACCTCAATCGCACTTTAAAAATCGTGATCCCATACCAAATATATCATTCAAAGCTCTCATAATATCACAATGGTTCCGAAAAAATATGAACAGTTCACAAAGTACAGACAAAATACAATTTCGTAAGTGTGGAGTTATCCAATGGTGTAATTACATAAACATCTGTCACTGATGTAGTAAAATAAATGTTTGTCTCTCTCAGTTAAATGATCAGATAGCTGTGTAATTTATGTGTTAGAGAAATATGGTACCGATGTGTAAAGTTGTATGAACAAATACCATATTAGCTAGGGCTCCTTGTGCTTGCCAAACACATGGTACACAAAGTAAGCATGTACCTCCTGAGGATTAATGTTATTATACCCTCAGGTATTACAGATTACAGCAATGGAATGAAGTGTATCACGGAAAACTTTCTTTGTATGTAAAAAATTTTGAAAAATAAATGTTTTAAGTACAAAATTAAACACTCAAATGCGTGTCCTGTAGCGCTAAATGTGCGTCTTGTTGTAAGATAATTCTGTGGAAGACTCATAGTTATCGTCCTCTGTAAGCAAAGTTCTGCTGAAGTCAATGTACTTACCTCGTAATAAACAAAAGCGAAATGCTATGCATATACTCGTGGATATCGTAGTTATTACGTACAGTACCGTGATCAAGAAAGTACTACACTGTAACGTGCTGTTGTGCTACAAAAAAAAGGCTGTCTTATTGTAGCTATACCACAAAGTTACTACTAAAACATATTTTACTTTCCAGAAGAATTCAGAAAAAACTGTGCAGATATAAAGCAGATACACCGCAAAAGCAACAATGTAAATTGTGTCACACATTAGTAGCGTCGTGATATAATCGTGTAGCTGTCAAAGAAACCAAATACTAAGTCATATTTAATCCCACAGAAAGTACTTCAAATAAAGAATGTCTTTCCAACTAAACCAAGATGTTGCATTAAAATCTCATTAGCAGTATATGTTCTAAGTATATAAGCCTTATAATCGTTACATAATCGTGCAATTAACAAGCAAGAATGTACACACACAGTAACACCGTGTCCTCTGTTCACTATAACAATGCATTCGTAATTTCTGTTTAAATAAGTTCTCTTGGTTCTTGACTGGATATTTAACTTCAAACATTGTTGCATGTTAACAGATTCTAAGTCTGACAAAGCATACTAGTAATGTAAAGTGAAAAATCTTATAGCAAAGACTAAGTTAAAAAAACAGATTATCTCTCAGTAAACGGTTTTACATGTGAAATGTGGTGCAATCCTTTACTCTTCCTAGTATGCAGAGTTACAACTTGAACGCAATTATCATGTTGTATACGTCAGTAAGGAATGCTGGAATTTTTCTCAAGGTTAGCGTCTTTGTTATTTTCCTCTGAGCCAGCTGGCGCACGTGGCTGCCTGCGGTGTGAGTCATTGTCTGTTTCTTTGTTGGTGCGCATCGTTATTGGGATTTGGAGATCTAGCTGCTACAAATTCACCTTGTCGAGAGGGCCCTGCCCTGTTTGAATCATGCCAGTTCTGATGAAATTCAGGTCTGTCATTACGATCATATCGTCTGTCATCATGTTCGTAGTTCTTGTAGTTTCTTTCTTGTCGGTTAAGTGGTGGAGAATTTCTCCCTGAATTACCACTGCATGGTGGACCGTTGCATCTGAAGTTATTCTGTCTCCTGTAATAATAATTGTTTTGGTTCCCATATTGTCTGTTTTTATGGTAGTCTCTGTGATAGTCATTACTATGGAAATACGATCTTTTTCTGTAATTATTTTTACTCTGCCAATGGTTGACATACGGGTGGTGTCTGTTTTGGTCACGATTTACATTGTAAGAATAGCCTTGTCATGTCCAGTTATTATTTCTGCGGAATTGTGACGGATGTGACCTGTAATTGTTGTGCTCCTGTTTTCATGTCCCGCGATTGTCAGTGTCAATTTCCAATTCTTGTAAGAGTCCCTTAAAAACTTCAATGTCGTCATTGCAACGTCCTGCCAAAATAATATGTCGTAAATGTTCAAGCATTTTGATTAAGCAAATGCGGATTAGTTCTGAGGGGCTGTATGGGTTTGACAGATACTGATTCTTGTGCAACATACCTTCAAAATATTTCACAAGACTGGAAAATTCAGATTGTTCAAATGTTTCATCATTATGATGCTATGGTTTACTCGGTCTTGTGTAGCTTGAGACCAATATGCTGAGAGGAAGGCATGATAAAATTCTCCTTCACTATGACAATCGTGAATGACCGATCGCATTCTTTCAGCTGGTTCATTCTCTAAGTAGCCACACATAAATTCTAATCTGTGCTCTAATGACTAGTTGCGAGGGAAACAATGAGAGACTTGATGGAGCCACGCTTGTGGATGAATGTCGTTGCCAGAATTCTTATATGTTTTGAATTTACATGTAGTAATGAACAGCTTATAGTCAAAATCATCGTGTCGGCGAGTAGCATATCGGTCATTGTTACGTCGTGTCGGCGGTTCCATCTCAAAATTCGTTGCACCTTGCCAATTTCTTTCATAATTTCCGAAATGCGCTGTGTAATTATTTTGTGGCTGTTCCATATTTCTGTGTCCTTCATCCCGTATTGGGGCGCGAATGTCCTCTGAAATACATAATTCTTGTATTACCTGTGTCAGCTGATCTTGTACTTCCCGGATTTCTCTTTGGTGTTGCTTATTAATTTGATTCAGATTTTGTTTCAGTTTCCTAATTTGTTCGCACTCTTCTGTGTCATTAAAGACTACCGGTTTTGTGTCATTCAGATTATCATCTACCTTCGTAGATAAATTATTTAGCTGATCCGAAAGTTCAACTACTTTCTCTGATAGTGAACACATTTCCTCAGTGTGTTTTTCTGAACCAATTTTCAGAGTATCTACTGTGTCCTTTAAGTTTTCCTGAGTTTTTGCAAGTTGCGTAACCAAATCAGTAGATGCAACTAAGTCAATTTTAGTTTGCAGGGTCTCATGATTTTCATGAGCAATAGTTTGCAGTTCTTTTATGGCTGCTTCGTGATAATGTAATGCATTTTCATGACGCAAAAAAATAGGTTGGAAATGCTCACAAATTTGTGTTTTTACGTCATTACAGACTTTTTGACATTTCGATTCGATGTTATGTAACTCAGTAGTTAAATCTCACGTGTTTGTTCAAGCATGGTGTCTAACTTCCGAAGATTTTGTTCCATTGTGTCTAACTTTTGAAGCTTTTGCTGTGTTTGTCTCTGATTTTGTTCCATTGTGTCTAACTTTTGAAGATT
Organism: Schistocerca cancellata; assembly: GCF_023864275.1. Classification (NCBI taxonomy): domain Eukaryota; kingdom Metazoa; phylum Arthropoda; class Insecta; order Orthoptera; family Acrididae; genus Schistocerca; species Schistocerca cancellata. The sequence goes on from NC_064633.1 coordinate 515,168,322, forward strand.
TTGTTCCATTGTGTCTAACTGTTGCTGTGTTTGTATCTGATTTTGTTTCATTTGTTGCATTAATTGCAATAATAGTGTATTAGTGTCTGGAATCTGTTCCTCTATGCTTTTCGGCAGTTCATTTGCACCGGCAACATTCACATTTTGACGAGCAGAAAATGTGTCTTGACTTATTTGAGAAAACGATGAGGACCCAAAACCTGAGTCTACAGTATTTGCAATATTGTGATCTGTCATTTCGGATTCCTGAGGCGAGCTGTTGCCGACCGATCGATCGATAATGCTTCCCTGTTCACTAATTGTTTCACTGTCTACACCACTGTTTGTCGCCCGCTCCATTTCCCTACGCACAATTACCAAATTACCATGTTGAACATTAGTTAATTCATTACATGGTGGCGCTAAAACACTGCTTTCGTCTTCACTGTCATTTTTCAGTTTACTTTGCAGCCTACTATTACGTTTTTCACACGTCATTATTGTCACAATATTTTACACGATAACACAGAAAAGCACAACTTGAAGAGCAAAAATAAGAAAACACATTAACATAGCACTGAAAATAATATCTCGTTAATCGCAAGCGCAGCTGCGAAATACTTGGTGCAAATCTACATGCCACATCTGTTTTACTGTACAACAGTGAAAGACTGCAACTACAAAGGAGATTCTCTCTACAATTACGCGCTAGCAATAAACAAAACCTTCACTAGTTACACAAACTACAAGAAAACATGAGAAGTTTCCAGTGAGGTATCCTCGGCTAAGGTTCGACATATGAAACGTCTCCTTAGAAAAATTATACATGACTGTGCTTAAACTGACACACAATATTCCTAGCGCAACGCAATCTGACTTTCAATAATCGCTACAAAACAATGGCCCTGACTAATATTAACCTATACCTTTCACAAATCACTTACCTCACAAAAATCTTGGTTACTCGAACTACTGCAATACAGCAAGCGCCACTACTGCCAGCTAAATAAAAGATCAAAGTACTGAAGGCACTAACTACTGATAGGCAGAGTTAGCAAATGAAAGATTTTGATAGAGAACAACAATGTATTTACCTTAATAGTGTTCAAAGGTCATAATATATATAGCAGTTCATGACATCCATTCTTACAAATGTACTGAATTCTGATGGACACACGTCCAGATCATCCGCTCTCAAAAATCTGCCATCTCACTTCCCCACATCCACCACTGCTGGCGGCTCACCTCGAACTGCGCAACGCTACGCGCTGTTAACATCCAGCTGCCCATCACTACAATGGCAGACAACAATGCAAACTAGCCACAGACTGATTTTCATACATAGCGCTACGTGGCGTTACCAATATAGAAACCTAAACAGCCTACTTACAATGTATATGTGTGTTTGCCGTGCTGCATTTACTTTGCCTGTGAGGTTATCGTACCTCGGAATATGGGCGTGCTTGTTACAAATTAACTTTGTGTAAAACTGTTAATTGGTTTAGTGTGGAAGCATTGATTCGGATGTGTCTTTAAAGAGCTTGCTGAGTACCATCAAGACCCGAAGTGAGGCAATAAAAGTATTCGCCTGAATGTAAGTGAAAATCGGTATTGAAGTGTAAACGACAGAAAAATGAAATACGTGATGTCATATGACTCGTAAATGTACTCGGAATTGAAGGGAACGCAAGTCAGAGAAAAGGTCGCATATGAAGGAATCCAAAAAACCTTCAGAAACCAATGGAGAGCTAACACAAGCTTACGGCAGTGTCGAAAAGGATTTTTTTAAGCTTAAACCGATTACATTGGTGGGCCAGCTGACATACAGCGGCCGGTAACATTCCGGCATCGTTGCAGTGCGTTACAGATAAAGGCTGGTACTCGTAATATAGATGGCGTAAAGACAAACTTGACACAAGGAGATTTTTTTTTTATCTTACACAGACTCTTGTTGTTAATATCGACATTTCACGTACATGCCATTAGGGTATATCTTCGTGTTTTTATCGGTTACCGACTGAGAGAGTATTCCGAAGAAAGCATTGAATACCAGAGACTGAAATTCTCGTTACTTAAGTTTAAAGCTTCGCAAACTATGACGACGTGAATAAATTTATAGCGGTCCGTAGGTCTCGTTTTCGTCTTTTTCCGTGCTGGCGTTGGGGCAGTTTGAAAGCTGCACGTCCACGTTTTTACGGTAAAAGGGCGGCCCGGCAGGTTTCCCGCTTTACGACACGGCCGCCCGCCCGTCTCCCGGCGTCTTCTGGCGCTCGCGCTTGCCCGCCCGCGCCCCGAGGTGTTTTAATAACCCCGGCCCAAGTCTCTCTCCGGCGCGCGCTGGCGACTTTTAATTTTTAAACTTGATGTAAGCGTCGCCCCTGAATGGCCCTCGGAAGGGCTGTTAGCAGCCGGAGTTTGCTGCGCCGGAAACTCGTCAGCCTGCTGCAGAATTCAGCCGCTCAGGCGCTGCGCACGCTGCCGTAGCATACCCCTGAACACGTACGCCGCGCCTTCTCCAGATGCTACACGCACAGAGATACGTTGCACTCGCATTTGCGGAAATGTCCAGAGACACGCTACTCGTGCCTCGAACATTCATAGAATTGCTTCTCCTTCATAATTTTGTGCTGCTTCACCGTCCTGAATGCTGCCGTGACTGCAAGTGTTGGACAAAAATAAGGAAACAGTGGGAGAAATGCGTACTTGAACATGAAGCAGATGTTAGCCAAGCCTCCGGGTTGCGCTGTCATATTTGACCACGAACCTCATCTGTGAATGTCCTTGATAGGTTGCAAGTGACAGTCGTGGCGATATGCGGCGTGTTGCGTAGTTGTGAGTGCATTATGTGGGAGCTAAGTGAATTCGAACATGGGAAAATTGTTGTTGCTCCTATGATGGGTGCATCCGAAGGGAGAGGCACCATATCGAAGATGTATACCGCATAGAGAGGAAGTGGAGAAACATCATCTGCTGAGTCACAACACGGACGGGAGTATGTGCTGAGTCTACGTGACTGACGGTCATTGAAGAGGACTGACGAAAAATTAAGAGGACGGCAGCTGCAAAAGTCACTGCAGAATTGAATGTAGGACCAGCTCATGTAATTCAAAGTGTAGATTTAATTTCTTCAGGTTGAAGTTTGAATGTCTTTAAGAATTTTTTTTTCTTGATGGTTAACTTAATTGTTTCTGGTAATTTAGTCAGTAACACAATCTTCTGTTGTCTTTCCTTAACGTCAGCGTAACTGAAATGATCAAACCGTTTTGTTTAAATAACATGTATAACATGTGTGCATGGTTAGTACATGAACTTAGTATGTATTTGGAATATGTAACATTGGTTTTTTTAATAAATGTTTTTATAAAAATTAAAAAAAGTGGTCAGCGCGACAGGCTATCAATCCTAAGGGCCCGGGTTCGATTCCCGGCTGGGTCGGAGATTTTCTCCACTCAGGGACTGCGTGTTGTATTGTCCTAATCACCATCATTTCATCCCCATCGACGCGCAAGTCACCGAAATGGCGTCAGATAGAAAGACTTGCACCAAGCGAGCGGTCTACCCGACGGGAGACCCTCGTAACACGCCATTATTATTATACCAGAACAACGCGGTCTGTAAGCAGTGTCGAATTGGAACCCTAAAACGACTCGTCAATGATGCAAATGCTCGTAACCGGAAAACGTTGTGCCTAAGGTATGTAGTCAGGGTTATGGACCTATGGAAGGAAGTTATTTGGCTTTATGGGTCTTATTTTACATCGTTGCCAGCTTCTAGCCGAGTTCCCGTAACGATTCGAGCACCAATATCATGGTATTGCATGGGCCCATGATTACTCTGCAAGGCTGCATTACTGGCAAAGATTGTGTGACCATTTTGGCTGTTAGGTACACCCCACGGTACGTTCGTTTCCCGATGGTGATGCTGTGTTCCGAGATAACAGGTCGCTGTTCAAACAGCTCACATCGTCCATGACTGGTTTTCTGAGGATGAGGATGAATTGTCGCACCTCCCCTTTCCACTACAATCACATATTTCAGTATTATTGAGTCTTTCTAGTCTATTTTTGAGAGAAGGGTGCGTGATTGTTTTCCATCTGAGTCATCGTTTCCCGGAATTGTAACTATTTTCCACAAAGAGTGATGTAAGACTGCCTTGAAAACCATACAGGACCGTATTAAGACATTCCGAAGCGGTTTTGAACTCCGGAGGTTTTCCTACACCGTATTAGATATGGTAATGTGATTTTGGTGTTGCCTTACTTCTGTCCACTCCTAGTACGCAATAAACTTTCGTGGATGGTTTAAAACGTGCCGCAATGAGACCAGATTGTCTCACCACCTTCTCCAGATGCTTTATGGCCAAGGATAAGCTCATCGAACTACTTAATAATCCTGTTCTTGGGCAACACTGGTCTCTTTGGCGCGCCGTAGATAGTGTAAACAAGTTTATTTGTTCGTGTCAGGTGCTTACCTTTACAGCACGTACAGTTATACGAGGCACATTCATATTTACAGGGAAAATACCACCCGTAAATAACATCTTCCGAATTTGCAAATCAAATGAAACTTGTCCAGAATTCAGTCACAGATAGGACGCTATCGTTTGAAAGGATGAGGTCCGGGCCGGCCGGAGTAGCGGAGCGGTTCTAGGCGCTACAGTCTGGAACCGCGCGATCGCTACGGTCGCAGGTTCGCATCCTGCCTCGGAATGGATGTGTGTGATGTCCTTAGGTTAGTTAGGTTTAAGTAGTTCTACGCTCTAGGGGACTGATGACCTCAGAAGTTAAGTCCCATAGTGTTCAGAGCCATGAGGTCCGGCGTCGAATAAGTAAATGGACTGAGAGGGCACCAGTAGAGGTGTCCTGCAGTGTGTTCTACGCCACGCTCTCACCTGCTTCCCCCGGTATTAAACCCTGTAGTTTAAGGGAGGACTTCGTACTGCCGATCACATCTCTTAAGCGGTTAAACGACCTCCAAACCCTCCACTTCTCGTTGTGGCTGGCCGCAAGATATACGGATTTCCATCGAAAAAGTCTTGCCTTGTCGGAAGGGAGTTTCAAAGATTCTGCTGTTCGAAGGAGTTTCTTTTTTTTTTTTTTAATAGTAGGCTAGTCTGAGGTGGTTTATGGACAACTATTGAGTGCACTTCAACTTTCTCAGCTCTCAGTCGTTCATGACCGACGACAACTTCGTGACGAATATTTGGAGGTAGGCAGACAATAAATCTTTTCAACAGGGGCAGGTTTTAACCACCACGTAATCAGCTTGCAAGCTCAGTTCAGAGCAGGGTACACAGTTTTTTCATGAGATGATTCTTACTAAAGATGGGACGCGTAGTCTGCTGCAGAACAGCGTAGATCTTGTACATCTACTCGTGTCAGAAGCCTACCTTTACAGTACACACTTATACTTGGTATATACATATTTATAGAAAAAAACAACATTCGGAGGTATCATCCACCAAGTTTGCAAATCATATGACATTTTCCCAAACTATATGTTAACGAAAATCAGTCTTAAAAGTAGCGGAATGAGGTCTGGTACATCTCTCTGCAAACTCCGAAACTAAAACCTACGAGTCAGATTTGTATCCGACAGCATCCAGAATGTAGCAAAGCAGTTAATTAATTTACGAGGGTTACCTACAAAGTAAGCATCGTACACCACATATAGAAGCAGAACACACAGTCCTGCAGATAACTGCACATGCGTGAGAGATTCAAGAACCAGCTATTGTATATCACAGTTGCCCCTTAATGATCTCTCAATATACACTCCTGGAAATGGAAGAAAGAACACATTGACACCGGTGTGTCAGACCCACCATACTTGCTCCGGACACTGCGAGAGGGCTGTACAAGCAATGATCACACGCACGGCACAGCGGACACACCAGGAACCGCGGTGTTGGCCATCGAATGGCGCTAGCTGCGCAGCATTTGTGCACCGCCGCCGTCAGTGTCAGCCAGTTTGCCGTGGCATACGGGGTCCATCGCAGTCTTTAACACTGGTAGCATGCCGCGACAGCGTGGACGTGAACCGTATGTGCAGTTGACGGACTTTGAGCGAGGGCGTATAGTGGGCATGCGGGAGGCCGGGTGGACGTACCGCCGAATTGCTCAACACGTGGGGCGTGAGGTCTCCACAGTACATCGATGTTGTCGCCAGTGGTCGGCGGAAGGTGCACGTTCCCGTCGACCTGGGACCGGACCGCAGCGACGCACGGATGCACGCCAAGACCGTAGGATCCTACGCAGTGCCGTAGGGGACCGCACCGCCACTTCCCAGCAAATTAGGGACACTGTTGCTCCTGGGATATCGGCGAGGACCATTCGCAACCGTCTCCATGAAGCTGGGCTACGGTCCCGCACACCGTTAGGCCGTCTTCCGCTCACGCCCCAACATCGTGCAGCCCGCCTCCAGTGGTGTCGCGACAGGCGTGAATGGAGGGACGAATGGAGACGTGTCGTCTTCAGCGATGAGAGTCGCTTCTGCCTTGGTGCCAATGATGTTCGTATGCGTGTTTGGCACCGTGCAGGTGAGCGCCACAATCAGGACTGCATACGACCGAGGCACACAGGGCCAACACCCGGCATCATGGTGTGGGGAGCGATCTCCTACACTGGCCGTACACCACTGGTGATCGTCGAGGGGACACTGAATAGTGCACGGTACATCCAAACCGTCATCGAACCCATCGTTCTACCATTCCTAGACCGGCAAGGGAACTTGCTGTTCCAACAGGACAATGCACGTTCGCATGTATCCCGTGCCACCCAACGTGCTCTAGAAGGTGTAAGTCAACTACCCTGGCCAGCAAGATCTCCGGATCTGTCCCCCATTGAGCATGTTTGGGACTGGATGAAGCGTCGTCTCACGCGGTCTGCACGTCCAGCACGAACGCTGGTCCAACTGAGGCGCCAGGTGGAAATGGCATGGCAAGCCGTTCCACAGGACTACATCCAGCATCTCTACGATCGTCTCCATGGGAGAATAGCAGCCTGCATTGCTGCGAAAGGTGGATATACACTGTACTAGTGCCGACATTGTGCATGCTCTGTTGCCTGTGTCTATGTGCCTGTGGTTCTGTCAGTGTGATCATGTGATGTATCTGACCCCAGGAATGTGTCAATAAAGTTTCCCCTTCCTGGGACAATGAATTCACGGTGTTCTTATTTCAATTTCCAGGAGTGTATTACCATTCAAAAGGCTGGAATCGTGGCTCTCGTTCCTCTGATACCAATCAGTTACACACGCAAATACTTGATAATTACTACACAAAACTATTCTGTCGACAGTTATGGAACTACATCTTAAGCAACTTACATTTACCAATCAGAAATGTACAAAAGCCTCAGAAATGAATGTCCAGCCAGGATTAAAAAAGCACAACATAATGTCTAAAGAGCTCACTAAAACGATGTCTTTAAAACAGACAGTTAAAAAGTACCTGCCTAATATAAAGGATTTCATAGATAACACAGAGTAAGAAATCCGTCCACACAGGCCTTGGAAAACTCAACGGTACCGACCGGCCGACGTGTCATCCTCAGCCTATAGGTGTAACTGGTTGCAGATATGGAGGGGCATGCGGTGAGTACACCGCTCTCCCGGCCGTACGTCATTTTACGAGACCGGAGCTGCTACTTCTTAATCAAGTAGCTCCTCAGTTTGCCTCACATGGGCTAAGTGCACCCCGCTTGCCAACAGCGCTCGGCAGACCGTATGGTCACCTATCCAAGTGCTAGTCCAGCCCGACAGCGCTTAACTTCGGTGATATGACGGGAACCGGTGTTACCACTGCGGCAAGGCCGTTGGCAGGGAGAGTAGGAGCTAGGTAAAAATGTAACTGGAGTAGACAATAATAAAATACCTCTGTAATTTCGCAGCAGCCAATCGTACTATAATCTTTTTCTTTCAGGATAATCCTAAACTTAGGCTTTCAGTGGATAACATTAGCGCATTACCATCTTTTTGTACTCAAAATCTCCTTCATTACTGAGTGATGTTGACCCAGCTGTTCAGGGAAGCGAATGGGAAGCTGTGGTATAAAAAATACGAACAAAACTTCATCGTCGTCGTAGTGATGTCAGTTGGCGTGTGTATATATAGTGTGTGCAGTGGTCGGTGCAGAGAAATGAATGAATAGTGTACCAGTATTTCTATACTCTGTGAAGTTACTTCTTTACCAAAATGTACACTCCTGGAAATTGAAATAAGAACACCGTGAATTCATTGTCCCAAGAAGGGGGAACTTTATTGACACATTCCTTGGGTCAGATACATCACATGATCACACTGACAGAACCACAGGCACATAGACACAGGCAACAGAGCATGCACAATGTCGGCACTAGTACAGTGTATATCCACCTTTCGCAGCAATGCAGGCTGCTATTCTCCCATGGAGACGATCGTAGAGATGCTGGATGTAGTCCTGTGGAACGGCTTGCCATGCCATTTCCACATGGCGCCTCAGTTGGACCAGTGTTCGTGCTGGACGTGCAGACCGCGTGAGACGACGCTTCATCCAGTCCCAAACATGCTCAATGGGGGACAGATCCGGAGATCTTGCTGGCCAGGGTAGTTGACTTACACCTTCTAGAGCACGTCGGGTGGCACGGGATACATGCAGACGTGCATTGTCCTGTTGGAACAGCAAATTCCCTTGCCGGTCTAGGAATGGTAGAACGATGGGTTCGATGACGGTTTGGATGTACCGTGCACTATTCAGTGTCCCCTCGACGATCACCAGTGGTGTACGGCCAGTGTAGGAGATCGCTCCCCACACCATGATGCCGGGTGTTGGCCCTGTGTGCCTCGGTCGTATGCAGTCCTGATTGTGGCGCTCACCTGCACGGCGCCAAACACGCATACGACCATCATTGGCACCAAGGCAGAAGCGACTCTCATCGCTGAAGACGACACGTCTCCATTCGTCCCTCCATTCACGCCTGTCGCGACACCACTGGAGGCGGGCTGCACGATGTTGGGGCGTGAGCGGAAGACGGCCTAACGGTGTGCGGGACCGTAGCCCAGCTTCATGGAGACGGTTGCGAATGGTCCTCGCCGATACCCCAGGAGCAACAGTGTCCCTAATTTGCTGGGAAGTGGCGGTGCGGTCCCCTACGGCACTGCGTAGGATCCTACGGTCTTGGCGTGCATCCGTGCGTCGCTGCGGTCCGGTCCCAGGTCGACGGGCACGTGCACCTTCCGCCGACCACTGGCGACAACATCGATGTACTGTGGAGACCTCACGCCCCACGTGTTGAGCAATTCGGCGGTACGTCCACCCGGCCTCCCGCATGCCCACTATACGCCCTCGCTCAAAGTCCGTCAACTGCACATACGGTTCACGTCCACGCTGTCGCGGCATGCTACCAGTGTTAAAGACTGCGATGGACCCCGTATGCCACGGCAAACTGGCTGACACTGACGGCGGCGGTGCACAAATGCTGCGCAGCTAGCGCCATTCGATGGCCAACACCGCGGTTCCTGGTGTGTCCGCTGTGCCGTGCGTGTGATCATTGCTTGTAGAGCCCTCTCGCAGTGTCCGGAGCAAGTATGGTGGGTCTGACACACCGGTGTCAATGTGTTCTTTTTTCCATTTCCAGGAGTGTATAAGAGAACAGCATTGTAACGAGAGGAGAAAAGCAGGATAGTTCCCAATATGAGGCTACCCTTGTCAAACTACACCATTATATAAGCGCATCAGGAATAAAAATATTTACCGGTTTTCATAACAGACTGATAACATGACAATCTATCTTCCTGGATAAAAAAAAAAATAATGTCCAATTGAGGTTTATGGACATATTAGAAGAAAATGGAAAGTAAAAGGTAACCATAAATGTGGAACTAAACACTCGCTGTGACAGATGCTGCAGCTAGACGGGGAAGGGACAGGAGTTGGTAAGGATATTTAGAGTTTCAGTCCATCGAGAAGGTACAACAAATCACCAAAAGCAGCGTTAGAATGTCCAATGAAGCAGATTCTACTCAGTGCGTATCATATAAGCACAAAATTCAAGACTTTTCCCTCTTTAAAGGAGGTTTTCGAGTACGTCGCTCTTTGTAGATGAATTTAAACTAACTTTTCCTCAGCTACTGAACTACTGATTTATTTGATGATAATTAGTTCCGAGACAAGCTGACTAATATTTAAATGTTGATCATCGTACATTTCAGTGTGCGACAGTTACAGCATGCTGCTGTCATATTAAATTTCTGAACATCACAGAGTAACAGGAAACATAATTAGTGCCCGCGAGGAAGTACGAGTGCGGCTTGAGTTCGCTGATACTTTGTAGAACTCAAGGTAATGAGAATTTGACGACTCTCGTCTCGTATCTAATTATGACAGAATAAATGGTCTATAGGCCGCTAGCTGTGGTTTGAACGTTCATACTGAAAATTATCTGACAATTTATTTAGTGCTTTCTGATGTAAATCAAAAAATTAGTGAACGATTATGTATCGGAGTTATATTCATAACGACAACTTGGAGAAAGAGTGAGCTCCAGTATCTTCAGAAGAAACTGAAGTGATTATGTTCGGTAACATAGCTACTCGTAGTAAGGAGGCTAATTTGTAGACAGGTGTTAATAGAGGACATACTGTGTATATTATGTTCCAATAAATGTGTATCTGGTTCTACATTGTAAATATACGTTGCGTTGCCCAGAGTCCAGTTGTGCGCAAAGTCATAGCATGAAACGAAGATTCCACTGAATGGAATATCGTAGAAGAGCCTTGTGTCAGGTTTCGATAGCAGCATGAGACACTTACGTGAATAAATACGTACAGTGACGAAAGCAATGGGAAAAATGTGTTAGCCTCCTGCATGAGACGATACCCGTGCTATTTCTCTCTGTTTACGCATATGTGTTTCGTTGGTTTTACACCATTCTCAGTGTTTTCCACTTTATTCTACTGTAAAACATAAATAATTTCAATACTTAAAGACATGCAAGTTGGTACTACGCTCATCAGATTCACGAAAACTATTTCTATAATAATGTAGTGCAGACTGTTTTAGCTTGAGGATACTATACTCAGGTACACATGATATTTTCCAGTAGATGTTTCAATGTAGTGATCAATTTTAGAGTTACATTGAATGAATGCGCGCCGGCCGGAGTGGCAGAGCGGTTCTAGGCGCTACAGTCTGGAACCGCACGACCGCTACGGTCGCAGGTTCGAATCCTGCCTCGGGCATGGATGTGTGTGATGCCCTTAGGTTAGTTAGGTTTAAGTAGTTCTAAGTTCTAGGGGACATATGACCTCAGCAGTTGAGTCCCATAGTGCTGAGAGCCATTTGAACCATTTTTTTTTTTAATGAATGCGCACTAGTAACTACTATATGCAGTTTCCGTAATTTTCTACTGATTTCCTCGTTGTAGGACATGAGGTTGTGTTTTGATCAGCGTTTGTAAATATTGCGAGTACTAAATATTTAAATGCTTTGTAGTATAGTAAAACTGTTTGTAGGATATTGTTAATTCATCAGCTAGAGACTTTTATGATGAGTAAAATCACGTATATTTTAAAAATTAGATATGTAACCTGCGGACTTATAGTCGTACACGATCTTCTACCTTGAAATAGGTGAAGGTATTCTATCGCGTGCAACTTGATATTTGCAAATGAACTCAGTTTCTTCAGTGTCTTTACGATTTTCCCTGTCTTGAAAACGAAAATTTGTGTTAGTTGCAATTGATTCTATTTCAAAAGGTTTTTAAGTTACAACTGGTTTTTGATAATACTTCTTAATTAGATTTCTCTTATTGATTATTCTTGTTAAAACGGTTCAAGTGGCTCTGAGCACTATGGGACCTAACTTCTGAGGTCACCAGTCCCCTAGAACTTAGAACTACTTAAACCTAACTAACCTAAGGACATCAAACACAGCCGGCCGCGGTGGCCGAGCGATTCTAGGTGCTACAGTCTGGAACCGCACGACCGCTACGGTCGCAGGTTCGAATCCTGCCTCGGGCATGGGTGTGTGTGATGTCCTTAGGTTAGTTAGGTTTAAGTAGTTCTAAGTTGTAGGGGACTGATGACCTCAGAAGTTAAGTCCCATAGTGCTCAGAGCTATTTGAACCATTTGAACATCACACACATCCATGCCCGATGCAGGATTCGATCATTCTTGTGTTGCAGAGTGACAGTATAACACAGACTCTTGAATACAGTATTGTCGAGGTATTCTCGATTACAACACTTTTAAACCTGAATAGAATTTTTTTCTAGCCACATGACCCTGTTCTACTTTATAAAAGATTTTCATTTTTGGAAAAAAAACCTACTTTTCTGGAGATCAGTTTGCACTTTCAGAAAAAGAATGCAGCACAAATAAAATGAATGCCGTTATTTCGAAACAGAAAAAGAAGCGAAAGTCAGAAAAATGTTCCAAGGTGCGAGAACATTAACAGAGAAATTTCATGTTACTCTCTGTCTCGGTCGGAGAGTCAATACTTTACCACAGCCTGTTATCAGCAATTAATTGGTTTTTCTACCATTGGTATAGTATGGACGAAAATTTCGGCCTGAAATGGAACAACTTATACTAGTTGCCTGTTATTACTACCATCAAACGACTAGTTTTTCTTGAAACTGTTTTTCTCACTCTGATGACGATAAGCAGACTGTGTAATGTCACTGAAACATTTGTGGGTAAACATGAAGAAACAAGAAGTTGTCGGCTTATTTTGTTGTAGACGGAATACTAAAAATACGATACGTTCCTTAAAATGACAGAACAAAGGCGTGTGTGATTAACGGGAGCAATCTGAGGTGGGAGCCGTAGTAGACTGACAAGTGGCTATTACGAGTGGAAATATTACGGACGTATAAAAAAAGAAAAAAAAATAGTAAAATGTGTGACCAGGAATCGAATTGGACAACTAAACTAAATAAGGTGGAAGTTGTTCGCTACGGAACATTTCTTAAAAGCACCGTTGGAAACAGAAAGCCGTGTTACGGTGTTCCGCCCCTGTCCGCATTCCTGGGCGCATCGCGGCAGCGGCCTAGCCCTGGCCTGACAGCCCCTAATACGAGACCATCTACGATGACGTAGTGCGTCCTCGGGGAGTCCGGCAGACACTCCTCTTATTAAAAGGCGCCACTTGGCGGCCGCGCCACGTTTTTCCCAGAGATTTGGGGCGACCCAAATAGCCAGCTGCCAGCACTGAGTTACTGCCGCGCTCGGGGGCGGAGCCCTGTGGTCGGGAGGGGGTGGACCGCGGAGAACGCCTCAGGGATGTCGAGGGCTGAAGCGTGTCCGCTGCGCGCTGCGTTAGCAACGTGTGTAGCCTCTGGGTTGGCTGATTCCGCTCTTCCTGTCACCCTCCACTCACTAACGCGGAGACCGTACTGGAAGTAAAAGTGTCTTCTTAGAGCCTCCATCGAAACTACCTTCTGCAACTACTGCTCAGTTAAAGCGCGGCACTTTTACAGTAGGTGACCGTCACGGAAGTTCTTTCAAGCCATCCCAACATTTCAAGTTGTTCCTCCCTTCTAGTTCAGACATTTGATAAATCTTAGTAATTTAGTTGGCAAGTGTTTATGGACACCGTATTTTATGCCCAAGCAAGGCAATCTTACGAGCAGAAACACGAGTCTCAACCTATGCGTAACTCATACGACTTGTATGCGAGCAGTATGGAAAGGAGACATTAGGACATATGGCAGTTTTCGTTTGGTCGTGAACCGTGCACGGATAGCCAAGCGGTTTAGGATGTAAGATCAACGACTCTGTATTATTGTACATATAAGTAATTCTGTTCATTTGATGATAAACCTGTGTCATTGATGTTCTGATTTCATTTCTTTTTGTTTCATGCCATTATATTAAGAAAACTCTAAATAAGTTTCAATGTGAATATCAATGTTTATGTCAAATGTCAAGTAATATTGTAATAGAATTGAAATGTAACAAATGTTGAAACTGTTGTAAGATGTTTAAAATTGTAACAGTGCGTCTGGTACATACGTAGGCAATGTGTTAGGATATGTAGAATGCAAAACCTCGGGTGAATACCCGGTCTGTCAGGGAGCGGTAAAAGGGTGGATGGCAGGCGAGCGCGGGAAAATGCGCGCGGGCACTGCACGGCACAACGGGCTCAGTAGTAGTTGTTGGAGTTTGGCACTGGTTTGAGCAACACCTTTTGGAGCGAGGGGGCTTTCCTGCAAGACATAGCTTTACTGAGCCTCTGGTATGCCGTTCCAACGCCCACACAATATAGCAAAATTCCATAGGCACCAAATGGAAAAGTATTGCGACGCTAAGAAGAATTAAAGTGCCGATACGTCAAGAGCCATAGCTGTTGTTGTATGTGTGCTCTGTGCCTCGCCAACCGACGCATCGATACTAGCAGATTGAAACTTTTAGTGCTGTATTCGTATGGATCATAGAGTGAACTGTGTTTGTTTGGTGCAATAATAACCTAAATTTTACCAGAACTTTTCCATCATTTAATTATACTCACAAATAACCTAGACAGTGTCCTTTCCAAACGTTGTGCAATCCGAGTGTCCCGAAATGAAAATTAAAAATTGTGTTAATAATAATTATTTGCTGACCTAGCTATATTAGAATGGTGTTTAAAGAAATGTTTTGTTAACGAACCAGTAAATCAATAGCGAAGGTCTAACGAAGTCGAAAGATAACTTTAGTATTGATGTAGTAATGAAGTTTATTATTTTGAGACAGATTTAAAGGCATTTAAATGAGCAGTAAATAAGATGAAAAGAGTAGTAACTTACATAATGGAAATCTCGAACGTATAATAAATTCAGCAAAAATTTTTTAATACAGGGATCATGACAGTTTCAGGGTCCCCCCCCTAATTCTCTTGAATTTTGAAGTGTTCTAAATTGGTTTGACCAGCAAATGTTAAAGTCAATATAAAAGTCAAATGTATCAGTGTTTATCAAAACTGACATTTTGTGTGTGGCAGGAAAGTACAATTTCTAGGGTAACCTATGTCCGATTTTAATCAGATTGATAGACAGTATAAAGTTTTGTAGTAAACATTATAGTGTAGTGTTATGTATTCATGGTTTTCCATATCAGTAAAGTTCGTGAAACTATCAGTTCAATAGATTTTCTGGTTCTAAAAATTCTACTATATTATGCACTGTTATAACTTGTTTTTTGCATGAATATATACCAAATTGTACAGGGATGAAACTCAGTTAATGCCTAGTTAGGCTGGCGACAGTATTATTATCACATTGGTAGCATCGTTTGAGTTGCTTTTGATCCATCCTAACGTGTAATTGCATTTCGAACTTACTTGACGTATCATTGTTATTGCAGAGTGGATGCAAGTCTGTTTTTCCACCATTCAGGCACACACGGTCGATATCTATGCGAAAATCCTTTCTCATAAGGTGAATCCCGCTCACTTACCATAGCACAGGCTTTAACGAGTACAGTGTCACGGGGATTACAAGCCGACCGTTACCATAAAGCGTCCCGTTCTCCCAATCCAGCACATATTTTCATTTGTTAGACTACTAATAAATTGTATAAAAAATGGCTCTGAGCACTATGGGACTTAACATCTGATGTCATCATTTTCCTAGAACTTAGAACTATTTAAATCTATGGACATCATACAAATCCATGCCCGAGGCAGGATTCGAACCTGCGACCGTAGCTGTCGCGCGGTTCCAGACTGAAGTGCCTAGAACCACTCGGTCATCCTGGCCGGTGAAATAAATTGTATAGCTGGTGTGCAATCGTATTCATAGTATGTCAATACGTTTCATAGCTTAGTAATTCAATTGGACTGGCCACTTCAGCTCTAAATTTCGACTTCTCATCGAAGTATTGGGAGATAGATTTTAAGGCGTGGAAGCACTGGAAAACTGATAAGTCCATAGTAAGTTGGGAGGGATAACGAATGAGGGAACTTGATGCGGATATCCGCAGATGTTTACGGTAATAACACGTTTGTGGGTAATACCCTGCGCTGTTCTGAATATCCGCCGGTAACTTTGCAAGTATCCGTTGTAATTATTTGTGGTTAAAAGGACACTGCCAGTAATACGTCTTGTACTGGATAACATTGCATCGTTAACAACAATAATTATTATTAAGTGTCTGTTATTACTCAAACGCTACGAATTAGATTCGGTGCGCAATGTCCTTCCCGAATTGTATGCTTGGTTGACATCTGCAAGGCCTGACATGGTTTCCACGGTTTTCGGCATAATTACAAGCACATCGTGTTACCGTTCTACCAGCAACGGCGTTACTTGTGCCTCATTTCTGTTCGTTTTCTGTAATAGAGGTCACTATCGCTATAATCGAAAGCTGCCACAAGACCCTTCTGAGATATTCCATACACTGCGATCTTCGTTTTATAGGCTGACTCTCGTCTACGTACCACATACGTCGCAAATAATGTTTGATAAAAAATCAGGGGATCTATCAATGTTTCTTTTTAATGATACTCGTATAAAATCAGGAGATCTATTAATGTTCCTGTTAAATACATTTATAAATATACTATGTAACGCTAGTTAAGTTGAGAAGTGTAGCAAATTAACGTGATTTAAAATATATGGGGTCCGCCTGGACGCCCGGGTGCATATATGAATGAATATTTCGATGATCGTGTGATTGCTTTGGGCTATCCGAAACATACAGGAGGCGGCGTGGATTGGCCACCCTATTCGCCAGACATGAACCCCTGTGACTTCTTTCTGTGGGGACACTTGAAAGACCAGGTGTACCGCCAGAATCCAGAAACAGTTGAACAGCTGAAGCAGTACATCTCATCTGCATGTGAAGCCATTTCGCCAGACACGTTGTCAAAGGTTTCGGGTAATTTCATTCAGAGACTACGCCATATTATTGCTACGCATGGTGGATATGTGGAAAATATCGTAGTATAGAGTTTCCCAGACCGCAGCGCCATCTGTTGTTGAAAATTGTAACTACTGTAATTTCGAAAGTTTGTCTGCCTGAAAATGTACTGTTGTCCCAAGCATATTGCAACAAACGGTGTATTTCTATCGCTGCTCGTTTAGTTTTTATTGCCGTTTCAAATATACCGGTCATTTTTGATACACCCTGTATATTCTACCATACAAAAACAAAAAAAGGAAAAATATGGTTCGAAAGAACAGGGTGCTGAGAAATAGATGTTATAGGCCTATGCTGCAACAGTGAATACTTTACCATCCTACTGGTCAAGGCGCCACACTACGATGTGTGTGGCGACTGAAGTCATGAACGGCTTCAGGGACAGGGGGCGTAGCTCCGACCCCGAATCGAATCCGTCCGGTATTAATGGCGCAGGTCGGTGTGCCTGGATATGGATTTTAGGCGGTTTCCCACTACCGATTAGGTAAATACCGGGCTGATACCTAGATCCCGCCTCAGGATTCGCAAACGTTTCGAAAATATTGTCACACTTTCACTTCGGATAACACTAGACGCATATACGAGGGTCGTTCAATAAGCAATGTCCCACATTTTTAAAAAAGCCGTTAATATACATAGACAAACGTTCTTGTTGGTGCTTCACATTTGATGTTCGTTCAGTAAGGCGGTGAAATTTCAAACCATTCTGACAAATGGCAGAGCCGTAAAACAGCGTCAAAATGACGTCTACATGCGACTCACTTTACAAGCAGCGTGCTGTTATTGAATTCTTCTGTGGAGAAAAAGAAACCGTGGTGAACATCCATAAACGTTTGCGTGTAGTATATGACGATGCTGCAGTTGATAGGAGTCCAGTTGGTCGATGGGTTGAAAGACGATTCCTGTTAAAGGAGTAAAGGATCCACACAGTGGACACCAAATGAAAAAGCTACTCCTTATGTTTCTGATCTAGACTGCCATAAAAATGCGAAGGAACTGTTAAACAGAACTCAGGGTGAAGTTGTAGTCTAATTCACAATCGATTTATTGATCTTAAACAAGACAAGACCACAAAATTATTAAAGAAACGTCATACAAAAATATTTATTTAACAAAAGCCTTACTAAAATGGGATCTATGGTGGAGAAAGTGATCTGCTGGCGATCTACACACGACGTTAACCAGAACACTACTCGCTCTATCTCACTTCATACACGTGAATCCACGTTATGGTATCAAACTACGCCACCACCAAGCATCTACAGGGTGTTTCAAAAATGACCGGTATATTTGAAACGGCAATAAAAACTAAACGAGCAGCGATAGAAATACACCGTTTGTTGCAATATGCTTGGGACAACAGTACATTTTCAGGCGGACAAACTTTCGAAATTACGGTAGTTATGCATGTGGGCAGCATTTGGTTTACTGACGAAGCTTATTTTTACCTGGACGGCTTCGTCAATAAACAGAACTGGCGCATATGGGGAACCGAAAAGCCCCATGTTGCAGTCCCGTCGTCCCTGCATCCTCAAAAAGTATTAGTCTGGGCCGCCATTTCTTCCAAAGGAATCATTGGCCCATTTTTCAGATCCGAAACGATTACTGCATCACGCTATCTGGACATTCTTCGTGAATTTGTGGCGGTACAAACTGCCTTAGACGACACTGCGAACACCTCGTGGTTTATGCAAGATGGTGCCCGGCCACATCGCACGGCCGACGTCTTTAATTTCCTGAATGAATATTTCGATGATCGTGTGATTGCTTTGGGCTATCCGAAACATACAGGAGGCGGCGTGGATTGGCCACCCTCTTCGCCAGACATGAACCGTTGTGACTTCTTTCTGTGGGGACACTTGAAAGACCAGGTGTACCGCCAGAATCCAGAAACAATTGAACAGCTGAAGTAGTAGATCTCATCTGCATGTGAAGCCATTCCGCCAGACACGTTGTCAAAGGTTTCGGGTAATTTCATTCAGAGACTACGCCATATTATTGCTACGCATGGTGGATATGTGGAAAATATCGTAGTATAGAGTTTCCCAGACCGCAGCGCCATCTGTTGTTGAAAATTGTAACTACTGTAATTTCGAAAGTTTGTCTGCCTGAAAATGTACTGTTGTCCCAAGCATATTGCAACAAACGGTGTATTTCTATCGCTGCTCGTTTAGTTTTTATTGCCGTTTCAAATATACCGGTCATTTTTGAAACACCCTGTATATTCTACCATACAAAAACAAAAAAAGGAAAAATATGGTTCGAAAGAACAGGGTGCTGAGAAATAGATGTTATAGGCCTATGCTGCAACAGTGAATACTTTACCATCCTACTGGTCAAGGCGCCACACTACGATGTGTTTGGCGACTGAAGTCATGAACGGCGGCAATCTGTTATTAAATGTTCCCAAAAAATGTAAGTACGCGGTCTCACGTTCAGTTAATTCAGAACGCAGATACTTCCATATGAGCCTCTGAAACCTGATGGATTCCAGTGTGCAGGTGGACCCATTTTCTGGTCTGCCAAACCAATTTGACACCATGCCACGACTGTGCGTGTCGGAATACGTCAAATGTTTAGACGGCCGACTCAAGACAAATAAGTACATCCACGTGTCACTTGTTGTGACCGTCATGATATAAGCAGTACCTCTGACAGTTCATAAGGTGACTGACACAGGCTCTAAGTCACGCCCTAGCAAAGGACACAAGTCTCAGCATTTAGGTAGAGACCTGCAGTTCTTTACTAGCGAAGTGCCAGTACAAGAGACTTGTACCAGAGTGTCGACATCCCTTTCTCTGTGTTGCCTCCTCAGCTCAGTTCCAATAGCACATTTCTCTTTTTTGACCTCCCCCAATTTCGCACAAGCCAATCATGAGCTGGAGCCTGGCATCCTAAGCTCGGTGAATGGTCTTTGCACTGCAAACCGATTTGACCAATCCGAGACTTAATGTTAATTGGCAGATAATGGAAATAAAATTTCACCTTCGCAGCCTCTTTCCCACATGTTTGCCGTGTCTTTTGCTAACACAAGCAAAGCCCTCCATAAACAGCTTGTTATCTCCCCTGTTGCATCCATTTCAAAGTTTGCAAAGAACGGCCATAAACTAGCATTGACAAAACATGTTTTGAAACAGAGTCTGTACATTTGGGAGCCAGTTTTCCAGTCCCACGGACATTTGCAGCAAGTTTACGTTTCTATTGGTGGCTTGCTCGCTAACAAAGAATGCAATGCGCTGTCGGCGACTTTTCGGCGCTAGGCCGTATACTTGGACGTCTGGCCCTGCCCGTGGCGCCAAGCTAATGTGTTTCTGCACAATATGACTGCGGCACGGAGCTGTCTGGAAATGTCTCTTCATCGTTCTCCAGAAAAAACGCGCTTTGTCGCCCCACTAACGCCATGCTTTACTGCAGTTGTATCAGTTGGCACCCTGTTCCTTTGAATGCGGGTAAAGCTTACCGTAATTCTTTCCCTACAGCATGCAAACAAGACCATAAACTGCTGCCCACCATTTCATCACAATGTATGAAGTCAAATCGCCATAGCTCGTATTCCCTACACCAAATCAGAAGTGAGAGTGCCCTGCAATCTCTCAGGGTAAAGAACGTTATAGCCTCAGGAAATGCAGAAAGAGAGCTCCATGTTCAGCCACGCTCGGAATGTCCTGTCATAGTCACTGCTCCAGACACGCTGAATCGTGCGGATCACATTATACATGCCGAACAGCGCATCACAACTCGATAATTGGCTCTACAGTTGTCGGTCAGCACTGGAACTGCGTCTCTAAAGATGGAGATTCTCGGATACTCAAAGAGGTGCTCACGATGGATTCCATGAATGCTCATAAAGGACCCCAATATTAAAAGAAAGGCCATTTCATCTGAACTGTTGGAAAATTTTGAGAACAATGGAGAGGCCTTACTGTCATGGATCGTTACAGGGAGCTATAGCTGGGTGCACCACTTTGCGCTGGGGACAAAAAGAAAGTCCATGGAGCGTCATCATCCTCTTTCACCACAAAAGAAGAAATTCAAGACACCCCCCCCTGCCGGAAAAGTCATAGTGACAGTCTTGTGGGATTGTGATGTCGTCATTCTCGTGGGTGTGGTACCAAGAGGGTCAACCATCAATTACGAGGCACATGCAAAGACCCTGAATAAACTCAAGAACCGTTTCTGAAGTGTTCGATAGGGCTAGAATTCAGCACAAATCTTGCTCCAACACAATATCGCACTTCCAGACACAATTCTGAGAATCCGGGAATACATCGTCAAATTGCACTGGGCAATACTGCCTCATCCACCCTACAGTCCTGACCTGGCACCCTCGCCTTCCATCTCTTTGGGAAGGTTGAAGATTCTCTATGGGGTACACACTTTGAAGATTACGAAAGTGTCAGTCAAATGGCTCTCAGTACTACGGGACTTAACTTCTAAGGTCATCAGTCCCCTAGAACTTAGAACTACTTAAACCTAACTAACCTAAGGACATCACACACATCCATGCCAGAGGCAGGATTCGAACCTGCGACCTTATTGGTCGCGCAGGTCCAGACTGTAGTGCCTAGAACCGCTCGGCCACCCCGGCCGGCAGAGTGTCAGTCATGCCTTGAAAACATGGCTACGCCTACAGGACACGATCTTTTACCAGCAGGGGACACATGTTCTTCCAAAACGTTGGCGTACGGCCATAGAACGTGATAGTTACGTAGAAAATTAGGAAATGGACAAGATATGTTGGTTTATATTGTCACCAAATTCTGACTCTTAACAATAAATATGTTCTGGGAAAAAATGTGGTGCATTATTTATTGGACGACCATCGTAGGTGGGGTAAACAACATCCACTCTGGAAAGGAATGGTTGGATACGTGGGTGGAGGGTGCTGGGGTGGGGGTTTAGGTTAGGAAAAAGAAGAAGAAATGTGAACAAACGTTAACAACGAACATATACAGTGTGTGACGACAGGTGTAAGATAACTTCAATCTTAGTATACGGAGTGTAAATCACGAGTTCCGACTCCAACAGACTAAAACTGAGGACAGGGACAAGTCTGTCGTCAGAGTTCCATTTTACAAATGTCTAGTATCTGCAGATTCGGATAAAGGTCTTGCGGATAAGGTGCGGATTCCATTTTCTTATACATGCAGACGTCTGGATGTAGGCCTTGTCTCAATAAAATTGGGTGGCAAACTTCTCTTTCTGACGTAGACAAGACATTCTGCCTGAGAGGAACTACGTGACGTTCTTGTAAATATAATTATTTTATTGTATATTTCAAACATAGGTATCTTATTCGGTTTCGACTTCTGAGAAAGCCTCCTCGTCTGATTCTTCATTAATGTAGAATGACGTTTTCTGTCACGATACCAACAGAGTGAGTTGTTGTCATGGTGAAGACTTGGCGCAGTTTTCCTAGATAATGCTCAGTATTCGGAAGCTATTTTGTATTGCGAAACACCAGCGTGTGGTGCATTTGCGTTGACCTGTCCTGAGGAAATTGCTTTCTTCTAGTGCTGTATACTGACTGGCATTACAGGCGCAAAATGGGGTAAATACGTCTCCCTCTATTTTCTAATATTTACCGAAAACCTCGTCTCCACATCATGAACCGTCAACAGAATAAATGGGTAATTTGTTTTAAGTGGATAACCTGGAATATTTCATCCTAGAATCACGCATTCACAACAAAAAAAATCAGAAATAGGTCGGGAAATTACGTTACGATTGAAAAAATTTGAAAGTATTTCACCAACACACCTACTGTTTGCAGTTCCTCACCCACCAACATATTTCTTAATTTGATACAAAGTTTTTACATTACACTTGTGTAATTGAATAGTAGATGTTTTATGCAGATACAAATCGTTCCTTATCATTCATACTCGTAACTGGATCCATCTCTTGTACGCGTTGCTTAACGTCTTCAAGATCAATAACTAACGGTCTCCCTGATTATGTCTTCCTCCATTACCACAAAACTCAAGGGTTTGATTGCCAGCAGCTTTGAAATGTTTCCAGTGAGTCATCTAATAAATATTCTTTATCCAAATATTTCGCAGCTACGAATTGTCAACTATTTACCATAACTTAATATTCATCATTCAGACATAAGGACAAAATAAAGCATTAATGAGTATTTATTCAATCACATACCAGAGACTGAAAATATTTTAAATTTAAAACTCTTAAGTCTATTTCTGATTAATTACGAGTTATGAAAAGTAAAAAAGAAATTGATAGCGAACACAGCTGTAAAATGAAATAAATAGTAGTATAGTAAGAGTTGTAAGAACATTCAGCAATATCCTGCGTTTTGCTAATCTCGCTCTGCATCATACAAATCCATGTAACATCGATGATGTGCAGTGACGGAAAGGGGGTGGAGGGGTGGGGGGATCAGGTACGGGGAGTGGCTAGACAATTAATACTGTGTGGTATTAAAATATAACAACCGCACTGTCTTAAACATGTACTAAAATTAACTTAAAACAAAAAGCCATTTATATAAATGTCAGAAACCTCTCACATCTTTTTGTTTTTCTAAACTGTTGCTAAAGTTTATGGATATAACCAACATCATGGAAAAAAATGTGCCATTGTATTCTTTTGTTTTCCATCTCTGGTAAAAATGTGGGCCCGCACTTTTGAATCTTTGCCTAAGCCAAGTAATTCGAAAATCCAACCCAACAACGGACGACGAAGAAGTAGATTAATAAAAGGATCATGGAAAGATTCTATTGTGTGTCTCGCTACTTGACCCTGACAGAGATATCTGTCACCTGTGATTACAAGTAGGTTAAGACTGGTTTCCACCAGCAGTTACAATGAGGGCCTAAGCAGAGCAGAAACAATTGCAATCACCATTGTAATTAGCTGCTTTTAATGGAATCTAGGTAGACAATTTCATACTCCTCTTAACAGGTCAAGGAACAAGCAAGTCAGATATTAGTGAAATAATAGTTTTTCGTTTGGATGACGTTATGTTTGGATGGGATAATTTCATGAGGGAGTCGCACGCCTCTTTCAGCAAGGCGGCCCATGTGCTAACTGGACAAGAGAGAGCTTATATAGTAATGTACACAACAGAGCCTCTCTGTCCTTGGCTGTCACTTTACAAGACTGACAATGTAGAACTCTACATTGATTAACAGAGGAGACATGCCTCTTGCAGACACAATGGCTCCACCAAGAAAGAGAAAGCTTAGAAACTGTCGATAGTTTAGGACCCCAAGCGACATCCTGGCGCCAGTTGAGGGTTGAGAGTCCGCTGATTAAGTAAGAAGTTACGCCCTCGGCAGACATACCGACGCGAAAGCTGTTTACCAAAACTGTGGAAAGAGTTTAGACAGTTCCGGAAAATAATATCCAAATAGAAGAAAGGTGCATTTTCTCATGTCTCACAGGCTAAGCCGTAACAAGAGCTCTCACTGGCCGCTAATATTTGGCGTGCGTCTTCCTGCGGGTCCTAAGATTGGAGGAGTGGAGACGAGTGGAAAATTTTCTCTCTCCAATAGGTCAACAAATAAGCATGAGCCCAGGTTGGCTGACATGGGTTTTGGTGGAATTACTTTATTGGAGCTCCAGTACTAGAAGAGAGAAAGTTTTTTACTTCATTTTCGTCAAAAATATTCGCAGTATTCATAATAGAAAGTTGAATTTGCTTTTTTTGTTTCCAAAAACCGTTATGGATGGCAACTCCATGTTTCGTCCTTTCTCTTATACACTCCTGGAAATGGAAAAAAGAACACATTGACACCGGTGTGTCAGACCCACCATACTTGCTCCGGACACTGCGAGATGGCTGTACAAACAATGATCACACGCACGGCACAGCGGACACACCAGGAACCGCGGTGTTGGCCGTCGAATGGCGCTAGCTGCGCAGCATTTGTGCACCGCCGCCGTCAGTGTCAGCCAGTTTGCCGTGGCGTACGGAGCTCCATCGCAGTCTTTAACACTGGTAGCATGCCGCGACAGCGTGGACGTGAACCGTATGTGCAGTTGACGGACTTTGAGCGAGGGCGTATAGTGGGCATACGGGAGGCCGGGTGGACGTACCGCCGAATTGCTCAACACGTGGGGCGTGAGGTCTCCACAGTACATCGATGTTGTCGCCAGTGGTCGGCGGAAGGTGCACGTGCCCGTCGACCTGGGACCGGACCGCAGCGACGCACGGATGCACGCCAAGACCGTAGGATCCTACGCAGTGCCGTAGGGGACCGCACCGCCACTTCCCAGCAAATTAGGGACACTGTTGCTCCTGGGGTGTCGGCGAGGACCATTCGCAACCGTCTCCATGAAGCTGGGCTACGGTCCCGCACACCGTTAGGCCGTCTTCCGCTCACGCCCCAACATCGTGCAGCCCGCCTCCAGTGGTGTCGCAACAGGCGTGAAAGGAGTGACGAATGGAGACGTGTCGTCTTCAGCGATGAGAGTCGCTTCTGCCTTGGTGCAATGATGGTCGTATGCGTGTGAGCGCCACAATCAGGACTGCATACGAGCGAGGCACACAGGGCCAACACCCGGCATCATGGTGTGGGGAGCGATCTCCTACACTGGCCGTACACCACTGGTGATCGTCGAGGGGACACTGAATAGTGCACGGTACATCCAAACCGTTATCGGACCCATCGTTCTACCATTCCTAGACCGGCAAGGGAACTTGCTGTTCCAACAGGACAATGCACGTCCTCATGTATCCCGTGCCACCCGACGTGCTCTAGAAGGTGTAAGTCAACTACCCTGGCCAGCAAGATCTCCGGATCTGTCCCCCATTGAGCACGTTTGGGACTGGATGAAGCGTCGTCTCACGCGGTCTGCACGTCCAGCACGAACGCTGGTCCAACTGAGGCGCCAGGTGGAAATGGCATGGCAAGCCGTTCCACAGGACTACATCCAGCATCTCTACGATCGTCTCCATGGGAGAATAGCAGCCTGCATTGCTGCGAAAGGTGGATATACACTGTACTAGTGCCGACATTGTGCATGCTCTGTTGCCTGTGTCTATGTGCCTGTGGTTCTGTCAGTGTGATCATGTGATGTATCTGACCCCAGGAATGTGTCAATAAAGTTTCCCCTTCCTGGGACAATGAATTCACGGTGTTCTTATTTCAATTCCCAGGAGTGTAGAATACCACTTTCTCATAAATTCAATTCATAGGCTGTGATAATATCGAGGTTATATTCTGTGTGTATCTTTCATTAATGTATGCAGCACCATACTTCTGGAATCTAGAGTGACTGCAGCAATTTCAGCCAAACTTGATACGTACCCGGTGGTTATAATAAAAATGCAGGTACTTGCAGAGGCAGCGAATCTTGGTAGATATCCCGAGGGATTAATGCGGAACCGATTTACACTGGAAAAAAGTTAGTTCCAGTTATAGCCACCAGGTGCATATCGGAGGCTGTGAATGCAAGAAAGACGTACAGAAACGTTTCCATATGTAATGTATTACGAGATGGACTTGGGCAGAAACGATCAAACAAGAGAGAAAGGCATAATGTTGATTTTATTGTTAAGTGCAGCTTACACAATTTATTCAGACTCAGCACGGGAGACGTTGACGATATCTGCAGAGCGCCAGATACGCACCTGAGGCCAAAATTAGAACTGTTTTTTTTTTTTTCCGGCGTGTGTCGGTTATGCATCAACGCATTAGTGTATCTATGAAGTTTCGTTGCCCTACGATAATTCCAGAACACTCTGGACCCCTTGAGCAGCTGCAATGTAAATTACTGGTATGTGACACTGATGTATTCATCTCCAACACGTTTAGGATTGAAGTGTGTATGAGAAAGGGGTGACATATACACATAATGGAAAACTGTCGACATTGGTTCTGATTCCATAGCATTCGGCGTCTCTGGGATGATTTGTGGCAGTCCTGATGGTGTTTAAGTACTGAGATGCGGGTGGCACTTGGAAGGGGTGACTGAGGTGACTTACAAGTCATTAACATGGAAAATTTGGGACAATTTTAAAAATGGTTCAAATGGCTCTGAGCACTATGGGACTTAACATCTGAGGTTATCAGTCCCCTAGAACATAAAATTACTTAAGCCTAACTAACCTCAGGACATCACACACATCCATGCCAGAGGCAGGATTCGAACCTGCGACTTTATTTGTCCAGACTGTAGCGCCTAGAACCGCTCGGCCACTCCAGCCGGCGGGACAATTTCAACCCAACATCACATTGTAGACAGCAAGAGAGATTGTGTGGTGCTACGACAGACATATTACTACTGGGAATGTGAGGAGGAAGGAAAAGTTTTAACATTCTGTCGGCAAAGGATGGAAAAGGAAATCGTCCTTTCCGTTTCAATGGGACCATCTCGGTATTTGCCTTAAGCGATTTAGGGAAATCATGGCAAACCTATATCATATTGGCCGGGCGAGGATCTGAATAGTCGTCCTCCCGAATACAAGTCTAGCGGTGCTAACCACAGAGTTACCTCAGTCGGTTGTAAGAACGGGGTTACGGATTGAGGAGGAAATGGAGTGGCATGTAGCCATGGATTAATATTATTCTCTGACCATGGAAAATTTACTTTGACAGTGAGACACTGGTAGTTTGGGGATGGGGAGCGTTAAAATAATAAAAGCAGTTGAAAACCATCTTCAAGATGACAATATATCTGTATTCTCCTAGTCCACCTCGTGCTGGAAATGAAAACTCTTGCTCCGCTGGAGTCAAACTGTTAAGCACTAGCGCCGCAATGGCGAGACGTAGCGACCTAGGCTGCGGACGCGTATACAGTAACTCGGCTTCTCCGCAGCTGTTACTTAAAGCCGAGATGCTATCAGTCGCTGCCAGAAGATGGCACGCAACACGGCAGAGTCCACGGGCCCAGGCGGAGACGCAGACGCATGCGCTGCCCCGAGTAACTGTAACCGCGAGCTGAGCGGAGAGAGGGGACCCCATTTGTCAGCGGGCCCGCCATTCATTACGCCCACGCCACGGCACGCCACGCGGCGGCGGCGGCGACGCGTATCCGCCAGCCAGATATTCCGCGCAGATAGCCGTTTGTTCCGGCACGTCCAGCCGTGACGGCGCTGCCTGTCACACGCGGCGAAAGCCGCGCTCCCTCCCATTGTGCCGGTCCGGCCTTCCGATGGCGCCCCATTCACGCGACCGTTAGCGCCCGCCGGGGGGAATCGGTGACAGCGGATCCACCGCCACACACGGATGACGCCGCTGTCCTGTCAACTGGTGTCCTATAAAAAGCGTCCAACGCAGTTTGCTCCCAGTGAGATTTCCGACCAGAGAAGATGGAGGAAACGTCCACCAAACTCCCTGTCCAAAGTTCGTACCTTGCCCAGCAGGTAGAAGACACTGGGGTACTTACCTGGTGTTTTACTTTACAATAAATTCTGATAAAGGGGACTAGATACACTCAAACAAGAACAGCAGTGCCACAATCTTTTTCAGTCAACACTGATCATATTAGGTTGATGCTAAGTTCGTAGTGTTTTTGTATTGTATGTTTGTATTCCGGTTTCTGCGGATTTATTTATCGACTGGTATTTTTTATTTGTAGTTCACTGTTCATCCCCCTGTGAACCATGGACCTTGCCGTTGGTGGGGAGGCTTGCGTGCCTCAACGATACAGATAGCCGTACCGTAGATGCAACCACAACGGAGGGGTATCTGTCGAGAGGCCAGAAAACGTGTGGTTCCTGAAGAGGGGCAGCAGCCTTTTCAATAGTTGCAGGGGCAACAGTCTGGATGATTGACTGATCTAGCCTTGTAACGCTAACCAAAACGGCCTTGCTGTTGTGGTACTGCGAACGGCTGAATGCAGGGGGAAGCTACGGCCGTAATTTTTCCCGAGGGCATGCAGCTTTACCCTATGATTAAATGATGGTGGCATCCTCTTGGGTAAGATATTCCGGATGTAAAATAGTCCCCCATTCGGGTCTCCGGGACTACTCAAGAGGACGTCGTTATTAGGAGAAAGAAAACTGGCGTTCTACGGATTGGAGCGTGGAATGTCAGATCCCTTAATCGAGCAGGTAGGTTAGAAAATTTAAAAAGGGAAATGAATAGATTAAAGTTAGATATAGTGGGAATTAGTGAAGTTAGGTGGCAGGAGGAACAAGACTTTTGGTCAGGTGAATTCACGGTTATAAATACAAAATCAAATAGCGGTAATGCAGGAGTGGGTTTAATAATGAATAAAAAATAGGAGTGCGGGTAAGCTACTACAAACAGCATAGTGAACACATTATTGTGGACAAGATAGACACGAAACCCACGCCTACTACAGTAGTACAAGTTTATATGCCAACTAGGTCTGCAGATGATGAGGAAATTGATGAAATGTATGATGAGCTGAAAGAAATTATTCAGGTAGTGAAGGGAGACGAAAATTTAATAGTCACGGATGACTGGAATTCAACAGTAGGAAAAGGAAGAGAAGGAAACGTAGTAGGTGAATATGAAGTAAGGCTAAGAAATGAAAGAGGAAGGCGCCTGGTAGATTTCTGTACAGAGCATAACTTAATCATAGCTAACACATGGTTCAAGAATCATGAAAGAAGGTTGTATAGATGGAAGAACCCTGGAGATACTATAAGGTTTCAGATAGATCATATAATGGTAAGACAGAGATTTAGGAACCAGGTTTTAAATTGTAAGACATCTCCAGGGGCAGATGTGGACTCTGACCACAATCTATTGGTTATGAACTGTAGATTAAATCTGAAGAAACTGCAAAGAGGTGGGAATTTAAGGAGATGGGACCTGCATACACTGAAAGACCCAGAGGTTGTACAGAGTTTCAGGGAGAGCGTAAGGGAACAATTGACAGTAATGAGGGGAAAGAATTACAGTAGAAGAAGAATGGGTAGCTTTGAGGGATGAAATAGTGAAGGCATCAGAGGATCAAGTAGGTAAAAAGACGAGAGCTAGTAGAAATCCTTCGGTAACAGATGGGATACTGAATTTAATTGATGAAAGGAAAAAATAAAAAATTCAGTAAATGAAGCAGGCAAAAAGGAATACAAACGTCTCAAAAATGATATCGACAAGAAGTCAAAATGGCTAAGCAGGGATGGCTAGAGGACAAATGTAAGAATGTAGAGGCTTATCTCACGAGAGGTAAGATAGATACTGCCTACAGGAAAATTAAAAACACCTTTGGAGAAAAGAGAACCACTTGTATGAATATCAAGAGCTCAGATGGAAACCCAGTTCTAAGCAAAGAAGTTAAAGCAGAAAGGTGGAAGGAGTATATAGAGGGTCTATACAAAGGCGATGTACTTGAGGACAATATTATGGAATTTGAAGAGGATGTAGATGAAGATGAAATGGGAGATACGATACTGCGTGACGAGTTTGACAGAGCACTGAAAGACCTGACTCTAAACAAGGCCCCGGGAGTAGACAAGATTCCATCAGAACTACTGACGGCCTTGGGAGAGCCATTCCCGACAAAACCCCTCCATCTAGTGAACAAGATGTATGAGACAGGCGAAATACCCTCAGACTTCAAGAAGGATATAATAATTCCAATCCCAAAGAAAGCAGGTGTTGACAGATGTGAAAATTACCGAACTATCAGTTTAGTAAGTCACAGCTGCAAAATACTAACGCGAATTCTTTACAGACGAATGGAAAAACTAGTAGAAGCCGACCTCGGGGAAGATCAGTTAGGATTCCGCAGAAATGTTGGAACACGTGAGGCAATACTGACCCTACGACGTATCTTAGAAGAAAGATTAAGGAAAGGCAAACCTACGTTTCTAGCATTTGTAGACTTAGAGAAAGCTTTTGACAGTGTTGACTGGAATACTCTCTTTTAAATTCTAAAGGTGGCAGGGTAAAATACAGGGAGCAAAGGGCCATTTACAATTTGCGTAGAAAGCATATGGCAGTTATAAGAGTCGAGGGACATGAAAGGGAAGCAGTGATTGGGAACGGAGTGAGACAGTGTTGTAGCCTCTCCCCGTTGTTATTCAATTTGTATCTTGAGCAAGCAGTAAAGGAAACAAAAGAAAAGTTCGGAGTAGGCATTAAAATCCATGGAGAAGAAATAAAATCTTTAAGGTTCGCCGATGACATTGTAATTCTGTCAGAAACAGCAAAGGATTTGGAATAGCAGTTGAAAGGAATGGACAGTGTCTTGAAACTAGGGTATAAGATGAACATCAACAAAAGCAAAACGAGGATAATGTAATGTTGTCGAATTAAGTCGGGTGATGCTGAGGGAATTAGATTAGGAAATGAGACACTTGAAGAAGTGAAAGAGTTTTGCTATTTGGGGAGCAAAATAACTGATGATGATCGAAGTAGAGAGGATAGAAAATGTGGTCTGGCAATGGCAAGGAAAGCGTTTCTGAAGAAGAGAAATTTGTTAACATCGAGTATAGATTTAAGTGTGAGGAAGTCGTTTCTGAAAGTATTTGTATGAAGTGTAGCCATGTATGGAAGTGAAACGGGGACGATAAATAGTTTGGACAAGAAGAGAATAAAGGCTTTCGAAATTTGGTACTACAGAAGAATGCTGAAGATTAGATGGGTAGATCACATAACTAATGAGGAGGTAGAATTGGGGAGAAGAGGAGTTTGTTGCACAACTTGACAAGAGGAAGGGATCGGTTGGTAGGACATGTTCTGAGGCATCATGGGATCACCAATTTAGTACTGGAGGGCAGCGTGGAGGGTAAAAATCGTAGAGGGAGACCAAGAGATGAATACACTAAGCAGATTCAGTAGGATGTAGGTTGCAGTAGGCACTGGGAGATGAAGAAGCTTGCACAGGATAGAGTAGCATGGAGACGTCCAAGAAGGAACTTTCGTGCGCAAGACGTAGAAATCTGTGTTTTCTTTGAATGCAGTTGAGACCCACTGTTCTGAGAAGATTTGTAAGAGTGAGACGCCGGTCAACATTGACTTCACAAAGGCCAAATATTACTCAATATGAGAACTGCCAGGACTGGCTTATATGAATAAACTAGGGGTTAGACAGAGAAAACTGATTGTGCCGATAAGAACCAACATCACTGGTTACAGAGACAGACGGAAAGAGAGGGAGATGTCCTTTTTCAGTATTATATGGTAGGATACACGTTTGTGGTTAACCACATAAAGAATAGCCTAGGGAAAGGGAGTAGCGTTTTCTAAGGCAAATTTTTACCAGTCGAAGTTCAGAAATCTGTATTTCAGTCAATATGAGTAGATTAAAGAATGGAAACGCGAAAATGCGAGTTTCCCCTTCAACGAACACTCGATACAAAATTACTTCTCCAAAGAGAGCCTTCACCGCTTCATTTTTATCTCCAAGAGCTGGGATGTGACGGCTCCAGAGCAGATGTGTCGAAGAACTGAAAGTTTTCTGGCTGATTCGCTACTCAGCCTTTGGCGACTGTCAGTGGTTTGCCGCCAGTGACTGATTCTGCACCCACTTCAGCCTCCCCTACAATTTACTATGGTGAGATCGAAATACAACCGTGATATGATGCTAAGGGACGTTAAAGCTATTTTGTACTTCAAGCTTCACTTTGAAGACTCGCTTTCAGATTCTACGACGAGCTATCTTTCATTTCCGACTTTCTGCTAACGTCACAAAAGTTACGGAACAGATTCAGAATTACAACTGTTTCATTAATTTTTAGAATCTTGCCCAGACCTTGTCAGATGTGCTAGGGGTTGAACAAGAATAGTATTATCATTGTATTTCAGGTGTTTCTTTAAGGGCATAAACCGAATTAATGTTGATTATTATTTCATATAATACACATTTAATAAATAATCCATTATTTTCGAAGATGCTTAACCAACATATATCAGATACAGGGCCCAATTTCCACATTTCTTACTTGAATCACATGACTATAACCTTGCAGTTTGGTTAGTGACCTAGCCGTTTGATTAAAGAAGTATATCCGATTTGTCTCCGTGAAAGTTTAAAACATATTTACACGTATGTTTTGACCTACTGACATCAGCTGGAGTTGTTAGGAGCCAATTGGAGGCATTCTATGAAACGTTAGCTGTGTACATATTACAGACTAGTCTTCTGATCTCGTAATCTTCCTGCGAATAGGGCTCATTCACATAGCTTAAGGACTTTAATCACTTACTTTGGAGTAGAGAGGTTTCCACCATATCTCGCGGGTCAAAATGATGCTGGGGATCGTTATTTACACTGATTTTAATAGTATAAGAGTGCGGAGAAAGAATCTGGACCCGTTAGACGTTAGACAGGAGAACTAGGGAGCAATACGTAGTGCAATTTGACTGTCGCACCAGACTTCGCTAAAGGTTAGTGGATTCTGGCCGCGGACGTAGTTGAGACTACGAGGAACATTCGAGGACGGGCAGAAGAAACGTTTCCTGACCTCTTCACGCGTCTTGCGGCGAATTGGTAATACCGGATCTACCGTTGTGTAGTGCCTGTGAATTTGGCTTGTAAGCATAAAACGATGCAAAAGTTGGCTTGTAAGCATAAAACGATGCAAAAGTTGGATTGTAAGCATGAAACGATGCAAAAGTTGGCTTGTAAGCATAAAACGATGCAAACTGCTTCACCTCTTCCCACACGTAGTGTCACAGCTCTAAAAAGTGTTTTAATTACGCGTCGCCGCACATGCTAGTGAATGTAGCATACACACATACAAACCACATCTCAGCTCTTGCAGAAATGGCTTAAATTCACAGATTGTAGCGTACGAACATGAATACATTGACGAACAGTGGAGCTGGTTGTGAGACGCGGTTAACTAACGAGCAAATGCAACGCAGTACAAGTACCAGTGCCAAAGGATGAGAACAAGCTCTTCTCAAAGAATCGGCCAAAGCTCTCGTGTGAAACACAGGTCGCTTTATCTATAAATGACGTCTTGTAAACAACAGATGTTGTTGAACAGGTAGAGTCTTTCTTCCCTGATTTACATAAGATGTTGCACACTGTATTACATCCTTAATTGCTAAACAAGATATGATCATACGGAGCATCTTCGTAGATGTGATTGGCTCCAAGAATATTTAATCAATCGAGTTCTGTACCTTATACCTGACGGCAAATGTTTTACAGAAACGAACATGGTGTTTTCCCGAATGGAAGCGTAATACTGTGGGATATGGATGTCCTCAATACACATAAACGATTTAGCAGACAGGATAAGTTAGTTCGTTAGTTACATGTTACACGAATCAACCCTATAAAACTACAATTTATCAAGGAGAATAATGTTATCTACACGGTCAAATGCCATAGACAGATCGCAGAAAATACCAACCGGCTCTGTTTTGTTATTTAATGCTTGTAATATCTGGTGAGTGAATATATAAATCGCATTATCTGTAGAGCAACTCTTCTGAAACCCAAACTGTGGTTTGCTGAGGATATTGTTGCTTAGGTAAGATTCTATTCTAGAATATACACTCCTGGAAGTTGAAATAAGAACACCGTGAATTCATTGTCCCAGGAAGGGGAAACTTTATTGACACATTCCTGGGGTCAGATACATCACATGATCACACTGACAGAACCACAGGCACATAGACACAGGCAACAGAGCATGCACAATGTCGGCACTAGTACAGTGTATATCCACCTTTCGCAGCAATGCAGGCTGCTATTCTCCCATGGAGACGATCGTAGAGATGCTCGATGTAGTCCTGTGGAACGGCTTGCCATGCCATTTCCACCTGGCGCCTCAGTTGGACCAGCGTTCGTGCTGGACGTGCAGACCGCGTGAAACGACGCTTCATCCAGTCCCAAACATGCTCAGTGGGGGACAGATCCGGAGATCTTGCTGGCCAGAGTAGTTGACTTACACCTTCTAGAGCACGTTGGGTGGCACGGGATACATGCGGACGTGCATTGTCCTGTTGGAACAGCAAGTTCCCTTGCCGGTCTAGGAATGTTAGAACGATGGGTTCGATGACGGTTTGGATGTACCGTGCACTATTCAGTGTCTCCTCGACGATCACCAGTGGTGTACGTCCAGTGTAGGAGATCGCTCCCCACACCATGATGCCGGTTGTTGGTCCTGTGTTCCTTGGTCGTATGCAGTCCTGATTGTGGCGCTCACCTGCACGGCGCCAAACACGTATACGACCATCATTGGCACCAAGGCAGAAGCGACTCTCATCGCTGAAGACGACACGTCTCCATTCGTCCCTCCATTCACGCCTGTCGCGACACCACTGGAGGCGGGCTGCACGATGTTGGGGCGTGAGCGGAAGACGGCCTAACGGTGTGCGGGACCGTAGCCCAGCTTCATGGAGACGGTTGCGAATGGTCCTCGCCGATACCCCAGGAGCAACAGTGTCCCTAATTTGCTGGGAAGTGGCGGTGCGGTCCCCTACGGCACTGCGTAGGATCCTACGGTCTTGGCGTGCATCCGTGCGTCGCTGCGGTCCGGTCCCAGGTCGACGGGCACGTGCACCTTCCGCCGACCACTGGCGACAACATCGATGTACTGTGGAGACCTCACGCCCCACGTGTTGAGCAATTCGGCGGTACGTCCACCCGGCCTCCCGCATGCCCACTATACGCCCTCGCTCAAAGTCCGTCAACTGCACATACGGTTCACGTCCACGCTGTCGCGGCATGCTACCAGTGTTAAAGACTGCGATGGAGCTCCGTATGCCACGGCAAACTGGCTGACACTGACGGCGGCGGTGCACAAATGCTGTGCAGCTAGCGCCATTCGACGGCCAACACCGCGGTTCCTGGTGTGTCCGCTGTTCCGTGCGTGTGATCATTGCTTGTACAGCCCTCTCGCAGTGTCCGGAGCAAGTATGGTGGGTCTGACACACCGGTGTCAATGTGTTCTTTTTTCCATTTCCAGGAGTGTATTTACCTTCTAAAAAAATTTTTAAAATGATGTCTGCAGTGAAACAGTTTGCTAGTTATTGACATCTCTCTTATCAGCTTTCTTAAAGAGGGATTTACCAATGGCATATTTCATTCTCTCTGGAAAAATGCGTTGACTTACACATTTCAGACCAGACCGGCCTTATGATATGGGAACAAATCTTTAGCACTCCTTTGAAAATACCGTCAAAACCAGATGAGCTATCATTTTTGAGAGAATGTTTAATTTTCGTAATTTCAGAGGAAGAAATTGGTGATACATTCGTATGACTGAATTTTGTCAGTGTTACTTCTTCAACACACTGCCATGATTTTTCTCTTGTGCTGTTTGTCCCTATACTTTTTACTACTTTTAAGAAATGATTATTAAATGTATTTGCAACATGTCAAACTTCCATAAAGCTCAGTAGCTATGTTATCCTGTTCTGTGGCTGGTTGTCCTGTCTGTCGTTTCACTACATTCCATACAGGCGTAAGTCTGTTGTCAGAATTAGAGATTTCTGACATTATATGCATGCTCCTTGAGTTTTATTAACAGTTATTAATAATTTTGAGTAGTTTTCGTTTTGTGTGTCATCGTTAGTCAACCGTAAGAAATCCAGAACGAAGTCGAAATAATTTTCGCTAATTTTAATGAGTGGCAGCTCTCCTTAACATAGGATGAAGAGGATGCAAGGAAATATGTTTCTTTTGGTGACTGAAGACGATATACTGAACAACATTAGATCAGTATTTACGTCATTTGCACACTAATAATTATAGCTATTGTAATTCATACGGCTTTAAGTTGGTGAGTACCTCCAAGTATATGTGACAAGAGCGAACTATTAATACTTAGCCGGCCAGTGTGGCCGTGCGGTTATAGGCGCTTCAGTCTGGAACCGCGTGACCGCTACGGTCGCAGGTTCGAATCCTGCCTCGGGCTTGGATGTGTATGATGTCCGTAAGTTAGTTAGGTTTAAGTAGTTCTAAGTTCTAGGGGACTGATGACCTCAGATGTTAAGTCCCATAGTGCTCAGAGCCATTTGAACCATTTTATTAATACTTATTTTCCCCTGAGCAGCAAGTCAGGTGTTGAAGTCTGGACGTGTGGACGCAAAAAGGTTAGTCTATATTGACAGGCTTAGTCCACTTAATGGTGCAGTTACAACCGTGAAGAAAACATCAGGTAGTAAATTATATAATGTGTTTGTGGGACAACTGTTCGACACAGCCGGCCTAAGTGGCCGAACGGTTCTAGGCGCTTCAGTCTGGAAACGCGCGACCGCTACGGTCGCAGGTTCGAATCCTGCCTCGGGCATGGATGTGTTGAAAGGTGGCTACACTGAGCCTCAGCGCCAAAGATCGCGCCAGAGAGTATTGTTCCGCCGCCTCCACTGGCAGTGATTATTGAGACGCAGCGGCAAGCAGTGCTTATTGAGAGGTAGCGGCAGGCAGTTCTTACCGAGAAGTTGTGGTGGACACTGCTTGTCGTGAAGTCAGAGTGAGATGTGGTAGTGGAGAGTGTTGTTCCATGTTTTATGCAGTGGTTTGATGGGAGAGATAGCAGATGTTGTTCTAATGGAGATATTGTAATGGTCAGAGTGCATTTCGTCAATATATATGGAGGTATTTTCTTTTATTCTTTTATTCTTTCAGTGACCTGAATAATGTGTCATTACAGGTTCAGTCAACAAAGCATCTGGCGTGTGTTCTTGTATTAGAGTGTAATTTTGGTTTTCTTGCACAATTATAGTATTTGTAATTTTCTTTTATCACGTCAGTATAATTGGTATTTAAAAATTCTTGTCTTGTTGAAGAAGAACCGTGCCAGATGTGCGTTGAGTCATACTACCACATACAGAACAGCTACACTTGTGCTTTGTTGGTTTCGTAGGTTTTATAGTTGCTGGGGACTTAATTAATTAACTGTGTTAACGAAAATTTTCTTACATTCTTTGTTGTCATTCTAAGCAGTCAGATTGCGTACTAATACTAGTCAGGGCCAGCCGTTTACGAGACTTGCGTAATCGGACATACAGCGACAGAAAATTAAAAAGTATTTGCATTGCATTCTTATTTTTTTTTAATTAAGCCCCCATGCAGTGTGTAGTGTCCTTCGGTTAGTTAGGTTTAAGTAGTTCTAAGTTCTAGGGGACTGATGACATCAGAAGTTAAGTCCCATAGTGCTCAGAGCCATTTGAGCCATTTTTTGGACACAGAGAAAAAACAACCAAAGCACTGATTTCTGTGCATATTAAGGTAAAAAATATTAAAATATCTGCACTTATACGCGTTGCATCCTATATGTTAATAAATGTAAAATAATACCTGTAAGAAAAAGAATGAACCTACTGGTACCCGATTACAAGATTAGTGGTAAAAATCCTGAACATCGAATAGGTATTTAGGGATCATAATAATAAGCGACATGGATATGGGGCGATCACGTAAAATTAGTATTAGGATAGATGACTGGTTGTGACTGGATTCAAGACTTCCAGCAGACAGGACTCAAAACGTTTTTCTCAACGGGACGAAAAGTACAGACGTATAGGTAATTTCGGGAGTATCCCCAACGGAATGTTGTACCGTAAGATACTCAGCAGAATCCGCCTGCAGTGACTCAGATTTTTGTGGAGGTTCTGGTAACATGTGTAAGAGAGAAGACGCAGTTATAGGAGCACTACTGTATGATTTTAGAGAAACTGTATTCGAAAAGACTGTGCGCCATTAGGATGTGATCATCGTAGGCACCATGAGAATTCTATAAGAAAGATTAAACAGAATAATGAGCCATGTAGACAGCCATTTTTCTATCTTCCAATGCGCAAATTGAATAAGACAGAAAACTAATAACACTGATATGAAATACACTCCGTCACGCACTATGTAGTGGCAAGCGGAATGTAAGTCACACATTATTAAGGCAGGCCAAGTAACTTTTACTGCATTGTCAACAACACCTGAAAGTGACAGATACTACACTCCTGGAAATGAAAAAAAAAAACACATTGACACCGGTGTGTCAGACCCACCATACTTGCTCCGGACACTGCGAGAGGGCTGTACAAGCAATGATCACACGCACGGCACAGCGGACACACCAGGAACCGCGGTGTTGGCCGTCGAATGGCGCTAGCTGCGCAGCATTTGTGCACCGCCGCCGTCAGTGTCAGCCAGTTTGCCGTGGCATACGGAGCTCCATCGCAGTCTTTAACACTGGTAGCATGCCGCGACAGCGTGGACGTGAACCGTATGTGCAGTTGACGGACTTTGAGCGAGGGCATATAGTGGGCATGCGGGAGGCCGGGTGGACGTACCGCCGAATTGCTCAACACGTGGGGCGTGAGGTCTCCACAGTACATCGATATTGTCGCCAGTGGTCGGCGGAAGGTGCACGTGCCCGTCGACCTGGGACCGGACCGCAGCGACGCACGGATGCACGCCAAGACCGTAGGATCCTACGCAGTGCCGTAGGGGACCGCACCGCCACTTCCCAGCAAATTAGGGACACTGTTGCTCCTGGGGTATCGGCGAGGACCATTCGCAACCGTCTCCACGAAGCTAGGCTACGGTCCCGCACACCGTTAGGCCGTCTTCCGCTCACGCCCCAACATCGTGCAGCCCGCCTCCAGTGGTGTCGCGACAGGCGTGAATGGAGGGACGAATGGAGACGTGTCGTCTTCAGCGATGAGAGTCGCTTCTGCCTTGGTGCCAATGATGGTCGTATGCGTGTTTGGCGCCGTGCAGGTGAGCGCCACAATCAGGACTGCATACGACCGTGGCACACAGGGCCAACACCCGGCATCATGGTGTGGGGAGCGATCTCCTACACTGGCCGTACACCACTGGTGATCGTCGAGGGGACACTGAATAGTGCACGGTACATCCAAACCGTCATCGAACCCATCGTTCTACCATTCACACGACACTGTATCTGGTCCATACGCCGCGAGAGTTCAACGGTGAATCTGTGTGCAGCTTGCACGTTTTGACCACTGTCCTGCGTACTTCGTCTTTGAAGTACATTTTCAGTTGCCGCGCCATTTTACTCGCACGTTGTGATTACCCTCGTAGATGTTGATGTGTATGTAAGTCGGAGCATCCGATGAGAGGGTTCTCTCCAGTTGCTTTGTGCCAACACAGAAGATGACGAGCAAATTGGAGATCGGCCGCGGTAAAAAGGGGAGCCGGCCTCTTGACGGAAGAAGAGTTGGTACCGGACGCGAAGTACCTAACTGATATTCTCCATCTTGACGATTCCCCCTAACTTAGGGCGTGGTGAGAAAACAAAGTGGTCATTTGGTAAAAGACATATCCGAAGTCACAACAGAAGCTTTTCTCAGCAAATACTATTGCGTTTCCAACTGAAAGTAAATTATATTTAGACACGTCAAAACTAAAATCAGTATTTCGGTTGGCGGTTCATCTACACCTACATCTACATGGATACTCTGTAAATCACATTTAAGTGCCTGGCAGAGGGTTCACAAGAAAAACGCTCGAAAACTTGTCTGACTTTTTTTCAGTTTGTCATGGAAGAAACTACATAAAATAAAAAGTAAACTTAATCACCCACCAAAATGTCTTTAGGTGCCTTTTCTCTCGTCCTTATGATGGTATTTGTTTCATTTTGGTATGTAGATGGGATCAACCCAAAGAACCACAGCTCAAATGATGCTTCATTACATCGACCAGTGAAAGAAAATTGTTCAACCCTTTCTTACTACCGTAAAAATATTGTTTGATGTTACCTCTGCGGTCTAAACAGTGACAGATTTTCAGATTGCAATGATATTTAGGTCTATTGACCGTACAGAAAAACATGGAATTTATCAGCGTTTCCAACAAAGACTGTGTACAAGGTGAGCCTTTCCGCTTTGCATTCGTGGTATCGTCATATTACACCGATATTCTGGCGCTCTAGAGCACTGATTGTTTCCCACATCTTGCTGTCAGAGTTGGCGACTTTTCTTGAAGTGAATACCACTAGATACTAATCTAATATTGGCCTCCTGCTTGGGTGTTACGTAGCATACTTTAATAATATTTACATCGTAGCGAGAGCTGGTCTGATGTTTCCAGTTGACTCTTACACGTACGAAGTACTCTTTCAGTATTTCCTGGGCGGATGTCTTGTACGCAGCACAGAAACAAAATCCAAACTGTGTTAACATATGCCACAGAAAAGTCACCTGACGACCTTCTGTAAGGTCAGTTTTTATTTAATCTGTGTGTGGACCCACAACAACGACATATCTAAGACTCTCACGGGTGACCTGCATATACATCTATACTTGGCAAGCCATCAGACGTCGTGTGATGGAGGGTGCTTCTGGTATCATGTCAGGCCCCTCTCTCCCCCCCCCCCCCCCACACACCCCCACTCACTCCTCCACTTATCTGTACCATTAGCGAATAATGCGTAAGAATACTGACTGTCGATGATTTTCTCGCTGTGGTGCTTTGACTAGTCTTACGAGCTATATAGAAACCAGTTACCCAACTCTTCTAGGAAAGCACACTCTCGGATCTGCAACAATCAAGTTCTACGTGACGCACAACGCCGCTATCGATGTGCCTGACACTGCATTTTGGTGAGTGATTCCGTAAAGTTCACGCGTTTATGTAAATATCCTGTTATGAGAGTTGCCGGTATTTGTTAGATCTCTTCTGTCTCTTTTATTGTCCAACCTCGTAAGGGTCCGAGACTGATGATCAGTACTCAAGAATCGGTCATTGAAAGTTCACTGCAGGTCACTTCTTGAATGGACGAATTGCATTTTCTTCAGATTCCTACCACAGTTAGTTGCACGTAGTCATTCCACTTTAGGTGACTGCAGGCAGTTGATGCTGTTCCCGTAGTTGTTTTGCCAATGGTGTAATCGAGCAGTGATGGACCTCCTTGACTATTTACGTTTCAGTTCAACTACGAATCCTTTCAACTATAATCGATCCTTTGTGGTCTTCCTGCATTTCACTACAGTCTCCGAATATTGTAAGTTTCTATATACAACATACAGCTGTACGGAGCTACTAACAATATCATCTACCAGATAACATACACATTGTAAACCGTAACAGCGCTACAACATTCCGTTGAGGGGACTCCCGAAATTACCTATACCTCTGTACTTAGCGTCGTGTTGAGAAAGACGTGTGGAGTTCTGACTGCTAGGAAGTCTTGAATCTAGTCACAAACATGGTCCGGTTCTTGAGTACATCGTATTTTGTTCAATAAACGTGAGACTATCCATTAGAAAAATAAAACTGGTTAGGTGCGAGTAGCACTCGTGCCCTGAGGTTTCCACAGAAACTCAATTATGTATACAGGCAGTTCCGGGAATGGAGAATTCCGACTGTTTTTGTTGTTATCGACTCTGACACTGGCAAGATAGCGGTTCCAGAGATTCCAAGATTTTCGAGAATGCTTTTCAATAACATAAATGTGACATAAGATCATGCACGAGGCAGGTAACCATTATTATAACAACCAGTAGTTACGCGTTCAGGCTGACTAGGTGGCAATAGAAAAACTCAAAACATCAGGCAAGGAATGATTTCACTGATCATATGACGCGTTTCGGAATTTATCCATCGTCAGACAACCAGGAGCGATTACTGCACGTAACATTGCGTTGTGAAACAAATATCTGCAGAATAGTCTGTGAGTGAGTAAACTGTCGAATGTGTATTTATTGATGACTGTTATAACGCACGTAATTTCTGTTTGTGTAGAATTTTCTGGTAAAGACTTTTGACAAATAATTTTCTCGTAAATGCTTTTGACAACTATATTGACCGTTTATTCTCGTATATTGTGTCAATCTAACTGCCGTAGTATTTCAAAAAAATTCTACACAAATAGAAATTATATAACATGTAATGGTTCAAATGGCTCTGAGCAGTATGGGACTGAGGTCATAGTCCACTAGAACTTAGAACGACTTAAACCTAACTAACCTAAGGACATCACACACATCCATGCCCGAGGCAGGATTCTAATCTGCGACTGCGACCGATGCGGTCGCGCGGTTCCAGACTGTAGCGCCTAGAACCGCTCGGCCACTCCGGCCGGCTAACATGTACTGGTCCAGCAACAAATAGACAGACAGTAGACAGTTTACTCACTGACGCAATACGGACGTCTATTCCAACTAGACGTTTGCTTGAGAATGGCACTATAGTCGAAAGAAGCTTGTAGTAACGGTGAAGCAGTACTAATTAAAATATCTGCAGTTTGCCTGAAATAATTGTCTATAAAAAGGCAGAGAGTCAGAAAGAAAGAGACACTGTGCTGGTTAAGGATTCCAATAACTCACTTGTTGATCAGTCTGGTGTGGCAGCTGAAGAAAACAAAACGAGAGCCGAACTTTCAAATTTCACGTTCAAGAAATTGTTCACACAGGAGAACCGTACAGACATAACGTAGCTTGACCATCGCACAGACCCTTGTATGGATACCGTAGTAATCAGCACGTGTGCCATAGAGAAACAACTGAAAGAGTTAAAAACAAATAAATCTGAAGGTCAGGAGGGAGTTGCAGCTCGATTTTTCAACGAGTACCATACAGCATTTCACCGCTTATCTAGCTTGCCTTTATCATGAAGCCCTCACCCTGCGCAAAGTCGTAACTACTGGAAGAATGTGCAGGTGATTCATTTATAGAAGAATGGAAAAAAAAACGGATTCGTAAAATGAGAGACCAGTATCCTTAATCTCGGGTTGCTGCAGAATTCTTGGACACATTCGTAGTTCGAATATAATACATATTGCT
Source organism: Schistocerca cancellata (assembly GCF_023864275.1). NCBI lineage: Eukaryota > Metazoa > Arthropoda > Insecta > Orthoptera > Acrididae > Schistocerca > Schistocerca cancellata. The sequence continues at coordinate 515,211,776 of NC_064633.1, forward strand.
GAGACCGATAATCTTAGGTCCACAAATCAGCATTGTTTTAGAAAGCATCACTCGTGTGAAACTCAGATAGCCCTTTTCCCACATGATATGCTGCGAACTACGAATGAACAGCAAGAGGCCGATTCCATATTTCTAGATTTCTGGAAAGCCTTTCACACGGTGCCCCATGGGAGGCTGTTAAAGATGGTACGAGCATATGCAGTAGGTTCACAGGCATTTGAGTCGCTCGAAGACATTTTAAGTTACAGAACTTAGTATGTCTCCTCGGCGGCGAGTGTTCATCTGAGACAAAGGTGTCGTCACGGGTGCCCCAGGGAAGTACAATAGGACCGCTATTATTCTCTGTATAAATGATTTGCCGGATAGCTGGGCGGCAATCTGCTGTAGTTTGCTGATATTGCTGTGGTGTACCATAAAGTGTCGCAGTTGAATGACCCTAGCAGGGTACAAGATGACTAGTTGATATGATGAATGGCAGCTACCTCTAAATGTAGAAAAATGGCAGTTAGTGCGGATGGGTAGGAAAAACAAACCCGTAACTATCGCATGCAGCATTAGTAGTGTCCTCGTCGATACAGCCGCGTCCTTTAAATATCTGGGCGTAGCACTGCAACGCGATATGATGTGAAACGAGTATGTGAGGATCGTGGAAGGAAAGGAGAAATGTCGGCTTCAACTGTCGGCTTCATCTGTAAAGGAGAACGTATTTAGGACATTAGTGCGACCTATTCTCGAATAACGCTCAAGTGTTAGGTACCCGCAGTAGCTCGGATTAAAGGAAGATATCGAAGCAGTTCAAAGGCGGGCTGCTAGAGCTGTTACTGGCTGGTTCGAATAAATGTTAGTGTTACGGACATGCCCTACGAACTCAAATGGGAACCCCTGGAGGGAAGGCGACAATCTTTTCGAGGAACACTATTAAGAAAATTTAGATAGCCGCATTTGAAGCTGACTGCAGAACGATTCTACTGCCTCCAGCATACAATGTTAGTAAGGATTAAGAAGATAAGATACGAGGAAATGCGAAATGAGGGGTTCATACGGAGGCATATAGATAGTGGCTTTTTCCTCACTCTACCTGCGAGTGTAACAGGAAAGGAAATTACTAGTAGTAGTAGGGGGTAATCTACCCACGCTCCCTACTGTAGATTGCAGTGTATCTTTGTAGATGTAGAAGTGACCACAAAAAAATGATTTCTTGTTTATGATTACAGATTTACAGTTTTCGGTTTTTTTCCTTTTGTTGTACTTTGAAACGGTCCTTTTGTCACATGTCATGATTCTAAACCGGAGGGAAGTACCCTATATTTTTGTTGAGTGAATTCGCAAGTATAAAAATATGTAATATAAATTGCATATCTTTTGATTGCATTGACTTAGTTTCGATGTTTTACGCGAGCATGAGACCATTGACCTCAGTATGTGACATAAATTTCAACGAGATACGTATACCCGCTCCTGAAAAAATGGTGTTTTAACAGTCTGACACACAAACAAACGGCCGAACAACAAACTGATACTCTAATGTTTACTTTTTTACGGACTGAGGTACAGAACCCTAAAAAAACACATATCTCTATGTGAGTTATTAGTCACTCTTGAGGTGCGAAGATACTCTTTTCATGGATTTCATGCCCTGTGGATGCCGCAGTCTTTGGCTGCATAGGGAAATTAAATGTGTTCGGTGTAGTTTGGAAATGTAGCTGTCTAACTAATCTGGTGTAAGAGCGGCAGAATTTGGTACAGCGACTCCCGTAGACTGCCGGACGAAGCATTTTGACTTGTGTTTTCCGTATCTTCCGGACTGGATGCATCAAATACTCGCTGCCCTTTCTAATTCGGTGATATTGTCTGGTTTCATTTCAGTGGTAGTTCTATGCCACAACATACAGAAATTTATGGTTAGATAGTTGCTTACAAGCGCGCATTGCCATAATGTTTCATTTGTAAAATGTTCAGTTTTACATCTTCCTTGTGTACCAGGTTAAATCAGCTGTTCAAAGCGAGAGGCTTTGTTCCACGTTCAAGGATCAATACAGGTATTTCATTTATGAATGTAGGTCATGTACTTTAATATCCGACTTCTTCACTATTAATATAGAAATTTAATATTATATGGGTTATATTTTTTTCTGATTTAAATTCGTTGTGGAATTGTACTGCACGTGGTCTGTTAGAGGACATATGTAACCTGGTTACCGCTATGTCTCTGTTGTTTATTAAACTATAATACGAAGTTATTATTAATTTGTCTTTAATTATTTTGATCCCTGTCAAGTCTGGAAATTATTACATGTTCTTGGGCTATTCCCATATTCTTGTATATCGTTACCTAAATCGGCTGTTGATTGTTGTTACATTTACTAGATACATTCTGTCATCAGCAGAAATATTTTGAACGATCTGTGTAACCCCCGTTGCCTGGATATGTATTTATTCAATCCTTTTACTAGTTCATCTCCTACTTTACCCTATGTCTGTCCATCGCCTCCTTCTGTTCTGTCTGCCCATCTCCTCCTCCACTCGCTCTGTTCATATTCTCCTCCCTCTCCCTCTATCTGTCCCTTCTCCATCTCTCTCTCCATCTCTCCCTCTTTTCTTTTTCTGTCCATTCCCGCCGGCTGGTGTGGCCGAGCGGTTGTAGGCGCTCCAGTCTGGAACCGTGCGACCGCTACCGTCGCAGGTTCGAATCCTGCCTCGGGCATGGATGTGTGAGGTGTCGTTAGGCTAGTCAGGTTTAAGTAGTTCTTAGTTCTAGGGGACTGATGACCTGAAATGTTAAGTCCCATAGTGCTCAGACCCATTTGATCCATTTTGTCAATTCCCTTCTATCCCCTTTCGATCTATTTCTTATTCCTCCTGTCTGTCCACCTCTTTCTGTCCTCTTCTTTTCCCAAGCTATCACCCCTATCCCAATAAGAGTTTGCTGGTTTATATCCCCACTGTCTTTCTTTCCAGATAGCAAGTAGTATGTGTACCAAGTCGATTAAAATCTGTCCAGTGATTTACGATGATATGGTGTCATACATACATACATATGTATATTGTACACCCATTTTATGATAGGTATGGATTCTTTGCATGCGGCTACAGCAAGTATAAGGTAGGTTTGTGTGGCTGAGAACTTTGAGAATTCCAGTTGACCTTGAGTATATTCACTGCAGATAGTTGTTAGATCATACAAAGGGAGGTTTCACATTCTTATTGCAAGTCTGCTCTTTGTAGGGGAGGATGCACGAATACTTTCTTGTCGTATCAGGAGACCAGTGTGTTCTGATCGAAATATTGTATCCAATTAAATACATGTTCAGGTTTCTTCTATTGCTTGTGTGGTGTTACCGCCAGACACCACACTTGCTACGTGGTAGCCTTTAAATCGGCCGCGGTCCGTTAGTATACGTAGGACCCGCGTGTCGCCACTATCAGTGATAGCAGACCGAGCGCCGCCACACGGCAGGTCTAGTCTAGAGAGACTCCCTAGCACTCGTCCCAGTTGTACAGCCGACTTTGCTAGCGATGGTTCAGTGTCTAGATACGCTCTCATTTGCAGAGACGACAGTTTAGCATAGCCTTCAGCTACGTCATTTGCTACGACCTAGCAAGGCGCCATAATCAGGTACTACAATTACTACCTTCAAAAATGTATTCTGAACAGATAATATTGTGAATCATGTACCGTCAAGGGCGACGTTCATCATTAATGGATTGAAGTTAAGAATCAAACTAATTACGTCCGCTTTCTGAATTCTCCTCCCTTGTCATGTTCCAGACCTCACGTCAGTATAGTTCTTCCCTCCTCACGCCAGCCTGCGTGAGCTAACACGCGTTCATTTCGGCCTCCACTCGTAATACGGTGTTGGCTCTTCTGCTAACACAAGAGCTTGTCTGCAGTATTAAAGTCTATACTACTTCTGGGTACATTAATCGTTTAGCAGTCAGATCGCGTTATTATTACTTCGCGGATCAGAATTCTGTGTAAAAAGGGGAATATTTTCACAGAATTTTCACTGAAGTCGTGCTAGTTAGGTACACAGTTTAGTTCATAAAAGGAGTAGGAGGCTTCTAGACCACAGTGTGAAACTGTATCGGGTGCCTTCCGGAAGTCACGGAAGGCGGCATCAACCAGAGTACCTTTGTGTGCCACGCCCTGGGTCTCGCAATCGTGGCGGGAGTAGAACTCGCGATCTCCACTGTACGTGCGATGGGCGCTACTCCGAGACAATAGAGAGCAATGTCCCGCAGTGCGCCGAGGTTCCGTGCCGGGCAGCGGACAGCAGCCGCGGCCGTGCGGTCCACTTGGCCTGCAGAGCGTGGGGCGCCCACGCGTCCGCGTGCTCCGCTCTGGTCCCGTCTCGGCTGGGCTCGCCACGCCGCGCCACGGCGGAACGGACACCGGCCAGCAGGAAGCGCGCCACGCCACGCTGCCTGGACACCGCCGCTTCCTGCCCCGCCAGTCCAGCGGCTCCGTCTGCCGCTGCTGCCGTCGACCCCATCCAGATTTCACCTGCTCCCGTGTCCACGCTAACCTCTCCCAAGTGTACGGTATATCTTTCTACGAATATCCAGGAGAGCTCCCACCCCTGATACAAAAACACTCTTGCCTACAGCAGCCGCTGAAACTTTGTAGCAACAGATCGGACTTACTCTGTATGTGAGATGAAAGCTCAAAAAATCCTCTTCTGCTTATTCTTCTTCTCGTGGTATATTTTAGGCCTTGCTTGGTCTGTTGCACCTAGATTTGCTCCATCTTTTTACAGGGCTTCCAATGTATCTTCTACTTTTCAGATCGTATTGCCAACAATGAATCTGCAATCTTGACTACTCTTTTCGCAACATATGCAGAGTCGATTTTACCTATTTTCTTCAACAATTTCTTTTATATTACACTACTCGCCATTAAAATCGCTACACCACGAAGATGACGTGCTACAGACGTGAAATTTAACTGACAGGAAGAAGATGCTGTGATATGGAAAAGATTAGCATTTCAGAGCACTCACACAAAGTTGGCGCCGATGGCGACACCTACAATGTGTTGACATGAGGACAGTTTCCAACCGATTTATCATACACAAACAGCAGTTGACCGGCCTTGCTTGGTGAAACGTAATCGTGATGCCTCGTGTAAGGAGGAGAAATGCGTACCATCACGTTTCCGACTTTGATAAAGGTCGGATTGTAGCCTATCGCGATTGCGGTTTATCGTATCGCGACATTTCTGCTCGCGTTGATCGAGATCCAGTGACTGTTTGAAGAATATGGAATCTGTGGGTACAGGGGGGTAATACGGGGCGCCGTGCTGGGTCCCAACGGCCTCGTATCACTAGCAGTCGAGATGACAGGCATCTTACCGCATTAATGTAACGGATCGTGCAGCCACGTCTCGATCCCTGAGTCAACAGATGGGGACGTTTGAAAGACAACAACCATCTGCACGAACAGTTCGACGACGTTTGCAGCATCATGGACTATCAACTCGGAGACCTTGGCTGCGGTTACCCTTGACTCTGCATCACAGACAGAAGGGCCTGCGATGGTGTACTCGACGACGAACCTGGGTGCACGAATGGCAAAACGTCATTTTTTCGGATGAAACCAGGCTCTGCTTACAGCATCACGAAGGTCGCATCCGTGTTTGGCGACATCGCGGTGAACGCACATTGGAAGCGTGTATTCGTTATCGCCATACTGGCGTATCACCCGGCCTGATGGTATTGGGTGGCATTGGATACACGTCTCCGTCACCTCTTGTTCGCAGTGACGGCACTTTGAACAGTGGACGTTACATTTCAGATATGTTACGACCCGTGGCTCTACCTTTCATTCGATCCCTGCGAAACCTTACATTTCAGCAGGTCCTGGACGGGCCTTTCTGGATAGAGAAAATGTTCGACTGCTGCCCTGGCCAGCACATTCTCCACATCTGTCACCAACTGAAAACGTCTGGTCAATGGTGGCCGAGCAACTGGCTCGTCACAATACGCCAGTCACTACTCTTGATGAACTGTGGTAACGTTTTCAACCTGTACACGCCATCCAAGTTCTGTTTGACTCAATGCCCATGCGTTTCATGGCCGTCATTACGGCCAGAGGTGGTGGTTCTGGGTACTGATTTCTCAGGATCTACGCACTCAAATTGCGTGAAAATGCAATCACATGTCAGTTCTAGTATAATATATTTGTCCAATGAATATCAGTTTATCATCTGCATTTCTTCTTGGTGTAGCAATTTTAATGGCAAGTAGTGTAGTATTTTCATTTCCTTCTTCCTTCTTCTTCATCTTCCTGACTTTATACCATATGTTAACGGGGTCGACATTTAATCTGGATTTGGCAGTGTTAGTGTTAGAGGATGGCCGCTTGCACTTACTGTCGCCACGCCATCATCTTCGACCTCCCCCCCTCCCCTCTCCCCCGGCAGCTGGAATTTGTGTGCACCACACCCCTTTCTGTCTAGTCTTATTGCATGTGAATGTGTGAAAGTTTTTCGAATTATTTTGCGAATTCTGTTACTGAGATGGGACGTGAGTACAAGCCCGTTACTCTCCTTACACATACAAACTTTCCAACACACCACCTGTCGTTAATCAGATGGGCAGGTTCCATACCCGAATCAAGGAAGCAAAATGCTAACGTGCTATCCAGACGGATTTTGTTATAATTTCTTTCGTAATATCTATACATAGTTCTGTCACGTCAGTGTGAACACTGCTTATGTTCGGTGTCAACGTTCAATAACCACTCGCGTATGGCAGGTGGCGGCACAAGCAATGGAGGGCATATAAAGCGTGACGGGGGGACGCGAAACATACTGCAGTCACTGTCGTAGTGCAGAGACGGAGCGATTTGTCTGATGCCAAAAATGGAACGATCTTTGGCTTTTGGCCTAAGGGTGGAAGCGTTTCCGAAAGGGCTAAGTTTTTAAACTTTCCGCGTGCTGCCTTGGTTAAAGTTTACCGTGAATGGCAAAATGACGCTATCCCAAATCGTCGCCGAGGCAACTGTTGTGCATCACCGGCATAGATGACAGGGGTGAATGACTACTGGAGAGATGTATATGGGCGAATAGACGTGCATCGGAACTTAATTCGAAACGGGGCTCTTCACTGAAGACAATTCTACTCTAGTCAGTGAGTGCGAATGGTACAAATGGCTCTAAGCACGATGGGACTTAACGTCTGAGGTCATCAGTCCCCTAGACTTAGAACTACTTAAACCTAGCTAACCTAAGGACATCACACACACCCATGCCCGAGGCAGGATTCGAACCTGCGACCGAAGCAGCAGCGCGGTTCCGGACTGAAGCTCCTAGAACCGCTTGGTCAGTGAGGTACTAGGCAGAAGACATCTCTGAGGACGCCCCAGACGACGGTGGGATGCAACCTGATAGTTGCCCGCCATACGGCCGACAACCAGGACTGATGGTGTGGGGTACCATTCCTCTTCATGGCAGGAATCCTTTGCTTGTCATCCGTGGCACCCTTACAGCACAGCGGTACATGGCCGATGTTTTATGCCCAGTTTTGTTGCCCGTCACGGCTAGCCATCCTAGGCGTACATTTCAACAAGAGAACGCCCGCCAGCATGGGAGAGAGTTTCCGCTGTTTGTCTTCGTGCTTGCCAAACCTTATCTGGCCAGCAAGGTCGTCGGACCTCTCCCTAACAGAGAACGTTTCGACCATTACCGGCCTGGCCCTCGAACCACCTCGGGATTTTCATAATCTCTAACACACCAGTTGGAGAGAATTTGGCACGATACCCTTCATGGGGACATACAGCAGAACTGTCAGTCAATGCCAAGTATTATAACTGCTTGCATATAGACCAGAGGTGACCAACGCGTTACTGACTTGCTCCGTTTCTGAACTTCTTTCTCTTCTTCAGTGGTCGAGATTAAAACTTGATCATATGCAAATAGCATCATCATTATATAAACCTGTTCCTTAAAATCGTATGTGTAATTCTGTAGTTAAATTTTCCAGCGCAGTACAATTTCTTCATGGTATGGCGAAACGCTGCGACAGTTTCGAACTCCTAAGTTAATATTTTCTTTTCTTTTCTCATTATCCCCAGTTATTTGGACTCTTGTTTTATTACAGATTTCCTGAATTACATATATGTTGTGTATTGGTGTGGCTCTTCTTCACATTGTCTTCCATAATAATTGTGTATTTACTTTGTAGAAGGTCTTTATATAATATGTGAAAAGGATGTGTGTTAGAACTGAAAGACTGAAGCTCATAACAGAGTGCATGTTGGCAGGGAAAAAAGTGATTCAGAAAAGAAGGAAGTTGTACAGGCAATACATTTATACTGTAACAAATTGTAGAGAAACACAAGTAATACAATAAAAAATGCATATATTTTCATAGAACTGAATGATACTCAGTTCTTTTCCAGGCAACACTTTATGCTAAGAGACCTACTTGTACAGCCAACTGTCCGCAGCTCGTGTCGTGCGGTAGCGTTCTCGCTTCCCACGCCCGTGTTCCCGGGTTCGATTCCCGGCGGGGTCAGGGATTTTCTCTGCCTCGTGATGACTGGGTGTTGTGTGATGTCCTTAGGTTAGTTAGGTTTAAGTAGTTCTAAGTTCTAGGGGACTGATGACCATAGATGTTAAGTCCCATAGTGCTCAGAGCCATTTGAACCAATTATAGCCAACTCGTGACGCGCTAGCTTACTAAACGAGGAGGAGAGGCAAACCCGGATCTCAACTGCGCGTCGGAGTTGACTGTTCGTGTGGTACGCTCTCCACTCTGATTGTGGTTATTAGGTGGATTTCTACATTCGTTTGGACAAATGGTGTGCTGGTACCCAATCTACGCCTCATAAATTATGATGCACAAACAGTTAAGAAGTATCCAGAATGAAATTTCCACTCTGCAGCGGAGTGTGCGCTGATATGAAACTTCCTGGCAGATTAAAACTGCGTGCCGGACCGAGACTCGAACTCGGGACCTTTTCCTTTCGCGGACAAGTGGTCTACCAACTGAGCTGCCGAAGCACGACTCATGACCCCTCCTCACAGCTCTACTTCCGCCAGTACCTCGTCTCCCACCTTCCAAAGTTCACACAAGCTCTCCTGCGACCCTTGCAGTTCTAATCTGCCAGGAAGTTTCATATCGGCACACATTCCGCTGCAGAGTGAAAATCTCATTCTGGAAACTTCTCTCAGGCTATGGCTAAGTCGTGTCTCCGCAATATCCTTTCTTCCGGGAGTGCTTGTTCTGCAAGTTTCGCAGAAGAGCTTCTGTGAAGTTTGGAAGGTAGGAGACAAGGCAATCGCGGAATTGAGGATGTGAGGGCTGATCGTGAGACGTTCTTGGGTAGCTCAGATAGTAGAGCACTTCCCCGCGAGACGCGAAGATCGTGAGTTCGAGTTTCGGCCTGGCAATCAGTTTTAATCTGCCAGGAAGTTTCACTTAACAAGTACTGTAACACGCAGATATACATACGATCCGCAAATAGGTGGCGCACCCGTAAGTTAAGTTGCGCTTGTTGCGAAAGTCAGGGGAAAAATCGCCATATCTTGGAAAACAGCGAATCCCATACAACGGGATAAATGCTAGGAAATACAGACGTTAGGCAAAGAGGTATAACTCATTAACTCCGTACCCATTTTTACAGTTGCACTTAGTTGACATTCAGGTATCAGATTGATGAACCACCTAGCTATCTCTCGTCCGCAGATCTCATTGTTATTGACAATAACGGTGTGCCTTAATTAATACGATCAAGCTTACATTTCTTGTTTCAAAGAATGTGCTATTAATCAAACCAGAACGGTTTTAACTTCGACTTTCACTATTGTATGAGTTCATTTTCAGTAGTCAAATCAAATGGCTCTAAGCACTAAGGGACTTAACATCTGAGATCATGGGTCCCCTAGAATTATAACTACTTAAACCTAAATAATCTAAGGACATCACACAAATCCATGCCAAAGGCAGGATTCAAACCTGCGAACGCAGCAACAGCGCGCTTCCGGACTGAAGCGCCTAGAACCGCTCGGCCACAGCGGCCGCCTTTTCAGTAGTCAGTTAATGCCTAATCATTCGAAGTGACATACATTCAGTCAACGTAGCACACTTCTGTCTTTCTGTCTGCACAGACATGTAGTTGAGATTCACTATATTAACCTTCAGAAATATAATTTAGCATGAGGACAGTTTGCTACACCAATCATTCGCGGTCAAATACATTATAGTCATTGTTTTAAGTTTCTTCCATGACATGCGTAAGAGCACAATGGGCTTGCAGTGCTCGTTGTGAAAGCTGAATGAGTTCCACTGAAGTTCGACCTACTTCTGAAATTTATGGTAGCGTGGATTTAGATACACTTAAAGTCATCCTAATACGAGTATAGACTACCACCGAAGATTAAATAATTATGAAAATAATCACGACTTGAAACTTCTTGGCAGATCAAAACAGTGAGCCGGAATGGGACTCAAAATTGAGATCCTTTCACGGGCAAGCGCTCCAGCGACTGAACTGCCCAACACGGCTCAAGACCGGCCCTCACTGCTTCACTTCCGTCAGTACCTCTCTCTTACCTTCTGAACTTCCTCGAAGTTCTCCTGCATGTCTTGATGGAGCAGCACTCTCATCAGAAAGGCTACTGTGCAGACGTGGCTTAGCTATAACCTGCCGGATTGTTTCCAGAACCATTTTTCACTCTGAAGCACTGTGTGCGCTGATTTAATGAATAGCTCAGTCGGTAAAGCAATTGCCCGCGAAAGGCAAAGGTTCAAGGTTGAGCCGCAGTGCCGCACACAGTTTTAACCTACCGCACACTTTGAAATCAGCTCACACTGTCGGGTGCCTACAGTAGAGTGAAATTTCATTCTAGAAATTCATGACATATTCCATACCCCTCACACACACGCATAAAATCACTTGGCAGATTCTCTGCTCCGTCACAACCGAGATTGTCGATCGGCAAAGACAAAACCCAAACTCGCGGCAGCTAAAAGATAATTTAAGGCAGCAAAAGACGTACACCGCCTTGGTCAAACCTGAGCGTGCTTGCAAACTCGCAGAGGGTAAGAACAAGAATTGCTAAAGGAGTTCTTCGATATTAGGTAACCACGTCGAAAGATTATTTATGGTGCAAACATAATTACCAATTATCCTGATAGTCATCCATTATCTGAAACTTTTGTGTATTGTAATTTGACTCTGAGAGGGATTTTTCCAGAATCAGACTAAGATAAAATGTCGAAAGCACAAAGACGAGAATGAGACGAAATCGCGAACAACTCAGGGCAACTTTTCATTGGAAATTACTTCCCCGAGTAGGGTGCGCATCTAGGCCTCCTCCAATAACATGCAGTAAACAGTTAACGCGGACGTTCGTAATTATTAATAACACGGCAGAAATAAGTTTTTCATGCGTCGGCGATCCACGTAGGGGTACTATATACACACTGGCCATTAAAATTGCTACACCAAGAAGAAACGCAGATGATAAACGGGCATTCATTAGACAAATATATTATACTTGAACTGACATGTGATTACATTTTCACGCAATGTGGGTGCGTAGATCCTGAGAAATCAGTACCCAGAACAACCACCTCTGGCCGCAAAAATGGCCTTGATACGCCTGGGAAATGAGTTAAACACATACTGGATGGCGTGTACAGGTACAGCTGCCCATACAGGTTCAACACGATAGCACAGTTAATCAAGAATGGTGACAGCCGTATTGTGACGAGCCAGTTGCTCGCCCATCATTGACCAGACGTTTTCAGTAGGTGAGAGATCGGGAGAATGTGCTGGCCAGGGCAGCACTCAAACATTTTCTCTATCCAGAAAGGCCCGTACAGGACCTGCAACAAGCGGTCGTGCATTATTGTGCTGAAATGTAGTGTTTCACAGTGACTGAATAAAGGGTAGAGCCACGGCTCGTAACACATCTAAAATGTAACGTCCACTGTTCAAAGTACCGTCAATGCGAACAAGAGGTGACCGAGACGTGTAACCAATGCCACCCCATACCATTACGCCGGGTGATACGCCAGTATGGCGATGACGAGTACACGCTTCCAATGTGCGTTGACCGCGATGTCACCAAACACGGATGCGACCATCATGATACTGTAAACAGAACCTGGATTCATCCGAAAAAATGACGTTTTGGCATTTGTGCACCCTGGTTCGTCTTTGAGTACACCATCGCAGACGCTCCTGTCTGTGATGCAGCGTGAAGGGTAACCGCAGCCATGGTCTCCGAGATGATAGTCCATGCTGCTGCAAACGTCGTCGAACTGTTCGTGCAGATGGTTGTTGTCTTGCAAACGTCTCCATCTGTTGACTCAGGGATCGACACGTGGCTGCACGATCTGTTACATCCATGCGGATAAGATGCCTGTCACCTCGACTGCTAGAGGTACGAGGCCGTTGGGATCCAGCACGGCGTTCCGTATTACCGTCCTGAACCCACCGATTCCATATTCTGCTAACAGTCATTGGATCTCCACCAACGCGAGCAGCAATGTCACGATACGATAAACCGCAATCGCGATAGGCTACAATCCGACCTTTATCAAAGTCGGAAACGTGATGGTACGCATTTCTCCTCCTTACACGAGGCATCACAACAACGTTCCACCAGGCAACGCAGGTCAACTGTTGTTAGTGTATGATAAATCGGTTGGAAACTTTCCTCATGTCAGCACGTAGTAGGTGTCGCCACCGTCGCCAACCTTGTGTGAATGCTCTGAAAAGCTAATCATTTGCATATCACAGCATCTTCTTCCTGTCGGTTAAATTCCGCGTCTGTAGCACGTCATCTTCGTGGTGTAGCAATTTTAATGGCCAGCAGTGTAAATCGCGGTCGGTGCAGCCGTGCACTTAGTATTCGGGAAGCGTCGATCGGAGGGACGTGTAAAAGGGAGCGGTTGACAGCCTCTGCGGGAGGGAAGCCGAGGTGAGAGAATCCAGTTTCTTGCCGGACAGGTCCGGCTCGGTGTCGCAGCTTGGCACAGCTCAGCTCGGCTCGGCTCGGCGACAGCGGCGGCCGAGGCGCGACAAGAAGGCCCGCCAGCGCCGGTGGCGACCGCAGAGGCACGCCGTGCCGCGGCGGCGGCAGCAGGGGCGGCGCCAGAGCCGAGGCACCGCCGGCCGCGCTGGGAACCTTTCACCGGCCGTCACGGCCGGACGGCGAGCATTACCGCCGCATCCGCAGATCGCCCGGTGGGCGCTTCTTGCCCGCGCGCTCGCTTTCTCTGTCGCGTTACTCGAGCGCAGAGTTATATCACAGCCAACTCAGCAGGGTTGGTTGCGGCCGTAGCCGAGAGGAACTAGAACCGAAAATAGAAAGAACCATGACAATACTATCACAATGGCGCCACAGAACCAAACGAAAAGTCGCACCAAATGAATCTACCTACTTACTCTTAAAAGGCCAACTGGCCAGAAACCCTACAGTTAGGATAGATGGCACACCAGTAATACGTCGTCGGGAAGCAAGATACTTAGGAGTAGTACTGGATGAGAAATTGAGCTTCGCCCGGCACATTGAAGTCACAACACATAGATCACTAGAGGTACTAAATAACCTCATTACGATAGGGCGTAGGCGATTTCAAATCACACGAAACCTCATCAACACAATCCTTGCCTCCATCGTGGGCTACTGGTCCGCAGTCTGGGCTCACAGGCTCACGAGGGTCGTTCCAGCTATGGCCGTGACGAGAGTGCAGCGGAACATGCTATTGCGCTCAGTCGGGGCCTACCGTACATCTCCTGGGGGAGCATTGTTGATTCTCATGAGGCTGTGCCCCCTAGATGTAAAAATCAGGAAGCAGGCCACATGGTACTGGGTAAGAATGGGGCAGATTGAAAAAACTGGGGACATTATGGGGGTCAGACTGGGGGATAAACCATCAATCAAAAGACGGGGAATGGAACTTTGGCAAGAAATCTGGGATGGGGATGAGACAGGGAGAAGAACCTACCAACTGTTACCAAACATCCAACAACGATTGAGAATGAAGCATTTTCAGCCTAGTAAGGGACTGCTGCACTTCCTCACTGTGCATGGCCCGTACCCGCCATATCTCTGCCGTTTCGGGAAAAGAGCGACACCCTCGTGTGACTGTGGCGCCGGGATAGGTACGCCGGACCACGTGGTCTACGAGTGTCCCATTTTCGACGACGTTGCCGCAGAGTTAAGGAATTCACTGCCAAATACGGATAACTTCCATCTAATTAGGAACCCAGTCACCTTCACTATGATCGATAAATTAGCCAGCGAGGTATCCGCCAAAGTCCTGAGAGAATAGCGTAGGGAGATAGAGTAACGAAAGTGCCAATACGTGACATTACGCAACATCTCATTCCGCCAGGATGCGTACTGGCCGACCGCCGTGACAATCGGGATCCGTCGCGTCCAGGATTAGGGGGAGGTTGCGAACTTACCGACTATAGACACAGCACACCGATTATAACTTAGTAGATTAAATTACTAGGAGGAAATAGATTGTAGGACATTCAAAAAAGACCTGCAGCGATTTTCATTAAGGCCAGGGGCACGTCCACTGGGATTAGCTCGGTTGGCCAGGCCAAGAGATAGTAGGTCTATATTTCTACTGGCACACACGTAACGCTGCAGGATGTAGTTGTTAGTAGAGTAGGATAGAGTGGATAGCATGGTAGGTTAACAGTAGGTCAAATAGCAGGAATACTCATAGAACTAACTTCCCATCCTGTAGTTGATACTAACAATAAGCAGATAGAGTCTTGATGAATTCTGCTGAAAATTTGTAATTTTGTATGTAACTTCGACCCACTAATGTCTTAGGTGGTGGGTTACTTTGTATGATATTGGTTTTGATGAATAAAGATTAAAAAAAAAAAACTCAGCAGTGTGACGTGCAAGATGTTCGTAACCACTAGGAGATTGTAGATCCTAAATTTTTAATCATTTTCGTCACTTAGACTATTGTAAAATTTTCCATCTAACTGGCCGGTTCGTCGCTGATAAAGCATTTCTTTTGTAAGTAGACGTTCTAAAGGTACACTCTGTTTTTATTTTATTTACTTGCCTTGCCTTGTGAAACGGTGTCCAGACAGTTGCCACGCCGGACATTTGCCACGGTTTTACCTGCTCCGAAAGGTTGGGTCCCTTTTCTCCCCCTCCCCCTCCTCCTCCTCCTCCTCCTCCTCCTCCTTCTCCTCCTCCTCACCTACCCTCCCAGTTTGCTTTCGAAGTTCCTAACGTGACCATCAGTATGGAAGTTATTACAACGAACAATGGGAGGCCTCCTGCTCATTAGAATGGTTACGCGTATCTTAAACAGAGGCAATCTAAATAAAGTGTTGTTACATGGATGTGCTTACGCTGAAAAGCGGATCATTGCAAGGGAAAGCTGCTTTTGAGGAACGGAGAAGTGTTGAACCTGTTAGAACATCTCTGTGGACCACCTGACGATGCGGCTCTGAAAGTGAGACAGCAAGTGGAAAGAGCGAAGAGAAGGTCTCGAGAAGAAACTACACAGTTATCGGAGTTATACGCGGGTGAAATAGGAAATCTACATAATAAAGTTTACGACTTTGTTACTGTGATGCCTAATTCAGAATCTATGAAGAGAACCATGCGTCGTCGATGGAGTCAAGAGCGGGGGAACCAACAAGAGTCTAAGAACTCTTATGAAATTGATCTTCATGAAGATCTTTTAAAAGTGGGAGATGGCAGTAGTTTTCTTCTGGAAGACGATAGATTAGAAGTGAGAATAATGATTTTTAGTGGAAGCAAAGAAAGTTTAAAAACATGTTCCCATTTTTTTACGGATGGAACATTTAAGAGATGCAGCAAGCAGTGTGCACAGATCTACACCATACACGTAGACTTAAGAGGCCCGATTAAAGAAACAAACATTCTTCCTACTGTATTTGCACAGCTCCCTAATAAGAAGAAAGGCACATATGTTCGTCTGTTTCGTCTGATAAAACAGGCAGTCTCTGAGTGGCGTCCTAAACAAGTAAAGGTGGACTTTGAGGCAGCTGCGATATCGGCCATTCGTCAAGTTTTTCCCACAACTGAAATAAATTGATTCTATTTTCATATGAAGAAGAGTTTATGGAGAAGAATTCGAGTTCCCGGTCTAACTGAGGAATACCGCTAGAACGAGGATTTAAGACTTCACGTCAGCATGTGTGCAGCACTGGCAGTTGTAAAACCGGAGGACGTAAACAATGGATGGACTGAGCTTCATGCAGAAGCTCCTGATAACGGAAGGTTCTCTCAGTTTTTTGACTACTTTGTGGATCACTGGCTAGAGAATGAGGATATCGCAATAGAAATGTGGGACTATTACGGAAAAAGGTACCGAACGACGAATGCTATTGAAGGGTGGCACAACAAAATAAATAGTATTATGGGAAACCCTCACCCTAGAATCAACTATTGGGTGGAGTGCTTGAAAAAGGATGCTGAGCTCACAAACAGCATGTACATTAAATTGGAAATGAATTTTGAAGGTAAAAAGAGGAAGATAAAGTACTTGAAGCTGTACGACAGGATAGAGACAATCGTAAAGAATTATGAAGAGATTGGCAACATTAGGCCTTGCTTGAAAGCCATTGCCCATATTCAGAAACTGGACTAAAATACGTTAAAAATAATGTGTTAAAAACTATGAAGACCACTGAGTCCTCGCAGATTACTGAGATAAAATTATTAAAACATTGAAGCAGCATTATCGGAGCTAATATTAAGTTGTAACTGTAGATAGAGTGTACATTAGTTCAGCATGCTTAGGCTGATTTTATACTTCCTTCGCCTTCTTTGGTGAAGGAATTTCGGAAAATGCATTTACTAACTCCACTTTAGTGGCACTGTCATCAGTAACATTACCGTCGCTGTCGCGCAGTAAAGGTACTTACTGAGCCTTTCCGCTGGTTTACTTAACATGGGACCAGATTTTCCGCCAAATTTCTAGAGCGAGTTTCGTTGTGGAAACTATTAAATGTATCTCGCATTGAAATCCGCACCAAATTTTAAGCCTCAGTAAAACTTCACCAATCTTGGAGATTTTGCGTTCGTCTAAATTATACGTGCCTTTTGCGGTGCTCCTGAAACAGCTTTCTGTCGTGTTTTGTGTACCATGGGGGATCAGTTCCGTCTCTTATTAATTTATTTGGTATGAATATCTCGAGTGCTGTTGATACTATTTCTTTGAACTTAAGCCACATTGGTCTTCATTTACATAGTTTGGAAGGATTGGAGACTATCTCTTAGAAAGACGTTACCCGAATTTTTATCTGCTTTTATAAATAGATATAATTCGCGTTTAGTTTTGGTGAATTTCTTTGTTACGGGAGTGAGCCTCGCTACGATTGCTTGTTCACTAATCCCTGTATCCGTCGTGATGCTCAGGATTATTTGTGGCTAAGAGGTCAAGTGTGTTTTCGTAACCATTTACAATTTGAATGGCCTCTTCAACTAATTGTTAAAAATAATTTAAAAAAAACATTTGGAACCTTTACGGAAGTTGTTTTCTATTTACAATAGGGTATGAAAATGTATTTTGGTCAACATGCGGAAGGTAGATTGAAGAAACTGCCAGCTATAATTGTATGAGTAGGGTACCTATTTGTGATGAGATTCAAGTTTTCTTTGAACTGTTCAGCAACTGTTTCATCTGAGACAGGGGGTCGGTAAGTGAACTATCTACATTTTAGTAACCAATATATTTTCTTTTATTTAAGTTACATTCCTTGCAGCGGCAAGGAAAAGGAGAGAACCACCGTAAAGATGCTTCTATCGGAGCATAAAAAATGCGAATATGTTCCTGTTTATTTAAAAGACTGACTGAGAACTGGGGTACGGGCTGCCTCCTTTCTACCTTCCTCAGTACCTTTCAAATTTTTTTCAAAAATTTTTGCACTAGAACATATTTGCTCTTTTTTATGCTGAGAGATAAGAAGACAGTGACTGTGGGAAAGACACGGAAAAGTATTAAATACTGGAAGGTAGAATCCAGCGGTTGTGCTATAGAAAGAGCTAAGGAGACAATAGTAGTGTGAGAGGAAGTGAGGAACACTGTAGCATTGCAGTGTAGTTGACAGTGGCAGAACAGCGCTAGGAAAAGAGTTAAGGAGACAGTGCGAGGGAGGGAGGAATGAAGGGAAAGAGAAAGTGAAAGTGTATGAGAGCCAGTGATAATGAGAGACAGAGTATATGACAGTAGTAGGAAGGAATGAATTAAATGTTAGCAGTAAGACAAAGCAAGAGGGAGACAATGACAGTGGGAGGAGACAACAGTTGTAGGACAGAACGAAGATGACTGCAGCAGCGACACAGGAGACAATGACAGAGAGACACAAAGAGATAATAGCAGTGAGTTGGGCTGAATGAATGAATGAGAAGGGGGAACTGGGAGTTGTTGGGTTTGAGTGACTTAACTGCGATTGCCTTTTGGCTCTGAGTGAGTTACAGCTAGAGGAGCTTCTGGAAGTTTGAGGTGAGTTGCATGTTACGGAAAACGCGAATATTTTCGCATGCAAAACTATTTGGGAAAGTTTTTTAAGGTATTGAGGAAGGTTGAATGCCGAAGCTGGAACCCCATTTTTCAGTCAGAGTCTTCAAAATAAACAGGAACATATTCGCATTTTTGATGCTCCGATAGGTGCTTTTTCCGTTGGTACTAAAACACTCAGAAAATTTCCCTGAACAGATTTCGAAGTTTTCTCGGCGGGGTTTCATACGTCCCTCGTCGTCCCAGCCTCGGGGCTGCTGCAGCGTCGGGCGAAGACCGACTCAGGGCCACGGCCAGAATCCACACACTCTTAGCAACGAGCGGCGCAGGACACAAATCCCAAGACCTACTGCTCCACAGACTTTCTCTGTGCCATTTCTTGGCAGACTGGAGCAATGTACGCACAGATACGCAGATACTATCACTTAACGTAAGGGTTGCCAGCCTTGCTTTGACCTGTGAGGCAGGTTTAAAATTGTCTCTTATCATACACCACTAATCAATGCCCTGCCAGCTACTTTGGGAAAACTGTCGGATCCGACCATCAGATTATAAAACGTGAGATGCAAGCGATGACAGAATCGTATCAGAACGGTTTTTTGTCTCTTCCGCCAATAATCTACTCCATAATCTAAAGATAATGACAGTGTGAAGTCAAAGAGGTGATGAACACACACACGAACTCCACCCTTCAAATTTCCATTTGAAGAAAAAGGGGTTTACCATTTTCTAATAAACCTCACTAAATCCTCCTCGATCCTTAGAAAACACCTCCACCTATCTAATGGCTTCACTCTGCGCTAAGCAGTGTCTCTCTAGGCTGTTGTAAGCATTCTCTATCTCCAAGAGTGAAGACGCGTGAAGAATACTCCGTTCAGACTGATCAGTTTTCTTTAAGTCAAATAGAAAAAAATTATTCTCCCGTGTTGGTCCGCGCTTATCATGACTAACCAATCAACAAATAGCACACTTTCGAATCGTACTTTTTTCCAAAATAAATATTCAACATTTTGATATTTTATTTATACTTCACGTTATTAAGTATTTTCAAGTGCACTCGAATTAACTTTCGTTTTACCTTAAACTTACTTAACATATTATGATACAAAATTCCCCGTTCTCTGCTTTCACACTGTCTTAAAAATTTCTCACCTAGTCCGTACAGCGTTTATCAGTATAACAATGATCTACATATTTACTTTAGACCACATTCACGCATCATTCACACTACTAAAAACATATACAAAACTGTACAAAGATAAATAAACAAAAAAGCGTTCAAGAAACAGAACAATTCACAAAACATTCTCTTGACCCGTTTCTTGAATGTCTCTGTCCGCTACTGTACTCTGGTGGATGCAAATTAGAACTACGTACTCGACTGAATCCGCTACAGAGCATCTGTCAATGTGCACGCATGAATCGTTCTCCCGATACACAGGCTCCAGACAGGACCGATATAAAGGCGCTACGCCTCAATATGTGACATTTATTTCAAACAAGTACGTCTATTTCTCTGGTGTTTTACTCCATACGACGCCAGAGAGGACGTTAAATTTATCTTTGGTATTCAGTCGTGTAGCCTGGTCCTAGATCATGAAACAAAATATTGGTTCGCAGGACCGCTCGTTCTCGCACACTGACGAGCACACATAAATGACAAACTGCACGTCATACTTTTAAAAGTTCTCCAAATCAACGAAATACAGAAAATAAATACTAACAGGTAGTTTTGCTACATTTTTATGTCACCCCATCTCAACTACTAATGATAATCGTGAATCTTATTCTGATAGTATTTTTATACAAATACTAAGTCATGTAATCATCTAAGAATTTCGCGAATTTTGCTTTAATGTCTCTCCCTTTTCCTCTCATTCCTATGGGCTGTAGGTGGATCATAACCCCACAGTGGTTCTTTCCGTACAGTAAGCAATCATTAAATCCCTAATTCTATAAACTTCAACTCCCCTATATAAAACAACTTCAAACTTCTGTTTACTTAAAAAACGACTTAATGTGTTAAGGATTTGACAATGAGTAAGTAAACGAGAAATAAATTAGGGAACCGTCTGAAATTATGTTTAAAGTATGCTGGAAGTTGCGAAGTGGTCTCAGTATGAAATACAACACGAGTGTAGTCTGGACAACTTGCTCTCTGTTTTACGAAATTCTTGTCTTCCACGCAACCCAGTGTTTATGACGTTTATGTGTCCTGAGCTGTGTCCTACATTGATATAATTTTGTTGTTAAATTCTGTGGTATATACGGATACTGCCAACAGAGTTTGCAGGAAAAAAGTAGTAAATTAGAATGACATATCTGATACGGAAGATTTTTCACGCATCACAGTTTTTATGAAGTCATATCGCCTGTACTGTGCAACATATAATAATATAATTTTGCAAGTACATTTGGTGGTATATGTGAATAATGTCTGCGAAACGCATTGAGAATAGATTTAGTAGCGAGTCAATGAAGTAGAACACCGTGACTGATGCGGCAGTTTTATTTCATGAACAGCGAAAACGTAATAAGTGATAAACTTTTTCCCTTTCGTAATTTCGAATGAGTTGTGAGTGAGGGAAAGCTTCGTAAAGGTTTGAAATTATGTGTAAAGCTTGGAAGACGCTAAGTGCTCTCATTTTCAAATAGTGGATGAATGTGTAAAGGTTATTTGCAAGCGCTGAGCTAAGTTTATTTTGACCCCCATCACCCCATAAGAAGTAGGTGGTTTTTAACACTACAGTGCTTCTTTACAGACAGTAAGTGTTAATTGTACCAAGAGTAACTGCAATCGATCCAATGGATTAGGATGAGATGTTGCACGCACACACACACACTCACACACACACACATACATACAAGGTACAGCTATTTAGGCCTTCAGAATAAGTAGCCGTAAGCAGGAAATTTCATGGGCCATTTCTTTCTCTGGTTACTCCACCCGAAAATGTAGCTACCTGTTAGGACATTTCGAATGTTTCTTTCTAGCAGTGCTTTGATCCACTGGTTATCCTTGGAAAATCACTCGCTCTTGAGCTAGCCTCCTAGGCCACGAACACAACCCATTTAAGAGGATTAGGGAAAGACTAGTCTCTCATTTTCCCTCTTCCTCTTGTTACCGGAAACTATAGAGGCACAACCGGGAGACGATGATACTAGTTCGTTACCACCTTGTATTTCATGTGTGCTGCTTCTTTCCACTTTTATTTCCGGAACTTCCACATAAGTTTCCTTCCAAAAACTTGCTCGTACGAATATTTTCCATCTCCTCGCGAACCACGAGGCAATGACCGTGCGCGTCTCCAGGTGAAGAAGCACGGTGTTGCCGACCGCCATTATAATTTTCGCCGCTGTTGCGCAAAGTTATACATCCCGGAGAACAGTCGTTGAAATGCAGGCGGGCCCATCCTTCTCCGCTATTGCCACACGGCGCAGCGCGATGACGCCGGCTACGGAACGATTTCCACCGCGTTCATCTTGTGACGAAACGCGCTCCCTGTCTTGTATCTCGCAGTCCACTGAGGGATACCGGCCGGTTCGCGGGTGCGTCGACCGGACAGTGCTTAAGAGAGCGGGCGATAAGCATCGCGCCCGCTAACGCTGCAGGTGGAGGGCGGGTATTTTTACGGCGGTTTCGCCGGTGCACCAGTGTCCATCAGGCGCGCCGTTGCGCCAGTGGAGAGTGGGACCGGAGCCGGCCGCAGGGTGCTCACATTCCGGCCGCGACCCGACACGCCCAGTTCCATCCCCGCCCAGCTCCTCGGCGATCCTCTCCGCAGACTGCGCAACGCTCGCCCCTCGCCGCTCTGCTCCGCCGAACACACACAGTAAATCGCCGCGCGCCTCCCAGATGGCTGCCGGGTCAAAGGGATACGCCTGCGCAACCGAGTTATCATAACGAGGATGTACTGCCGCTTAGCGTCGAAGGAGGCTATTGAAGCTATTAGGTGCGCAGAAAGCGGCTGATGGCAGCCCGTGCTTACTCTCGAGTCCGTCTTAGTGGCTCAGAGGTCGACTTGCGTAACTGCTAGACCGAGGACTGGGCTCGATCACCACTAGTATCAGCCTCTTTTGTAATGAATAAGCTGAGACAATTGAAAACCGGTATCAAATCGGAACTCGAAACGGGATTTCTTACTTTTTCCTTGTGTACTCTTCCAGCACATCCCGTAGAGTGTAGTTGTTGTTGTGGTCTTCAGTCCAGAGTGGTTTGATGCAGCTCTCCACGCTACTCTATCCTGTGCAAGCTTCTTCCTCTCCCAGTACTTACTGGAAACTACATCTTTCAGAATCTGTTTAGTGTATTCATCTCTTGGTGTCCCTCTACGATTTTTACCCTCAACGCTGATCTCCAATACTAAATTGGTGATCCCTTGATGCCTCAGAATACCCCTTCTTCTAGTCAAATTGTGCCACAAATTTCTCTTCTCTCCAATTCTATTCCATACCTCCTCATTAGTTATGTGATCTACCCATCTAATCTTCAGCATTCTCCTGTAGCACCACATTTCCAAACCTATTCTCTTCTTGTCTAAACTATTTATCGTCCACGTTTCATTTCCATACATTGCTACACTCCATACAAATACTTTCAGAAACAACTTTCTGACATTTAAATCAAAACTCGATGTTAACAAATTTCTCTTCTTCAGAAACGCCTTCCTTGCCATTGCCAGTCTACATTTTATATCCTCTCTACATCGACCATCATCAGTTATTTTGCCCTCCAAATAGCAGAACTCCTTTACTACTTTAAGTGTCTCATTTCCTAATCTAATTCCGGCAGCATCATCCGATTTAATTCGACTGCATTCCATTATGCTCGTTTTGCTTTTGTTGATGTTCATTTTATATCCTCCTTTCAAGACATTGTCCATTCCGTTCAACTGCTCTTCCAAGTCCTTTGTTGTCTCTGACAGAATTAAAATGTCATCGGCGAACCTCAAAGTTTTTATTTCTTCTCCATGGATTTTAATACCTACTCCGTATTTTTCTTTTGTTTCCTTTACTGCTTGCTCAATATACGGATTTAATAACATCTGCGATAGGCTACAATCCTGTCTCACTCCCTCGCCAATCACTGCCTTCCTTTCATGCTCCTCGACTGTTATAAGAACCTCAATGGCATTGAACCTCAATGGCATTGAAAGTCTGAGTTAGGCCTTTAGTTGTGCTCGGATAGCAACGATAGAGATAGGACTCCAAGGCACAGGTGCTCGCAGTTTTTGTTGATGTTGAACACTATACTCAGCTGATTTCTTACAAAATTATATTTCACAAATGAACCCCAGATACGTACACTGAGGAGTCAAGGGGTGGCAATATGTACTTATACATACGCCAGTAGTATCGTGTACATCAGATACAAAAGAGAAGTGCAATGGCGGAGCTGTCATTTGTACTCAGGCGATACAAGTGAAAATGTTTCCGACGTGATTATGGCCGCACGACAGGAACTAGTATTTTGAACGCGGAATGTAGCTGGAGCTAGACGCTCAGTATATTCAATTTCGAAAATCGTTACTTATATTTTTCCCTCAGACATTTAAGTCTTTCTTTATCTACGATAATGATTGAAGCATCAGAAATGAATTAAAATTTGCGCTGCGGCTGGGACTCGAACCCGAATCTTTTTACAGATTCGGCTGAAATGCTAACCATTACCATTCCACGGCACTACGATTAGCACGGCTACAAAAACTACTCACGTTGACTGCTCTCCATAACATAAACTTCAATTCATATCTCCTGCTTATTTTCCCTTACATTGCTCTACTGCCAGGGTTCTCCGGCATTGGAATAGCCGGAGCGTTGGACGTAATGGGAAAGCCCTGTACGGTAGGTGATGTTATAGATCTTATAATTACAATTATCGTGGAAATCGCTAGAGCCCCGCGGGATTAGCCGAGCGGTTTAAGGCGCTGCAGTCATAGGCTGTGCGGCTGGTCCCGGCGGATGTTCGAGTCCTCCCTGGGTCATGGATGTGTGTGTTTGTCCTTAGGATAATTTAGGTTAAGTAGTGTGTAAGCTTAGGGACTGATGACCTTAGCAGCATACGATTTCACACACATTTGAACATTTGAAATCGTTAGAGAACTCAATATTTCTAGATCCACATTGTCAAGAGTGTACCGAGAACGCCAAATTTCGGGCATTAGCTCTCACCACGAACGACGCAGTGGCCGACGGCCTTCACTTAACGACCGAGAGCAGTGGCGTTTGCTTAGAGTTGTCAGTGCTTACAGACAAGCAACACTGTGTAAAATAACCACCGAAATCAGTGTGGGACGCACGATGAACTCATGTGTTAGGACACTACTGGGCTATGGCAGCAGACGACCTTCGCGAGTGTCTTTGCTAACAGCAGGGCATCGCCTGCAGCGCCTCTCCTGGACTCGTGACCATGTCGCTTGGGTCCTGGAAAACTGGAAAATCGTGGCCTGGTCAGATGAGTCTTAATTTCAGTTGCTAATAGCTGACGGTAGGTTTCGAATGTCGTGCAGAGCCCACGAAGCCATGGACCCAAGCTTTCAACAAGGCATTATTCATGCTTATGATGGCTCCAAAATGGTTTAGGCTGTGTTTACATGAGATGGTCTCTGCTTACTCTGATACAACTGAAACGACAATTGACTGGAAAAGGTTGAGTCGGGATGTCTGGAGACCATTTGTAACCATTAATGGACTTCATGTTTCCAAACAACGATGGAATTTTTATGGATGACAATGCGCCATGTCACAGGGCCCACAGTTGTTCACTATTGATTTGAAGAACATTCTGGAAATTTCGAGAGAGTTTTTGGCTAGCAAGATCGCCCGACATAAATTTAGTGGAACATTTATGGGAATAATTGAGAAGTCGGTATGTGACAGAATCATGCATCGGCAACACTTTCGCAGTTGTGGACGGCTAAAGAGGCAACATTGGCTCAATATCTCTGCAGGGGAATTTCCAACGATTGTTGAGTCCGTGCACTACACAAGGCAAAAGGAAGTCTGAGACGATATCAGAAGGTATCCCGTGACTTTTCTCACCTCATTGATAAACAACGGCGGAATAATGTTTCTATCAGTTTTCAGTAGCAAATGAAAAACGTGTAAAACTGAACGTCTACAGATTAATTATTTTATGAAAGTACTGTTCTTGTTTATTTAAACAGCTGAACAAATAATAATTTAATAAATTGGTTCATTAAGGTACTGAACTTCTCTTCTTTCAGTGTCATGTTCATGCCAACGCTCTACGACCTTCCCATGCAACTGTCGGGCTTTATCTGACGATATATCAAAGAAACCTCTTTAAGTTCTTGTTTCTAGGTTTTGTTACAGCTGACTGATTAAAATCAAAAATGGCTCTGAGCACTATGGGACTTAACTTCTGAGGTCATCAGTCCCCTAGAACTTACATCTACTTAAACCTAACTAACCTAAGGACATCACACACATCCATGCCCAAGGCAGGATTCCTACCTGCGACCGTAGCGGTCGCGCGGTTCCAGACTGTAGCGCCCAGAACCGCTCGGTCACCCTGGCCGGCGACTGATTAAAATCCTGGAAACTATCTGCATATGTAAGAACTCTGGCTTCATACGTTTTCTTTTGTTGCTCTGTTAGCAGTGGCCTAAAATCGTAGGCCCACACATGTCAGTCCTTCCCAGAATCGAACAGGTACCATGATGGCTCAGAGCCCCATGAGATTGTGATAGTAAGCTTGTGGCTTCAAGTTTTCTTAATCTCTTTTTAATGGTATCAAATACCCTATCACGGGGCATGAAACTCTTCCCCCTGGGAGGGAAGTAAAGAGCTACCTGTCGAAATTTAACAATAAATGTCTACCACAAGCAGTAGATCACATTCAGCAAAAATCATATTTTTAGGTGTCGAGTTTCGGAAAATTTTACAGTTTTGTTTTCAAGATTAAACAGGCAAATAGTAATTTTTAATAAAAGCCGCGTACTGCAACGCATTCGTCTCATTTAGAAGTACACGAATACCTATATAACTCATTTTTGTAAATTTTGTAGTTGTTGAGTTTTGTGAAACCGGTCTTCAGCAGCTCTGTTATCAGCTATTCATTCATGATTCACAATCGCGAAGTGAAGCTGTGAGGGTGATTCGTGAGTCGTGCCTGTATAGCTAAACCCGTAGAACAGTTTCACGAAGTGCCCAGGGTTCGAGTCCTGGTCCGTCGCGTAGCCAGGAACTACAAACTTGCGCGCATTCCATAGCAGGGTGAAAATTTCATCTTGGGTGGTTGTTGTTGTTTTCTTTAGTACAAAGACCGGTTTTATGCAACTCCCCATGCTTCCCTCTCCTGTGCATTCCTCTCCATGTCTATATGATTGTTACAACCAACAGCAACTTGAACCCGCTTATTGAAGTTAAACTTTGTTCTAGGTCTCTCTCGCTGCATTTTACCCTAGCCCCCTGCTCGCTGTGTTTCCTCCCATTACCAGACGGACGATTCTTTGATGACTCAGTATGTCTTCTATCAACTGAGCCCTTCTTCAGCTCTATTTGTGCCATAATTTTTTTCTACGGGTTCAATTCAGTATCTCTTTATTAGTTATTTGATGTACCCGTCAAACCTACAGTATTATTCCGTAGCTTGATATTTCAAACGCTTCTGTATTCTTCTTGTTTGTAATGATTCTAGGCGCTTCAGTCTGGAACCGCGCGACCGCTACGGTCTCAGGTTCGAATCCTGCCTTGGGCATAGATATGTGTGATGTCCTTAGGTTAGTTAGGTTTAAGTAGTTCTAAGTTCTAGGGGACTGATGACCTCAGATGTTAAGTTCCATAGTGCTCAGAGCCATTTGAACCACTTGTAATGTTTATCGCCGCCTTTCCCCTCGAAAAAGCTCCCCGCCCCACGTCATACAAACACTTCCACTATTAGGTGTTACACTATTTCTTCTTTTTCAAAAACACCTTCATTGGTATTTAAGCCTGCATTTTATATCCTTTAAGCA
This sequence comes from Schistocerca cancellata, assembly GCF_023864275.1. Lineage (NCBI taxonomy): Eukaryota > Metazoa > Arthropoda > Insecta > Orthoptera > Acrididae > Schistocerca > Schistocerca cancellata. Next base: position 515,239,242 of record NC_064633.1, read on the forward strand.
AAGTGTTCTGATGTCGTCAGAGGTGTTAAGTACAGTCGAATCACCACATACGAAAGCAGAAGCAACAATAAGATGGGATTATAACCTCCCGAAACCGCTCTTAATTCAACAAATAAGTCTTCTGCAACTGAAGCGGCTTATTAACTGATCCCACGATACTCAATTGCGGATGTCCTTTCAACCAAACGTTAGACAAGTAAGAAGAAAAATGAAGAAGGAAACGGACAACGACAGGGCTCTGAGTGTTCCGAACGAACTTAAAGTTTATATAGACTACAATAATTTCGTGTGGCTCAACTAGCTCGGTACAAGTCTTTCAATTTGACTCCAATTCGGCGACATACGTGTTTCCAACCCACTCACGTTATCCAACGGGGAAAGAGGACCTGCAGTTTAACGTGCATTCGGAACCACTTCCTATTTATGACGACTCTCCCCATCGTCGAGAGATGAAGGTTGGGTTAAACGAAGACTGAAAAATCCATGGTCCGACTGAGATTCAATTCCGCGACGTCTCGGTTTCCAGGCACGAGGTTTACCACTAGATCACCAGACCTGACATGTACGTAGGTAATTCGCCTACAGGTTTTGATATGTGAGTTCGCTAGTATATCTTTTGACTACACTGAGGTAGAAGCTTAATTTTTCTCCAGCGCCAAGCGATCACAGACCTTAGTATGCCACATACATTTCAACTTGACATCTCTGCCCGTTCCTGAGATGAGGAGGTCTTAGCACACGGGCAGACAGACAGATTGACAACTAAAGATAAAAATGTATTTACTGTCTGATATAATCACAAATTCATAATTTTCAGATTTTTTCCCTTTACTTGTACTGCGAAATCTCATGATTCTAGGTCCAGGAATGTACCCTATAGATACTGATGAGTCAATTTGCGGGTATCAAAATATGTGATATAAATGGCCGTATCATTTTGTTTCATTCACTCATAAGCTTAAATTTTTCTAGAGAACCACAGGACGGTAGATCTTAGTATCTGACACAAATTTTAACTTCATACCTCTACCTATTCTTGTAAAATAAGGGGGTCGTAACAGACTGGTGGGCAGATGGACTGACAACAAACGGCAAAAAAAAATTATGTGAAATTGTTGCTAAATTGAATGATCGTATGGCATAGTTGGCCCGGAGGTCCCATTCGGTTTCGGCCGCCAAGCGCAGGAATTATTTCAGTCCCCGAGCGGTGAAAATCTCCAACCCGGCCGGGAATCGAACTCGGGCCCAGTGCTTGGGAAGCAAGCACGTTATCATCCAGCTAAGCAGGCGGGCATATTGTTACGACTTAACAATTATGACTTTTTTCCTAGCTTCCTGTCAAATTTCGTGAGTCTACATCAACGGGAAGTACCCTATAGGTTTTGACGAGTGAGTCTGCAAGCATAGAATTGTGAGGCAAAAATGGTCGTATCTTTAGATTCCATTGACGCAGAACCTTGAATTCTTCCATTGACTCAGAACCATCGGCGTTCGTATGTTGACATAAATTTGGACTCGAAATCCCGGCCACTTCCTGAGAAAAGAGGGCCTTAACTGTCGGACAGACAGACGGACAACTATGTATCCTATAAGGGTTCCGTTTCTATCGGTTGAGGTATGGAGCCCTAAAAACGATAAATGTCTGATTTCCGTACGGGAAAGGGAGACCGAAGATCAGAGGAATAGATTACTGATTAGCAAGTGCGACAGGATTAAAATATCACGAATTACCTGCACTACAGCACGATTTTATGGCTAACTCTCTGTACGTCAAGTTAACAAAAAGTCCCTTTTAGTAGATTGAATCCGTAAGGCAGCTACAAGCACTGACTACCCAGACAGTGAAGCTGACATCATTAAAACAAATCGCCATAAAACATGAAACATTATATCAATAATCTGAAAACAAAATGCAACTTAACTCACATAAGGTACAACTTGTTGAATCCATACCAACTGATTCTCTTCACATCTCATAACAGTAAGCAAGAAAAATTTGCGATAAAAATTGTCGCATTACTCTATTAGCGTGCATGGGTTAGAGCGTACTTGTGGTTATCGAATGTCTTGGTAAAGAAGATGGAGTATGTAAGTCCGGTTGCATTTGATTCTGTAATTATTGAGAGTATATTTGAAAATTTGTGACGATACATCGTATTAATGGGTATTATTAATTGTAATTTCTTCACCTACGCAGATTCGCCTCAGAACGGAATTAACAGACCGAAACCGGTAGCCTAAGAATTGCCAATTTTGGCAGGGGAGTTACTTTATCATCAGGATCCATTGCAAGTACAATGACAATTAGGCTTGAGGTGAGGAAACTTGGATTTCATGATCGAGCGGCTGCACATAAGCTACACATCACGCCGGTAAATGCCAAACGACGCCTCACTTGGTGTAAGGAGCGGAAACACTGGGTGATTGAAAAGTGGGAAGACGTTGTGTGGAGTGACGAATCACGGTACACAATGTGACGATCCGATGGCCTGGTTCAGGTATGGCGAATGCCCGGTGAACGTCATCTACCAGCGTGTATAGTGCCAACAGTAAAATTCGGAGGCGGTAGTGTAATGGTGTGGTTGTGTTTTTCGTGGAGGGGACTTGTACCTCCTGTTGTCCTGCGTGCCACTATCACAGGACAGGCCGACACTGATGTCTTAAGAACCTTCTTGGTTCCCACTGTTTAACAGCAATTCGTGGATAGCGACTGCAACTTTCAACACGATCGAGTACCTGTTCATAACGCACTGCCTGTGGCGGGGTAGTTACACGACAATAACATCCCTGTAATGGACTGGCCTGCACAGAGTCCTCACCTGAATCCTAACGAATAGCTTTGGGATGTTTTTATAACGCCGACTTCGTGACAGGCCTCACCGACCGACATCGATACCTCTCCTCAGTGCAGCACTCCGTGAAGAATAGGCTGCCATTCACCAAGAAACCTTCCAGCACCTGATTGGGCGATGCTTGCTAGAATGGCAGCTGTCATCAAGTCTAAGGGAGGGCCAACACCATATTGAAATCCAGCATTACCGATGAAGTGCGCCACGAACCTGTAAGTCATTTTCAGCCAGGTGTCCGGATACTTTTGATCATATAGTGTATTAGCTCCCTTCACTCACACATACAAACAAAGATAAATACACCCACTTTTAAAAAACAAAAGTAAATTAACTTATCAAGAAAGTAATAATACAAAATGTATGTCCGTCTCTCTCTCTCTCTCTCTCTCTCTCTCTCTCTCTCTCTCTTTGTCTCTCTCTCTCTCTATCTCTCTCTCTCTCTCTCTCTTTCTTCCTAGTCGGAAAACATAAACGTTCATAGAACGGGAGTGACGCCTCCACCACTATCAAAACAACCAAAAGACGAACGCATACCGCAATAGCAAAACAAAACACTCTAAATGGTGAGAGGACAGGGATACTTCCCAACATACAAGTGTAAATGTGTTCAGTGGTGCGTGCAAATACTCAACACATACACGTGGAAGGCGAAAAAATGCCACAAAGAAACAAAAATAATGTAACCAAAAGAATAAAAACTTTGTAGTAATACGTAAAGCCTGTGAACAGTTAATGACCATAAAAAAACAAACTTGTAAGTTGAAAACCATATTGTTACCGTGACTACAGACGATCCTTTAAAACAAAACTAAAGACGTCTGCTTTTAATAAGGCTGTTACTATAGTTGCTGAAGACGGCAGTTAACCTACACAACTTAAAAACTTTTTCTTCAGGTTTCAGCCAGCTCTCGGTCCCGACAATAATGCGAGCAGGAAAAATTTCATGAAGCGCAGTAAATTCGGGAACTTCGTGACGAATATCATGATAGTTCACTGATAAAATTTTGACAGTCGAGCCATCCTTTCTCTGAGCGCGGCCTGATTTCGCTATCTGTGTGTCCACTGACGAGTGTTTATCAGAGTATCTCAAACGACCAGATAGGCTGAAAGTATCGCATGTGCATTCCACAAGTACTCTGCTACCCGAGTAGCTGCTTCCTTTTCGTAGAGCACCTCTGACCTTTCAAGAAGAGTCTTAAAATTCCCCATCCGACAACGCAGGCCCAGATATCTGCAGCCAAGACGAAGTCTTTAGTTGAGACCTTCCATTCGGCTCCAAACCAAAGGATCTCTGGAAACCTTGCGAAAGATGCTCCAATTAAAGTTCATGTAGAACAGTACAACTATAGCTAATTGCTACTGACTTTGGTACAATGATCCCAGTCCATAGGATAGGAATGGATGGCTTCAGTGTAGCAGCTCCTGGATTGCCGACGCATCAAGTTTTCCATGGCGTCTTGCGAAGTTTTGACTTTTAAGAAACTGTGCCCGAAGATATGCCTCTCACACGGGATAATATCGGGTCCATAAAGAGGATGTTCCAGGACCTCCCACTGATATTTCTGAAGGAGCTTGGGTGTCTTCTTTGCCTCAAGTGGCCTAGCGTTGTCCTAGAGAAGCAGTATGCCATTCGAGAACTTGCCCGTATGCTTGTTCTTGATGGTCGGTTTGAACCGTAGCAACTGTTGTAATACTGCACATTATTAACTGTAGCACGATGTGGTAGACTGTATATAAGTGCTTCTTCATCGGAAAAGAAATTGACCATCAATTTTCCAGCCTTCGGGATAGAGTGGACTGTTTTTGGACAAGGGGAGCCATCATACCGCCACTCCATGCTCACCTGTGTGGAGGCAGCGTGGAAGTGGTGACACCACGTTTCATCACATGTCACAATGTGAGCAATGAAATCCATTTCTTACTCCGTTTATCTCAACAGACATGTCATATAAGCGCCCATTCTCAGCACCTTCTGATTCTCTGAAAGACGCTTGCGCACCCACTGTGCACAAATTTTGCCATAATGGAACTTCTCGTGGAATATGTGATGTACAGTTCTTTCTCTGCAGTGTCACATTTTGTGTTCCGTCGCTTTGTCCGTATGCACTCTTCCACACCAGAAATCGTTGCGCTGGTGATGACAACGTGCGGCTACCCATGGCGTGGCATATCCGTGACGTTTATACGTACAGCCTTATAACGCTGACGCCCGCTAAATATTGTGCACTGTGCGAGACACTGCAATCCCTACTCTTTTTTCATCTTACGAAGAAATTGGATGAACGTTCTGTATGCTGGCCGGGAGGAATCCATCATGCAGCGAACTGCTGAAACAACTCTCCAGAAATGAGGAAATTGCAGCGAAGCCGTTAACTCCACTTGTGCAACTGGGAATACCAACACGCCATTTCTCGGCAAACACATTTTCACCCATTGGGATTACGTACAACGCAGCTACAGTAAAGGTCTCCTTTTCAGTTGGAGCATATATGTAGATCTCCATTTCCTCCAATAGGTTCAATACTTGTCCCTTCGGTGCCCTATTGCTACGCTTTGAAGTTATCTTGCATATTTCATGCTACATGTTCTTCCTTTGTGTATCGTGGGCACTTATCCTGGATGCAAATGTTTTCTCTGAAGCGAATCTTTAAGTCCCTCGCCGTCTGACCGATAGAAAACCTTCCACAGTCGTGGAAGTTGACCTTAAAGTTCCTGGATTCCAAATATTTATTACTGTTGTTGTCTGCTTTGTAGCGCAGCCTAGTTCCAGTTATACCTTGTGTCTTAAATCCAATTTTAGCTTCAGTTTCTTTCTCAAAACTTGCACAATTCTAAGTGTACCACTAAATGACATGACGATAAACGCTTATCGTCTGGACCTACTCTCTCTTCCTGTCCCATATTTTTTATGTATGGTTTGGCGATCCTCGCGAATGTATGTCCGGCGCCTTGTTTACAATTCCACCTCGCATGGTAACTGAGATTTGATGTTTTATGTATAACGTCTGACGTATTGTAACCTCTGTCCAAGTTTCACGACAGTCAGTACGTGATATCTCGAGCTAATGCTATTTCGCCGATTCTTGCACGTTCGTAGTGCGGCGAGTTGGCGGTTGTGTCTTGCTAGCTGTCGGCCTGCACGAGAACGCCGACAGCGCCTCGGGCGGCGGCGCAGTAATTGCCAGGCGACTCTTTATGAATTGTAGATGTGGCGCTCGGTCTCGGCGTGCGCATTCCTGCGGGCTGGCCCCGTCGCAATTAAAGTCGCTGCCACATCAAAGGCAGCAGCAGCCTGCTGCCTGCAGCCTTCGTTTATCGCTCGGTCACCGCCGCGACGTTTCGGAATGCGAGTGAACACTCGGCCGGCCGTGTCCCTGGCTGTCCCGGGACGTCGAGAGCCGGCGCTAGGAACGCCGCCAGCGAATTCCCCTCGCCACTTGCCACACGCCTCACTCTGCTCCACTCCCTTCCGAGAATGCACAGTGTACGTAAATGCCTTTAAATCGGTTCCTGGATTTCCAATTTGCCAACGCAACAAGCCTGTCTGCATAACCGAAGACGCTGAATGGTTGACCACCAGCGGAGGCCAAACTGATGGTTATCATCAGTGTTTTAACGACAACATGTTAAGTTCCACGTTCTTGTTTAGTGAAGAACATACAGTGTGTCCATGTAGTCCGGCTATAATTTCCAAAAAAATGAAATAAAAATTATTGGAGCATGTTGGTTTGTTGTAAAATGTTTAGTAGCTCTCAAAGATTTTTTCCGTTATGCCAGAATTTCAGTATGTGCTCCAGTCGTCACTCGTAGAATACTGGATTTCTGTCCAGGTGCGGGTCAGCACTGCAGCTTTGGCAGTTCCGATTCATTCTTTTATTCGAGCACGAAGAGTGGCATTGTCACTGAGTGGTGTTGCGAACACACGATACTTGACGTAACTCCATAAAGGAAGGTCTAATGGTGTGACATGTGGAGAGCGCGGTGGCCATGCGATGGGAACAATCACGACCCATCCACAATCACGACCCATCCACATGTCATTCAGAACACGCCCAAGTGCCAACTCCAGTGTGCGGGTGCACCATCGAGCTGGAGGACGATAGATGGCTACATCTCTGCAGTCTGCGGCAGCACGAACTGTTCGAAGTTTACAAGTAAACATTTCCGGTTATGGTTTTCTCTGGCAAGAAAAATGAGCCTCTCGCCTCGCCCCGTTGTACATTAGGCCACACCAAACATTACGGTTCAGATGATTTTAAAACTGGGTCAACCACAGCTAAAACAGTTATACATGATTTCTTGACAATTCATAGAGTGAACAGTTTTTAAATTAGAATTGTGTAGAGGTATATACACTTTTCATCGTTGACGATGGTCTTATTTATCAATTGACAAGGGTTTTGTATCAACTGAGGAGGGCGGAAAATTTTATCTAGCTACGCGGGTACTTACTCTGTGGCATTCTGTAACCTATGACATAGCATTTATGTTTGCACCAGAAGGTGCTACTTTAAAGTTGCGATAGCAGTATGGTTCAAATGGCTCTGAGCACTATGGGACTCAACATCTTAGGTCATAAGTCCCCTAGAACTTAGAACTACTTAAACCTAAGGACATCACACACACACATGCCCGAGGCAGGATTCGAACCTGCGATACCAGTAGTGTGGGTTTATAACTGACCTGAACATATGCAGATACAGCGCACCATTGGACTGTACTAATTGTCAAGCAGTCATGTATAATTATAGTTCAGGCTATCACCGACGTGTTCACGTGCGCTACGTGGGTTCTCCAAGCCTCAAATCCTAATGTTGTGGCGATTCTGGAACTGCAGAACGTTGCTTCGTCTGCACACAGGTACTTTTTCGGGCAGTCATTGTCAGCTTCTGTGGAGGTCAGCTTGGAACATGTGAATGCATACTGCAGAGGACGGTCGATTTGCTTCAATGCTTGGACAATTTGCCTATTGTACGCGAAAGGGCATTACATTTTATGAACAGTTGATTTTGCTTCCTGCTATTCACGTGACGAAATCACACATGGGGGCTGCGCTGAAATGCAGCTTCCACACTGTCGACACGTGCACGAGACACAAGGAGACTTCCCTTCGAGTAACGTCTTTGACACTACCTGTTTCTTTAAAGGTTTTGACTCACCTTCATGGGGTACACCGAGGCTATTCCACCTATTTCAAATGCGAGCACAATATAATATGACATGAAAATTTTTAGAAACTCTAGTATTGGCACCCACCCACCTTCACCTGTGTGGGTATAATGTCCGCCTCCACTCAGGTTTCAGTGCAGGCGAGAGTCAGTATGATACAATTATGAAATGTTAATCATGAATAAATTGCGGTATATACAAGCTCGAAACAAACATCTGAAAAAGGCAGAAATCACCATACATAAAAATGGTGGGGGTATTCCACCCAGTCAAGAGGCTATTTCACCCAATGTATTCCTATGTCGACATCACAAGCATTAACACAAGTAAATATTTTTCACATATTTGCACAATCACCAGTTCCTGAAAGCATGTAGTACATTGTCATCCAGAGGAACTGCTTATAACACTTGTTACTGCTTGTTTCATATCTTCCTCGGACCATGTAGCACTAGGCTTTTTCCTTCCGTAACTATGGACAATCTGAAACAAACCCATAAAATATGTTCTCTACAATTTCTCACTAAAACATCGGTTAAACTAATAATGTGACTGAGCGGAAATAGCCGCCATGGTTCAAATGGTTCAAATGGCTCTGAGCACTATGGGACTTCTGAGGTCATCAGTCCCCTAGAACTTAGAACTAATTAAATCTAACTAACTTAAGGACATCACACACATCCGTGCCCGAGGCAGGATTCGTACCTGCGATTGTAGCGTTCGCGCGGTTCCAGACTGTAACGCCTAGAACCGCTCGGCCACTCCGGCCGGCAATAGCCCCCATGTACGGGGCGAAATAGCCCCATGTGCAGACATTTCGAAAGACGCGGCAAATCAGAGCTGTGGATAAGGCCAGCAACAATTGTTGATACACAAACTCCGTAATCTGTGTTCTTATACAGGTAAGAGTAAGAGTTTAAAATTTCACGATATTGTGCATGGTACACATTCATTTGTTAGGTTGTGTTCTTTACCTGTGGCAATAATCTATACCAATTCACTTACCTCTACAGTTAGTTCTTCTGTCCCATAAATAACGCAACTGAAAGCGCTCTTACTATAACCACATGCGGCGATACAGAAAGACTGGTACACAAAGGAAGGCAAAACGACCTTGACTCTATGAGGAACTAGCAATTGATCCAACATTTCTTATTTGAGGCGGATTAGCCCCGTGAGCAGAATAGTGCTTGTTTTTGCCGTTGCTGCCGTCCTATACTGGAGTCGATACGTTAGCAGTCCAGTCGACACATTGCTTCTTCTCCTGGTCTCGCGCCACAAATCTGCAACATAGGACAAAGGAAAAAAAGTAACTGAGTGCTGCTAAACGTTTTACAACAAACCACGATTCTGTGTATCTAATAGTTTCCAACTTATGGTCTTCTTTAAATGACATTTCGGACACCCTGTACAATATTCCATCATCTTCTAGGCGAGCATCGGAGACAGCAACCATTTCTCTTCCGATATTTCAGCTTTAGACCTTTACCATCTTCAAAGTGAGTTGGTGACTCAATTCTGAGGCTCCAATCGAGACATTTAATACGCTGAAGTGGGAAAATCACGTGATTCAAAGCTATACAGTGAAGTAATATGAGCATGCGTCACAGATAACGCAATAAACACAAAAGCGTCTGTCATACATAAAACTTATTCGTCAAAGATGGAAATGCTGGTTGCGTGTAGTCTGTGCAAACATAGACTGGTTGCAAATTGTGAGTGCTTATCACATAGATCGTTGATCATTAATAATGGTGGAAGCTGTCAAAATGCTAGGCAATGAGGACTAACAACAAAAAATTATTTCAGGGTGCAGACATGAAATAAAGCACTGTAGAGGGGGAAGCCATCTCCTCGGTTGAACAGGTCGACTGCCAGTTGTATTTTCACAATTTTGCTTGACGAGTAAATCCCAGTAGGGTTAGGCAGTGGTCATATTATCACTTTTGTGTTATCGGCGGAATGACCAGTGTACGTACAGTGTTTTAAAAGGAGGCTGGGGTGTTGTTCGGTGCACCGTTCTTGTACGGTGTCTGCCATTTCCCCTATATAACTGTTATCACACTGATAAGGCTGGTATATATTGTAATGTCCACGCCTGTACTTTATTCAGAATCATATTCGCGACAGCGCTGTGCTTGGAACGCGAATGAAAATTCTCGTGATATTAATAAAAAGGACTTCATCGATGCTATAATAATAAATAATTATTGTCAATGACATAATTTAATAATCTGTAAGAAATTATATCTCAGACAGTACCCATGGAAAAAGATAATGAAAATTTTCATCTTTTGTTATCTATGATTGTTTTAGAATAATCCTTTTTCTTGTTCGAACTGATGTACTGTTCGTATGTGATTGATGTCTCGTAACACAGCGGTCTGTCAAAAACTGTATTATGTTGTGAGCGTGTGGTTGCTATTCTGTCATTCTGCGCAACGGATTAATCTGAGATGTACCTTTTACCCTGTGGCTCCTGCAAGATGCAATTTCCACCCCCACACTACTACAGAAGTCAGACAGACGCCCCTACCGTTCTAAAGAGAGATTTCTGAAAAACTTTCAGCAATAAATATCTTCTGGAGTCGTCCGCTGTAAGGAAATGGCACAAAAATTCACAAAATTTCTTACGTAACTAGTGGGATACTTGGATACTGGAGTAGTGCTAGTTAGTGCAAGAAAAACATGAAACTAACGAAAATTATTATTTATTTCGCAAAAAATTTGAGAAATCACAATGGCACTTTTAGTTATGAACTGAACAAGTTATTTCCAGGTTCTTTTCGGAATGTGAAGTTACCTCTTAAGGATAGGATTCGCTACTGAAATTTATATACAAAGTCTAAGATTGTTATTGACTTGGCAGAATGGCTGAGAGCCGCGCCTACTCAACTTGAATAATTATCCATTAGAATGTTGCTACGTATGGTCGAGGCTGTCGCGTGTGAAATGCAGTGAAGTGTATTGTTGTGGAGGAAATATGGGGCTCGCAAGAGCTGTAGCACACAATACCGTAAGCTGCGATGACTGCTGTCTGTGCCACTTGCTGCTGACAAATAAGATAACTCTCGTTCTATCTGGATTGACCTTCACCTATCAAACTCTCCCTACGCCTTGATGATGTCGAGGACTCCATTCGCCCCTAGTCCAACTATTGGCGTGGTACACATGCCAGATAACCAGTCCACCGCGATGCCACTCAAAAACTCGCTCTCAGGCGTTTAACTATAATTCTGTCCGTTCACACCGCACAATAAGTGTGGCAGCCAACACAGTGAACAACGCTTAATCGCAAGGACTCAATATAGAGTTCAAAATGGTTCATATGGCTCTGAGCACTATGGGACTCAGCTTCTGGGGTCATCAGTCCCCTAGAACTTAGAACTACCTAAACCTAACTAACCTAAGGACATCACACACATCCATGCCCGAGGTAGGATTTGAACTTGCGACCGCAGAGGTCGCACGGTCCCAGGCTGTAGCACCTAGAGCCGCTCGGCCACTCTGGCCGGCCAATATAGAGTCACACTCCGATTCGCTCTCGACAGAGGTGCTCTCCCAGTGAAGTACTAAGGAGAGACTTGTTCCTCGCTCTTTGAGTACACGTACGAGTGCACACACTCTTGTTATGTGTTCTCGCTCGAAGAGCGACAACAGAATGGCCCCTCTCCACGCCAGACATGAAGGGGTATATCTTTCGGTCTCTTTCATTTCTCCTTCAGATCAAGGCATCAGGAATATCGTCTGCCAATCAGCATTGCTCTTCTAAAACGGGAGAATGACGTTTCGTTTAAGGCGACCAATCCGGAAATCTGTAGCATCGGCGTTTGGCGTTTGCTGTCTCCCTGTAAAAACCTCTGAAACTGCGTGCTATGTTTGTAAAGTATGCATAGGCTGGGCGCTCCAACAATGTAGGGGAATTTGCTTTTAAGCCAAACACAGGGTTGTTCTCGCCTTTCACTCGGGCAAACGCTGTCCGCTCCATGGGCGGTCGCCGTCTGACGTAGAAAGGCTGAATAGTCCTCTGAAGGGACCAGCCTCTCGGCGTGCAGTCCGCCTCTCCTGATCGAAAAGCTCTTGTGAGCGTCGTGTCTTGAATGTGTGTGTTTATGCCAGCCTCGAGTATCTCAACCTCAGTGCGCACTTGTTATTTGCGAATAGTTTACATGAATTCATACAACATTGACTTTATCTTATCGAGTCTGAGTTCGAATGAAGCGTCTTGATGTGCGAAATATGATTGTGAGGGAGGAATATGTAAGCAATGAAGGTCAGGAGACGACGACGTCTTGCAATGTTGTTACTTAATATTTGAAAAACGTAGTTTCTTTGTCACTGAAATGAGTCTTCATTGTTTCGAGTTTTGTTTCATTATGATTCTTGTCATATATAAATGTCGAGTTTTTCTGATCAGCTACAAAGGAGCGCAGCCATTAGCGCTATGGATCTACAGCGCTATTGATCTACAGCGCTATTGATCTACAGCGCGGTTTATTGTTAAATGCTGAATAACGAGCGACTAAATGGTTCAAATGGCTCTGAGCACTGTGGGACTTAACATCTGAGGTCATCAGACTTAGAACCATGTAAACCTAACTAACGAAAGGACGTCACACACATCCAAGCTCGAAGCAGGATTCGATCCTGCAAACGTAGCAGCCGCGCGGCGCCGGACTGAGGCGTCTAGAGCAGCTCGACCACAGCGGCCGGCAACAAGCGATTAAAATTGAGAAATGCTTTTAAATGTTAATGCATATAATAAAGGTACAAAAAATATCTAATATATATTATTTGCTAGTAATAAAACATCGATAGGTGATTGTCTTATGTTAGCCGCCATCTTAATGAAATATTGCAGCGGCAGTTTTAAATGGAATTTTTGAACAGACATAAATGTTGTTGGTCATTATCGCGATAATAATTGTGTATTGGTCGCCCAGACTCCACTCACAGGTAATAAATTCCAGTTAGACTGTGAATAATCTTTAAATGTAGTGAACTTCTAAGAATGCAAACAGCATCTTACATGATGAAAATGGTTATCTGCTGATGTATGAAGCTTGGTTACTTCGTAACAACTTTTATGAAAAATTTTGACAGGAGAAAAGTACATTAGTGTTGTGTGCGTGCGGTACTGTGCGAAAAAACTATTCATTTTGCTTAAAGCTAAGATTAGGTTAGGTTAGTGTATAACGTCCCGTCGACAACGAGGTCATTAGAGACGGAGCGCAAGCTCGGGTTAGGGAAGGATTGGGAAGGAAATCGGCCGTGCCCTTTCAAAGGAACCATCCCGGCATTTGCCTGAAACGATTTAGGGAAATCACGGAAAACCTACATCAGGATGGATGGAGACGGGATTGAACCGTCGTCCTCCCGAATGCGAGTCCAGTGTGCTACCACTGCGCCACCTCGCTCGGTAAAAGAAAAGAGTTGCCGCCTCGAATAACAGTAGCGGTAAATTCGATAGACGATCTGCAAGTAGTAATGAGACTGAAAATTGCTAAAAATCATTACTCTTGTATAGTTGAGATTACTTATCATAGATATATCTTGTTTACTGGTTATATATGATCACTTTTGTGAATGAACTTAGTGCCATTTACCTGCTTGACAGACAAAATTGCTACAAGAATCAAATTTTCACTCTGCAGTGAAGTGTGCTCTGATTTGAAACTTACTGGCAGATTAAAACTGTGTGCCGGACCGAGACTCGAGCTCGGGACCTTTGCCTTGCGCGGGTAAGTGGGGTAGTTGCTCTATCAACTGACCACTTGCCAGCGAAAGGCAAAGGTCCCGAGTTCGAGTCTCGGTCCGACACTCAGTTTTAATCTGCCAGGAAGTTACAAAATTGCTACAAGTTTCCAGGTGGAGATTTCTTTAACAAAATAACTATCATTAGCCGGACAGAGAGGCGAAAGACGAGGAGATGGACACAGACGAGAAGATTAACAGAGAGATGAAGAAGGAGAGGTGAAAGAGGAGGGGATGGATCGTGAGAGGGGCGAGGAGGTGGAGGCGGAAGTGGATAGAGGGGAAAGAGGGAAATGGACAGAGAGAGGAGCAAGAAGAGATGGACAGAGAGAGGGAGAAGGAAGAGACTGACAGAGAAAGGGGGGAGGAGGAGATGAACTAATAGAATATCGGAATCAACAAATTTTTCGCCAATGCCGGATCTCTGAGCCACCAAATTAGTAAGTGGTCTCTTGTGCCCTTGTCCCACATCGGTCGCAGCTTCAGTAACGTATTTGTCATCGTTAATTTAAGGGGTGGCTGGATGTCCTTCCTGCCGCCACCTGCCCACTGGATGGATTGTGTGTATCTCAACAGTCTACAGGTAGTAGCTTTCATGTGAAAGTGCGGGAAAGTTTTCTAATTATTTGCGAATCGTGTAAATCAGCTGGGACTTGGGTACCCGCCCAACATTCGACAAGTGGGATGTGGGAAACCACACAGAAACCAGATCCAGGATGTCCGGCACACCGACCCTCGTCATTAATCCCGTAGCGGATTCTATTCGTGGCTGGCGTATTTCCCTGTCCAGAAAAACCGTTATAACACACACGGCTATCCGGGATGGCTTATAGATTAGTAAATGTTATTTAAATAAATAGCTTCTCAAGGAAGATACTGTAATGAATCCATCAAGAGATACAGTACGAGTATAAAATGGTTCAAATGGGTCTGAGCACTATGCGACTTAACTTCTGAGGCCATCAGTCGCCTAGAACTTAAAACTAATTAAACCTAACTAACCTAAGGACACCACACACATCCATGCCCGAGGCAGGATTCGAACCTGCGACCGTAGCGGTCACGCGGTTCCAGAATGAAGCGCCTTTAACCGCATGGCCACACCGGCCGGCAGTACGAGTATAGCGTCCTAAAGTGCTCCCACGTGGTGCTAAGGAATGGGTCAGCAGAGGCTCATGAGGAGCTCTGCGAAAAATTTTAAATCGCTTCAACGAAAACGAGGAATTTGCTGAGAGCATAGCGTCGTGTGGTGTGTCATCATTTCGCTAACGAGACAAAGTGAAAATACGGAACTATCGGATTTGAAGAAGCGGGAAATCGAAGGTTAACATTCTAAGATATTCGTGACACTCAAAATTTAACGTTCTTTGTGAATGCAAGAAACTCGTTGGTCTGGACGTAATGACGTTTGTCATGTTTTATTGTAATAGGAAGATGCGCAGCTCTTACATTAGAAAAGTAACATTTTCTATTATGTGGAAATCCTCACGGACAAAATTTTAACCTCTGCATTGTGTGACATTTGGTTCCAGTTTAACTACTGTACCGTAATTTTCAAGACAATGGTCCCATACTATCCATGTCTAGACACTATAACGGCACTTGGAGCCTACCTGATACTACTTTCTTGTCACTATATCTTTGGCTCAAGGTAGTTATATTCGTACTGTGTAAAGCAAGAGGTTATCCCAGCCAGATAGCATCATAGCTAATAGCTTTCAATTACGAAATGCCAACGGCTGAACTATCCGACCATACAGATCACTTCCGAGGTACGAAGTGATCCTGACCTGTCTCCGAACTCGGCACCGTCGTCTAACACATAGCTTCTTGAAACTTAATACCAACTTAAAACGATTTATGTCGAACCGCGGCTCGAATCCGGGATCTTTGCCTTTCGGTAAGTATAGCTAAATTGTGTCTCAGAGCATTCACACAAGGTTGGCGCCGGTGACGACACCTACAACGTGCTGTCATGAGGAAAGTTTCCAACCAATTTCTCATACACAAACAGCAGTTGACCGGCGTTGCCTGGTGAAACGTTGTTGTGATGCCTCCTGTAAGGAGGAGAAATGCGTACCATCACGTGTCCGACTTTGATAAAGGTCGGATTGTAGCCTGTCGCGATTGCGGTTTATCGTATCGCGACATTGCAGCTCGCGTTGGTCGGGATCCAATAACTGTTACCAGAATATGGAATCGGTGGGTTCAGGACGGTAATACGGAACCCCGTGCTGGGTGCCAACGGCCTCATATCACTAGCAGTCGAGATGACAGGCATCTTATCCGCTTGGCTGTAACGGATCGTACAGCCACGTCTCGATCCCTGAGTCAACAGATGGGGATGTTTGCAAGACAACAATCATCTGCACGAACAGTTCGACGACGTTTGCAGCAGCATAGACTATCAGCTCGGAGACCATGGCTGCGGTTACCCTTGACGCTGCATCACAGACAGGAGCGCCTGCGATTGTATACTCAATGACGAACCTGGATCCACGAACGGCAAATCGTCATTTTTTTCTGATGAATCTTCCGTTTACAGCATCATGATGGTCGCATCAGTGTTTGGCGACATCGCGGTCAACGCTTATTGGAAGGGTGTATTCGTCATCGACATACTGGCGTATCACCCGGCGTGATGGTATGGGATGCCATTGGTTACACGTCTCGGTCACCTCTTGTTCGCATTGACGGCACTTTGAACAGTGGACGTTATATTTCAAATGTGTTAAGACCCGTGGCTCTACCCTTCATTCGATCCCCGCGAAACCCTACATTTCATCAGGATAATGCACGACCGCATGTTGCGGGTCCTGTACGGGCCTTTCTGGATACAGAAAATGTTCGACTGCTGCCCTGACCGACACATTCTCCAGATCTCTTACCAATTGAAAACGTCTGGTCAATGGTGGCTGAGCAACTGGCTCGTCACAATACGCCAGTCACTACTCCTCATGAACTGTGGTATCGTGTTGAAGCTGCATGGGCAGCTGTACCCGTACACGCCATCCAAGCTCTGTTTGACTCAATGCCTAGGCGTATCAAGGCCGTTATTGCGGCCAGAGGTGGTTGTTCTGAGCACTGATTTCACAAGATCTATGCACCCAAATTGCGTGAAAATGTAATCACATGTCAGTTCAATGAACACCCTTTTATCATCTGCATTTCTTCTTGGTGTTGCAATTTTAATGGCCAGTAGTGTATCTTGGCCAACTCTTAGAGGAAGAACACTCTTAAGTTCACCTTTTCGAATGAATTCGCATGACCCAAAGCACCGACCGTCGAACGCTTCCTACGTGAAAGTGTGAAGATATACCGTGACGATCTCATTGGCAGACACCTATCGATCATTAGCAGTGTTGTTTATGTTGAGATGGCTTGCAACACTGCCTACAACGATATTATACAACAAACTCGACATGGACTAAAATTTCGACACTCCGACAGCAACGACAGGCTTCTGGATGTAGTCGACGCAGGACTCGGCCTTTGAACGGTCCGTGTTTTCGAGCTGCCTTTCTGGGTGCATGAAGACGAAGTCATTGCTGCGCCAAGCCCGAATGGAAAAATCCACTATCAGGTAGCCGAAACATGGGCACAATTTACGACGTATTCTATGCTTCATGGTGTCAGTCTGAATGGATCTCAAACGGTACGTCCCATCACACGTTTCTATAGGCGGCTGTCGAGCAGTGGTGATTTACAATCGCTAACTTGTATCGGTTGTGGCAAAGAAGGCCAGGTCCGTAATGAATGCCTGCAAAGCCGCATGACGCAACTACGGCATGACGACACGAACACCGACCGAACCACAACCGCCCTTCCAATCACATATGCGGTGAGACTCCACGTCCAGCCCTCACAGGACGCATTCCATAAGCGTCTCTCAGGACAGATACATCCGGAAGCGTCACAGCACTTTGCCACCGGCAGTGCCGCCCTCCCAGGGTTCACAAGGATACCAGCGGTTGTCTTATAGAGACTGAAGACCGCATAATAGAAGCCGCAGCTTTTGTACCGGAGCGACGCGTTTCTTTTCCTTCCTTAGACACCAATACACATTGCCGGAAGCAAAAGTCACGTAAACGCCGAAGGAAACGCCGCAGAATCGGCCACTGAGCCACGTTGGCAGGACGAAAAGGTGGCGCATAGATCTGAAGGCATACACGAGAAATCTTCTCCGACTGCCACGGAGACACGTCCTCCACAAGATGGGGAGCCGTCCAACAGAGGTTCTGAAGAACCGATCCAGGAAGACATGGAACCCAGCGCGCCCGTCGTCGCCGAAGCCATTTAGCCGAATCGGCTAGCGCCTCCAGGTCTCACCAGTGTTGAAACTGACGTACCGTTTTCATGGACAGTTGACGTGGGTTTACCACCTCCACCCGACGCGGCAATGATATTTGTTACCCCGTTAGATCAACACTAACATGGTGGACGTTCCCTCCACAACAACCTTCACCAGCTATACGCATATTGGCAACACGGATCCTCCAGGTATACTGAATAGCTACCATCAACACCAACAGTATCGGCTCCCAAGTTACACTTCAGCTGCTCCGTGACACGCTAACGGCAGCGGACATCGACATCGACCTACTACAAGAACTGAGGACAGCAATTTGGACCGGGTCTTGCGGACACGAGATATACGCCGTCCCAGCGGATACATCCTCCTCCAAGCAAAGATTGCAGTTTTAAATGTAGAATGTCTCCCAACGGCGAGAGGGGTGGCCTTAACAACTGACGTAATCAGGATCATCAATATCTATACCCTATCGGGCACAGATAAACGGAGGAATCGCTCCCAGTTGTACGCAGAAGATACCACGTCTTTATTTCTTGGCAGATTCGATCATCTTACAGTGGGCTTAGATTTGAACTGTGTTCGCTTTCACGTTAACCGCCTTCGTCTCGTTTACACTAGGAGATTGGTACACGATGACCGCCTGGAACATTCACACATCACAAGCCACTCTGCCATCCCACTCGATGGAATATATATAGCTGACACTCTAACATCCGAGGAGCCTCTCGATGCGGAACGTTGGCCGTCTGCCTCTTCGGATCTATACCATCAACCTACATAGACTATGTACACGCCGCAGTGCACGACCTTGGAACCTCGACGTCACGCTACTGCGAGTCCTTGAATGTCGACAATAGGTCATAGAAAAATCGTAAGCTTGTGTTAAACAAATCGTGCGTTACGAGACCACACTGCAATGATGGCTAATGTGCGCCGAGCCGACCATCCACCGCACTTTGACACAACTGGAAGGAGCCGTTATACGTGGATGTGGCCAAGACAGTATTAAGGGTGAAGACCTCTGATGCATCATTTCATTCGAAATCGCCGACATCTACAGGTCTTAAGGTCAACATTTGACCTACCTCAGGGACGACGGCTGACATCGGAAGCTCCCATCGCTGAGACCTCCACAACGCACTACAGATGTCTCAATTAAGAAATACCTGCCCGTACAGAGACTATTGCCGAGGTTCCCCAGGAGATCCATCGTATACTAGACTCTTCACGCTGCAGAAGCTGTCCTCCTTACTGCAAAAGTGATCACCGACGATATCCTTGGAGCTGTGGCCAAATGATCACTGATTTGGTCCCCCGGTCGGGATGGTTTACAAATGAGTTTTACAGAACCTTCCAAGATTTGATGTTGCCAGAATGGAGAGACATGTACTGGGAACTTTTGTCCGGCGCAGCACCTCCGTTACCAATGTTCATGGAAGGCTTACTCGTACCAGTTCCCTCGATCATGTTACTCAATTCCGATTTCAGGATTTTCACACGCCTTCTAGCTACGCGACTCAAACATGTATTACGGTAAATCCGTAGGCGGTGATAATAACATACAGACTGCCCTTAATGAGTATCGATAAGTGATCTCTGTGGCAACACACTCCTGACTGCCAAGCGCTTTGATCTTCAACGACTTCAACCAAGCGTTTGACAGTGTCAATAATGCATTCCTCAACGCAAATAATGGAACACATGGCGATCCCCACGACACGCAGGTAATTATGCAGCTGCGAGGAACAACGTCCAGGCTTCTCGTCAACGGAAGAATTGCAGAGCCAATACAGATCGAACGCTCAGTGTGGCAGGGTTGCCCACTCTCGACCGTGCCTTATGAGAGTGCGAAGGGACCACCCATCTGCGGATTATGGCGACGCTTGACAGGCATTCGATTCCAGAACCATGTCTTCCATTGCCGAGCCTATGCGGACGACTTGGTCCTCGTCGTACGTTCAGCGGCTGACGTACAAGCTGCGATGCAGTGGATTAACCGTTACAGTGCAGGGACAGGGATATGAACGTTGCAAAATCATGCGCCATGAAAATCGGCCGCGGCCTTCCCACCTACGGCGTAGCTCCTTTCAACTGGCGGACATCCTCCGTTGTCTCGGAGTGGTGTGCGCGCGAAACATTCACCGTACCTCGCCGATATATTTTCATACAGAAGCACCTAATATGCCCGCTGAATATGTGCCAGAGAGTCACATGCGTCAATACCCATCTGGCAGCCCGGAAACCCACATTGCGCAGATTCTGCCCATCACTGCTATAATAGCAGCCATACTACAGGCGGATTTCGGGTATTTCACGCTTTCCGGACACATCTTCAAATTCCAGTATGATGCCCGCACTTTACCATAGCGGAATGGTGGTCTTCATATGGTTAAGATCAGAGCTAGTACCATGGCACTGTACACCAATACTATGCTCCTGTTATGAAGAAGCCATGATATTAGTTTCGTGGAATGTTGACCAACGACTTCGCACCTGCTTCGAGACGCCCGCCAACATCATTGGCAGGTATACCACCTCCGATGTCACACAACACACGGTTCTCTTTGGAATACAGCAACATATGCACTGAGCTCCCCAGCACTAGAAAGACGACCACCTGCGACATCTACCGTCTTCTCCGACCATACCTACCCCGAAACCCCTTGAAGCTTGTCACCGTAGTTTTAATGACCTACAGTTTGGAAAACGATCCATCAGCCATGTTGCACAACTGACACCACCGCGACGTGGTACATTCTCGTCAACGGCCAACATACTACAAGTCAGAAACTGCATCGCATCGCGCTGGTGGACTTACCGCTGTGCCTCAAGTGCAGTGTCTAAGATACAAATCTACACCGTTTCGAGTGGGGGCAGCAGCAGCTGTCTGGACCCTTGTACAGAAGATAGTGGCTTTCTACCTCCGAGTACCCCTACATCACATTTCTCCTACCAAGCTAATATACCCTGAAGCATCTTACTTTCCATCGTCTATGCGAAAAGACATCATATGGATCAGTGGCATGGCTATCAACTGACTGTTCCGGGACGATATCGTCGATCCGGCGGACTTATGGACACATCTCCAAGTACAACATCACAACTCTATCGGGCCACTTTCGTGAACTATTTACAGAGTTTTTTCACCAACCCCTACCCCTCTCAGGAGCTGGAATCTCGACGAAACGCGCCAACCAAGACAGGACGATCCCACGTCCCTCTTCCAACGATAGAACGGACGTTGTTCTGACGGCGCGACAATGTCGAGCATGGAGCTGGAAGTCTCCCTAGTTTCTTTCTTTTTCTCTTCATTTTCTAAACATTTTTCCTTATGCATGTTCATTCACGAGTGGCTCTGAATCTGCAGCCTTATTTGTTTTCCTTTCTCGTATGCTTCACTACAAAAAAATAAAAAAATAAAAAAATAAATAAATAAAATAAAAAAGTGGCGTTTGAACGCATGCTTATTTACGTTTTCAGGAAATATTGCTTATTTTATGAAGAAAGTTGTGTTTTATTATCAAACAATAGATTTTTCATTGTTTTATCATTTTCTGAGAAAAAAAGACAGTAGACGACTTGCCCGCGTAAGGAAAAAGGTCCCAGGGTTGAGTATCGGTCCATCACACAGTTTTAATCTGCCAGTGAGTTACAAATCAGCTCACATGGTATCATGGCTGCATATTCCAGCGAGACGAAGCCTCCTCACATACAAATGGCTGAGCTCAACATTTTGAGAGCACTTTATATTATGGTGTGAGGGCAGAATCAAATTTAGGTGGGGCTGTGCCCTCTATTTCAGCTGACGATGGGAAGTGCGCTGTATATATTTTAAAATTTTATGAAGTGTCCTCATTCCGGTTTAAGAATTTAGCCTGTGGACATTAGTGGGTTGCAGAGTGGCTGGCTCACACTTTTTCTTCTAGCTCTCAGTCATCCTCAAAAATTCTTTGTACTCCTTTTTCCTTCATTATTAAAAGTTTCATATCTGAAAAAATACATAATTTCATAGCTTTAGCTGTGTGTGTGTGTATGTGTGTGTGTGTGTGTGTGTGTGTGTGTGTGTGTGTGTGTGTTTAGGGCGTTTTTATAACTTTTTATTTGTGGTTAAGGCTTTACTGTTTTGCGAGTGTTATTCACACTCATCTCATAAAATTTTAGTATGGTCGCCAAAGACCTTGCTGCACTGCGCCAAAACCATTATACCTGGGGGATCAAAAAATTTCCGTTTGAGGACGTTGGTGCAGTTTTAACTCAACAAAGCATTCGACAGAGTAAAATAGTGCAAGATCCTAAAAATTCTGAGAAAAATTGGGGTAAGCTGTAGGGGAAAAGAGTGATACACAATTCTGCAAGAACCAAAAGGGAGCAATATAAGAGAAAGACCAAGCACAAAGTGCTTGGATTAAGAAGGGTGTAAGACGAAGAGTGGGATTAAAATACAAGGAAGAAGGACATCAATCATAGGATGTGTTGATGACATTGCTATCCTTAGTGAAAGGGAAGAATAGAATGAACAATAAAATGAGTACAGAATTTACTGATTCAGAGTAAATCAAAGTAACATGAAAGTAATGAGCTGTAGCAGAAGTGAGAACAGCGAGAAACTTTAGATCAAAACTGGTGTTCACAAATTCTGCTGTTTAGGCATCAAAATAATGCATGACGGACAGAGCAAGAAAGACTTCAAAAGCAAACGAAGTGCTGGCAAAAAGGGCATTCCTGACCGACGGAAAGCTACTCATATCAAATACAGGCTTTAATTTGAGCAAAAATTCTAAGAATGTACTGTTGGAACCCAGCATTTCATGGTAAAGAAACTTGAATTGTGCGAGAACCGGAACGGAGGAAAAACGAAGCATTTGAAATGTTCTGCTACAGGAGAATGTTGAAAATTAGACGGATTGGTAAGATAAGTACTGAGGAGGTCCTCCGCGAAACCGGCGAGCAAAGGAATAGTTAGGAAACACTGAGGGCAGAGACGTGTTAAGACGTCAGGGAATAACTTCCATGGTACTGGAGGGAGTAGTAGAGGATGAAACCTTTAGAGGAAGACAGGGACTGGAATACACCCGGTAAACAATTAAGGAAACAGGTTGAAAGCGCTGCTCTGAGATGAAGAGGTTGGCACAGGAGACGAATTCGTGGTGGATCGTATCAAACCAGTCAGAGGAATGATGACTCAAAGCATCAATAAGTAGGCAAAGAATTAGGGTGGCATTCGTGTCTTTCCGACGTGCGTGCGGTAAATGACGAAACCTGAACGAAGCCGACGTTATTACCAAATACGTTCAAACGTGACCAATTGTCACACGTTTAGTGGTTGTCGAAGGACAGACACCTGTAGAACTCCATCGAAGAATGGAGAATCTGTATGAAACTGCATGTCTGTCGAAAACCATCACTGTGGAATGGTGCGCCAAAAGTGCTGCTGCTACATGACAACTTATGTCGTCATATAACAAATGTCGTAAGTTACGCCAACTCAAGTGAAACGCACTACAACACCCGCCAGTTACACTACTGGCCATTAAAATTGCTACACCAAGAATAAATGCAGATGATAAGCGGGTATTCATTGGACAAATATATCATACTAGAACTGACATGTGATTACATTTTCACGCAATTTGGCCTTGACATGCCTGCGCAATGGGTCAAACAGAGCTTGGATGGCGTGTATAGGTACAGCTGCCCATGCAGCTTCAACACAGTTCATCAAGAGTAGTGACTGGCGTATTGTGATGAGCGAGTTGCTCGGCCACCATTGACCAGACGTTTTCAGTTGGTGAGAGATCTGGAGAATGTGCTGGCCAGGGCAGCAGTCGAGGATTTTCTGTATCCAGAAAGGCCCGTACAGGACCTGCAAAATGCGGTCGTGCATTATCCTGCTGTAATGTAGGGTTTCGCAGGGATCGAATGAAGGGTAGAGCCACGGGTCGTAACACATTTGAAATATAACGTCCACTGTTCAAAGTGCCGTCAATGCCAACAAGAGGTGACCGACACGTGTAACCAATGGCACCCCATACCATCACGCCGGGGGATACGCCAGTATGTCGATGACGAATACACCCTTCAATGTGCGTTGACCGCGATGTCACCAAACTCGGATGCGACCATCATGATGCTGTAAACAGAACCTCGATTCATCCGAAAAAATGACGTTTTGGCATTCGTGCACCCAGGTTCGTCGTTGAGTACACCATCGCAGACACTCCGGTCTGTGATGCAGCGTGAAGGGTAACCGTAGCCATGGTCTCCGAGCTGATAGTCCATGCTGTTGCAAACGTCGTCGAACTGTTCGTACAGGTGGGTGTTGTTTTGCAAACGTCCCCTTCTGTTGACTTAGGGATCGAGTCGTGGCTGCACGATCCGTTACAGCCATGCGGATAAGATACCTGTCATCTCGATTACTAGTGATACGAGGCCGTTGGGATCCAGCACGGAGTTCCGTATTACCCTCCTGAACCCACCGATTCCATATTCTGCTAAGAGTCATTGAATCTCGACCAACACGAGCAGCAATGTCGCGATACGCTAAACCGCAATCGCGATAGGCTACAATCCGACCTTTATCAAAGTCGGAATCGTGATGGTACCCATTTCTCCTCCTTACAGGAGGTTTCACAACAACGTTTCACCAGGCAACGTCGGTCAACTGCTGTTTGTGTATGAGAAATCGGTTGCAAACATTCCTCATGTCAGCACGTTGTAGGTGTCGCCACCGCCGCCAACCTTGTGCGAATGCTCTGGAAAGCTAATCATTTGCATATCACAGCATCTTCTTCCTGTCGGTTAAATTTCTCGTATGTACGACGCCATCTACGTGGTTTAGCAATTTTAATGGCCAGTAGTGTAAATTAGCATTAGAAGATTACCAGTGGCAGATTGGAGAAGCAGTTCACTGTAACTTGGAAATTTCTTGTTGTACGGTGTATAGAGTTCCAAGTTGCGCGACGCATTACAACAGTTCTGCCTTTGCTGTAAGAGCCAACGTGAGACGCGAGAATAGTGTTGTACTGGCAATCGCTGCTCGGTTCACACCTTCTCATTTACGGGCTGTCTGCGAGTAACCGCTTCGTGGCGACGCCTGAAGGCGTATTTGCGCTCTGTTGTTGCGTGTTAAACCGATAAGCGCAGCTCCCTGGCACGCCTGCAGGAACGGCGGCAGGCGGTTCGTCCTCGGCTGCGGCCGGCTGTCTGGAAGGAGATCTCCAGCGGCGATTCTGGCGCCGTCCGTGCAGCCGGGAGCAGCGGAGCGGGCAGCCGACCCAGCTGCGCGCAACTCGCCATTATCGCGCGTAATTAATAACCGGGGAGCAGAGGGGGCGCGTGACGGCCTGATGCAGCAGCGGGCCCGTGAGACGGCGAACGCTCCTCTGCCGATGACGGGAGAAAACGAGCCGCCACTCTGCCGTGTTGCAAGCCAGCCGCACACCGTGCTGCTCGAGATTTACGCCGCGGGAAATGTTACTCGACGCACGCTCCTCCGACCTGGTCGGCTACTCCGCACTGCTAGGTGGCGAGGTCAGCGAAAACAGCGCAGTGGGAGGTCTGTGTTTTGATAACATGAGTGGCGACGATTTCTCTGTTGCGTAAGTTTGGCGCGGAACATGCACCAGACGATCAGGGGACTTGGTTGAGTGTTAATGTATAATGTTACTCGAATGAGATATTCACTCTGCAGCGGAGTGTGCGCTGATATGAAACTTCCTGGCAGATTAAATCTGTGCCCCCGACCGAGACTCATTCTGGAAACATCCCCCAGGCTGTGGCTAAGCCATGTCTCCGCAATATCCTTTCCTTTAGGAGTGCTAGTTCTGCAAGTTTCGCAGGAGAGCTTCCGTAAACTTTGGAAGGTAGGAGACGAGATACTGGCAGAAGTAAAGCTGTGAGTACCGCGCGTGAGTCGCGCTTCGGTAGCTCAGATGGTAGAGCACTTGCCCGCGTAAGGCAAAGGTCCCGAGTTCGAGTCTCGGTCGGGTGTTGTTGTTGTTGTGGTCTTCAGTCCTGAGACTGGTTTGATGCAGCTCTCCAAGCTACTCTATCCTGTGCAAGCATCTTCATCTCCCAGTATCTACTGCAACCTACATCCTTCTGAATCTGCTTAGTGTAGTCATCTCTTGGTCTACCTCTACGATTTTTACCCTCCACACTGCCCTCCAATGCTAAATTGGTGGTCCCTTGATGCCTCACAACATGTCCTACCAACCGATCCCTTCTTCTGGTCAAGTTGTGCCACAAATTTCTCTTCTCCCCAAACCTATTCAATACTTCCTCATTAGTTATGTGATCTACCCATCGAATCTTCAGCATTCTTCTGTAGCACCACATTTCGAAAGCTTCTATTCTCTTCTTGTCCAAACTATTTATCGTCCATGTTTCACTACCATACATGGCTACACTCCATACAAATAGTTTCAGAAATGACTTCCTGACACTTAAATCTATACTCGATGTTAACAAATTCCTCTTCTTGAGAAACGCTTTCCTTGCCATTGCCAGTCTACATTTTATAT
Source organism: Schistocerca cancellata (assembly GCF_023864275.1). Classification (NCBI taxonomy): domain Eukaryota; kingdom Metazoa; phylum Arthropoda; class Insecta; order Orthoptera; family Acrididae; genus Schistocerca; species Schistocerca cancellata. The sequence continues at coordinate 515,265,848 of NC_064633.1, forward strand.
CCTCTCTACTTCAACCATCATCGGTTATTTTACTCCCTAAATAGCAAAACTCCTTTACTACTTTAAGTGTCTCATTTCCTAATCTAATTCCCTCAGCATCACCCGACTTAATTTGACTACATTTCATTATCCTCGTTTTGCTTTTGTTGATGTTCATCTTATATCCTCCTTTCAAGACACTGTCCATTCCGTTCAACTGCTCTTCCAAGTCCTTTGCTGTCTCTGACAGAATTACAATGTCATCGGCGAACCTCAAAGTTTTTATTTCTTCCCCATGGATTTTAATACCTACTCCGAATTTTTCTTTTGTTTCCTTTACTGCTTGCTCAATATACAGACTGAATAACATCGGGGAGAGGCTACAACCCTGTCTTACTCCTTTTCCAACCACTGCTTCCATTTCATGCCCCTCGACTCTTATAACTGCCATCTGGTTTCTGTACAAACTGTAAATAGCCTTTCGCTCCCTGTATTTTACCCCTGCCATCTTCAGAATTTGAAAGAGAGTATTCCAGTAAACATTGTCAAAAGCTTTCTCTAAGTCTACAAATGCTAGAAATGTAGGTTTGCCTTTTCTTAATCTTTCTTCTAAGATAAGTCGCAAGGTCAGTATTGCCTCACGTGTTCCAACATTTCTACGGAATCCAAACTGATCTGCCCCGAGGTCGGCTTCTACCAGTTTTTCCATTCGTCTGTAAAGAATTCGCGTTAGTATTTTGCAGCTGTGACTTATTAAACTGATAGTTCGGTAATTTTCACATCTGTCAACACCTGCTTTCTTTGGGATTGGAATTATTATATTCTTCTTGAAGTCTGAGGGTATTTCGCCTGTCTCATACATCGTGCTCACCAGATGGTAGAGATTTGACATGATTGGCTCTCCCGAGGCCATCAGTAGTTCAAATGGAATGTTGTCTACTCCCGGGGCCTTGTTTCGACTCAGGTCTTTCAGTGCTCTGTCAAACTCTTCACGCAGTATCTTATCTCCCATTTCGTCTTCATCTACATCCTCTTCCATTTCCATAATATTGTCCTCAAGTACATCGCCCTTGTATAAACCCTCTATATACTCCTTCCACCTTTCTGCCTTCCCTTCTTTGCTTAGAACTGGCTTTCCATCTGAGCTCTTGATATTCATACAAGTGGTTCTCTTCTCTCCAAAGGTCTCTTTAATTTTCCTGTAGGCAGTATCTATATTACCCCTAGTGAGACAAGCCTCTACATCCTTACATTTGTCCTCTATCCATCCCTGCTTAGCCATTTTGCACTTCCTGTCGATATCATTTTTGAGACGTTTGTATTCCTTTTTGCCTGCTTCATTTACTGCAGTTTTATATTTTCTCCTTTAATCAATTAAATTCAATATTTCTTCTGTTACCCAAGGATTTCTATTAGCCCTCGTCTTTTTACCTACTTGATCCTCTGCTGCCTTCACTACTTCATCCCTCAGAGCTACCCATTCTTCTTCTACTGTATTTCTTTCCCCCATTCCTGTCAATTGTTCCCTTATGCTCTCCCTAAAACTCTCTACAACCTCTGTTTCTTTCAGTTTATCCAGGTCCCATCTCCTTAAATTCCCACCTTTTTGCAGTTTCTTCAGTTTCAATCTGCAGTTCATAACCAATAGATTGTGGTCAGAATCCACATCTGCCCCAGGAAATGTCTTACAATTTAAAACCTGGTTCCTAAATCTCTGTCTTACCATTATATAATCTATCTGATACCTTTTAGTATCTCCAGGATTCTTCCAGGTATACAACCTTCTTTTATGATTCTTGAACCAAGTGTTGGCTATGATTAAGTTACGCTCTGTGCAAAATTCTACAAGGCGGCTTCCTCTTTCATTCCTTCCCCCCAATCCATATTCACCTACTATGTTTTCTTCTCTCCCTTTTCCTACTGACGAATTCCAGTCACCCATGACTATTAAATTTTCGTCTCCCTTCACTACCTGAATAATTTCTTTTATCTCGTCATACATTTCAACTATTTCTTCATCATCTGCAGAGGTAGTTGGCATATAAACTTGTACTACTGTAGTAGGCATGGGCTTTGTGTCTATCTTGGCCACAATAATGCGTTCACTATGCAGTTTGTAGTAGCTAACCCGCACTCCTATTTTTTTATTCATTATTAAACCTACTCCTGCATTACCCCTATTTGATTTTGTATTTATAACCCTGTAATCACCTGACCAAAAGTCTTGTTCCTCCTGCCACCGAACTTCACTAATTCCCACTATATCTAACTTTAACCTATCCATTTCCCTTTTTAAATTTTCTAACCTACCTGTCCGATTAAGGGATCTGACATTCCACGCTCGGTCGGGTACACAATTTTAATCTGCCAGGATGTTTTATAATGTTACTACTTCTGTACCACTTGTTAGCAGCGGACACAGTGGCTGCGCAAAAGACTGAGATGGCGTGGACTTTTACAATTATTTATTGAACTTTCTTTACAATTTCTCCCTCGTCGTCGCTGCCCAGCTCTGCGGATTCCTCCCCCTGGCTGCTACTGTGTAGATTCTCCGACAATGCGCGCAACTCGCTCCGCTGATCGCAGTCGGGAGCCTCAGGCCACCATAGCTCCGCTGAAGCCAGGATGCCCTGTGGTTGAGATGAACTGCTGCTGCACCGGCGGCTGGGGAGCCCTCAGTCGCGATGTCCGCGAGGTCCTGTCATGGACGGACCACGACGCGTGGGGCCGGGATGCCGTGAAGTCCCTGGCGGCGCCTGTGACCAAGACCACGCTGCGGCCGGTCCTGCTGGAAGTTCTCGCTGTAGATAGTCAGCCATGGTGCCGACTGAACTCGGACCGATCTCCAGAGCTGAAGTTGACATCTGGAGGCGAACGGATGACTCCTGCGAGCTGGAACAGACTTCCGGAACCGTCACCTACGAAGATTGAACATTCAGACACGGACCACGTCCGTCCTCAGATCCGAAATGCTTCCTAATGGGTTCTGTCTGTTGCTGCCTGCGGTCCACTATTTACATCCAGCAGGACGACGTTTTTCACCCTCGGTGGTAGCTTTTTGTTATTACTCCCACAACATATTGCAGCGTAACTTAGAGTGCTGGCCTCACTTCCCCTTACTCAGCACTCTCCAGGCTTTGCTCGGCGCTCGGTCTGTGTGCATCCTTGCGTCAGCCTGTTGGTAGGCTGCTGCAGTCAGCCAGGCTATCTGTGCGTGCTTACTTCGCAACGCCTCGGTCGCCGGCGTGCCTCTGTTTTGGCATTCTCCACTGTGTGAAGCAACGCTTACTGCATGTGGCCGCAACAATAACTTCAACAACTGCCTTCTGAGATGTGGCGTAGTGAAGGCCAAAGGCCAGTAAACATGGTCAACAGGCGATAAACTTGGGGTTGTAAAATTATGATTAAGAGGACAACATAACCAGTCACTAAATTTTAAGTTTCTTAAATTGCGAATCGTTTCGGAGGCGTTCCTTCATCATCAGGTGGCACTGTGCCTGTAGAGCAGAGACGTTTCTGTAACCTACCACAAGGTGTGCATTAGGAACGACTGCCACCCTGTCCAGCCTTTCTGACAAAGAGAGAGACTTATAACAACATATGTAATTTGCTAACAGTAGATTCAAACTTTACGCAGATTTAGGAATCCTTTTATACATCACAAAGGTAGATCCGATTAATATTCAGATAGTTGAAACACCCCCTTAGAAAAATTTGTAAATGACTGTGCTGGTAAACCTCTCACGTTATTTGATTTTCCAACAACTGAGCAAACCTGAACGTGCTCAGACATTTCGCTCTTTACTTATTCTGATCAACACTAAACTGACACACAATATTTTTAGCGCAACGCAATCTGACTTTCAATTATCCCTACAAAAGAATGGCCCTGACTAACAATAAACCATAGCTTTCATGAATCACTTACCTCACAAAAATCTTCATTACTCGAACTACTGCAATACAGCGAGCGCCAACTGCGAGTTGGTTGGTTGGTTGGTTTGTGGGAGTAAAGGGACCAGACTGCAACGGTCATCGGTCCCTCACTGCGAGTTAAATAAAAGACTCTAACTACTGAAGGCACTGCAATGGTTACACGGAGCAGGTCCGTAGATTTCAGTAGAAGTTGCCGCTATTTGTATGTATTTGCATACAGTGCTTGCATACCGTTGTCGGTAACAGTCATGGACTTTACATCTTCGGTTAGTACTGTTTCACTTGGAAGGTAACCAAAGCTATACATGTTTGCGCGATAGTGCTTTTCACTGTCCCTGCCTGAACTTTAGTTTGTTCTTTCCCGTAGATAATAATCATTGCCATTTACCTCTTGCAAGGGAAACTCCCCATCGCACCCCCCTCAGATTTAGTTATAAGTTGGCACAGGGATAGGCCATGAAAAACTGAACACAGATCGAGAAAAAGGAAGAAGTTGTGTGGAACTATGAAAAAAATTAGCAAAAGATACAAACTGAGTAGTCCATGTGCAATGTAAGCAACATCAAGGAAAGTAGGAGCGTACGAGCGACGTGGTCCCGTGGTTAGCGTGAGGAACCACGGAATGAGAGGTCCTTGGTTCAAGTCTTCTGTTGAGTGAAAAGTTTAATTTTTTATTTTCAGACAATTATCAAAGTTCAGGCACTCACACATAATCAACTTCGCTCTCCAAAATTCCAGGACATGTTCAGATTTGCTTGGACGTATGCAGGATTTGACGGTCTACACACGGAAACATTTTAAAAGGTAAAAAAAAAAACATATGTTTTGACAGAGCACAGGGAAAACTGTGCGACTGTGAAACTGTTGCATTCATTAGTTGCAGTTTATGTGACAAACTCTTCTGTTTTCATCACTTTTTTGGGAGTGATTATCACATCCACAAGAAAACCTAAATTGGGCAAGGTAGAAGAATCTTTCTACCCATTCGCCAAGTGTGGAAGTTAGGTGGGTCAACAGCATATTCCTGTCATGTGACGCACATGACGTCAGCAGTGTCGTATAGAATATATCAGACGTGTTTTCCTGTGGAGGAATCGGTTGACCTATGACCTTGCGATCAAATGTTTTCTGTTCCTATTGGAGAGGAACGTCCTTTCGTCTACTAATCGCACGGTTTTGCGGTGCGGTCGCAAAACACAGACACTGAACTTATTACAGTGAACAGAGACGTCAATGAATGAACGGACAGATCATAACTTTGCTAAAATAAAGAAAGTAAAATTTTCACCCGATGGAAGATTCGAACCTAGGACCTCTTGTTCAGCGGCTGCTCCCTCTAACCACGGGACCACGGTGCTCCTCAGACGATTTTGTCCTTGATGTTGCCTACGTTACGCATGGACTACTCAGTTTGTATATTTTGCTTATTTTTTCATAGTTCCACACAACTTCTTCCTGTTTTACTCGATTGATCTGTGTTTAGTTTTTCAAGGCCTATCCACTATGTCAATTTATAACTAAATCTCTCTCTCTCCTTCTCCCTGGCGATTAACAGAATGCTCGTTTGTATGCAAATTCCTCCATTTGTCTTGCCATGCAGCAAGACGTTCTTTATGTCACATTTGAGTTATTTCTATACGTGTAGTATCCGATATTTTAATTTTAACAGGCTACCTCGAACTCCATGTGAGTGTTTGTATCGAAATGTATACAAGATTTTACCAGATCTGTACGACTTCCGCTCGGTAGACTTCCCCTGTTGCCTCCTACAGTCCTTTACCCTCCGCCACACACCGTCAGGTGGCTTGCGGAGTATGGATGTAGATGTAGATGTAGATCAGAAGCCTCTGGTTTGAAGAGATGCGACCCGATGCTGGCCACGGTCCAGACAGCAGAATATTAGCAGGTAAGCTAAAATGTGCTGTTAACTGGGAATCGGAAGTCAGGCATTCATTTTAATTTCTACCAACCCCGTCGCCACGGTCGTTGGTTTAAAAAGACAATCGACGGAAGCTGGAACATCTACATGTTGATTAGCTCAGGTGCACTGCTCGTGGGAAAATATAATGGAGAATGGAATGGCGCCTGCACGCAGGTGATGGTCAACCGCACCTGTGAAGTATACCTGGTGAGCACTGCCTCGAACAATGTATTCGTCCGAGATATACTAGTTCCAATCCAGGCCTCATGGTCTGAAGTCCGATAAGCTATAACTCTCGTTCAACTCGAGTGTTTGTGGAGGCTACGGTGACCAGCGATCGATACATGCCGAATGTTGTTTGACCACCTATGCCGTTCTTGAGGCAAAAAGGTAATGTGTCAGACTCAGAGCCTGTATCGGCGCCCACGTAGACTACACTACTTACCAATGTCGGTGTTTCGTCAAGGGTCCATATCTGGTACCTCATGTCCTTTTGAACTATTGATCTGTAAATGAAATGTTAACTTAAACACGTTTTATTAAGGAGGAACAAAATTACGCTCCATTGCGGACTGATAAATTGTGCACGCGTTGTAATAGGCTACATAAATGATTGCACAAACACCTCTGAATGGAAAGTGTGAAGTGCAACTACTTAAAAGCATTAATTCAGCAGACAGTTGTGGGAAAACCAGCACATCAGCTGTAATATTTGAATTAGAAGTCATTTTTTCAAACTGGGTGCACAGCTTGTACCATGTTTTAGACATAAATATCACAACGAATGATCACTGAAACATCTGTCAGCTCTAAAACTTTTCTCTCTTCTTATAGAAGCTCTATAAAATGACCTCTGAGGCCGTAATTGTATGATTAATTCTGGGGTTGATACTCAATATTACATTTCACACAGGTTTGCAGGGTAGAGACGCAGGCTGCTGTGATTTATGGGGTACATTTAGTAACCGTTACTTTGTCGGCAAAACTATCTTAGAAGTAGAATGTCTCAACGAAAAAGCAGCGTTGCGAGTAAGTTTAATTACAGACAGTACAGGAAAATACGTAGAATAAAGTAAATTTTATGCCGTGCAGGATTATATCTCGACCCTGAGCGCTATACGCGAACATAAATAATCCAAAGAAATGAGGAAGCTACAACATTAGAGTCTCTACTTATTGGATCTACACCGGTAAAAAGAGTTGATATTAACGCGGAGTTCCGTAAAAGTACACACTGTAAAAGAAGATTATTCAGTGAGGCCGTGAGCGGTATAAAAGAGTGCGGGAGAAATGTTTCTTTTTAAGTATCTCATTTAATGCATTGACAGCCACTGAAGCTGCAGCACCAGGAAGGATAGCAAATTACGGAAGTTTATTTATTTTGCGTGTATGGTATAGCCATATGACAGGGGAATTTAGACTAAATGAAGGCATAATTCATGTGTTTGTTTATGCCAATGACAATTTGTTTATAATTTTGTACAGGCTCAATAAATGAGTATAGTATTTTCAGTTATAGTAGAGTAATGAATACAAATAGTATTCAAGCAACGAGTTTCAGTTGTGTTTGAGATATTTTATCATGAAAGGTTCGAGAGAACATCGCATGATAAACTGGGGGGCACAAGTGAAGATGAAATACTGCGATTTGATATAATTTCTTTTTCCTGATTTTTCATCTTTGCTTGGTACACTAATGAGTTCCCAGAGCTGTTCCAGTGTCCATGATACTTTGTTGTACGATGGATTTTGTAACTTTCCTTCTTGTGCAACTTTTCTTCTGCTAACGTAATCGAAGTGTTATTAATGGAATTGCTATTTTCCCTTTTCTGCTGCTGTATTTTTGCAAGTTCATGAACAAGTATTGAAATTACTTTCCCTGGACAGAATAGTGTAAAGAGGTAATTTTGTAAGAAATTGTATGTAGTTGTACTTGGTATAATGTTAAGTGAAATGTACTGGGTTGTAGAAAGATACCAGTAGGTCGATAAGGGAAAACAACAGAGAGTGAGAACGGGTGGTGATTGTCGTACAATGTGACAGCGAGTGTGCTCTTTTCGTTGTGTACTATGGACGAAGAAACTATTATCCAAAGGTGTAGCGTTGCTTCTCATTCTGAAACGCTACTCGGCATGTTAATCTCACCAAATCGTGTGAGGGATGTACGTGTACGGTTTTGATTATGCGCGGTACCGACTGTGTAGTTCACACAGTAGATGGTCAAATTAAACTGGAAATACAGTAATACATTTTGCCGTTGTGAACTGATATTCACATTACTGCTCTGGAAAGTGTAATGTATCGATTGCTATGACTGTACACTATCTACTTTGAACAGTACGAACTGTTTGATACATACCGCGCAATCTTAAATCAAAATCGAATTATAAATATGTTTATCTACGTTCTTATTGCGGACGGTGGTACTTCGTGATATTCAGAACCAAAATCGAACGGAAAACAGCAAATTAAGAACTATGACGGCTAATAAACCTTATGACGTCGATGTACGTCACGTTTTAATACAGTAAGGCGTGTCTTATCTATGTCGCCAGATGAAAATATGCTGCTTGAGAAGATTCTAAAAGCATCGCTGTGTCCTACCCTTTCAGCGAACGGACGGCTGCGATCGAGAGGACCAAGGCGGTGATGATGATCACTAGACTGCACGCTCCTGGATTGTGGTCAGCAACACGAACAACGGCTTACCGATACCAATACTGATTTATCCCACAAAAGCCCGGCCATGCAAATTATTACTGAAACAATTTATTATGTTAAAGCTGCGTTAATTTCTCATAGTCACTGTCTTTCAAGTAAATGATACTGTATTTTCAGCAGTTAATCTCAGTAATTTAATCTCAGTAATTTGTTTCGTTAAATAACTTTCTACTGAATGCATTTTTGCAAGCCTCTTGTGCTTCATACCACCTCATAGTTGCAAATGAGTATTACTATTGTTATTATTATTAATTACACTGAAGGTATCACTCTTTATTTTCTTGTTCTTTTATTCGCTTTCATTGCTTGTTTTCGAATATTTTCTCTGTTGATTTCTGGTGTTACTTTTGCGTTTGCATTTTGCCTTGTTTTTCTGCTATTTCTCTATTGGATTATTGCCATGTGTTGAGAAAATACGCGCGTTGTGCAGTGTCCGCCATTGGGCTAGCGGGCAGCAGCCAATCACAAATAACCATTATGTTCGCATTAGCAAAGCTCCCTAATAAGGGAGGAACGTTTGGTATTGGGAACTGTGTAATGATCTGCGTTTGTTAGAAAATCAATACCCGTCGTGTTATGGTTATCTGATCCTTGATTGCGTGTGTCGTAAAGATTAGTAGTTATTTCAAGTTATGTGGCCATAATATTCGATTAATACAGGGAAATTTAAATATCCTTGGTGTCGGTTACCTCCAAACTTACGTAATTGAGACATCAGGGAAGACGCTTCAGGAATGCTAGACTTTTACTAGAGGATCATTGTCATTTATATTTGGGTTAATATTAGAGGGTGTCCTGTTTCTTCCCCAAGTACAAATATAATTGATGCACGAATAGAACTGTAAACTCATCAAATTTGCATATTACACTTTAAAAAAAGTTTCATTAGTGCCCGTCTGGTCACAAAACATGCGTCCAAGCGATAAGCAAGTTATTTCCATACCCTACGTAGCGACATCCCGTCAGTGGTCATTATAGCAGTATTGATGCATTCTCTGAGATGTTCCAATGTTCTTGGCAGTGGGATACGTAAACACGTTCTTTAATGTACTCCCAAGGGAAAACATCACAAGGCGTTAGGTCAGGCGAAATGGGTGGCCAAGGGAACAAAGTTACAGCCATCTGCACCACCATGCCCAACTAAGCGACACTTAAGTTCGTCATTTAGATAGCGACGAACATAGATGCTCCAATGGCGGGTTTCCGTGTTGCTGGAAGATAAAATCCACAGAATCAGCAGTCAGTTGTATAAACAACCAGAACTGCAACATTTTATTTAAGTCTACTTCACTTGCTGCGTTTAGGATTCGATATGCAGCTATAAAAACGGTAAAGCTATATCAACCCCGATGTTGGTTTTGAACGTGAAACCCCTACTGTAAGTGGTATGCCCTTTCCTTGCTCCGAACTCTGACATGATTTACTCATCAATATGTAGGAGGCCTTACAGTTTAACGTGAATTAGCAATCAAGACGTATTTTGTTCTATCAGTCTCACCTGCCAAGTGTCCCAATCGCTCGAACGAGGGTGTTACGAGCTACGTCTTAAGTAACTGAAATAGGTTTTCTTACGATTCTTCCAAGTCTCGCAGTTACCTGTGGCAGTTCCACCTTAAATCACGTAGTCACATGCGGCCGGATGGTTTAGTATAGTGACTGTTTCCCTTGTTTGATTGGCAATGATGTAAGTAAACAATAACAATTCTTTCCGCCTATTATCGCATAGTAAATTACAGTTTGTTATTTCGAGGGGCAATTGCTATTCCTTTCATCAGGAGTTAATCTCTCTAAGGTTTTCTTGCATTTTGCTTCCGTTTTTCAACTTAGATTTCCCAGCTTATGTCGTCAACAGCTCACTTATATCTGTAGGCATTCCCTACTTGATAGTTATGTTGGCATTTTCATTGCAAGACGAACCAGATAACTGCATGACTAGTTTATTTCTTGTATGTAGTTTCAATTGTCATTCCAGCACACTCATCATCTTACGTATACGAAATCGATAGTGCTGTGGGCTCACTAGAAGGATGTTCCCTTGCTGGATACCTGACCTAAGGCCAGATTCCATTGCTGTGTGTGGAGTTGCAACTTGTCCGCCAATACGAAGTTTGTCCACAGCCTGGAGGCCTCTGCTTGGACCTGTCAGGGGCACTGCTGCCCAAGTATCACTGCAACTCTCAACTTCAATGATTCGCCTGCAGCACGTGGAAGAACAATCTCCATGCCAGTAGCTAGAGGCATTACAACAGTCAAGCAGCAGTAGCGCTTAGTGCGTCAGCTGTAGTTAACTCACGGATTTGAGTCGTGCATAAAGTTGTTGCAGACAAACAGCGATATAGAAATGTGGCGTATCAGATTCGGACGTATACCTCACTTTAAGTCTCTAATTCGGTTACTGTAATTGTGAGTGCGTCCTACATCTAACATTACTGTGGAACAGGGTGATGCGTTGGACTGACGGCTCAACCTGGAAGAGATTATTAAATAATTTTAACGTCTGGGGGTAACGTGAGTAGAGCGTAAAGATGCCGAGCTCAGTCTCCTCTGCCGCGAAAAACTGGTTTGAAAAACGCGGTAATTAACAGAGGCTACCTCTTGTATGAGCACCGTTGATGTTCTTAATAAATATGAATGCGAAGTGCCGTGAAGCTAGCGTAAAGAACTAAGTGTTTCGAAATGAGTAACAACTAGTTCAGCAGGGAGAACGAGAAACGCAACGTCAAAAATACAAGAGTGTATTAGCAGGTTCAAATGGCTCTGAGCACTATGGGACTTAACACCTATGGTCATCAGTCCCCTAGAACGTAGAACTACTTAAACCTAACTAACCGAAGGACATCACACAACACCCAGACATCACGAGGCAGAGAAAATCCCTGACCCCGCCGGGAATCGAACCCGGGAACCCGGGCGTGGGAAGCGAGAACGCTACCGCACGACCACGAGCTATTAGCAGGTCCATTACGTCGTGAGGGTCATACTGTTTTTATTGTTAATTTTTGGTTCAAATGTATAGGGAGTAAAAGAAAGAAAAACAAACGAAACGGGCTATATGGATACAAATAAACACACACTTGACGATGGTACAACTGAGCTAATACACATTTAAATAAAACGAAACATAAAAGTGTGTTGTTACAGTGATGTGAACACAGCCAACAATTATCTTCATATCCGCGTGATAGATATTAAAATCCAGGATGGTTATAGCCATGTTTCAGTAAGCATATAATTCTTGGAACATTGAAACTGGTCTCTCTTTACTCCCAGAAAACAGGTTCTGATGTCGTAAAATATAAAGTAACAAGTATTATGAAACTAAGATTCTTTGACTGTAAAACTCACCTGCCGCTGAATCATTGATTTAAGAGGCACACAGGCTGGAGATTTCGATGGCTTTAACGTTTACTTCCGAATTTTACAACTGCAATACGAAGTGTTTCTGACAGAGCGACAGCGTAAATAGTCGCAAAGACATTCTTTCTTCCTCTTCGTTCCAGGTTTGACGACTTTTGAAGGTAAATACATGGGCTAATGTCAACGAAATTTGTTCTCAGCGTCCTCATGATTTGGGTTTTACGGTTGATAACGAAACTGCGTAAAGACTCTCAAACGTTATTCAATTCTTTTTAAGGTGCTGAGGTGACGAAAGTCGTGGAATACCTTCTAATATCGTGTCGGACCTCGTTTTTCCCAGAGCAGTCCAAATACTCGACGTGGCATGGAATCAAAACTCGTTGCAATTTCCCTGCAGAAATACTGAGCAATGGTTCCTCTATAGCTGTCCATAGCTGCGAAAGAGCTGCCGGTGCAGGATTTTGTGCACGAACTGACATCTTCAATACGTCCCATAAAAGTTTGACGGGAATAATGTCAGGCGATCTGGGTTGCCGAACCATACGCTCGAATTGCTCAGAATGTTATTCAAACAGTTGTAGCCGGGTGACATGTTGTATTGTCATCCATGAAAATTTCATCATTGCTTGGGAACATGACGCCCATAATGGCTGAAAATGGTCCCTAAGTACCCAAACATCCAGAGGACCCAGTCCTTTTCATTTAAACACAGCCCACACCATTATGGATCCCCCACCAGCCTACACAGAGCCTCGTGGACAACTTGAGTCCATGGCTTCGTGGGGTCTGTTCCAAACTCGAACCCTACCATCATCTTTTACCAACTGAATTCGGGACTCACGTGACCGACAACGGTTTCCCAGTTGTCCAGGGTGCAGCCGACATGGTCACGCGCCCAGGCGAGGCACTGCAGGTGATATCGTGCTGTTAGCAAAGGCACTCGCGTCGGTCGTCTATTAACTCAGATTTGGCCACACTGTCCTAACGCATGCGTTCGTCGTACGTACCACATTTATTTCTGTGGTGTTGCTCGTCTGTTCGCAGTGACAACTACGCAAACGCCGCTGCTCTCTGTCGTTAACTATAGGTCGTTGGCCACCGAGTCTTTCGTGGTCAGAGGTGATGCCGGAAATTTGGTATTCTCGCCACACTCTTGACACTTTTGGATCGCGGAATATTGAATTCCTAACAGTTTCCGAAATGGATTGTCCCATGTGTCTAACTCCTGCAACCATTCCCCATTCGAAGTCTGTTCATTCCCGTCGTGTGGACATAATAACGTCGGAAACCTTTTCAAATCAATAACCGCAGTACAAATGACAGTTCCGCCAATGCACTGCCCTCGTCCATCTTGTGTAGGTGATAATCCCCCCATCTATATGTGTGCGTATCGCTATCCCGTGATTTTTGTCACCACAGAGCATAAAAATTGAAATAACAGAAAACAATAATTCGTTTCTTTACCCTCTATGGAATGAGACAGCCTCAGATATCGACCTCATCTCATGCTCCTCTGCCGGAGCTCCTCTTAGGGGCACAACCCAGACACGAGAAGTGGCATCGCTCAAACCGCTAGCAGACGTATGTCCAGAGTCTGTCTGCTGCCTCTTAGGTCGTCACTTGCGTTCGAAGCCACCGTTCTTGTATTGAGATTTGGTAATCCTAGACTATCCTGCGACAGTTACCTTCACTACCTTAGTACGATACTTTGCTGTCCATCAAGTCTGTGTTGTTACTAGTTGTATCCAATACCTTTATGACTGCAAATTCGGTCCACGATGAAGTCGAAAAAAAATATCAGTTTACCTTTTCTGGGTGTCATGGTAAGAAATAGAGCAGATGGAGTGCTTTAGTCAGTGTCTGCCTCAAACCTACTCACACAGATATATTTCAAGGCCAAAAGCTCTCTGCACAATTCACCGATGTTTATACTGGAGACTACGGAATGCAGTGAGTCCAAGTACAACTGTGTGAGAATGTCCAACCATTACACCGAACGTTCCACCATAAAGGAAAACACAGTTCGTGATAAGCATATTCTCCTGCCTATAACTACCTGAAATCGCTGTACATGGCCTAACACTGTTTCCAACAGCAAAGCATGATGATGTTGATGAGGTACTACACTCCGAGGAGTGTAGGGGACGATGCGGGAGACCCGCACTGCTGTACTAGGCAAGGTCCTAGTGCAGGTGGTTTGTGATTGCCTTCCTCCAACCGTAAAGGGGATGAATGATGATGATGAAGACGACACAACAACATCCAGTCATCTCGAGGCAGGAAAAATCCCTGACCCCGCCAGGAATCAAACCCATAGCAAAGCATAAGTAAACATATAATTGTTTTCTTTTCAGTTCCACAGCCGACTGTGACACAGTGTAACTACGAGTAGGTCTGAACATGGTAATCGTTGAGTACATGGACGATCATAATTCCTTTCGCACCGTAACGAAAACGGAATTCCAGGACTACCAAACAGAAGAACAAGGTAGTCTCTCAAATATATTCACAGAGCTGTGAATGACTTTATTGACTTCGTGGTAAGTCGAGTGGGGAATGCATGGGAAAGAAGCAATTAAGAGTCCGTAGCCCAAGAGCCTCTGCAGAAATACTTCCCTCCCCTTTATAGCACTTTTTTAGTACTTTTAATATCATGTCCGAGCGACCAGGGCTAGTTGTTTACTATGCTACCTTCTGGTGCCTCATGGAATTGCTGACAGTAATTTTATTTTTTTCATAGTTGTAGAAGTTGAAGAAAAATTTCATTTCCTAGTGAAACAGGCTGAACTAAGGCAGAGATTACATTAGAAGCATTCGCGACAAACAGATAACCGCCTGGTGGAATAGGGTAAGGCTCGCAAACGATATTTGTAGCAAATACGTTTCTCGACTTTGCCGCCAGATACCATCGTCTATGTCCTAAATTAATTCGTCGAAGCAGCGGTGGTTGTAGTAGCTAGTGCTGCATATAAGGGTGATTCACGAAGATAAGCAAATATTTTAATGTGTTATTCTATATGTATAACCAAAGAAAAAAATTCATACAAACAGAGGTCCACAAACGTTTAGTTACACAGTTACGGTTAATAAAAGATTTTGCCTGAAATTTAGCAACTTCGCTAATGAGAAGCCATCGCAAAACCGTAAGAGGTTAAAGTAAAGCATGATTTCAATTTATTTTGTTGTTATTGTGAAACCTTCCCGTCTCCTCTATATCTCTTTTCTTGTCACGCAATAACCTTCTCCTCTATATCTATTTTGTTCCCTTCTACAATATGAAACCTACCTATGAAACCTTTCCTTAGGATTTCTATCTCTTGCTTAACAATAACAAATGAAATCTTCCCTTTGAAATTTATTCTCTTTCTCAATCTTCGCATACAAATTTAATTGCTGCTTATTAAAAGTGATTTTCTGATTATTTCGACGAAACATAAAATGTGTCGTCGTCGTGGCCCTCAGTCGTTATCTGAAATAACCCAAAACTGTTCCTTACCTTATTTACTGTTATTGGATCGCCATCTGAGTGCTACATCGAATTGTGATATGAATATACTTACTTAATCCTATTCATAAAATTTAAACAACTTTCATAAATTGTGGTTTGACAATAGACAATAGAAACATACACGTCTTACTTAACCCTCCACTGGGTTTACTTAAAATTTTCCTACGTTGTTAAGTTATTTGGACTTGACGTAATGAGAAAATTTGATTATAGAAATATGTGTAGTAATATGTAAGTTAATGATAGAATATTTCTTTCAACAAAGCACATTCATATACTGTCATAAGAATTTGTTTTCCTAAGTCTAACAACGAGAATATTCAAAAGAGCATACATCAAAATATACAAATAATATCAGTCAGTAAGTTGGAAGTGTACATCAGGTAGTAAAAGTTATTTATATTTCTAATAGTGATCGATGGCAAAATTAGAACATAGTTCATGTTTCATTATAAATTGGCATCTATTAGTACCATATTCAAGGAAGGGAAAAAAAGGAATTAGATAGCATGGTCAAAGCACTGGCAACTGTCTGTGAATGCACTCAAAAGTCCGTTTCTTTCCTTCACATAGCGCAGCATAGCATGCAGCTTTACTGTATGGATAAATGATGACGGCGTCGTCTTGGGTATAATATTCCGGAGATGAAATAGTCCCACATTCGAATCTCCGGGCGGGGACTACTCAAAAGGACGTCGTTATCAGGAAAAAGAAAACTGGCGTTCTACGGATCGGAGCGTGAACGTCACATCCCTTAACGGAGAAGATAGATTAGAAAATTTAAAAAAGCGAAATGGATAGGTTAAAGTTAGATATAGTGGGAATTAGTGAAGTTCGGTGGCAGGAGGGTTATAAACACAAAATCAAATAGGGGTAATGCAGGAGTAGGTTTAATAATGAATAAAAAAATAAGAGTGCGGGTAAGCTACTACAAACAGCATAGTGAACGCATTATTGTGGCCAAGATAGAAACAAAGCCCACGCCTACTACAGTAGTACAAGTTTATATGCCAACTAGCTCTGCAGATGATGAGGAAATTGAAGGAATGTATGATGAGATAAAAGAAATTATTCAGGTAGTGAAGGGAGACGAAAATTTAATAGTCATGGGTGACTGGAATTCGAGAGTAGGAAAAGGGTGAGAAGGAAACATAGTAGGTGAATATGGATTGGGGCTAGGAAATGAAAGAGGAAGCCGCCTGGTAGAGTTTAGCACAGAGCATAACTTAATCATAGCTAACACTGGGTTCAAGAATCATGAAAGAAGGTTGTATACATGGAAGAATCCTGGAGATACTAGAAGGTATCAGATAGATTATATAATGGTAAGACAGAGATTTAGGAACCAGGTTTTAAGTTGTAAGACATTTCCAGGGTCAGATGTGGGCTCTGACCAGAATCTATTGGTAATGAACTGTAGATTAAAGCTGAAAAATCTGCAAAAAGGTGGGAATTTAAGGAGATGGGACCTGGATAAACTGAAAGAACCAGAGGTTGTACAGAGTATCAGGGAGAGCATAAGGGAACAATTGACTGGAATGGGGGAAGGAAGTACAGCAGAAGAAGAATGGGTAGCTCTGAGGGATGAAGTAGTGAAGGCAGCAGAGGATCAAGTAGGTAAAAAGACGAAGGCTAGTAGAAATCCTTCGGTAACAGAAGGGATACTGAATAAAATTGATGAAAGGAGAAAATAAAAAATTCAGTAAAAGAAGCAGGTAAAAAGGAATACAAACGTCTCAAAAATGATATCGACAGGAAGTGCAAAATGGCTAAGCAGGGATGGCTAGAGGACAAATGTAAGGATGTAGAGGCGTATCTCACGAGGGGTAAGATAGATACTGCCTACAGGAAAATTAAAGAGACCTTTGGAGAAAAGAGAACCACTTGTATGAATATCAAGAGCTTTGATGGAAACCCATTTCTAAGCAAAGAAGGGAAAGCAGAAAGGTGGAAGGAGTATATAGAGGGTCTATACAAGGGCGATGTACTAGAGGACAATATTATGGAAATGGAAGAGGATGTAGATGAAGATGAAATGGGAGATACGATACTGCGTGAAGAGTTTGTCAGAGCACTGAAAGACCTCAGTCGAAACAAGGCCCCGGGAGTAGACAACATTCCATTAGAATTACTAACTGCCTTGGGAGAACCAGTCCTGACAAAACGCTACCATCTGGTGAGCAAGATGTATGAGAGAGGCGAAATACCCCCAGACATCAAGAAGAATATAATAATTCCAATCCCGAAGAAAACAGGTGTTGATGGATGTGAAAATTTCCGAACTATCAGTTTAATAAGTCACAGCTGCAAAATACTAACGCAATTCTTTACAGACTTTACAGACTGGTAGAAGCCGACCTCGGGGCAGATAGTTTGGATTCCGTAGAAACGTTGGAACACGTGAGGCAATACTGACCTTACGAGTTATCTTAGAAGTTAGATTAAGGAAAGGCAAACCTACGTTTCTAGCATTTGTAGTCTTAGAGAAAGCTTTTGACAATGTTGACTGGAATACTTTCTTTCAAATCCTAAAGGTGGCAGGTGTAAAATTCAGGGAGCGAAAGGCCATTTACAATTTATACAGAAACCAGATGGCAGTTATAAGAGTCGAGGGACACGAAAGGGAAGCAGTGGTTGAGATGGGAGTAAGACAGGGTTGTAGCCTCTCCCCGATGTTATTCAATCTGTATATTGAGCAAGCAGTAAAGGAAACAAAAGAAAAAGTCGGAGTAGGTATTAAAATCCATGGAGAAGAAATAAAAACTTTGAGGTTCACCGATGACATTGTAATTCAATCAGAGACAGCAAAGAGCTTGGAAGAGCAGTTGAATGGAATGGACAGTGTCTTGAAAGGAGGATATAAGATGAACATCAACAAAAGCAAAACGAGGATAATGGAATGCGGTCGAATTAAGTCGGGTGATGCTGAGGGAATTAGATTAGGAAATGAGACACTTAAAGTAGTAATGGCGTTTTGCTATTTGGGGAGCAAAATAACTGATGATGGTCGAAGTAGAGAAGATATAAAATGTAGACTGGCAATGGCAAGGAAAGCATTTCTGAAGAAGAGAAATTTGTTAACATCGAGTATAGATTTAAGTGTCAGGAAGTCGTTTCTGAAAGTATGTGTTAGGATTGTAGTCATGTATGGAAGTGAAACATGGACGATAAATAGTTTGGACAAGAAGAGAATAGAAGCTTTCGAAATGTAGTGCTACAGAAGAATACTGAAGGTTAGATGGGTAGATTACATAACTAATGAGGAGGTATTGAATTGAATTGGGGAGAAGAGGAGTACGTGGCACAACTTGACAAAATGAAGGGACCGGTTAGTAGGACATGTTCTGAGGCATCAAGCAATCACAAATTTAGCATTGGAGGGCAGCGTGGAGTGTAAACATCGTAGAGGGAGACCAAGAGGTGAATACACTAAGCAGATTCAGGAGGATGTGGGTTGCAGTGAGTACTGGGAGATGAAGAAGCTTGCACAGGGTAGGGTAGCATGGAGAGCTGCATCAAACCAGTCTCAGGACTGAAGACCACAATAACAACAGCACAACACCAGGTTTTGCCATGTGATTCCGTCGTCTCTTTGATCCATAGTTTTATTGTAACTAAACACTAAGTTAACCGTCGAATTGCCTGAGTTGCTGCAGCTACATCGGGTACAAGTTCCAATTCCAATTGTCCATTAGTAGTGATGGTGTGCATCTTGGTATGCAAGCACCTACTGAAGTACATCATGACTGTGGTGTGCATCTTGGTATGCCGACACCTCATAGAAAACATCGTAGATTGACGTAACGTGGTTCACTAGTCACTTTTTTTGTGCTCCATAACCATGGGTATGCACAGGAATTAAGGTACAGGTATAATCATTTTGCCAAAAGGTTCACGGATATGGTTGATACGGTGATTACCCAATTTTACATCATCTCTTTCCTCCGTGCTCATAAAAATTATTTTTTTACCTTGAAAAGGACAAAAATTTCACCCCGTGTGACTGTAGAAATAGTTTATAGTTTTAAACAAGTACATAAGAAAAATATTTCTTCTGTATTGAATTCAGCCTACAATACGTATTACATTACGTGACAGTCAATAACATAAACAAATATTTCTGTAAGTGGAATTTAGTAGTACATTTAGGCATCAACATTTTAAATAAAATAGACAAGTACCTTTATACAAACTATGTCACTTTCTGTGACTTGATCAGATACATTTCCTCTAGATAAATCATAATCTAGTGCTCATATAAATAATTACATAAAGACACTGTTATTTTACTTCACAGGTTGTGAATTCACAGTTTTTGAAATATGTAAGTACATTTTGACAAACTATGTTACTTTCTACGACTTCAGTACGTTCAGTAATGTGATTGTCAGTTACGAGTCATATTGTCAGTCTACTATATATTATGTTTCAGTTGTGTAGCACACATCGTCATTGTTATTTAAGAGTAAACATTTGTATTTTACGCAGAGTGCGAATCGGTATGCTGACATTTGGTGTGATCTGTTTTTCCTGTGCATGTATCTGATGTAAAATGTATCATGTTCAATACAGAAAAACTTTTCGAATAGCAAAGTAAATGTAGTAAGCAATTTAATGTGATTTCTCCATTCGTAGTGCTGCGCTGAGCTGTGTCACCTGTTATCAAAATAAACCATTACTAAATTATATTCCTTACATTAACAACTTCATTCTCCTCTCTCCGTTGTACCTCGTGTCATCTCTCTACATAGCCTATAAAAAAGTACTCATTGTTAATAATCGTTAGCGCACGGCATGACTTCAATATCGCTCTGTATTACCTATAATAAAATATTCATGATTGATAATCGTCAGCGCACGGCATGACTTCAGCATCTCTCAGCATCTGGAAAATCGCGTCAGTTCTCGGCATGACCTGTAAAGCATTTATCCACATTTCTCCATATTCAATACTTATATTATAATTAAAGCTACGTTTATTTTGGTGAACTATGACAACAATGTTGCATGCTCGGGTTAAAGAATACATCTAATTGCTACTACTTTATGAAAATCTTTTGTATGTGTTATAAATTTACATTTAAAGTAGTCCTGTTAATTGCTTCACTTACCTTACATAATGTGAAATGAATGTCCTGCGAGAACGCTTCTAAGACTGCTATTAATGTTCAGTGTATTTATCTGTGGTCGAATCGAGGTGACCTGTTGTGCACGTAAATAACACAATAGTAGCTCACAGTGTTAGGGCTTGCTGGAATGTGTCAAAAAGCTCACTGTTATTCTGTGTCTATATGCATCCCTGTAAGAAGGTTTTTCTATTTTAAGAATTTCTTTATGTTTGACGTATGATGGGTTCCTCTCGATTTTTTTGTTCCGAGTGTCTCACTGTGTACTACATTAGCGTGCGGAATATTTCGAATTCTGTACGGTCCTGCGTATAGAAGTTCAAATTTTTTGCATCGGTTCTTCCCTTTATGTGACAGATAATGGGTACGGACTAGTACCTTATCGCCAATCTCGTACTTGCGTAATCTACTTACCTGCTTCTGCTGTCTCTTCCGACAGTCTGCAACTCGTTTAATGTTCGCTAGTGCCCTGTCTATTATCTCACAATAATGAAGTCTACGCTTCTTTGGAAAAGTAATCATTTCAGTAAGTTTATTCGGTGGGTCTTCATTCGTCAGTATTACAGTTGGTGAGAGAATCGTTGACTCATTAGGTATTGCATTTATTACTTCCAGAAACTGTGAAATGTATTCGTCCCATGCTGTATGCTTTCTGTGACAATAAATTCTACATAATTTCCCGATAACTTCGCGAATGTGTTTTTCCATATTGTTGAAGAGACAATTTTGTCAAAGAATTAAAAATCATTTCCTAGCTCCCTAATGTGCATAGCTTAGGTGCATATACCATATCAATTTTTTTCTGATCCTTTCTGGAATGCATAAAAGCCAATAGTTGCCGTCTGGGTATGAGCGAATAAACAGAATATTTTGATGTATAGTGTAATTATGTCTCATTTTTGCGTTGCTCTTGTCTCGCCAAAGCGTTACAATCTCTTTTAGTGTTTCGTCTTTCTGCTGTTCTCTCTCTATGCCCTGTAATACTGATGATATAAAGTTTTCGAAAGTTACTTGTTTGATATACATAATACTATGGTTGTTGTGGCAGAAGGTATTTTCTTTCTCTAGTCGTTTATGGTGTATAGATCTCGATAGTGCGTCGGCAACAATATTCAGCGTGCCTGGAATGTGTACATTAGTAAAGTCAAACTCTTGTAGATATAATTCCCAACGGCTTAATCTATCATGCACAACTTTTGCTGATAATAAAAACTGGACTGCTCGGTGATCGGTATATACTGTGGTGTGTCTTCTATATAAATAATGACGGAATCTCTTAAATGCCCATGCTACGCATAGCGTCTTTAATTCTGTTACAGGATAATTGCGCTCTGCTGGAGAAAGTATCCTGCTTGCAAACGCAATATGTTTAACGATTGTCCTACCTTCCTCCTCTACTTCCTGGAAAATATGTACTCCTAGTGCTGTAGCTGAACTATCTGTTGCAAAGCAAAAGTTTTGTGTTGGGTCGGGATGTGATAACAAAGGTGCCCATAGTAACGCTTGTTTCAAATTCTCGAATTCAGCTTCAGCGTCTTCATTCCATGACCAAATTGTGATTTTTAGTTGTGAGCTGGTATAGCAAGGGTGTGTCTAATGCTTTATAATTAAACAACTTTCTAAAATAATTAATAAGGCCTAAGAGGCTCCGAAGTTCCTTCTTATTTGTTGGCACGTCGATGCCTTTCAATGCTTGCAATTTGTCAGAGTCTGGTGCAATACCTGTTTGTGAAATGACATGACCTAGAAATTTTATTGAGGCTTTTCCAAATTTAGACTTACGGAGGTTTATAGTTACACCGTTCCGCTCGAATGAATTCAGTAATTGTTGAAGGGTGTGATTGTGCCGTTCCCAGTTTTTTGCTACGATTAGAATGTCATTTACGTATGTAGTAATTTTATTTTTAAGATCCTGTGGGAGAATTGTATTCATGCATCGTATAAAAGCTGCAGACGAAATCGTTAGTTCAAACGGAAGTTTACAAAATTGGTAATATTCACCAAAGCAAAGGAATGCCGTATTCTTTCGGCAATTTGGATGCAACTGGATTTGCCAAAATCTAGATTTGAGATCGAGGGTGGTATACATGGAAGTGTCATGAAACTTTTGCAGTAACTTTTCTAACGTCTGTGGTCGGTCAGTTTCTGTAATGATTATTTTAATAATCTGACGTGAATCTAAAACTAAACGGAGTGATCCATCGTTCTTTTCAACGATGTGTAATGGATTTATATATTGGCTTGCTGCTGGTTCAATTATACCCTGATCAATCATTACTCGTAACTCTTTCTTAATTGCTTCTGTGTGTATATGCGGGATTGGATAGCGTTTTGCTTGTGTGGTTTCACCTGAAATTCGTACATAAATCCTGCCATTCTTCCTGGAACATTGTTAAAAACTGTTTTATGTTTCACAAGAATATTTTCTAATTCTGTGCGTTCTGTGTCGTCTTCGGCTATACTGTCTCCAGCCTTGCGTGTAACTGTCTCTAATACATTATACTCCTGTTCCTCTGCCATGTCGTTATTATATGTATTCGTGTATAGTGTGAGATAACAATCGGCATATACACTCCTGGAAATGGAAAAAAGAACACATTGACACCGG
This sequence comes from Schistocerca cancellata, assembly GCF_023864275.1. NCBI lineage: Eukaryota > Metazoa > Arthropoda > Insecta > Orthoptera > Acrididae > Schistocerca > Schistocerca cancellata. The sequence goes on from NC_064633.1 coordinate 515,289,004, forward strand.
TGTGTCAGACCCACCATACTTGCTCCGGACACTGCGAGAGGGCTGTGCAAGCAATGATCACACGCACGGCACAGCGGACATACCAGGAACCGCGGTGTTGGCCGTCGAATGGCGCTAGCTGCGCAGCATTTGTGCACCGCCGCCGTCAGTGTCAGCCAGTTTGCCGTGGCATACGGAGCTCCATCGCAGTCTTTAACACTGGTAGCATGCCGCGACAGCGTGGACGTGAACCGTATGTGCAGTTGACGGACTTTGAGCGAGGGCGTATAGTGGGCATGCGGGAGGCCGGGTGGACGTACCGCCGAATTGCTCAACACGTGGGGCGTGAGGTCTCCACAGTACATCGATGTTGCCGCCAGTGGTCGGCGGAAGGTGCACGTGCCCGTCGACCTGGGACCGGACCGCAGCGACGCACGGATGCACGCCAAGACTGTAGGATCCTACGCAGTGCCGTAGGGGACCGCACCGCCACTTCCCAGCAAATTAGGGACACTGTTGCTCCTGGGGTATCGGCGAGGACCATTCGCAACCGTCTCGATGAAGCTGGGCTACGGTCCCGCACACCGTTAGGCCGTCTTCCGCTCACGCCCCAACATCGTGCAGCCCGCCTCCAGTGGTGTCGCGACAGGCGTGAATGGAGGGACGAATGGAGACGTGTCGTCTTCAGCGATGAGAGTCGCTTCTGCCTTGGTGCCAATGATGGTCGTATGCGTGTTCGGCGCCGTGCAGGTGAGTGCCACAATCAGGACTGCATACGACCGAGGCACACAGGGCCAACACCCGGCATCATGGTGTGGGGAGCGATCTCCTACACTGGCCGTACACCACTGGTGATCGTCGAGGGGACACTGAATAGTGCACGGTACATCCAAACCGTCATCGAACCCATCGTTCTACCATTCCTAGACCGGCAAGGGAACTTGCTGTTCCAACAGGACAATGCACGTCCGCATGCATCCCGTGCCACCCAACGTGCTCTAGAAGGTGTAAGTCAACTACCCTGGCCAGCAAGATCTCCGGATCTGTCCCCCATTGAGCATGTTTGGGACTGGATGAAGCGTCGTCTCACGCGGTCTGCACGTCCAGCACGAACGCTGGTCCAACTGAGGCGCCAGGTGGAAATGGCATGGCAAGCCGTTCCACAGGACTACATCCAGCATCTCTACGATCGTCTCCATGGGAGAATAGCAGCCTGCATTGCTGCGAAAGGTGGATATACACTGTACTAGTGCCGAAATTGTGCATGCTCTGTTGCCTGTGTCTATGTGCCTGTGGTTCTGTCAGTGTGATCATGTGATGTATCTGACCCCAGGAATGTGTCAATAAAGTTTCCCCTTCCTGGGACAATGAATTCACGGTGTTCTCATTTCAATTTCCAGGAGTGTAGTTTTCTGCATGATCGGTTTTTCGTGTAACAATGTGTCTCGCACGTCGTCGAATGTAATGGCATTCTCTATCGTTATCTTTTCTCTGTCCTTATCCATAGTGTCGTCATTTAGAGATTCATCACAGGCTATCCCTAGTCATAAATGTTCTGACATTTCATTTTCTGTCGGGGTATGTTGTGTGTTTTCTATGAGCTGTACTGCTCTACCGTTTTGATTATTAGTGGTAGGTGGCGGATGAAATATTGTGTCTGGTACATTCATATGATGACTTGGTTGTTGTTTACTGTTTAAATTTCTAAGAAAATTATCATTGTGGAATGTTCTTTGCGGTCAGTGTTCGTTTTCTCTCCTGTCGTTATAACTGTGGTTATACGGCGAGGCACGCGTGTTTCTCTGAAAAGGCTGTCTTTGTTCGTTTTCTGTATTTTGCGGCTGGCCCGTGTAATTGCTTGTACCCGTCGCATTTTCTTGGCGATGAGTCATGTGAAAGTTTGACCGGTTCGGCATTTCCTGTCGTATATGGGTCATGTTATTTGGATGGCTTTGTTGCTGTCTTGAATTGTAATGTACATTGTTATTATACTGCTGTTCATTAAATCTCTGTGTGTATTCTTGATTAAAATTTTCATTTTCGCTGCGAAAGCGTTTATTACGATTGTTATTGCCAAATCGTGTTTGCTCAAAATTAGCATTGTTTGTCTGGTTTGCGTTATGTCGTGAAAAGTTCTTATTAACAAACGCATAATCTGCCTGGTGTACCTCCAGCAATTGCAGGATGTCTCTAAATGCGTACACGCTGTCCTTTTGCTGGCCTGTTACTAATGACTCTTTTAATGCTCTGGGGAGCTTTGAAATACACAGCTGTATTAATGCGGATTGACTCTATGGCTCATTGAGGTATTGGTTTTGTTCAACCATATACGTGAAAAAATGTGTGATTGTTGGGAAAGTAGAACTTTCGAAATTTGGCAGACTAATTAGCAGATCTTTAATGCTACTCTGTGTGGTATCTGACCATCATGCTGTTAGAAGTGCTTCCTGGAATGCTTCTACTGAAAAACACTCTCTGCCAAATTTTGTCATATTGTTCTCACTGGTTCCCCTTCAAGAAAACTAATAAGAAATTCTAGCTTATGTTGAACTGGCCATGATGGTGGGAGTGCCGCATTGAATCGTGGGTCCAGTCCAGTGGATGTATTTGCGTCCTGTCGTTTTTAAATGTTTTAAACTTTCTCACTGAAAGGAAATGGTTGTGGTCGAAACCGTCATGTCTTTGTGTCTTATTATTTTCGTAATGTTGTGAATATGAATTTATGTGTCTTTCTGCCTGGTTAAGATCTCTTACTCTCAGAAGTCTACTGACATTATATGTATTGTGCATCTGAGGCATGTCATAATGGTGTGTGTTCTGTTGGAATCTATTGTTTGCAGTTGTTTCTTGTGTGTCAGCTATCCCTTGCTGTAAAGAATAGATTTTTTGATGTAACAAATTGTTATGTGATTCTAGGTCTGCGATTGTTTGTTGCACATTTGTAATTTGCGTGTCTTTACTATTAGAAATCTGTTGAACAGAGACTGGTTTAGTGTCATCTGATTTACTGTCACTGGTAGTATCTAACAGGTCTATTCTTGTAGTGAGTTCGTTGATCTTTTCTGTCAATTCGTTTCGTAATTTACGATTACTTTTGGTTACTTTCTTAAAATCTGCTTTCAAATTTTCTGGATCTTGATCGATTTCTATGTGTTCTAGTTTGTCAGTTAGTGTCTGGACATCGTCTGTTTATTTATCCCAAATATTCTGGATTTCAGTGTCTGTAGAAATTTTCGCCTCAATTGTGTGTGATTGGGTTTCCGTGAGCCTCTCTTGTATTTGAATATTTGTCTCCTTAACCGTTTCGATTTCTTCCAAAATCGAGTGTATGTGATTGTCCACGTAAGTTTTTGCCTGAGCACACACTTTCTTTTTGTCGTCCTATCGCTGTTTAATAATTGTTTGTAATAGTTATTTTCGTTCTTTATCCTGCGATCGCACCAGTTTGCGGTCACGTATCAAACAGTTTTCTGTGTGATTGTGAGCGTTGTGTGTAGAAAAGTTATCTGTCATTGTTTGTCGTATGCTAATCACGAATGCTTCTTGTTTATCTGTTATTTCTTGAATCTTGGCGTATAATTCTTGGTTTGATTGTGAACATTTTTCAGCGCCTACCTTGATTTCGTTTTTTAGGTCTGCTGATTCTTGTGCCGTTCTGTTAAAGTTTTGGTTCATGTCTTGTCTCATTTGTAGCAAAAATGCCATTATTGGATCCACTTCGGATTGACTTCTGTGTGTATTTGTATTCGTTGTTAAAGGTTGGACATCTGTGTTCATTTGAACATCCTCAGATGATTGTATTCATGTCACCTCTTCCGTTGTTTCGGGAGTTTCGTCAATAAAACGGTGGTATCTGCTACGCAGATTGTGTAGCTGTGTACCGTTTGAATCTGTTTCGGCACGTAATGGAGTCACACTGTTTGACTGCATTATAGTGGTTTCGTTACTGAAACTATTATGTCTGCTACGCGTAATTTGTGGCCGTGTAGCGTCTGTTGTTTTTAAAAACAAATTATTTTGCACAAATGTCTCATTGTCAGTTGGCATTTCTGAAGTTGATTGCTCGTCAAAAGATTTCACATTATTACTACTCTCGAATGTCTGTTCACCTAACGTTTCACTATCGGATTTTTCACACGTATTATTTCTGTCTATTCCTGAAAATAATTTCTCGTCAGTATTTTCTACACTTTTATCACTTTGAGAAGGAGTAATTATTCTGCGGGACACTGTCTATAATTAGCTCACGCAACAAAATATATCACTGTTTAAAGCGGATTCAACACTAAACAAACAGTTTTCAACGCAGAATCAATAGAGCAAACAGAATTGCCGATGGGCTGTGAATTAAAGGTATACAGTTTATTATAAGCGTTGCGCCACTTAACACAATTGTCAGAGTCAGTATATTCATTTTCACAGTAGATTCACTAAAGAGTCTTACTGATTGGATGTCGCCAAGTGGAACCTTCCCGTCTCCTCTATATCTCCTTCTTTTTTTTTTTTTTTGGTACGCAACTTTCCCTTCTACAATAACCTATGAAACCTTCCCTTCGGATTTCTACCTCTTGCTCAATAACAACAAATGAAATCTTACCTTTGAAATTTGTTCTCTTTCTCAATCTCCGCATACAACTTTAATTGCTGCTTATTAAAAGTTATTTTCTGATTATTTCGACGAAACATAGAATGTTTCGTCGTCGTGGCCCTCAGTTGTTATCTGCAATAACCCAAAACCGTTCCTTACCTTTTTTACTGTTACTGGATAGCCATTTGACTGCTACATCGAACTGCGACATGAATATACTTACTCTGGTTTACTATACTCTATTAACTGCTGGTGGGCTGTCATAATAAGTGGCTGTATTTATTACCAAAGCTGAAGTTATTCTTTAATAGCAAAGCTTACGTTATTCTTTAACTAATTTGACTGATGTTACGTAATTCATAGTTACACTTTTTCTTGACAACAATAAAATCTTTGCAAAGTTTTACGTTGATGGTTTTTGGGATGGATTATAATCAGTATTGCAACATTTCTGGCAAAAATTAATTATATTCTGAAAACATTTCTTCAAATATTTACTGCTGGTAATGAAATGTTTTTACAAACGTTCAAATGGGACTTACTTTTTACAATAATCTTACAACTAGCAATGCGCAAACATACCTTCAGTAGTCATGAGTTTCTCAAAAAATTAATTCAATAATATTAGTTCCTCATAGGATAATAGTCAGCTGATGTCTCTGTACATCCGTTTATAATCTCTTGTAAATCATAGCTGGTGGCTGGCACGCACACTGCTCCTCTCAACCTCTCGCTTCAGACCTGCTACCGACTCGCTTCACATCTCGCTTACTACTGACTTCCTACGAACGCTAAAGTGCGGTCTCTCCCGCCAACAATGTTTTCTGGTGTAGACAATCCCTGCTCCCATTACAAAATGTATCATTGCGCGGTATTTCCCGCTCTTTTCTTAAAATTATATCAATGTGCGGTCTCTCTTGCCAAAAATACTTCGGTGCAGACATTCCCAGCTACTACAATTATTTACAACATGACAAATATTAATTATTCCTACTTAATCATATTTATAAAAATATAAACATCTTTCATAAATTGTGGTTTGACAATAGACAACAGAAATATACACGTTTTACAATTGGAATGGTGAATCTAACACATTGGAATGGTGAATCTAACACATGTTCCAGACGTGTAACTGCAGTAGTTTTCCAGTAAATTACGAGATGCTAAGATTATTATACAAGTAAATTTGTTTGTAGAAACGTTTATGCATTGTTGGCATCCATATGTACACTGTACAACTTCCTTAACACTGAGCATTGTTTCTATGCGATTCAACGTGAATTCACGTGTGCTATGGTGTTAATAAAAGCAAATTATCTGACAAACTCATACAGTTGCAGTTAACATTATTACCATCATTTTTCCAAAATTATGTTATCTACAACTTCTTTTTAAAACTTTGGAAAATTGTCTGGAATTTAAAAAATAAATAGGGCCAAGTAGTTAAAAATTTTAGGAAGTTACGTCTGCTTCTCTGAATGTCCTGGAAAACTACTGCAGAAACACGTTTGGGACATGTTTGATTAGATTTATCAGATCAATAACAACAAAATAAATGGAAATCGTGCTTCACTTTAACGACGCACAGTTTTGCGATTGGTTCTTATCAGAAAAGTTACTAAATTTCAAGCAAAATCTTTTATTAGCTGTAACTCCGTAACTAAAAATTTGCGGGCCTTTGTTTGTATGAAGTTATTTATTTACTTTTACTTGTAGAATAACATATTAAAATGTTTGCATATCTTCGTGAATCACCTGCATATCGGCGCAACCAGCAGGAATGTATATCCGAGTCACCAGCAGGTATCACGCATGCGTTGAGATGCTGTTACAGCTTGAAGGAAAGGGCGCGCATGGCGCCCCTTCTGGACATATCGGTCATCATCGGACAACTCCATCGTCATCCACAAACAGCATTAACCGTCCTCGCACTGACCGACCAGGCGCAACAGGCATGGAAATCCATCCCACAAACTGTCATTCGGCGCCTGTACAACACAATGCATCCACTTTTGTATACTTGCATTCAACATTCTGGCGGGGACAACGGTTACTAATGCACCAGCATTTCACATTTGCAACGTCTTATCTCGCAGTTACGTTAACCTATAATCTTGCAATGTTAATCACTCAAATATGTTATCTACACAAATGTATCCTCAAACTTCATTCCTCATTAATTCGATTTTTTCTAACAGTGTATATTTAGATACAGCACTTTGATAACTGTGTTGGGTTATAGAGTTTCCAAGAAATTGAAAAACTGCTCCTTTCTTTTTCCACAAACATTTATGCCGTCTAGCACGGAGACCATTTTACATTATTTTATTTTATTATCTTGTTTAGGCGGTGTTGAAGAGTTTTTAGGAGTGTTGAAAACTACATTGTGAAGTATGCAGCTGTACCAGTACCTGTTATTAATGACAGTCGATTTCCGAAGAAGATCAGACCATCTTCTTGTCTCAAAAGCAACTGTAACTACGCAGCACTAAGTGTAGCTAACACAGTGTTGCGTTAACTACTTTCAGCTGTCTGTGCGTAACCTTTACGCCCATTCAGCATAACCGTCTCCGACGACCGAAATGTCGTGAGAACCTTCTGTCGGTGAATCGTGTATAAGTTTCTTCTGTGTGTGGTCGTATTTTCGGTGTCTGCGTACCTAATTGTTTGAGACGGGACTTCCGAAAGAACCCACCATTTGCCTCAACCACTGTGTGGAGTTGTGTAAAAACCACACCCAAGCTGGTCGGGGTCGTTAACCCGCCATGTGGATTCTACATGAGTCTGGCGCACATCCCTGTCTCCCAAATTAAAGCTATACGTGTTACGTTATACGCGCTGGCCAATGAACTAAAGAACAGTGTTGGTGAATCTGTTGTTAGATGACGCAGACAAAGGTCACCAGGACGCGGAGTGCGCTACCGCAACGAAACACATAAACAGCCGCGAGCCCCGGATCGCCGAGTGGCATCAGGTGGGGGCGGCGAGACGTGACCGCGGGGCGCGTCCAGCAGATAGTGGGGGCGGCGCCGGTTCACTGTGCGCTCGTCCTGAACGGCAGATTTACTCTCGGCTGCAGAGTCTGGCGCCGCTCCGTGGGCGGTGGGGCGACCTCCCGCGATGGACGGCTGCTGGAAGCCCAAGACTGACCCGGGAGCGTGACCTCTGGCTGCCTGCTCTCTCAGGCTGAACGCCGAAATAAACTCAGGACTCCGAACGGGAAAGTCCTTTCACTTGGATGATTCTATCTGCGCGCGTCACGTGCAAAACTTGGTAAACTGCTCAAACAGCTTACGAGAACGCAGGCAGGTGACGTCTTTGACGACCGCCAGTGTTTCCGACATGTGCGCAGTGCCACGACCCGAGCCAGGGTCGCGTTGTTATAAGGAAGTACAGTGAAGAGCGCGGGCGAGTGACCCTCCGGGGCCACTAATGAAACATAACTAACAATCATTTATTGAAGACAGCTTTACAGTCACTCCGTCATCATTCCTGCGCTGCCTGGCAGCGCCCTTGCTGTCCGTACAACTTGAAAATGCGAAGTGGGATGTGAGTGTGTAACACTGAAAATTGCGGATAAATTACCTTCTGCTCCGTCCAGCACTTTTCGCCATTTAATAACTGTAGTTAACATGTTCTTTCCTAATTCTGAATCTGTAAGCTTTATTACAGGAACTACATTCGATATTGAATGTTGTTTTGTTGTTGTGGTCTTCAGTCCTGAGACTGGTTTGATGCAGCTCTCCATGCTACTCTATCCTGTGCAAGCTTCTTCATCTCCCAATACTTACTGCAACCCACATCCTTCTGAATCTGCTTAGTGTATTCATCTCTTGGTCTTCCTCTACGATTTTTACACTCCACGCTGCCGTCCAATGATAATTTGTGGTCCCTTGATACCTCAGAACATGTCCTACCAACCGATCCCTGCTTCTTGTCAAGTTGAGCCACAAACTCCTCTTCTCCCCAATCCTATTAAATACCTCCTCATTAGTTACGTGATCTACCCACCTAATCTTCAACATTCTTCTGTAGCACCACATTTCGAAAGCTTCTGTTCTCTTCTTGTCCAAGCTATTTATCGTACATGTTTCACTTCCATACTTGGCTACACTCCATACAAATACTTTCAGAAAAGACTTCCTGACACTTCCCGATCTATACTCGATGTTAACTAATTTCTCTTCTTCAGAAACGCTTTCCTTGCCATTGCCAGTCTACATTTTATATCCTCTCTACTTCGACCATCATCAGTTATTTTGCTCTCCAAATAAAAAGACTCCTTTACTACTTTAAGTCTCTCATTTCATAATCGAATTCCCACAGCATCACCCTACTTAATTCGACTGCATTCCATTATCCTCGTTTTGCTTTTGTTGATGTTCATCTTATATCCTCCTTTCAAGACACTGTCCACTCCGTTCAACTGCTCTTCCAAGTCCTTTGCTCTCTCTGACAGAATTACAACGTCATCGGCGAACCTCAAAGTTTTTATTTCTTCTCCACGGATTTTAATACCTAATCCGAATTTTTCTTTTGTTTCCTTTACTGCTTGCTCAATACACAGATTGAATAACGTCGGGGAGAGGCGACAACCCTCTCTCACTCCCTTCCCAACCGCTGCTTCCCTTTCATACACCTCGACTCTTATAACTGCCTGTACAAATTGTAAATAGCCTTTCGCTCCCTGTATTTTACCCCTGCCACCTTTTACAGTTCGAAAGAGAGTATTCAAGTCAACATTGTCAGAAGCTTTCTCTAAGTCTACGAATGCTAGAAACGTAGGTTTACCTTTCCTTAATCTTTCTTCTAAGATAAGTCGTAGGGTCAGTATTGCCTCACGTGTTCCAATATTTCCACGGAATCCAAACTGATTTTTCCCGAGGTCGGCTTCTACCAGTTTTTCCATTCGTCTGTAAAGAATTCGCGTTAGTATTTTGGAGCTGTGATTTATTAAACTGAGAGTTCGTTAATTTTCACATCTGTCTGATATGTAATAGTGTGTTTATTTCCGATTATATATAATTCATCATCATCATCAATTTCTTTAGGCCTTTGCCAGCTGGTGTGGCCGAGCGGTTCTAGGCGCTTCAGAACCGCGCGACCTTTCCGGATGCAGGTTCGAATACTGTCTCGGGAATGGATGTGTGTGATGGCCTTAGGTTAGTTAGGTTTAAGTAGTTCTAAGTTCTAGGGGACTGATGACCTCAGATGTTAGGTCCCACAGTGCTCACAGCCATTTGAACCTTTTTTTTTTTTCTTTGGGCGTTTGTCCCACTTCAACCTGGGTTCGGCCTTATTACAATGGAGTTGGCAATGTTTGTGTCAGAGGGTGGCTGGATGTGCTTCCTGTCGCCACACTGTACCCCTGGGACGGAATTAGTGTACCCCAGCTGTCTGTGTCGAGTGTAAGCCATGAACAGTGTGAACGTTTGTCAAATGTCTGCTAGCCGTGTAACTGAGGCGGGACGTCGGGACCAGCCCGGTATTCACCTAGTGGGATGTGGAAAACCGCCTAAAAACCGCATAGAGGCAGGTCGGGCCGTCTTCGTTAATCGACAAGGCAGTTTTGATCCGTGCCCGGCGCGCCTGCCCGAGTCGAGAGCGCAGCGCACTAGCGCTCTCGGCTAACGTGGCGGGTTGATGTATATAACTTATTGTAATTATAATGGAAATGTTGTAAATTTCTGGGTAATATCCAAGGGAAGTTTTTAAATGTATCGATAGCAACAACGAAATGGCAGTAGCTGTACCGTTGTTTATCTTCGCGTATGGAGAGTCTCTGTTACGCTGCGAGCAGAGAGGAAGCAGAGCAGCTTGAGTGATGAAAGAGTGCGGAAGTGTTTGTTGGGCCCTCCCGTAGACTCGGTGTGCAGCTATGATCGCGCCAGTGTAGGCGCGGCTACTTCGATAGCCCGCGAGTATTCAGAGCACGGTCGGACTGGGCAGGTGGAGGGAGCTGCAGTCCTCACAACTCTGCTTGGCTCTGGATACGGCTCATGGTTCTCTACCAGCAGCTGCGACAGCAGCGTCTCAGCATTGTCGTCGGGTACGCTCTTCGTCATTCGCACACCTATAACATTGTAGGACTGTTAACTGACAGAGTATAACTAATGTTGTACAGGCATTACCCAGTGGCATTTCTTTCACAGACTTTAGTAATCATCTTGAATAATAACATGCAATAGTTAAAACTTATAGGGCACCTGTGTTGTTATTTTCCTCAGACATTATTACCAAGCAGAGTTCGTTAATATGAAATTTGGTCAACAATTTACTGCTACTTTTGTTTGTCTGTTAATGACCAGTTTCAGTCTAAATTTTGCTGCTACTGTAGCTGTCCGTTCTTTTATTCCGTAACAGAGGTTTAACGAATTTGCAGTTTTGAGTATTAATTTCACTCATTTAAAGAATCGTAAAATTTCAAAGGCAAAACTAACAACTAATGATACAGCACAAATTAAGAGTGCCCAATTTCATCGGAGACTTATAAGGAACTTGTACCTGGGACAAAGGTTAAAGGTACAACTGAAACATGGAGAAACGAACAGTGTGGAAATAGGAAGGAGAGTGAGACAAGGATGTTGTCTGTCGCCAAGTCTCTTCTACCTGTATGGAGAAATGATGGCGAGAGAAGCGCTGAAAGGATGCGGAAACTTCAAAGTAGGAGGACGTCTCATCAACACCATCAAGAATGCAGACGACCTGGTAGTGCTCGCCAAAAATCAGAGACAGCTGTAACACATGATGAACAATTTGGTGGAAACGGGAAGAAAATACGGCATAGAAATCAACATCAAAAAATCAAAAGTGAAGCGCATATGAGAACGTGAGGAACACTTGAAGATAATTGTTGACAATCGGGAACTGGAAAATGTGAATCAGTTCAAGTACCTGGGCAGTTTTATCACAAAGGATGCCCACTGCACCAACGAAAGCCGAGCAAGAATCGCCATGGCCAAAGCCGCTTTCAACAAGAAGACTCTGCTGACCAGCAAGTTGAGTTTGGCATTGAGGAAAAAACTGATAAAATGCTACACTTGGAGCATTGCACTGTATGGAGCAGAGACATGGACCATGAGAAAGAAGGAGAAAAAATACGTAGAGAGCTTTGAAATGTGGTGCTGGAGGAGAATGCAAAAGATCAAGTGGACAGATCGCATAAAAAATGACGATGTACTGCGAAGAGTAGGAGAGAAGAGAAGTACTATGCCTACAATTCTTCAGAGAAAGGCCAACTGGATTGGACATGTACTTAGATACGAGTGACTCATAGATGATGTCATCGAAGGGAAACTCAGGGGAAATGCAGGACGAGGAAGAAGAAGGATTCAACATCTGGACGACATGAAAGATGGAAGAAGATACAACAGACTGAAGGAAGAAGCTGAAGACAGGGAACAGTGGAATCAGAAATTCTCCTTACAAAGACATAGAGCTGCGACTAGGCAGAATACTACATAATAATTATAATAACTGCACTTAGCTTAGCGAGTGACTTGTGTTGGCTTGGTACGTACTTTACTGTTCTGATGTTAAAAGTAAATCAGTTGGTCATTTGCTTAAAGTAAATTCAGTATAATTTTTCGATAAATAAAAGTAAATTGATTGCCTTTTTCTAAATTATGCATTACATTTTAATCTGAGGTTACTGAAAACCATTATTTTAAGTAACAAAGTTTCAGTTACAGTCGGTCATTTATTTAACCAAAAACATCGTTTAACTTTTCTTTCAAGATTTAGTATTTCAGATTCAGTAACTGGAAACACAGTGCTTACTGATTCATTTATTTTCTCGGAACTGTTGTGCTGCTGAAAAACGTGACAACCTTCTGTTGCCACGGCAGCGATTACTTGCTTTATTTTCTTTGCCACTACCTTCCTTCGGATTTTGGATATTCATGCCCCTGGTGGGCTGACGACCGTTTAATAATCCCTTTTTTCTAAACAATATCTTTCGTGTTATCAGTATGAGGACGTATTGAACAGAATTGGGGAGAAGATCAGTTTATGGCACAACTTGATTAGAAGAAGGGATCGGTTGGTAGGACATATTCTGAGGCATCAAGGGATCACCAGTTTAGAATTGGAGAGTAGCGTGGAGGGTAAATATCGTAGAGGGATACCAAGAGATGAATACACTAAACAGATTCAGAAGGATGTAGGCTGCAGTACGTACTAGGTGATGAAGCAGCTTGCACAGGATAGAGTAGCATGGAGAGCTGCATCAAACCAGTCTCAGGACTGAAGACCACAACAGCAACAACAACAACATCAGTATGTTTTGTATTGAAAATATTACTTGGTACCCTTTTTCTCCCCGTGTGGTTCGTGAGCAATTCCACTATGTTCGACCCATATCAAAATTATTATCAGTGTTTAGAGTAGGTTTAGAAAAAATAATTCCTTCAGAAGGGTCTGTTCTACACTTTCCTCCTACTAACCGATATTATTTTCCTTCGGTAACGATAGCCTCGGTCAATGTAAAGTTTCAGTAGGCGTACGCGATCACAGTACATTACATCGCACTCCAGTAGGCCGATTAGGAAGGGGGAGGTAGCAAGTGTCCCACGAGGAACTCAGGTGTTTGTTGGTGCTGCGACCCTGTCGCAGCAGGACGATGCGGTGGCCGTGCGTCTTGGCGGCCTGGCGTGGCTGTGGACGTCTGTCAGAGCGTTAGCGATCTCGGTGAGTCGAGTTGCGCTCAGGCTCGGCCCCAGAAATCTGCACCTCCTGTTGTCGGTTTTTGAGATGGCGTGTAGGCGGAAGAGGCAGCAACAACACGAAGGACAGCCCGAATGGCACCCCCAGCAGGTGGCCAGTAAAGCGCCATTTGTACTGCCACAGTAGCGGCTACACAGACGCCCAGCGCCAAAGTTGTACAGCTCGCAGTCAGGCAGATCAGTTCTTCATACACGAATCACGGGCCCGGCCCCAATCCTCAGTCACACACCGTTGCGACTAACAGCCTGACGGCTGTGGATTTGCGTCAGAGGACTCCAAGTTGGCGGCAGCTTGTAAACACTTGTTGAATTCACGACAGCATCCAGCAACTTAATAGACCTAGTGTCTCATCGGTATCCGTGATGCGGATGGAATGGACTAACTCCGAGAATGAGCTTGAGGAGGATGGAGCTTTTATAGCAGGCGATGATGTGATCCCCACCCTTCTTCGTTGCTCTCGCTTACTGAGCCTGTCAGCGTTGTCGGCTCTTCTGTTGTTTAACTGTGGGGTTTCAGAGCGTTCATTTATGCGATGTTTGCATCCTGAAAGGTGGTCTTATTAAAACTCTACATCTACATTTCCATACATACTCCGCAATCCACCATACGTTGCGTGGCGGAGGGTAACTCGTACCACAACTAGCATCTTCTCTCCCTGTTCCACTCCCAAACAGAACGAAGGAAAAATGACTGCCTATATGCCTCTGAACGAGCCCTAATCTCTCTTATCTTATCTTTGTGGTCTTTCCGCGAAATGTAAGTTGGCGGCTGTAAAATTGTACTGCAGTCAGCCACAAATGTTGGTTCTCTAAATTTCCTCAGTAGCGATTCATGAAAAGAACGCCTCCTTTCCTCCAGAGCCTCCCACCCGAGTTCCTGAAGCAGTTTCGTAACACTCGCGTGATGATCAAACGTACCAGTAACAAATCTAGCAGCCCGCCTCTGAATTGCTTCTATGTCCTCTCTCAATTCGACCTGATAGGGATCCCAAACGCTGAGCAGTACTCAAGAATAGGTCGTATTAGTGTTTTACAAGCGGTCTCCTTTACAGATGAACCACATCTTCCCAAAATTCTATCAATGAACCGAAGACGACTATCCGCCTTCCCCACAACTGCCATTAAATGCTTGTCCCACTTCATATCGCTCTGCAGTGTTACGGTCAAATATTTAATCGACGTGACTGTGTCATGCGCTACACTACTAATGGAGTATTCAAACATTACGGGACTCATTTTCCTATTCACCTGCATTAATTTACATTTATCTATATTTAGAGTTAGCTGCCATTCTTTACACCAACCACAAATCCTGTCCAAGTCATCTTGTATCCTCCTACAGTCACTCAACGACGACACCTTCCCGTACACCACAGCATCATCAGCAAACAGCTGCGCATTGCTATCCACCATATCCAAAATATCATTTATGTAGCTAGAGAACAGCAGCGGACCTACCACACTTCCCTGGGGCACTCCAGATGATACCCTCACCTCCGATGAACACTCACCATCGAGGAAAACGTACTGGGTTCTATTATTTAAGAAGTCTTCGAGTCACTCACATATTTGAAAACCAATCCCATATGCTAGGAGTCTGCAGTGGGGCAAGTAAAGTTGCTACGACTAGCCTCGTTACAGTAACGCCTTCTATCTGTTTCGCACTGTTGTCGAGATACTGAATCGAATCAGTTGTTCTTCGCTTGCTTCTCGCATACACCGACGAAATGAGCTCACAGCTGTATTTTACTTCGGGTCCCTCGTGTTGACGTTTACTTGCGACACTGTTGTGTGACCGGCAGGTGCGCCCCACTTAGCCATCTCCGTTCGTTCGTAACAACATTTTATTCCTAACCTCACTATTCCGCTGTGCAACAGAACTCCTCCTTCAGGCACAAATACAGCGACAGAGCGCTGTACAGGCAAATTTAAAATCTCGTCATGCACAGCATATGTCTAACGACAATACACACAAACCATTAACACTAGCTCCATCATACAAACAGTGACGACCACAACCAGAGGTGTCAAGAACACAGTACATGGTCATTGGAACAGTGGTCCCGGGTTATGTTCACAGATGAGTCCAGGTATAGTCTGAACAGTGTTTCTCACCGGGTTTTCATCTGGCGTGAACCAGGAACCAGATACCAAACCCTTAATGTTCTTGAAAGAGACCTGTATGGAGGTCATGGTTTGATGGTGTGGGGTGGGGTTCTGATTGGTGCACGTACCGTACACCCCTGCATGTCTGTGACAGTGGAACTGTAAGAGGACAAGTTGTACGTAGGCTGTTTAGGTTCTTATATTAGTAACGCCACGTAGCGCTCTGTATAAAAATCACTGGCTGTGCTGTGTGCAGTCTGTGCCTAGTTTGCATTGTTGTCTGACAACATTGTGAACAAAACAGACACCACCCATATGACAACCACTGGCAGAATGATAGTTACAGAGAAAGATCGCACTTCCGTAATTATGAATATGACAGAGATAACCATAGAAACAGACAATATGGAAACCAAAACAATTCTTATCAAGGGAGACAGAATAACTTCAGATGCAATAGTTCAGCGCGCAGTTACGATTCATGGAGAAATTCTTCACCACGTGACCGACAAGATATTAATTACAGAAATTACCGACGTGACGACAGACGATATAATCATAACGACAGACCTGAATTTTATCAGAACTGGCGGGATTCAAACAGAGTAGGGCACTCTCGACAAGGTGAATTTGTAGAATTTAGGTCTCCTAATCCCAATAACGACGCACGCCAACAAAGAGACAGACAATGACTCGCACCGCAGGCTCAGGGAAAAATTACATAGACGCTACCCTTGAGAAAAAATCCAGTATTCTTTACCAACGTATACCACATGATAATTGCGTCGAAGTTGAAACACTGCATACTAGAAAGAGTAAAGGTTTACACCACATTTCACATGTTAAACCGTTTATTGAAAGATAATCTGCTTTTTATCTTTGTCTTTGCCATATAACTTTTCACTTTTCATTACTAGTATGCTTTGTCAGACTTAGAATCTGTTAACATGCAACAATGTTTGAAGTTAAATCTCCAGTCAAGAACC